>NC_135532.1:36256671-37456671 GCF_045843805.1 Urocitellus parryii | reverse complement strand
TCATCTCTCTAAATCACCATTTATGCTTATGATAAGGTGACCTAACTTATTTAAAAAGTGAAATGGAGATGCTCAATGGAAACCGAGTGAATCCCAGGTTTGTGTGGAGCTCCTCCATTAGCAGTAGGGCCATAGGCAAAAGGAGTGGGAGAAACAGCCAGAAACAGGTCTTCATGAACAAGATTAAGAGACAAGCGTCCATGACTTCATCTCACTGAACTCACCACTTCACTGCCCAACAGGCTTGGAGGAGGAGGGTCATGTTTTGGATATGGTCATCTATTTTCTCATTCTTTTTCCCTTTCATTATGAATAATTTAGCTGATGATTTTCTCAGGGAGATAATCCTCAAAGAAAAAGAGGAAAAAAAATGTCAGTATCAGGAAGTTTTGTCAGATGAGTTTCATTTTTTTTTTCAGATGATTTTTAATCACTTGAATCCTCCAACAACCCTGTAATTCTTTTCCTCTTTGGATTCCTCTCGGGAAACACCCGAGTTCTTCCTCATCATCTTAGCCTTCCGATCACCTTGTTAGGGTGATTTCTTTTTCCAACATGTGAGCTGTTCCATCCTTTGAGAGGATTTGCCATATACGTGATTTTATCAATGGCTGTAAGTCCCCTCTGGTTTTCTCTTAGTTCTTGAGGGGTCCCACAGCCTGTGACCAAATGATACATTTCACTGATTTCTTCCCAAAGGAACCTTTCCAAAAGCAACAGAATTTCCTTGCATATTTGAATCTGTTCCTGCAGCAATTTGAAGCCATGAGTCCTAGCTCTGAGGAATAGAAGATTAAACATCATCACAGCCAATAAGGCAGGGAAATGTTGCAGGCCTTTTGGTTCATAGGAAAGCAGCCTTGAAACACCTTCAGCATACCAGAATGTTCCAACACATTTCACAAGAGGAAAAAGTAATGCAAGGCAAGAGCAATTTCAGCCTTCTGTGCTGATTACCGCTCTCTCTGCCCTCCCTGCGAGGGGGTTAGCAAGGGCAGCTGGTTGCAAAGCTGCAGCTGTTCTTAATTGTTGATTTTAAATTTACAGCAGTCCCTTATGGGAGGAGATGCCGTATCTGCACCCTGCAATGGACTTACAGGTGTGTGAGAAATGTTTTCTTTCCTACGGGTTACGCGACACCCTATAAAAGACAGGCTATTATGACATACTCGGTTGATGTCCGGAGACATGGGCTTAACTAGCCCCCATCCTCCCTTTCCCCATTTCTCTGACATACAGAACTGTTGGAAAAGATCGACTTTCTGCTTAAACCAATGAAGTGTGTATCTCCCAGGCATTCTCTCTCCATGTTCTCTGCAAATGAGTTGGATACATCAACAGAAAAGGGAACATCAAGTTCAATTACTTTCTGAATATGCTCAAAGTGGAGTTCTGAGTGCCATTTAAAACAAAAACAGGGCTGGGGATGTAGCTCAGTTGGTAGAGTGCTTGCTTTGCATGCATAAGGCCCTGAGTTCAATCCCCAGCACCACAACAAACAAGCAAAAAGAAAAAGATGATACACAAAGAAAATATGTGAGCAATTTAGACTTTTTAAAAAAAGTTGTTTCAGCAAAAGCAATGAAATCTGATTTTTTGTTTGTTTGTTTAATTTTGTTGAGTTCTCTATTAGGGCTGGACATGCATTCATGTTTGTTTGTTGATATAATGGTGGGTTTCATTATTTGGCTGTGGGTGTCTCATGTTCAGATACTAGCACACTGAATGTATTAATTTGAACAGATTATTACTAGCATAGTACTGGTTCCACCGACCTCCTCAGATTTCAGACAATCAGGACTCCTTTCCTGAACCCTGTGCGTACTCTGTTTCACCTCTGACCATCCCTTACTCTTCCGTTAACAACCCACTTCTAGACTATGCTTCAAAACCAGCACCTAGACTTCCTGACCCTGTGTGCACCACCAGGTCTGAGGAGTGTGGGATGGGAATGGAGACAGCCTGCAGACTGTATCTGTTCCCTGGAGCATCTGCACACATGTCACCAGTGCTCCTTGATGTGCAGCTGTTGGGTGAGAAGATAAAGGAATAACTTAGAGCTGGTCTCCAAATATTACAAATGTACCTAGCAAACTGTCTGTCCTGCTGGCTGGAGCAATACTTCAAAAAAGGCAAATGAACATGAATATTCATAAAAAATACAGGTAAATTTCTGACTCATTTGAAACTCTAATGGCAGGTGCACAGGAAGTTTGTCTCCACAGAAACAGAGAATGAAATTGACCACTTTAGTTTCCTTCTTTTAAATGAATCAGCTCCCTCAGCAGAGAATGCATTTAATTAAGCACATCCAGAGGATCAACAGGGACATTTTCATTGCAGTACAACAAATGTTAAACAGTACTTTAAGAACCCACACAATATATCAGGGTCTTGAAGGTTGTTCAGGTTCAGGGTTATGGTAATAAGCATAACCACAACTCTGAATTTTGTTAGTTCAATCAAACACCTGAACTATTCAAGCAAGTAAAAGGCTTGGCAAATTTATTACAGTGCACAGCCTAGAAAGGACTCAGTCAATATTTATTATATTTTAAAAATTGACTGAATGTCTGGATAGGTTTGGTCACAGTTGTTTATCCAGGAGCCCAAGATAGCATTGGCCTAAATAAATCTCTTTTTAAAAAAAAGTTTTGTTTTTTTTTTTTTTTTTAGTTGTCAATGGACCTTTATTTTTAAATTTTATTTATATGTAGTGCTGAGAATCAAACCCAGTGCCTCACACAGGCTAGGTAAGCTCTCTACCACTGAGCTGCAGCCCCAGCCCTGGCCTAAATCTCTTGGTGCTTCAAGAGCGTTGGAAGCCAACCCTTGTGTCTAAAGCAAACAGTTTTGATGATTTGTCGAAGATACTTTACTGTGATAAGTGGAGCTGATTTCCCCACATACTGTGTAAACAGATGTAGGAGTGCCCTCACATCAGTGTGATTTGACTCACACTCTGAAAACTAGACCACTTGAGTCTCAGGGTTTGTAGTGGTTTTAGTCTGTTCTTTGGTCTTTGCCCCTTAGATCTCTGTTCACTGTCTGAATTTGACAATGCACAACAATTTCCATTAGGTTCTACCCAAGCATTTATATTACTTTTCCGTGACTGGGAATGAGTTTGGGAATGGGTGACCTGAGTGGGAGCTGGGAAGTAGGAGATGGGTTGGCTCTAAGGAGTGTCTCCAGGGGAAGCCCAGAGGAATTCGTGATGCCGTAGAAGCAGGTCTTTGCTTCCTCCAGGCTCTGACTTCTCAGCCACTGTGAATTCTGCACTTCCTGGGACCCTATTTCCTACTGTGAAACCCTAATTCATATTTTTGTTCTGTTTTGTTCCTGAATGGACTTAATTCTTAATATTTTTTTTTTCAGATTGTGAATCTTGACCCATTAGTGACTATTCAATTAAATTTACGGGTCAAATCGGTAGTAGAGAATGAAATCACGTGACAGAGTCAAAATTATCCGATCACATCATAGGGAGCAGGGAAATATGATTTTTACAAGACTTTTGTTTCAGTGGTGTGTGTATAAGAGAGTACTGAATAATGCTGTAAAACGTATTCTTGGGTTGTGATGAGAAGAATTTGAAAAGCACTAACAGGTGAGTTACTTGAGGTAGATTTTTAGGCTCCAAGAACTTGAGGGATGGGAGACATCATACCTTCCTCCACTCCTTGCCAGCCTTTCACTTTGCTCACCCATTAAGGTCACGACCCCTGCTGAGGTTGCTCCTTCCTCCCTGCTTTGTAGAGGGCCATCATGAAGTCAGATGGCCAATTATTCAACCAAATATACTTCCCAGCTTATAAGGTGTTTTTTTTTTCCATGTTATCCCATCTGATAGATGCCAGATGCTAGGTTCCTCCCAGAGAAGAGGCCAGGTCCAACGCCCTGCCTCTACTACCTCCAGCATGTAAAGTTCTCTAGCTTGTTTTTTATGATTAGGTGATAATATGGCTACTGCCTACCATGGAATGCATTGATCTCAAATTATTTCCTGTGTATGATTAATGCGTGACTTTTGAACTTATGTCACTATTACTTGGCCTAAGCAAGGACTTTTGGCCATATGATATCTCCAGGGCACAAGGGTTAATATTAGAGGGAGTGAAACAAGCAAGTGTCAGTGGCTCTCAGGATCATGACAATAAGAACAAGATGATGGCACCTCATTGCTCTGCAGCTCCATGGAGCAAGGGACGTCCAGTGTGTCACTGCTTACTTCATACAGTGTTCCACCCAGAAGCACAGACACATGCAGGCAAGCAGCTGCTTATCAAGAGCAGTATTTTTGTAGTGTTATATGCCACCATTCTGTGGGTCCTGATATTGCCGTTCCGGGGACTTAATTCTGAAGTGAAAGCAGCTCACTTTCATAGCTATTTATTAAAAGCCTACTAGCACTATTTGTCTGAGAAACTATGGAGGCAGGGTAGAAGTCTTGGATAAAAAGATAAGGCTTTGTTTAGTGGAAACTACTTGTTCTCAGTTCTTTCCCTTCATATGTCACTGACTGATGCCAAGGAGAGTGGGGGTCACATTGGCTTTGTTGCCCCCAGTTGAAAACTCCTCTTATTCACCAAAAAAGCTCTTCAGAGAAATCTTAAGCCCAGAAGGAGTTAAGCCGTGTGTCTGCACAGCACGGCTTTGTTCTGGCAACGTCCCATCAGTTTAGGTCATTTCTGATGACTTCACTCTCCTGGTGACATCAGCCTGTAATCTCTTGAAGGTGAATTCATGTGCAATTGCTTCAGAACACTCGCCCCGAGTTCCAAGCCATTCCCGGTGATATATGGAAGAGCTTGTCTTTCTCAGGCTGCAGTCTGGTTTGTGCACTGCATTTGTGCTTACCGTATCATATTACCATGTGGACATTATGTCACTAACTGGCACACGGCACAGCTCGACAATGAAATGTGCTTGCCGCCAGCAAAAAACCAAAAGCTAACATCAAATCTCCTCATCGCCCAGGCCAGGTACAAAATAAAGGAGTTAGAGGAATCGCGCCGCTCTTTCTCGGTTGGATATGTTTCTGACAGTTCTCTCCCTCTCTGTGGCTTGAATATTGATAGTATCATTAGCATCATTTTAGTCCATTATACCCACTAACTCTTGAAAATGTGTGGTCACTGGTGGCACAAATTTAATCTAGGACCTTCAAGTAATTTAGTTTAGTCTCGTTTTAAAATATCAAGTCTGTGAACTCAAGTAACCTATTTACCTTCTTAGACCTTTCCCTTTCCTTTGCCTTTCAAATGCCAGGAAAGAACAGAGTGGGCAGGAAGAAAATGGGATTACTGGGTGGGGGCCAGGCATTGCCTTTGACAAAGATGGTGTTGTCGTGGAGTTGACCAGTTCTGGCTAACATGTAGATATCTCTAAAAACTGTAGGTTATGAACTTGAAAGGTCCCCAGAGTTTATCTGGTCTTAGGCAGAGTAACTACATTTTATACCCCTCACTGCCTTCTTTGGTTATCCTGACACCCACTAATGTCACCAGAGATTTGGAAAGCCGCAGTGCCTCCCTGACCCCAAGCATCCTCCTGCAGCCCCTGTTCTACAAGGGAGGGTCCTGTGTCTTCAGCTGGGACCTAGGCCAAAATGAGGCAGAAGAAGGAAACTGTCTGCACAGAACAGAATCCCTACATGCCTTGCCGGGTCTTCAGCATCCATTTTTTTCTGATTAATGGCTCTTGGCCGTCAAGAGAAGCTTCTGTTATACAGAACTGCCTGGGTACAAATGGAGGTTGGAAATCATGTCAGTAAAATTTCATGCTAACACAGTATTGTTAGGAGGAGGAACTGGTATTTCAATGAGCCAAATAAACAGTTCTCCAACAGGTTATCTTCATTTCATATTGAAGGAGAGAGAAAGAAATGAATAGAGTTGTTCAGTCTTAACAAGTGTAGTTCTCAGTCATGAGAATATTTTCTCAGATTTGGGGTGAGCCCACAGACTGTGGGCTGCAAGATACTCTTCTTTGCTTCTTCACAAAATAAATGTTGAGGTGCTCATTTTTTTGAGAAAGGAAATAAATTCCCTGGATGACTTGCAAACATTTTTAAATGCAAAGAGGGCAGGCTTTTTGATCTGTTTTAGCTGGGGTGAGTTTCAGATCTGTGTTAGCTGGGGTGAGGCTGGGCGTGGCTACATTAGAAGAAACTGGTAGAATCTGATCCCAGGATGCTGGTAGCTGTCACTGTGCACATCTGCTCAGGATATGCCAAGATACCAGACCTTTTCTTTAAGGTTGAATATGACGTCAAATTCCATATCTCTAAGGAGATGGAAGTATTAGGAAAGGTCCTATATACATTCTTACTGCCATTCTCTTTCTTGATTCATGTAGAGAGAAAAAAAAGAATGAAAAAAAATCCCTGAAAACCTAATTAAGATAAATGAAAAACACATTCTTTTCTTCTGCCCAGATCTTATACTTTGCTCTTCTAGTAGCACAGGTGTTACATATATAAACACATACTTCATCTTTCTCAATAAAGAAATGGCACTTCCTTGGAGAGGAATCTCTCCTTTAATGGAGAGGTTATGTCAGTCTGAGAAGGCTGGAAGAACTCTCTGCCGTTGGAGTAGTGAGATGCCTCATATAGACAGGTGGGCCTTTGTCACATGCAGGGATGGAAGAGGTGATGGGTGTCCTTTGGGAGAATGGAGCATTCGATGAGCCTCCTATTATTTTCACATGTCTTTCTGGGGTGGCCCTGGAGGTTGAATGATATTTTCTTTTGACCTTGGAGAAATAAGAAAGCCAGGTAATTTTTAATGCTCTTTTTTCAGATGGGAGTCTCCCTGTGTTGCCCGGCTGGCCTTGAACTCCTGGACTCAAGTTGTTTTTCTGATGCTTCAGCCTTCCTAAGAAGTAGCTGGGACTACAGCAGGAGCTCCACCACTTCATGCTGAGTACAGGTAATTTGGATATAACATTGTTACTTTGATGATGACATGAATCACTTAGGATTGATTCCTGTTTTCTGCAAACCAGTGGGTTCTTTGATAAGCCTGCCTAAATTCAGTTTGCTGAGCACTTTCATCAGGGTGGAATTGTTAAACCAGCTCCAAGGCATGCTTCCTGCCCCCGCACTCCCACACCTCTGGGATAAGAGGTTGGCTTCAAGGTGTCTACTGTCTTACTAACTCTCCCCACCCTTCAGCCCAGCCCTGGGGGCAGCACAGTCTTGAAGGTACCAAATGGGAAAAGTGTTCTCTTTCTGACTGGTGACTCCTGCTCAGATTACGCTCGTGCCATGCTCAGAAGCAGTGTGGCAGGGCACAAGGATGATGGTGTCCTATCAGACAGGAGTATTCCAGTATTACAGGAACCCAAAGTTTTTGGCTAACCACCAGGCTGATGTGCAAATCCACCAAGAGGTGTGGTGGGAACACTTGTGCCAGCAGACCTGTCACCCCAGCTCTGCCATCTACTACCATGTGACCCTGGGTGAGGGTCCTAAACCCACATAAGACATTTATTATTTGTTCTGAGAAAATATCTCTGAAAGGAGTTTTGCTGGGGACATCAGCTGCTGTAACCACTAGGATAATAATACTGGGGTAGTTGGTGCTCAATAAATAATGGTTTAATTAATGAAAAAATTAATATGGCCAGGCAATGTTTGAGCAGTTTACTGTTTAGAAGACCAGCTGAGGGACCCCTCATACATGTGTACCATCCAGTGAACTGCCCCATCCTGCCAAGTTCCTTTGAATTTGTAGTCTGGTCTGAGACTAGAAATATCAGATGATGTGAAATTCCCATCTAGGAGCTCATGTTAGCCCTGGTGGTTAGCCAAAGCCTTTGAGTTCCTCTAATACCAGAATACTCCTGTCTGATAGGACACCATCATCCTTGTATCCCAGTGCCTAGAGCAGGGCCTGACATAATCATTAAAGTCAACTAAAAAGCGTGCAGCCCACAATAAACCAAACACGAAAAGAGAAGGCTACAGACACAACATTAAATTTCAATGATCCCAAGGATGCAAAACATATTGTTCTTTAAAAGGATCTATCTTGATCTACAGGCACTCCTAGACTTATGAAGGGCTTACATCCTGATAAGCTCATGTAAGTTGAAAATGCATTTAATATACATGATCTACAGCCTACCAGGGTTTAGCAACACAGCACCCTGTGTTGTTCCGAGAACATATCTCTGAAAGGAGTTTTTCTGGGGACATGAGCAGCTGTAACAACTAGGATAAATAATACTGGGGTAGTTGGTATCCCTGGGTAGCAGGGCTGACTGGGAACTGTGCTTTGCTGCCGCTGCCCAGCATTGAGAGAGAGAGGTGTGTATAAGCTGCATGCATGTGGCTTTTACATCTTCATCAAGTTGAAAAATGGCAAGTTGAACCATCATAATTTAGGGATAGACTGTGTATACATAAATGCTTTTTTTTCCATTGACATGTTGTAATAGTGTACTTATCTGGTAGACTTCCCAAAAGGGCTTAATTTAAGAGAAGAGAACCCATAATATTTTTTCTCACAAAGGGCTACTCTTAATATATCACATGGCTTTCTGTTGAACTTCTTTATTAAGGAATTTGGGAAGTTACCTTCCATAAGAGGTAACTTCTCAGTTTTTTCCCCCTATTATATATCTGATACAGATTCTTCTTGGTAAAGAAACAGTAGCATTTGTTCATTCACTCCACACAAGTGTTAATATTGTTTGCTTGTTTGTTTTTTTTTTTTTTCTCTCTCTCTCCCCCCTCCCCTTCCCTCATGCCGAACTTGTTCATCACTGAAACCTTAGCCCCTTGCCCAGTGCTTGGAACACAGTGTTTAATATCAGTGCACTTAATGAATGCATTGGTATGAATGAATGATAATGAGTGAAAACACAGTAGTGCCTGCCCTGGCTTGGTTTATTGCACTAAATCTGACAACCATCAGCACATATGAAAAAATAATTTGAAGCCAGTTCTCTCCTGAATCTAGTTTTGGCACTGACAGATCAGTGTTCAGCCAATAGCCTCTCCTTGAATACATTACTCACACATAAGGTGTAGAAGCCTGGCCAGAGAAGTCTTTTCTAAAAAATTTGGTATATAAAAATTATGGAGTGATATTGGCCAAATTATATTGTTATATTGTGTGCATGTGTGAATATGTAACCACCAATCCCATCATTATGTACAACTATATTGTACCAATAAAAATGTGGAAAGAATCATGGAATATTATACATATAAAAATTATACATGAAAATATGTTCAGCTTAATAATATAAAGCAAGTGATTGCAGAACAACCATTCAAGTCAAGAAATAGAAGATCACTGGCATCTCATGCCCCTTGCCAATCACCAAGTCTTTTCTCCATAAAGATAATCACTTCCCTAACTTTCATTGTAATGACATATGAAGCTTTCCTTTATATTTTACTACTTGAATATATAGGTCTCTAATGTCTCTAGATATTAAGATCTGGATTTTTGCCAAATTTATTTATTTATTTAAAAATATTTAATTGATAAAGATGGTATATATTCAAGGTATACAACATGATGATTAGATATAGGCATACATTATTTAATGATGATTATAACTAAATCAATTAATGTATCCATCACCACCCATCTTATTATTGGATCTACAGAATCCAATTTTGTATTCTGGGAAAATGCACATATAAACTTTACTATCTCAGTCATTTTTGAATGTACAGTTCAGTGGTATTAAGTACACACACATCATTGAGCAACCATGACCACTGTCTATCTCCGGAACACTTTCATTTTGCAAAACGGAAACTCTCTACCCACTAAACACTAACTCTCTTTCAACTCAGCCCTTGGCAACCATTCTTCTACTTTCTATCATTATGAATTGGACTACTCTAGGACTTTATATAAGTGGTATCTTACATTATTTGTAGTTTTTGTGACAGGCTTATTTCACATAGCATACTGTCCTCAAGATTCATTCATACTGTAGCATATGTCAGAATTTTCTTCCTTTTTCAGAATGAATAACATTCCATTATATATATACCATTCATCTGTCAATGGATACTTGGGTTGCTTCTACATTTTGGCTATTGTGAATAATGCTGCTATGAACATGGGTGCACAAATATATCAGTAAGACCTTGCTTTCATTTTTTTGAGTGTGTACCCAGAAGTGGAATGGCTGATCATATGGCAATTCTGTTTTCAATCTCTTGAAAATAAAGAATAAAATCATACTTCTATATGGCTAAGTAATAACTTATTTTATATATATACCACATTTTCTTTATCCCTTCATCTGTTGAAGGGCATCTTGGTTGTTTCTATAGCTTAGCTATTATGAATTGACCTGCTGTAAAAATTGTTGTGGTGGTGTCACCGCAGTATGCTGGTTTTAACTCTTTTGGATATGTACTGAGGAGTGGGGTAACTGGGTCAAATGGCGGTTCCATTCCAAGTTTTCTGAGGAATCTCCATATTGCTTTCCAGAGGGTTGCACCAATTTGTGTTTTCACCAGCAATGTGAGTGTGCCTTTTTCTCCACATCCTCGACAATGTTTATTGTTACTTGTATTCTTCATAATTGCCATTCTGATTGAAGTGAGATGAAATCTCAGTGTAGTTTTAATATGGATTTCTCTAATTGGTAGAGAAGTTGAACATTTTTTTCATATATTTGTTGACCCATCGTATTTCATCTTTTGTGAAATGCTTTTTCAATTCTTTTGCCATTTTTTGATTGGGTTATTTATTTTTTTGGTGTTAAGTTTTAAAAAAATTATTTTGTTTGATTCCATTTATCTCTTTTCTTATGTTATTAACTAGAACTCTTAGTGTTGTTATTTTCATGGTTTATTTTTTTGGTATGCATACTTAACTTACCATTACATGCTTTTGAATGGTATTACATCACTTCACATATAGTATTCTTTCATTTCTCTACTTGGCCTTTGTGATATTGTTGTCAGACATTTTGCTTAATCATTATAAAATGAAACCACAGTATCTTGTTACATTTTGTTTAAATCACAAATAATGTTCTACAGAGATTTAGATACTGTAAGGAACATATTTAAACCATTTGGTTACCTTTTATGATGCTCTTCATTTTTTTGTATATTTGTATTTCCTTCTCTCCAGAACTTCCTTAGCATTTCTATAGTGTGGGTTTGCTTGTCATAAAGTCATTTATCTTTATTTGTCTGAAAATGTCCTTATTGTACCATAATTTCTGAAAGATATTTTTCAATGGGCATAGAATTCTAGCTTGTTTTATTTTATTTTATTTTAAAGATGCTGATCTATAGCATACTGTAGTGATGCGACCACATCAATGTTATAGCACCTCAATTCAATAGCTAAGCTGTGGAACCAACCTAGGTACCCTTCAACAGATGATTAGATAAAGAAAATGTGGTATATATACATAATGGAATATTATTCATCCATACAGAAGAATGAAATTATGGCATTTGCCAGTAAATGGATGGAACTAGAGACTATCATGTTAAGTGAAATAAACCAATCCCCCCAAACCAGAGGTCAAATGTTCTCTCTACTATATGGATGCTGACTCACAAAAGGCAGGAATGGGGTGGTATTGGGGTGAGGAGGGAGGTGTGGAGGTTCACCAGATTGGAGGGGGCCAGAGAGGGGGGAAGAGAGGGAAGATGGGAATAGGAAAGACAGTAAATATAGTAGAATGAATTAAACATAACTTTCCTATGTTCATATATGATACACACCAGTGTAACCCCATATCATGTACAACCACAAAAATGGGAAGTTATACTCCATGTATCTATGATAAGTCAAAATACATTCCACTGTCATGTATAACTAAAAACAAAAACAACAACAGAAAAAATAGTTACTCTTGGAAAGGAATCCTTCCCTCCATATTGGAGATTGGGAAACAAATTGGGACAGACATAAAGGAAATGCTGTGTTAGACTAGAGAGTTATTGTAAAACGTTCTACAGAATGAAATAACCTTGATTTTAACAAGGTAAGGCAGGGGATTAAAAATAAAGATGCTGATCTACTGTCTTCTTGTTTGCATTGTTTTTAATAAGAAATTTTATTTTATTTTTATTTTTGTTCATTTGTATATAATATGTTTTTTCTGCTCTATCTATCTATCTATCTATTTATTTTATATCTATTACTGATTTTGAGTGGTTTGATTATGTTGGGTTTTGGTCTTCCTTGTTTTTTGTCCTTGGGAATTTGTTGACCCTTTTGAATATGTGAATTTATGAGTTTATGATTTTCAATGAACTTGGAACACATTTGGCATTTTTTTTTTTGGTATGGCATTATTTTAGGTAGTATTTTTCTCAGTTTTCCTTTGAGGACTCCAATTGTCTACATATTAAAGGTAATTACCCACTTAAAGTTGTCCCATAGCTCACCAACACTCAGTTATGATTTTTAAAAGATTTTTTTCTTTGTTTGTTATTTTAGTGGAATTTTCTTCTACAACATCTTATCTGCCATTAATCCCTTCTGGCACAGTTTTAATGACTAGGAATTTGATTTAGTTCTTTTAAAAATACCTACTCTGTCTCTAACTTTTTGAGTATATGGAATACAGTCATAGTATCTTTATGTATTCTCTTGTAAATTCTAACATCTATGTCAGTTTTGGGTTGATTCTGAGTGATTTTTCTCTCCAGTAATTTTCTAATTCTTTAAATGTCTAATAATGTTTGATGTAATGGTAGATATTGTGCTTTTAAAAAATTCATATTAATTTCTTGAGCTTTGTTCTGAGATGTAATTAAGTTACTTAGAAACCATTTGATCCTTTTAAATTTAAATATTTGATGGGCAGGGCTAGATCATTATTTAGTTTAGGGATAATTATTTTCTATTACTGAGACAAGAACTATTGGAGTATTCTACTTAATTCCATGTAAATTATGAGGTTCTTTAACCTGGCTGGTGGGAACAGTCATTTTTCCTATTCCTGCCTGAACTCTAGGTGCTATTCTTTGGAATTTTTTTTTTTTTTTTTTTTTGTGTGTGTGTGTGTGTGTGTGTGTGTGGTGGTAGTGAGAATTAACACAGGGGTGCTCTACCACTGAACTGCATCCCCAGATGTTTATTTATTTATTTAAAACAGGGTCTCCCTACATTGCCCAGGCTGGCCTTGAACTTGTGATCCTCCTGCCTTGGCCTCCTAAGTAGTTGGGATTACCAGCATGTGCCGCTATACTTGTCCTGTTCTTTATAATTCTTGAAGGTGAGTCTCCCTGTGGCTCTGCTAGTTTACTCACCACTACGCACTGATTTGTACTCTGTAAAATTGACTTCTAATCAAGGAGACCCTCTACAGATATCTAGTTCTTTTTCCTTACATCATTTTCTTCTCCCTCTCTTCTGCCATCTTTAGCCATATCAGTCTTTTCAGATCTTCATTTCCATTTCTTTGTCATAGATAACCTGTTGGGCTGCATTTGAGTCCCCCTTCCTGTGCCACGCCTGCAAACTGTTTAATGGCAGCAAGCTGGGGCTATTATGGGGCTCTTCTCATTCTTTTTCTGTCTTGTGTCTTGTGGGTTCTGTTCTGATAAATTGTTCACTCTATGTTTATGTCTTTTGTGTCATCAAACATGTTTTTAATATTTTATTCATTTTGTCTAGCTTTCTTTCATAGAAGACTTGGTAGTAATTACTTAGGTTGTAATTTTATTATGTTTGTTTTTCTAGAAGAGTGAGCATTTATTTCAGGTGTAATGGGGTCTTCAATGGAGCTGAGTAGGATTTAGAACTGGACATTTGGAAAGTCCTACTGACGATGAGGACTGAGAAGATACATGTGTGCAAAGTTTCTTATCCTAGGGGAGAAGAAACAAGACATGACGAGCAGGAACAAAACAAAACAAAAAACAAAAAAAAAAACAGAACTATAATTATCAGAGCTGAGGAACAGCAGTGAGAAAGATGCCAGTCACTTTTATTTATTTCCCATTCAGCTTCCATTAGGCTTGTGAAGGGCTGCACTGGGGGGAGTTCACTGTTAAAGCTGAAAGTACACTTTTATTAAAAATTCTGCAAAACAGGGAGCCAGAGGCCTTCCATCAGCAGGTAAGGAATAAGAGGCAGTGAAATTTGAGTTATTACTGTTAATGCGACCATGTAAGCACACCCATTCTGGTGGGGCCCAGGGATAATCAGGTTACACAAGTTAGCCTGGATTTAACTCAACCTTTACAGGCCTTCATAAATAGAAGAGGTCCTTGGCACAAACTCATGGCCAATCAGAAACTGGCCTGAGGCCAAAACTCATTTTACCTTGATCTCAGAATGTCCACGGGCTAACGATGTCCTTGCCCCAGAGTGATATTTTTCTGGGCTGCAACACAGAAGAATTGACTTCGAGTTCCTTAAAATTTTGTAATGAGTCATCCATAGAGCCAGGTTTGCTGACACTGAAGGTATTTGAATTACTTGGGGACAATTTGTCAGTAACCTGTAGGCATTTGAAAAGATATGAAAGGGATTAAAATAATGCATAAAACAAAGGACAAGTAGTGAAAGTAAGGGGTGGGGGAAAACTATTTCTAGTGAACATAGCTCTAGGTCAGAAGATGAAATCTATATTTCACTCAGCAGAAGGTACCAATCTGTATCACACAACTCAGCATTTCTAACCCAAACAAAGACAGGATGGCAAATATTTAAACAGTGATTGAAACATTGCCCAAGCAATAGGAAATGTCTGTTCTTGCAACTGTTTGCTTGGATGTAACGAAATAAATGAAAGGCACACAAACCATGTCTTCTTGATTATTCTCAGGGACCTTTCTCTGGCATCAGGGCAGCTCCTTCAATCATGAACTTGAATTCCGTGGGTCCCATTGGAAATACCTTAATGAGAAAGAACTCTGAGGACTATTAACAGCTACAAGAATACAGAATATGTATTTTTATTTTAACATCTTTTTTACATTATTTAAATGGCAGGGTGCAATCATAGCTGATTTCCCTACCAGCAGGTTGAGTGCTTAATTCAAAACAAACTCCTGTTTGATTTGGTAGCAGACCCCTCCCTGCCAACCCCCTCATTTGGCTCTTTGCCAGGTGTTAGTCTGGCAATTACAAGGGTGACAACCTGCAAATGCTGCAGCCCTTTAGGGTGACCTGAAGGAAATATTGTCATTACTAATTACAAAGAGGCTATGATTAAAACTATCATTGTCCTTTGAAAGCCCTGGGATGATTGGATGGCACAGAAGTATCTGAATAGGCCTCATTAACCTTAATTCTATTTGGTATCATGCTAAAATTTGATGGTGCCATTATATCTCAAGAGGCACTGAAAAATTCTGGGTTCCAGTTTTCAGTCAGAATGGCCACAAGTTTGACAGAATCCCAAGACATCTTGAAAGCAAAATTGTTATGTGTGTAGCACAAGGGCAGTAACGGTGCTATTGTGCTCTTTTATAGACAGACATCTGGCTAGGTGACTTCATTCACGTGAATAAACAGCGTTTCCTGTCACAATCATAGCACTGACCTAAATATGCAGATGAGCAGCTCAGAGAAGACACATCGAAGTACTAACCCCCAGTTTCTCATAATGTAATTTCATTTGGAAATAGGAGCATTGCAGATATAATTGGTTTGGGTGAAATCATACTGAAGTAGGGAAGACCTCAAGCCAATATGACTGGTGTCTTTATGAAAAGGGGAAATTGGGATACAAATACATAGAGAAAGTGAGAACATCATGTGAATACAACATTGGAGTGATGCATACATCATCCGAGAAACAACCAAAGATTGCCAGCAAACTACCACAAAGCCAAGAGAGAGGCCTGGAACAGATTCTTTCTCAAAGCAAGGTAGTACATATCTCAGTCTGCTCAAGCAAAACACCTTACATTGGGTGGCTTGTTAAGAGCAGAAATTTATCTCTCACACTTTTGGAGACTGGTAAGTCCAAGGTCAAGGCACCAGCAAATCCATTGTCTGCTGAGGGCTCATTTCCTGGTTCCCCTGTGGTACCTTCCCACTGTGTCTTCATGTGGTGGGGGGTTTCTTTGGGGTCTCTTTTACAAGGATACTAATCTCATTCTTGAAACCTTTCCCCTTATGACCTAATAACTACCCCCAAACCCCACTTCCTAATACCATCACCTTGGGCATTAGGATTTCAACACTCAAATTGTGGGGGGATGCAAACATTGAGATCAGAGCAACCTCTAATCCATCATGACTGTTTTGTTTGAAGAAGGTGGCCATGTGAAGGCAGAGACACAGAGGGAGAATGCCATGTGGCAATGAAGGCAGAGATTGGAATTCATGCATTTACAAGCCAAAGACTGCCAGCAAACCCCTGGTAGTTGAGAGACACAGGAAGACTTCCCATCTACAGGGTTAGAGGGAGCTCAGCCCTGCTGACACCTTGATTTTGCATTTCTGGCTTCTAGAACTGGAAAATAATAATTTTCTATTTTTAAACTACTTGAATTGTGGTACCTTGTTCGGCAGCCTTAGGAAACTTAAGATGGTCAGAAATGCTTCTTGTCCTTAAGAAACATGTACCTAGCAAGGATGATGTCAGGTATGTTATGTCATCCTCACCATGTGTGGTGAGGATAAAAATGTGGGGTTAAGGGGACAACCAGAGGAGACAAAGTTACTGGAGAAGGTAGATTTTAAGCTGATTTTAGTGTCGTGATGAGAGTCACGAAAGACATTTGAACTACCTCCCCCAACCCCCGACCCCTAGTGGAGTCTGGACCCAAGGAGGGCAATCTATAATCTGGCTTGGATGGCCAAGTCTTTCTCCTCCCACCACACAGAGTACACTCATTCAAATAACACAAACTAGCCCCAGCTTAATAGACACCCTTTTTTATTACTGGTGGGTCCACAAAAGTATAGGCTAGGCTAGTTACATAAATGAAAAGGAATTTGAAATGTGGAATGTTGAAGCCAACTGTCTAATGGCTATTTATTTCCCCATCCAATATAACTATCCTAACCCAACTAGCTATTCTAAAACCCAAATGACTCGAACCATGACAAAACTTTCATTTAAAGTGCTAGGGCAGAGATTCAGACTCTCTGTACTTGCTTATTACGTGCAAATTTGAATCCAGGGCCTAGTTACTAGCCCAGCGAATGCTTGGTTTCATCTCCAGGAAGCTCTGTGAAGTCTTCCATTATTATATTTAGCCACACAAAATCACTTGTTTCCACAATTACATTATTATGTGCCCCATCCCTGTGACTTTATTATCACTTAAACTTAACTTTCCTCCTTTTCCACCTGCAAAATTTAATCACCAAAGATTTCTAAGGGACTCTTTCTTATGAAAGCCTCCAGCAAGACTTAGTAATTGTTTTTGTATTTTTTACATACATCCTTATTGTGCACCTCACACTATATTTAATAGTTTGTGTATCAGTCATCTGCTAATGAAACTGAGCTCCTTGGAGGCAAGAACTATGGTTTATTTTATCAGATGCCCAGTAGTATCCACAGTGCCTACACTAGATAATTACTCCTCAAATTATTTTTTTTCAAGAAATATTTCTTGAGGCTTTTTATGTGGTAGGCATTGCAATTGGCTTTGTAAATATGGCAGTAAACCAGACAGACAAGGGCCTTGACTACCCGGACCTCATATTTTGGTGGAGAAGATGGAAAAACAAACAAAAATAGACATATACTTTCAGGTAATGACATGCTATGAAGAATGTTAGATATGAGGTCTCCCCCAAAAGCTCATGAGACAATGCAAGAAAGTTTAGTGGTGAAATGATTGGGTTATGAGAACCTTAACCTAAACAGTGCATTAATCACCTGATAGGGATTAACTGGGTGGTAACTGTAGGCAGGTAGGGTGTGGCTGGAGAAGCTGGGTCATTGCCATGTGCCTTTGGGATACATATTTTGTACTTGGTGAGAGGATAGGATTCTTTCTGCTTCTGGTACCATGCCATGAGCTGCTTTCCTCCACCATACTCTTCTGCTATGCTGCCCTGCTTTACCTTGGGCCCTGAGGAATGGAATTGACTCTTTATGGACTGAGGCCTCTGAAACCATCAGTGCCACATAAACTTTTCCTCCTCTAAAATTGTCCTTGTCTGGTCTTTTTGTCATAGTGATGAAAAAACTGACTAAAAGAACAAGGATACAACATCAGGTTGTTGGTTGATGGTGATTCTCTTAGATTCACAAGTCAAGAGGTGTTCAAATGAAACCTTACCCAAAAAATGCAGAGACTTCTCTGTAAAAAAAAAAAAAATCCATCAAACCCTGGACTACTGGTAGTCTTTCTATTTGAGTCAAATCAATGTGTTGTTCAAATTAGGAGAGAAGGGAGCATGTAAGAGACTTCTAATGTCAGAGATACATTGGGCTGAGAGTTTTTCACATATCACCTTTGTTATGGTTTAGATATTAGGTGTTCCCCCAAAAGTTCCTGTTACGCAATGCAGAAATGTTCAGAGATGAAATTATTAGATTATGAGATCTATAACCTAAACAAGGAATTAATCATCTGAGTGGATTACTGGATTGTAACTGTAAGCAGGTGCGGCTGGTGGGAGGAAGTATGTCACTAGGGGCATGTGCTTGGGGAATATATTTTGTTCCTGGCTCTCTCTCTCTCTCTCTCTCTCTCTCTCTCTCTCTCTCTGTCCTGGTTACCATGAGTTGAGCAGTTTTCCTCCACCACACATTTTGGCCATGATATTCTGCCTCTTCTATGGCCCAGAGCAATAGAGCCAGTCAGTCATGGACTAAACCTGTGAAACCATGAGCCCAAATAAATTTTTGCTCATCTAATTTGTTCTTGTTAGGTATTTGGTCACAGCCATGAAAAGCTGACTAACACAATCTTATTGGATTCTTAGAATATCCTATGGAGGAGATGCTATTAAAGATGCATGATAACCCGAATTTCAGGAAACCAAATAATGTTCATAGTGTAATGTTTGGATGTGGGAGCTAAGATTCAAACCTAGGCATTGCTGAGCCACTTGGCCAACACCAGTTCTGTAGCAGAGTTCAATAAATGGTCCTTTCCCTTTCAGCAAATAACAACTTTTGATAAAGATGTGGAGAAAATGAAATGCTTGTGTTCTGTTGGTGGGGATTGTAAAATGGTGCAGCCATTGTGGAATAGAGTACAGCAGCTACTCAAAAAATTAAAAATACAATTACCATATGATTGAACAATTCCACTCGGGGTTAAAAACCCTAGATAATTGAAAGTGGAATCTTGGAGAGATTTTTTTGTACACCCATATTTATAGCTACATTAGCCAAAAGATAGAAACAATGCAAGTATCCATTGACAGACAGATGAGTGGATAAATAGAATGTGGCATATTGTAGTCCTTCTTATCCATGGTTTTACTTCCTTCAGTTTCAGTTATCCATGGTCAACCATGGTCCAAAAATATTAAATGAAAAATTCCAGAAAAATATCTTATAAGCATAAATCATGTACTGTTCTGAGTATCATGATGAAATGTCATGCCATCCCTCTCTGTCCTGACTAGGATCAGAATTGTTTCTCAGTCCAGCACATCTGCATTGAGTATACTGTATACCCCCTGGGCCTACGTAGCTGTCTCAGTTATCAGTCAGCTGTTGTGGAATTGCAGGGCTAGTGTTCAGGTAACCCTTGTTGCCCTTAACAATGGCTCCAAAGTGCTAGAGTAGTTATGCTTGCTAACAATTCAGATACCAAAGAGATGCCATAGAATTCTTCCTTTAAGTGAAAAGGTGAAAGTTCTCAACTTAAGGGGAAAATAAGTATGCCAAAATTTCTAAGATTTGAATAAGAAATATCTTTTTTTTTTTCTGGGAATTGTTGAAGAAGGAAAAATAAATTCATGTTAGACTTGCTGTTGCACTTCAGACTCCAAATGTTCCAGCCAGAATGTGTGATAAGTGCTTTGGTAAGAATGGAAAAGGCATTGAGTTTGTGGGCAAAAGACAGAACAGAAAATGCATTCTGATTGATGATGTGTTATACAAGAAGGGCTAAGCCTATATGAAGACTTCAGCAACGGACCTCCTGAAACAAGTGACACTAAGTCATTGACTATAAGTAAGAGATGGTTACCCAGATTTTAATGCACAAATTAACTTAATCATAGAAAGATATGTATAGAAAAAGTATCACATAGGATTTGGTACCATCCATGATTTCAGGCATTCATTACAGTCTTGAAATATATCCTTGAAAGATTAGGGGTGTCCACTGTATATTCATTTACCACATGCGGAATTTATTCAGTCTTGAAAGAGAAGGAAATTGTGATACTTGTTATGACATGGATGGATCTTGAAGACATTATGTGAAGTGAAGTAAACTAGTCCCAAAGAAACAAGACTATATGATTCCACTTATACGGGGTATTTAGAGTAGCAAAATTCATGGAGATGGAAAAGTAAAATGGTGATTGCCAGATGCTGGAAAAGTATAGAGGAATGAGGAGCTGTTATTTAATGGATGTAGAGGTTCAGTTTTGCAAGATAAAGAGTTCTGGAAATCCATGGTGAATGTTCTTTAATGCCATGGAACTAACTGGACACTTTAAAATGGTTACAATTTTAAGTTTTATGTTATATGTGTTTTACCACTGTCAAAAAACGAAAGTCCAACAAGTTGAGTTTGATGATCTAATTATTGTTTTAATATTTTGTTTTAGTTGTAGATGCACAGCATGCCTTTATTTAATTAATTTATTTATATATGCTGCTGAGGATTGAACCCAGTGCTTCACATGTGATGGGCAAGCACTCCACCACTGAGCTACAACCCCAGTTGGATCTAATTAGTTTTTATCAGCAATTTGTGAACTGGGTAGCATGCCATTGGTGTAATAGAACAGTGGTCTAATGAACAGGGCAGAGTAAGTTGGCTTTATAGGAAGAGAAAGTCCAAAGAAGTAGAAGCAAAGAACAAAAACTTGATTGGCTATTTCAAGGTTACTTTTTTATTCTGGTTAAAGCAGAAGGGACTACCTTATCATGCCAGTTCAGGTTGACTTGGCCCTTTTGGATTGGTTGTTTTAAATCTCCTATTGTTAGGGAAAACTGGTTTTTAAATTTTATTTATTCTAATTTGTTATATGTGGCAGCAGAATGCATTACAATTCATATTGTACAAATTGAGCAAAATTTTTCATGTCTCTGGTTGTATAAAAGGTAGAGTCACACCATTCGTGTTTTCATACATGTAGTTAGAGCAATGATGTCCATCTCATTCCACGGTCTTTCCTACCCCCCATTCCCCTCCCTTCACCTCTCTCTCCTTTGCCCTATCTAAAGTTTGTCTGTTCCTCTCATGCTTGCCTCCCCATCCCTATTATGAATCAGCATCCTTATATCAGAGAAGACATTTGGTGTTTGGGTTTTTGGGATGAACTTACTTCACTTAGCATTATATTCTCCAACTCTATCCATTTACCTGCAAATGCCATGATTTTATTCTCTTTTAATGCTGAATAATATTCCATTATGTATACATACCACATTTTCTTTATCCATTCATCCACTGAAGGGCATCTAGGTTGGATCCACAGTTTAGCTACTATGAATTGTGCTGCTATAAACATTGATGTGGTTGTGTCACTGTAGTGCCGAAGTCTGGCTGGGCACAAAATCACGAGCCGCTCACACCTTGTAGATTCAAACAGCAACTCTTTATTCTCGAACTGTCACCGGCACTTTACACACATGTTCTGGGCCAAATCCACATTCTGAATCCCAAATACTCTCTGAATCCCACGAGAACTCAACGGGAACTCAAGGAGCCGGCATGCCTGAGGCAGCAGGATACGCCCTATACCCAGCAGGGTCCACCTTAAACCTGGAACCGCCCTAAACCCAAGGAGCAGGATACTCCCTAAAACCTGATCCACCCTAAACCCAGATCCGCCCTGGTCCTTGAGCAAGGTCACCTTACTCAAGCATACATGCAATGTCACTGCAAATGACCTGGGTCCAAAGGCAAGCCCATTTCCACAATGGAGAGTCCTTCCTGTAAGCAACATGGGGTAGGCTGACAAGAAAATTTCAATGCGTCATTCCTACTTGGCAATGGCTCTCAGCACTGTAGTATGCTGATTTTAAGTCTTTTGGGTATAGACTGAGGAGAGGGATAGCTGGGTCAAATGGTGGTTCCATTCCCAGTTTTCCAAGAAGTTCTGCTTGATTACATGGTACCTAGCCCCAGTGACTCCATTCTAATTTGGTCTGGTCTGGTCTGTTGGAAGCTAGTGCTGGAGCTCAGTCTGAACCAAGGCCTTCCATAAACTTTATTTAACTTCACAATTAAAAAATATTCCTGCCCACTCGGCATAGTGGCACATGCCTGTTATCCCAGCAGCTGGGAAGGCTGAGGCAGGAGGATCACGAGTTCAAAGCCAGCCTCAGCAACTTAATGAGGCTCTAAGCAACTCAGTGAGACCCTGTCTCTAAATAAAACATAAAAAAGGGCTAATAATGTGGCTCTGTGGTTAAGTGCCCCTGGGTTTGATTCCCAGTAACACAAACACACACACACACACATGAACATTGTTGCCCAGAGAGCTAATAGTTCTAGTTTGTGGAGGAAGACAATGAGCAATAAACAGATTAAATATATAAATTATGAACTGTTAGAAGAAGATGAATGATATAGGGGGGAAAAAACCAGTGCAGGTTAAAGAAGATTGTGAATGCAAGGAATAGGTGGAAGAGGTTATTTCTATGGTCTCCTTCAGTTCACGTTAAAATAAATCATCAGTTAAGCAGTTAGCCCTGAAACTGTGATACCTTACGTGGCATGCATGTTTTGCCCAGAACTCCCTGGATTTTTGGAGCCTTGAGTGGGAATTTAAAGTCTTTCAGAAATGGCTCCATGTATCCAGAGCTCTAGAGGAGGGGAGGAGTGCTACCTGGCAGCATCTAGAGGGGCTTATTTTCCAGGTGCGAGGGAGAGAGCCAGAAGGAGCCTGCCCGTTAGGGAATATGAGCGGAAGACAGAGAGATTGAAACAGAGGAGAAACAGCTGGGGCCGAGTGGGGAGCTGGGAGGTAAGGCAGGAGGCTCTAACACTGCTAGGCTAGATGGTGGAAATGCTGTAGTGGGATCCTGAGTGTCCCCTAAGAGCCCGTGTGTTAAAGGCTTCATCCCCAGGACAGTGCTATAGGGAGGTAGTGGGAACTCTAAGACTGGTGAGGGGTCTTTAGGTCGTTGGGACTTGAAGGGGATGGGTGGACCACAGCTCCCTCTTCTTTTCCCTCTCTTTCGCTCCTCCATGGCTGTGAGGTGAGTGGTTTTGTTCTGCCATGTTCTCCCACCATGATTTTACTTCCTCACCAGAGGCCCCCAAACAATAGGGCCAAGTGATCATGGATTAGAGACATCAAAACGGTGAGCCAAAGAAGCCTTTCCTCTTTATAAGTGGATTATCTCAGGTATTTTGTCATTGTGACAGGAAGCTAACGCACCACTTAAGCACAGGGTTTTAATTTTTATTGTTAATTATTTATTTCCTTCGTATTGACTCCCTTAGTCAGTGCTGGGAGGCCAGCTTTGCAGATGCCTGTGGATTAGTTCTGTGGGTTGGGGTAGATGAGTGGTTTCCCTTAGGGAATAAACGTTACCTAGATGAAAAGTCAAAATATAGGCACTGTGCGACTATTTAAGTAACAAGGTGTTGTAGTTTATTTATATGCAGATGAGTGATTGCTACAGTTTAGATCTTGTTGAAGGCTTAGTCCCCAGCCTGTGGTGCTGTTTGGAGGTGTGGCATGTGGAATACCAAGTGTTACTTATTGTGACTGTCATTCTTGTCTGTAGCATCTATTGTCTCCATCACTGAGTTAGCTTTCTGTCACTGTGACAAAATACCTGAGATAAACAAATTAAAAAGAAGGATTTTTATATTAAATAATCAACAATAAAAATTAAGACCCTATGCTTAGTAGCGTGTTAGCTTTCTGTCACTATGACAAAATACCTGAGATAATCAACTTGTAAAGAGGAAAGACTTATTTTGGCTCATAGTTTTGGTGTCTCTAATACATAGAGGGAAGTTAGGTCACTGGGAGCATACCCTTAAAGGGCATATTGGGTCCTTAGCTCCTTCCTGTTTCTCTTTCTTTCCTTCCTGGCCACCGTTATGTGAATAGTGCTTCTCCACCACCCACTCTCACCACGATGTACTGCTTTATTATGGACCCTGAGCAATAGAGCCAATTGGCTATGGACTGAAACCTCTGAAACTGTGAGCCAAAATAAACATTTCTTCTTTTAAATTTGTTTATCTCAGGTATTCTGTCACAGTGACAGAATGCTAACTCAATGATGGAGACAATAGATGCTACAGACAAGGATGAGTCACAGTAAGTAACACTTGATATTGCACAGGCATCAGACTAGATTACCATCAATTCCCGGTGCCATCAGAACACACTTACAGAGTGAACAGGAATATCAGTCTAAGTTTTTTTTTTTTTTTTAGTATTTATTTTTTAGTTTTAGGTGAACACATATCTTTATTCTTTATTTTTATGGGGTGTTGAGGATCGAACCCAGCGCCCCGTGCATGCCAGGGGAGAGCACTACCACTTGAGCCACATCCCCAGCCCCTCAGTCTTAAGTTTTGAGAAGCAAAATTCCCTGAGGACTGGGGCCATTCTGAGATAGTTCAGGGAGGAGACAGGACTCAAACTGAGAATGAAACGATGTGGGGAGGGAGAGAGGAACAGGAGTAATTAAATCTGTTTCATGATGTAAGTGAGATTCCTGGAAGATTACTCTGACAGCTGTGTGTGGGATGGAGTGGAGTGGGAGAAAGGAAGGAAGAAAATTAGTGAGGAGACTACCTGTTCTAGGAACTGAGGTGTGAGGTGAGGAGGGCGGTGGACTACGCACTGGACAGAAAGACTGACCCACAAGAGAGGGAGCTGAGGGTTGAGGAGTAACCACAGCCTACCACCAAGTTCCAAGGCATTTCTTACAGTGGATTGTTCAGATGTGACTGTGAAGAGTAATAAAAGCATAATAAGGTGTGAACTTAAGCTTCTGACACCCCTCCCTCTCCCTACCCTGAAATTCCTCTTTTATGATCCAACGAGAGAGTTGGAAAATAATGTTGTGAAGATGACTTGCAGAATAGGGCTGGATCCCCCACAGGAGCAGCCTTGGTAGCGGGACTTGTTCCAGGGTCTACCGTATTCCAGATCACAGAGGTGGGCAGATCCACCTCAGCTTCTGCCTTGGGTTTGGGAGAAGGTTATAAATTTTTTGAAGCCCTCAAACTCTAGAAATTCTGTTCCTGGCAAGTTCCACCTGAGGGGGTGAGGTCATAGGAAGTTTCCTAACCTGCTATTTCAGCAAAGCCCAAGCTTCCCTTCTTGCTAAAACTGGACTTGAACACTTGTTCTTTGGCTCGCCACCTAGTTGAGCTCCATGGAACACTCAGGAGGCTCTCAGGGTTGGAGGGCTTCCCTTCTGCAGTTTTGAGTGTGAAGAAAGAGCTCTCTGGGCAGATGACAATGTTTACATAGATCTCTTCCAAAAGAGGAAGATATATGACTGAATGCATTTCAACTTCCACAAGAAAAACGTGAAGAGAATGAGAATGAAGTGTAATGGGGATAATCGGTGGTGGAGTGGCAGGCCAGTTGGTGTAGTTTATTCCACAAACAACAGTGAGATAATTGAGTATCCCTTTTTCTTTCTTTCTTTCCTTTTTTTTTTTTTTTTTTTGCAATGCTGGGAATCAAACCCTGGCCCTTGAGTATTCATTTGTAAACACATACAAATACCACACCTTTACAACCTAACTTGCTGCATCAAATGCATCAGAGATTTAAACATGATACACTTGAAACTATGTCAGTACTAATTTACCATAGGAAGGTATTTATAAATCTGGCACAAAGCTCTGAAGCTGTTAAAGAGAAGATTAGTGAAATGAACAACATAAAAACAATGGTTTTGACATTAACAATGTCATAACCAAAGTCAAAAGACAAACCGAAAGAAAAATTTGCAACATATGACTCAAACCACTGCTGTTTTGATGTTTTCTTGCATCATATTTTGAGATATCTGTGTGTTTGAAAATTGTGCTTTTAATTTTGAGACAATTAGAGTTTCACATGCAATTGTAGAAAATAATGTAGAAGTCTCCTGTAAGCCTTACCCAGTTCCCCATGAGAATGACATCTTGTAAGATTATAGTATGATGTCATAACCATGACATTGACATTGACACAAATCACTGATCTTGTTCAGATTTTCCAGTTTTATTTGTATTCTTTTGTGCATGTATTTAGTTCTATAGAATATGACTACATGTGCAGGTTCATGTATGTACCTCCTAGTGAAGATACACAGCAGTTTATTTATCACAAGGATCTTCCATAATCGTATTCAACTACCCCCATTCCATCTCCCCACTTGTAATTCCTGACAATCAATCACTAAAACTGCTCTACATTTCTATAATTTTGTCATTTCCAGAATGTTAAATGTGTGGAATCATATAGGATGAGACCTTTTGAGATTGCCTTTTCTGAAGATTCATTTCACCTATGTATATCAATTTTTTTATGTTCCAGTGATTTATTTATGAGGTTATATATGAAGCACGATTGTAATAGCGAAAAATTGGGAATGAACTAAATGTTCTTTGGTAGGGGACTTGTAAGTAATTATGACACATCCACTCAAGAAAATACTTGAAAATTATGTAGCCATTACACATATTTAGGTGGATCTTTCTGAAATGAATGGAATAGTTTCCAAGATATATGATTATGTAAAATACGTACAGCAAGAGTAATGTCGATAGCATGATGTAGTTTTAAATAAATGCTCCATTTATTTAAATACTGGTACATACATATGTATATACTTGTTAAAGAAGGTTATAAATGTTAGAAAGTCACCTCCCATGGTAACTTAATCATTTGTGTGTCACTGATAAGGGGAAGAAGAACATTACTGGGCATAATTGTCCTCCCCAGGCAACATGGGGGATGTTTGGTTGCTTTTTTTGTTGTTGTAACTGGTAAGGAGGGTGCTGCCGGCATCTAGTGTGTACGTCCAGGGATGCTTCTATTTAACATCCTACAGGGCACAGGATAGACCCCACGACAAAGAATTTCCAGCCCTAAAAGTCAATAGGGCTGAAGTTGAGAAGTTCTGGATTAGAAGGTCTTGATTAAAAGGTTTCAACTGGGCTACTCAGAAGAAGTGAAATGATGTTGGAGTGTATTTTGCTTCATTGTGAGAACTTTATTCTCTTTGGTAGCTTGTGAGCTACAATCTTCACAGATGCCAGTTGTCGGGAAAAGACTGATCAAACAAGAAATTATCATCTGTTTCCTTTGGCCAGATCTGTCATTTTGCTGGGTTAGAAAATATTGGCTATCCTTTAGCAAAAGCCTCATCTGTATTGGAATATATGTTTTGATTATAACAAATTATGTTCTTCAACAAATGGAAAACATCTCCTAAATGACAACAGATGTGGTTCTGAGCTTGCTTTCGATGGTGGCAGGGACTCCTATAGGACCAGCAGCCCTGCATACTTTCCATTCAGAGCCATCAGACAAAACGCTTGCAAATGAGAAAGTAATGACCATTGCTGTACTTGTTAGAATAAACCAGAAAAACAGGCTTCGGCTTATTGGATCTATTATTGAACCCTAATTAGCTGTGGTGTTTGGGCATTCTAAGGCCTATGGTAAGATAAATAATATTTATGGTTTCTTCAATGTATCAAATCATTGTTTATGAAATGCCATGTCGTCTGAAATGCTCTCCTCTCTCACAGTGTCGACCACAGAGTGACCGGGCGCTGATTCTGGGGTTGTGATGGAAGCACTGGTGCCCGGCAGGGGTAATCTTCACGTAGTTGCGCTCACCACAGATGTCAGAGCGCTTAGCAACGTCTGGACCCTTGCAGACTCCTTGCCGGGTTCTAACCAATGCCCTTAATATGGCCATGTGAGCTTGGTGTGGAATTGAGGAAGGATAGCATTAAATACACTGAGTAATCTGAAAATGAAGGGTGGGGGAATGAAAAGCAGGTTCACTTGAGTTCAAGGAAGATTTCTGAGGATGTCAGCATTTTCCATTTTTTTTTTTTTTGGGAAAAAACGAAATCTTAAAACTTTTCCCTAAGAGAACTTGCTAAAATTTTGTCAGTAAGGAAGCGAACTGAAATGGTGCAGAGGGAAACAATTTAAACCATCACCAAAACAGTAAAGTCCCAAAGATAAAAACTAAATTATCAGAGATATGCCAACAAAGACAAACTGAAACGGACTCAGTTTCTTTATCTGTACAATAGGGAGAAATCACCCTTTATCCTAAACTCTTGGGAGCCAGCTGAGTTTTGGAATTCAGGATGCTTAATATTTTAGAATGATGAGAAAATGAATATTTAATTGATTATGTAGCACTCTCAGAAGGGTTTGAAGGCAATATCCCCCAGTGAGACACATTAATAATTCTATACTGAGATGTGCACCAAATGGATAAAAGATAGTAAGTAGCCTCCTGTTAGACTGTCAGGTTTTTCTGTCAATGAATTTTTTCCAGGCTTATGAAGAAAACTGTCATTTTTAAGAGCTTTGGATTTCTAAATTGCAAATGAGGAGTTATTTATTCATATCTATCTCAAAAAGGCACACTTAGAATAAAATGCTGTATCAGAGACATTGTGCACAGTACTGGCATGTAGTACCTATGCAATAAAATAGGTACTAGATTAGATTCTTTTAAGGTAAAAATAACCAGATATCTAATATTATTATCAGTCTGGGAATTCTGTGGGCTGGTGTATTTTTTAGCCTCTTTCCCTTTTTTCCCCCCTTTTTTCTTCTTTTTCTCTTTCTGTCACTCAGGGCTTTGACTTAAAATCTGTGCACATAAAAAGTGATGGGAGTGGTCATCTTTAACCTGGTTTGGTGGCTGAGCGGGCTCTTTAAGCTTTATTTACTTGTGTATGGACAGAAGGCCTTTTCTCAAAAAAGATTAAAAACCCAAACAGAAACAAAAATAGTAAAATGAACAGCCAGCATCTTACTTGTCTTAGATTTCCATGCCCTTCTTTCCCAGGAAGTCCTGAGGGTTCTAACCACGATGATTCTGATGACCAGGAATTCCAGAGCTGCAGTCTGGGCTGAGTCAGAGGGATTTCAGTTGGATCAGCACAGGGTACAGGCCAAAGTCATGGTGAATTGGCATGAAAACAAACAAAACAAAACGAAACAAAACATAGACACACAGAATACCAAGAGGCCAGCGACCAACCTCCTCAGAACTGTACCCCAGGGGACTTGCTGCTCATCCCCACTTCTTGGGCCCCTTTGCTCTGATTCTTTTCTGACTGTAGGTGGCTGGGCCTCTCCCTTTCTCCATTTCCTGGTCTTGGTCTCTCTCTCTCTCTCTCTCTCTAAGCTTCAAGTGCCCTCCGTCCCCTAATCGTGTTTTGAACCATTCACAGGGTAGAAGTTAATAAGCTCTTGAACAACATTTGATTTCTACAAGTTCATTTTCAAGTCTTATTATGTGTTTATTTGACTAAGAAGCTCTATATCCACAAGAGGACCTTGATAATTAGAAGCTGCTTTTATTTTATTAATATAGTTAATTACTCCTAATTCTGATAAAAAGAATGAATCTGGGTTTGTCAGATATTTTCATGGTGATGTCTCTGATGAAGTTGAAAGGTCTTAATTAACCAAATGATTTATACTAAGAATCCAGATATAGAAAAATGAAAGAAATGTCATTGTTAATTTTTATTTCCTTCCGTGTTGACAGTTTGCTCTGTAGCAGCAATCCTTAAACTGGGTCCTGTGGTTCACTGGTAGTAATAGGTGTTTTGGAAAAAGGATCCTGTGCTCAAAGAACTTTGTGAAAATTTGCTTTGAAGAAAATCAAGTAGGTTTCATTAATGTAGAACCCTCACAGCTTTTTTTTTTTTTATGTGTGTGTGTGTGTGTATGTGTGTGGGGGGGCATTGGGGTTTGAACTTAGGGGCACTTAACCACTGAGCCACACCCCAGCCCTATTCTGTATTTTATTTAGAGACAGGGTCTCACTGATTTGCTTAGCACCTTGCCTTTGCTGGGGCTGGCTTTGAACTTGCAATCCTCCTGCCTCATTCTCCCGAGCCACTGGAATAACAGGTGTGAGCCATGACATACAGCCCCACATAGCTTTTAAGGAAAACTATTCGGTTATCATGCTCACAGGCAGCCATAATTTTACTTTCCTCTCCCCATGGCTGTTGAGAGCAGAAAGTGGTCACCTGATCCCAGGATGGCCAAGGTCCTGGATGGGGCATCCAATTAATAGACATAACCAAGACCCCGTGAGGCCACTGGATCTCTGAGAATCTCTGAATAAATCAGTCAAGTGTAGACGAATCTCACTTTGCATAGGAGGGAAGATAAGCAAAGTGGAGAACAAGGTGGGTGATAGGTTGCTTCAAGAGTGTTAGAAATGGAGACAGGGAATAGGAGTCAGCAGAGGGGCAGTGAGGTAACCTCTCCTTATATTGAACTCTATAGGGGACCCTCCAATTGGCTTTCTGCTGAGCAACTTCCTGGATGCTCCAAGACATTCCTGTTCTTGTTCCCCTGACTTTTTATTGTGATGCCTTATTATCCGGTGCATACATACAATAAATTCCATCATAATTTGAGGTAACCAGACAGCTCTGCCTATTGCAGTTAAAAAAAAGCCTAACAAACACCTCTGGCTTGTTCTCAAGATTTTGTTTTCTTTAAAAAACAACTTTTTTTCTTTCTGCAAAATTAATAACATAACAGGATACAAAGCTGACCATAAAAAATACCTATAATTACTCTCATTCAGATAATCACTTAAATTTTGGCATCTGTCTGTATGGGTTGTATGTTCTCTCTCTTTCTAATTCTAAATGTGAGCACATTTTATACGCTGTTTTATATTGTTTTCCATTTAATTATGGTAAATGTATTTTTCTTTTTATTGCAACGTATTTAGTGATTTCACCATAATCTTGTGTGTCAAAAGTAATCAGTTCCCAATAACGGACACTTTGGTTGTTTGTTTATTTATTTTGCTGCTCTCTATAATCAATTCTGTGACAACAACCTTGCAGGTAAGTGTTTGTATACATCTATGATTATTTCTTAGGATAAAGCCCTGCAACTGGAATTATTGGGTCAAAGTGTGATGCACAGTTTTAAGGACTTGGATATTTATAGAAATTTCCCTTTGGAATTTCTGGTCTGTTTTACACGCAATCCAGTAGTCTCTTCTAATTAAACTTGCTTTGTTTGGCTTCTTTCCAGGAGTCCTCCACTCCCAATACCTGGTAGAACCTTCTGGACTTTAACAGTAGGTTATCATACCCTTTTGATTTTGAAGCACTAGCCTTTTCTCCAAGTTTCTTAGGCTTCCACAGTGAAATCAGTAGTCCTATACTCTTCAGTGCTGGCTCTTGCTGCTTTGCCTCAGAGTACCCCACATTTTTTTTCTGTCTCCATTGAACTGAGCAGTAGAAGAGAAAAGAGAACCCAGTTTTATTTGCACCTATCCAGCTTTGAGATGCCGCAAGAACAGCAAAGTATGTGGAAGCCTCAGATGATTTGCTTCCACTGGGAATTGAAAGATCTCCATTCGTGGCAAATAAATTAAGAACATAAAACCAAAGAATGTCACAGCATGCAGCTTGGTATTACATGGTTGCTTAGGATTCAGATAATTCGTCATTGCTGAAATGTGTTAAAGATGATGACAACTCAGATTATATTCCTGATATACTAGCTAGAGCCAACCACCTGTGGCCCTCGTCAAAGATGTCACAGATGTTGTGTGAGGCAGTAATAGCTTAAGATGGGATGAAAAATTTCAGTGCAACTTTAATTGTGTACCAATCATCTAACATGTTTAGAAGAACAGGGTATGAAAATCCTATTTGTGGACTATCTGATTCTTTATTTTGCCCTTGGGTGGTCCAAAGGGCATTTGGGCATCTTATGTTAATTGGTAGTTCCAGTGCAGGCCAAAGAGGTGAATCTTAGGCCAGTTATTTATTTATGTATTTGGTACTACGGATTGAACCCAAGGGTGCTCAACCACTGAGCCACATTTCTGACCACTTTTATTTTTTATTTTGAGACAGGGTCTTGCTAAGTTGCTTAGTGCCTTGCTAAGTTGCTGAGGTTGGCCTTTTGCTTTTGATTCTTCTGCTTCAGCCTCCTGAGTTGCTGGGATTATGGGTGTGCACCTGTAAGCCAGTTATTTTTACTGCCAGTTTGCCCCTGTAGTTATAACTTCTGGAAGAAATTCGAGGCTACTAAAATGTATAGACTGGGCCTTTGTGAATTATCTAATTTAGTTATTCATGTCCTTCTTAATAAGTTCTTGTTATTGGGAATAAACTGAAGTTTTCATATATTTAGTCATTTACTTTCCCTTGTTCAAAAACATCAGTTTAATATCTATTGTGCACCACGCTCTGCAGAGTTAAAAAATATTTCTGGATTTTATTTAAGAATTTAAGGTTCACTCAAAGCAAGGAGTTTAGACTTTTAAATATTATTATGCCTGGTTTTATTACAACCTAATAATCTATTCCCCTGGAAGTCTCCAAATCCTCTAGTTTTATAGGGGGTGGAGTGGGAAGGTTGAAGGATTGCTCTTTAATTAAATAAAAAGGCATGAGTCCTACTCCCATGTTTGTCCAAAGAGCCAGAGCCTCACCCAGGACTTCCACCAGGTTTCTTCGTGGGGGTGCAGGGCTGGGGACTTGTTCTGGCACTGCCTTCTGTGCTGGATTTCTCTTCTTTTCCTTTATTTCCCCAAAGTGCTGCTAATGTAGATGGTGGTGTGAAGCTGACTTTTCTGAGGGTTTGGGGGGTAGTGTGAAGTAATTAAAGAGGAATTCCCCAAACTTCAAGGGCTGAGGGAGCAGCCCCACAGGTTGCTCTCCTTTCTGACACCACACCACGCTCTGGCTTGATAAGTTGCTAGAAGGAGCCACAGCATTGACTTGAAAGCACCACTCATGGTTTATTACAGAGATGGGATCCAGATTGACAATAGCCAAAGGAAGAGATGCTTAGGGCACCGCCCAAGAGGGGTCCAGCCGAGTAGCTCCAGGTTAGCTACGGCCTGGGTTCTCTCCTCCCGACCACATTGTCAGAGAAGGTTAGTGAGACTTTGGTGTCTAGAATTTTCCTGGAGCTTGATCACGTTCATGGCTGACTTGTAGTCTCCAGGACCTTCCTGAGGTTGGGGCTAACTCCTTGTATCTGCAGTTTCTCTGCAGGTGGGAACAGAGGTATCGCCTCCATCCACCCTAACTAGTTAGATTCTAACATCCTAACTAGTTAGTCTCTCGGGTGGCCAAATCCCCCATGTAAGCAAAGACACTCCCTTCAGGCAAGACACTCCAGGAGCTGAGACATTACCTTCTAATAGCAGAGGACAAAAGCAGAATCTCTCTTTTCGGTAAGGTTAATTTTTCCTTATACAATTACATCAATGAGAATTTCCTAGAAACTATAAGCCATTCTTAATTTCACTGATTAGGGTCCCAATCCATTGTCTATCATGTTTTTTTTTTTTAATTCTCTCTTTATGTAGAACTTCTTCGTGTCATCGTCTTACCTCATTCACACATGCATATTCATTCTTTTTCAGGCTGCCCTTAGCAATACAAATTCCCTTCAGCTCAATGTGAGGGGGATCCGTCTCCCCTGGATTTGTCTTAGTACAACCAAATTGACCCCAGGAGGCCTCCCATTTCTGGTCCTTCAATAGCCAGGAAGGCGTTTTCCTCCATAAATGAACCATCGATTCCTGATTTAAATTACTCTTTTAGAAGACACTGAACAAAAGGAACTATCAGCCAGAGGTTTCTATACCCAGGGAAACTATCTCCATCAATGAAGGCAAATAAAGATAATTTGAAACACACAGAAGCTGAGAGCCTTTGCTTCCCAGAGTGTTTCAGGAAGGGAATTTCCTGAGAATACACTTTAGGAGGAAGGAGAAGGGTCCCAGAAGGAACATTTGAGAGACAGGAGAAAAATTGAGCAAAGTGAACAACAAAGAGAATGTAAAAATATGGGCAAATATCTTTTGCAAATGTAGTGCAGTTGTTTTTTGTTTAAAACAGGTTTTTCCCCTAAAGCACATGTTATTTGTACATTGTCATTTCCGGGAAATTACAATTTAAATTGCGATTGCTGAAATTTTCTTATTGTTGACTCAGAAAGCACATGGAATTTTCCTTTAGAAACATTTTCCAAGAACCCAACCCTTTTACTTTAGTCATAAAATCAGGTGCTTTCTTGGGTAAGCAGAATATCAGTTTTTTATTGATTATTAGGTTAATAAACATAGAAGAGCACTGATTAAAAAATAGTGCCAGTGAGAGATTATTTGTGTTGAACAGAAATGATTGACAAGATCTCTATCTAGCTGGGCATCCTGTTAAAAAGTTCTAGTCAATGAATTACTCCTGCTCCCGCTTAACCTTTAAGTTCAAGAGAGCTGGTATGGAAAGTAAAATAAATTGCATAAGCGTGGTTTAGTGAAGGGACAAGAACTCGGATTCTGTGTCATGTTTGGGAGCTGGAGACGTCCCTGGACCTCTTCCATCCCAGGTAGAGAAATGGATGGAAGAAAGGAAAGCAACAGAGAGCACTTGGGGTCTGAGTGGACTGCTGACCAGACCCTCTGGCTGGAGAGGGCTGAGGAACCTTTTGAATAGTAGAGCTGACTTGGGCTTCTCCAACCTGTGCTTCTCACCTCCTGTGAGGCCCTCCTTCTTTTTAATGTGTACCCTTCTTGCTGCTAGTGATAGCCATATAGCTGTTGATATTCCAGATAGATCATTTTCTTTCTTCAGATAGTATTGCAATCAGGTCTTCAGAATGTCTGGATGAAAGCATTTGGAGAAACTTGAAGCCAGGGTGCATTTATTCAAAGTGTTTTTTTTTTTTTTTTTTTTTTTTAACAAGTAGATTGCAAGGTTGTGGATTGATCCCCAGAATGTTGCTCTGTGATGCTCTATCTTAACAGGTTAGCAATGGGAAAGGAGAGGGATGAAGTTTGGGAGGAAATGGTAGGTATTAGTGGAGAAAGATGTCCAGGTGTAGGAGAGAAGGGAATAACTTCCATGCTTTTATATTTGGAAGCAATTCCAGAATTTCTGTGTGGAGATTTTCTTTTGCTATGCAGAAAAGCCTCGAAAAACATTGATTTTCTTAGACCTGCAAATTCTATTTCTTCTAAAAGAATGCCTATTTGGTTACGGTGCAGCCCCTAGGCATGTAGAAGTGCATGTCTTTCTTCTCTTCTAAGGGCTAGCACTTAGAACAATCCAATCTCTGTCTTTCCAAAATTTTCACCTGGCTATGTGTCCTTTGCTGTAAATAGCTGATGTCACTCCTTAGCAGTGGAGTGTCTACATGTGTGCAAGTTCTCAGACGCTCACCTGTCTGTCAGCATCTGCCTTGTGGGCTTTTCCAGGGTACTTGCCCCATCTCCCCCTCCTGGGTGACAACATTGTGAATTATGTATAGGTTCAACAGACAGTTTTACTGGCTCAGGGATTTTAATTTGGTCTTTATTTGAAAAGGGGAAATCATGTAGGTGTTTTTCATTGTTTGGTTTTATAACCATATGTAGAAGAACAGAGGAAAACAGTCCTCGGAATGCAAACAGGGGGGCTGGGGATGTGGCTCAAGCGGTAGCGCGCTCGCCTGGCATGCGTGCGGCCCGGGTTTGATCCTCAGCACCACATACAAACAAAGATGTTGTGTCTGCCGAAAAACTAATAAATAAATAAAATTCTCTTAAAAAAAAAAAAGAATGCAAACAGGGTGTATGAAGTCCTATAATTTCAGATCCGTGCCTCCATCTCTTAAGCCTAATCTGACCTAGTGAGACATGACCAAAACGCTGGGAAATTCAACTGGAAAATGAGTAAATGAATAAATAAATGGACAAACAATGAAACCTGAACCTAAGAACACTCAGACTTCTGGAATTGAAAAATATCTTCCAAATAGTTTTGTTTGACTCCCTATCTTGCAGATGAGAACAAAATGAAGGTGTCCTGAGACACATGGCTTGCTGCATAGGTGCAGGCCCATGGCCACTTGGTCGGGGAGACTGGACTTGACTCGGGGGCCCCTCACTCTAGGAGAGCTGGGGTTTGCACAGGAGTCTCCCCTGTGTGCAGCAACCGTGGGGCATCGCTGTTCTGCGTTATAAGTGATGCGGCCCCCCTCATGGAGAAGCCACTCAGGTTCTTTGCTAGATGACCCTTGAGAGGACCTACCTTTCACTTTCTGTGGCCTTTTGTCCCCTCCCTATCACATCTTACTTTTTATATAATCAAAATGTCTTTGGTGTTGTTTTGCAATAAGAATATTTTAGTTAATAATGATTTGAGTTCCTCTTAATTTTTTTCTTTTGAATCCTTCAGCATAGTATTATCTTCCTTTTTTTCCTCCTTCATGAATCTTTTAGGTTTCTTCTTTTAACTTTCATTTTTACTCAATATCCATTTTATGTGGTGATGATGATGATGACAGTAGTGGAAAAGCTATGTGGCTATCACTGTGTACCAGGTACTGTTCTGAGCACTCACGAGGGTTGAAATATATAGGCCTATTATTAGTTCCCTTTTATAAATGTATGTGTATTTTAACCTTTCTTTTTATAACATTAGATTTTAATTCTGGAAAAAAATTGTAATGAACAAGTAGATTTTTTTTTTAGTTATTTTTTCTCTAAATGATATAATGAAGTAACTGTTTACATAGCATTTACATTGTATAGAATATTAAAAGTAATTTAGAGCCGGGCACAGTGGCACACACCTGTAATCCCAGCATTCAGAGCCTGAGGCAAGAGGATCTCGAGTTCAAAGCCAGCCTCAGCAACTTAGTGAGGTGCTAAGCTCAGTGAGACCCTGTCTCCAAATAAAAATACAAGAAAGGGGCCAGGGATGTGACTCAGTGGTTAAGTGCCCCTGGATTCAATCCCTGGAACAACAACAACAACAACAACAACAACAACAACAAAAGTAATCTAGAGGTGATTTAGAGTATATAGGAAGATATAGGGAAGATGAGTGTAGGTTAATGCAAATAGTACACGATTTTATATAAGGGACTGAGCAAGCATCTTCAGATTTTGGTATGCCTGATTGGTTCCTGAAACCAATCCCCCACAGACATTGACTTTCAGTTCTTTTTTTTTTATTTTTGTATTTTACTTGCTTAATAACACATCACAGTTATTTTCTTTTATTATGCCATAGGTTTAATTTTTTTGGTATATTCTTTAATCTTCTAAAAGTTCTTCCTTTCATACAGGAGATAAAGAAAAGTTAAACAATGGCACAAGGACACATTCAGACAAATCCAGGAAAGAGCCACCATTTGGGGGGAAAATAAAAAGATAGGGGTATGAATGTTCCAAATTAAAAGAGACCACAGGTAATTAACCACAAGTAATTTTGAACCACGATTAGAGGCTGGTTCTAAAACAGAACAAATCACAACTAGCAAAGATATTCTTAAGACAGTTGTGAAAATTTATATACTGTTGGAATGTGTCTTCTTATGTGTGATAATGACATAAAAGTTTTGTAGGAGAGTATCCTTAGGCCATACAAGAGGGTGATGGATAAAGTAAATATGGCAAAATATCAACCGTTATTGAGTCTATAAAAAAGAGATATAGGCATTGGCTTTACTATTCTTCAATTTTTCTGTAGGTATACACAATTTCATTACAGAGATTTTCCTTTATCTGTTTTTAACCTTTTTCTTCATATTTTTATTGGTGTACTCTAGTTGTACATAATGGTGGGATCTGTTGTTACATATCTGTACATGCACATGATACACGATGAAATTTTGCCAATATTATGCCCCAGTCTTTCCTCTTTCCCTCCCTCCTCCTGGTTGTTTTGAACCTTTTGTTGATTACTTGAGTTCTTTTATTTATATTAGTATCTCTTTTCTGTATTTTTAATGTAACATGTTTCGTTGTTATGATCTTATTTTACATTTTTCTCAGGGCCTTTTTATGAAGCCAGGTCATGACTTTGGTCTGGAGGGTGGTGGGTGGGAAGGAACAGTGCATTTATCAACCTTGACTTTCAGGTGCAGGTGCTCTCTCTGGTCATCTGACCAGCATCCTTCTCACTTAACCCACCCCTTCGATTTTGGCTCTCCAAAAAGCTCAGATGTAGCTAGGAAAACTGCAGGTTAGTATCTTTCTCAGAAATTACTAAATCACCTAAAATGAAAGGATTCACTTTCCTCTCATCTTTCCATTGAAATAATTGTGAAAATAAATAACCTGGAAATAATCATGAAAACAACAATTATAGAAATACAAAGAGCAATGCAAATGGCAGGAAAATTGCAGGGAATTTCCGAATCAACACAGGTATGCCGTGAAACAGCATGTAAAATGCAAACCCTGGAAGAATAGTAGCCTATGGCCACCTGTGATGGACTTCATGAATTGTGTGCCCTCAAATTCATATGTTGACATCCTGTACTCCAGTACTTCAGAATGGGACTCTATTTGAAGATAAAGACTTTAAAGAGATAATTGAGTTAATTAGGTCACATGGGCAAGTCCTAATCTGATAAGACTGGTGTATTTGTACAGGGAGGAGATTAGGACACAGATACACATAGAGGAAGGACCATGCAAGGACACAGGGAAAGGAGGGCCATCTGCAAGGCAAGCAGAGAGGCCCTGCCAACACCTTGATCTTGGAATCCCAGCCTCCATAATTGTGAGAAAATACATTTCTGTTGTTTAAAACACCCAGTCTCTGGTACTTGGTTATGGTAGCCCCAGCAAACTAACAGACCACTGGAGTGCTGCTCAAGATTATGCAATCCCATTAATTTGTTTCACTGATTTTCATCATGGTTCTCTACATTTTCACTTACCAACATTATTTTGACTTTCGACTTCCTTATCAGAATGTGAAGGGACAGGGTGAGACAGAAGATATTGGAAACTCAAATGCCTTAAGGCTTAGGCCTGTGGATGTATGAATCAGTGGTGTATGATCAAGGGCTAAGGTGGTTACTGTGACAATGGAAGGGTGTGTTCTCCTCTTAAAGGCATTCATAGTCAAACATTGTAAAACCCTGCTCCAACCAACTGGAACCTGTCCTTCCCTGGATTGTCTGGAAGTTGCAATCTTGCTCCAGGACACCACAAATTGGACTTCATCCTTTATTCCCTTGATTTTATTACAAGAGGTTCACAAATCCATGTACCAAGAAATCTTGCCCCCTTGAACATGCACCCATGCTTGATCACTTTTCTGGGTCCTCTAAGGCAGCTCTATTACCTCCAGCTAAAAGGACCAACAGGAAGGAGGGGACCCAGTCACAGAGTATTTGAAGTGGTTACTCACCAGGCCTGTATATACATATTAAAATTCTCTGAGTTGTTATAGCAGCTGTTGCAACTGAAAATTCAGCAAACAGGATCATTTTCTGTGTAGTTTATGGGCTCGGGAATAGCCCAGAAGCATTGGAATTTGAGTTACCGTTAACCCGCTGCCCAGCCAATCTCCACATGTCACAGGCTGGTAATTTGATCTACAGCTCCCTTGAAGTGAGTTTGCACTGAACACAGAAAGCCCTTCTTTTTTTTTTTTTTTCCCCTTCTCCTTTTGCCAAACATTAAATGGACTTTTATGTGTGTCTTTTTTCCCCTTACAAAACCACGATTTGATTCAACAAAAATATTACACACCTTCTTGAGGGTTTCGGATCCCTTTCTTGGATTCACGGCCATACATCTTAGGCAGCCAGCTCTCTGGACCCCTGGGCAGCTGCCTGCCCTCAGTTTTCTGGAGAGCCTCAGATAGGGAGAGACCAGCCTTGGATTTGCTGGGCCTAAGAAAACACAGGCGGGCCAGTGAGAAAAATATCTTCCAGTGACCTTTCCTTTCCAACCTCAGGAAATCTGCTTCTTCTCAGTGCTCTTATCATTGCTGCAAAGCTTTGATTTTTTCCAATTTCCGGTGGTGGTTTACAAAGCAGAGGAAGCAGCCCTTGAAAGAGCCTCCTGTATATAGAGAGCATGAGAGCCCCACCTGCTCTCTCTGTGACACCTCCCAGTGGTCAGGGCCAGGGAGGTGTGTCTACTGATGGAGACAGTTGGAGGCACTGTGGCAGAGGGAGCTGGAGCCACCCTGTGTAGCCCATCTGCTGATGTTTAGATTGGGGGGTGGGTGCTGCCAAGCTCCCTATGGGGCAGCAGGTAGCCTGCTTTTCAGCTGCTCTGCGAATCTGCAGACTTCCTGGCTTCCAAGCTTATGGCTCACAAGCCTGAGCAGCACCACTCAGCCGCTTCCTTTCTATTAGTGAGACCCAGCCCCGAGGTGGGGATACCTGAGATAACAGTGGCCACAGTGATGGGCTATTTTGGTGCCTGAAATCTGAAATTTGGTTTTTGCTGTAAGCAGTTTGTGCAACAGTTTAGTAATCTTGATACTGGTTGTACCAAGACTTCTCTCTCTCTTACAGGCCTGTGGTACTATGAATGGAAGATTAAATATCTGTCTTCAGAGTCACTGAAGTTCTTGTAACATTTTAAATTAAAATCCAATAGTTTTTCCCCAGAAATAACTTAGATCAACTAAGTCTTGGGGTGCTGAAAGTCATAGTGGTTTAGATTATGTGTTTCAATTGATAAAATTTGTCACAAGTATATAGTTTTGGAGTCTTGCTGTTCATATGGGAGACCATTTGCACAAAATCTTAACCACTGCAACTTATTTCTTCTAACTTTTCAGAACACAGATTGGTTATGAAGGAGGCAACTAACAAACAAAAATAATGAAATATTTGATTATAGCATTGATTTCAAGGTAATTTCTATAGCAATGTGTGAGGGACATTAATTGGGTACTGATTCTTGGGAGAGAAAGACTTTGGCCTTGGATCCAGAACTGCAGGATGACCAAGCGCCATGCTTATGCCTTGATGCCAGTACCTGAGAAGTAGGTCACCCAAAGCTGCCTCTAGGCAAGTCTTGAAGGGTGGCTCAGTGACCTTGAGCTTGAGCTTACATGTAAGGATAGAATGGAATTTGGGGATGGAATATTTCAAATGTTAAAAAGCATCTCTCGTCTCCCTGTGGAAGATGGCCAAAGACTATTAAAACATTTCCCTTTTTTGATAAATCAATCATTCCATAAATGTTTTTAGAATGCCTTCCATGGTCAAAATCTGGATCCCAAACTGCTTACAAGAGCAGTTTCATCTGCAGAAAGAGATCACACTGAGTGGTAAGGTCAGAACAAGGTGCAGGGCAACCAGCATAGCCCTGTTTATTTATTTATTGGTATTAGGGATTGAACCCAGGGGTATCTAACCACTGAGTCATTTCACTAGCTCACTATATATATATATATATATATATATATATGTGTGTGTGTGTGTGTGTGTGTGTATTTATATAATTTTGAGACAGGGTCTCACTAAGTTGCTTATGTGCCCTCACTAAGTTGCTTGAGGCTGGCATTGAACTTGTGATCCCCCTATCTCAGCCTCCCAAGTCATTATAGCCCTAATTTAAAAACATGCCCTTTTGTAGTTCACTGGGGGATTGCGTGTCCTCTAGATTAGACATTCAGTGACAATAATAATTTTTGCTACAATTTAAGGGATGACTATAGCTTTAAAACAGGCAATGGAAAATACAGAAACTATAAATTAAACTGAGCATTTAGCCTTCTTTTATATTTTATACATAGTGATACATAGGGCTTATTTTAGGAAATGACAAGGTTTATTTAGATGGCCAGCAACTTCTGAAGTCAGTCTCTCTCTCTCTCTCTCTCTCTCTCTCTCTCTCTCTCTCTCTTTAATTGAAATGGGAGCAATGGTGGTTACACTGAGGGCTTAATTTTTCTTTCTAAATTGTGAACTGGGGAGCCTTAATATAAACTTAAAAAGGTTTTTGAAAAATTTTAATATTTGCGTGCAATTTTATAGCAAGGTGAATCTTTGCTGTGAATTTGAATCTGGATATTAATATTGGGTGCATTTTATTTAGTGATTATGGGAAGTCAGGCCCTTTGGTAAATACTTAAAATGCATTACCTATTTATTTAACATTGTGATATAGGTACTATTATTCCCATCATATGGATGAGGAAATGGAGGATCGGAGAAGTTATACAGTTTGGCTACGTCTCACCTATTCTGCCATCTTCTTTCTGTATCAGGAGACTAGAAAGCTTCATACAAAGTGAATCTTGGGAGCTCTTAGACAGTCAGTGGTGATATTAAAGGAATACTTAAGTGAGCTGTACACACTATAACTCCTATTTGTAGTTTCTTTGAAATAGCTTCTTTTAAGTAAATGTAAGAGGGGTCCCAGAACAATAAACTCAGATCTCTGAGCTGGTTTAGTTTGTCAAGTACAATTTCCCTAGCATTTGGATTTTTACAGAGAGTAAAGTTGGGAAGGGCACTCCCTCCCTCCTTGGGCTTCAAGGACTTTAAAAATGTCCTGGCTGCACCAGAAGCTGGAGAGCTCTACATTTTTGCATTTATCATTTTGCATTTAGGGCAGGTCAGGGAATAGTGGGAAGGTCATGGGATTTATAACCTAAAGAAGATCATGGGATCCCAGTGACCCCTTTCCATCTTAGACCCTCAGTTTTGACATGTCTATAATGTAAAGAATATCAATACATACTCAATCAGAGTGCTGTTAGCGTTAAATTAGACAACACATGGGAAAGAAATTTGCAAGTTATTATTTTTGGAGGTATTTGAGTTCTCCTCCCGTGCTTGACTGTGGCTGGTGCTTTACCATCCGCTGTTTCTAAGGACCTGTTAAAGTTATTTTTCTGAGTGCTCAATTCATCAGGATCCTGGCAGGAAACAGATGGTGCACTCATGCTGGAAAGAGTTTAATAAAGGGACTGTTTACAAAGGTGTGTGCAGGATTTAGGAAAAGCGACTAGGGATGTTGCAGTACCCCAGTAGGGAGCTATTTCCAATTCTAAGCCAGAAGGGGGAAGAGGAAGAGTGTTTGCCAGAACCTAGAGAGTTTTTGCAGAGGCACTGTGACCTTTGATGAAGAGATTTGTTCAACCCACAAAAACCTACCAGGGAAAGATCTTGGGGGAGGAGGAGAGATCCTGATCTCAATCTCCTGCCTCCTTTTCATCTCCTGCAGGTACCCCTACTGGTTGAACCCTAAGGGAAGCCTGAGGCACAGGGAACTCTTGATGTGGTGCATACAGAACAGCCACCAGGCCAAGAGGGTAGGTGGAGAAAGTGGAGAGCAGACCCGGGGGCAAACAGAAGGTTTTGAGCATGTCCACATAGCTCTCCTCTTCGTTAACTATGACCGTCTTTACTTTGGTCAGATTTGGTCCAGAGTCAACCTCATGCAAAAATTCGGTTGTCTTCGGTGGCTCAGCTTCCCTTCTGGATCTTCTCCACTTTCAGAACATTAACCCTCTTCTTCTAAGCTCTCTTGTGTTCTCTTGCTCCTCTAAATCTTCTTGTGAAAAATATTAATACAAGAAATTAGTTCACGCACCTAAATGTTTTATGCCTAATTGTTATTTCAAAACATACATACCTATTTTTGTTCCTGGGATGGCTAATTTGCTACCAGTCTGGCCACAGTTGAAGAATGCAAAGAGCAGTTACCTGAAGGTCTCAGGAAGCGAATCAAGGCAAGCAAGTGATGGAAGGGCATGGATGAAAGGACAAGTCACTAAAGGTTGCTAAAAGAAATTAAAGATCTAAAAAAAAAATGGAGAGACTTGCTGAATTCTTGGACTGGAAGAATTCACATTGTTAAGACATCAATTCTTCCTAAATCAATGTATAGTTTTAAGGCATTCCCAACCAAAATCCCAGTAGGTTTTTGTTTTTAGATATTGAGAAGCTGATGTTAAACTTTATGTAGAAGTGTACAAACCATTTAACATAGTCAAAACAACTTAAAAAGAACAAAGTTGGAGGAATCATACCTAATTTTAAGACTTATCATAAAAATAGCAGTAATCAAGATAGTGTGGTGATGGTGTCAAGACAGATAAATATATACATATAATGGAAAAATAAATCCATAATTTTATCATCAGTTGATATTTGTTAAAATTTTAAAAGCAAGTCAGTGGAAAAAAGGTGGTCTTTTTAGCAATTAGTGCTGAAACAGTTGGACATCAAGATGCAAAAACAAAACAAAACAAAACTCTTTGAGTAAAATCTGGCAACATATACAAATCCAAAATGGACCATACATCTGCATGTAAAATTAAAAAATATAAAATTTCTAGAAGGAAACCTAAGAGAAAATGATGACAAAAGTTAAACATTAGGCAAAAGTTTCATAAATTTCATACAAAAAGCATAATTCATGCAAGAAAAAATATAAATTAAATTTCACCCCAAATTAGTAGCTTTTATTTTTTTTACAAAACAATGTTAACAGAATGAAGTTTGGCTATATTTTGGATAGAAATATTTTAAAATCACCTATCTAATAAGATTGTGTAAGAAATAAGAAACTACCGTAACTCACTAATAAGAAAGCAACCAAATTAAAAAATGATCCAAAAAATTGAAACAGACACTTTCAAAAAAAAATATAGATGGCAAGTAAGTACATTAAAATTTTCAATATAATAATTCTTTAGTGATGATTTTTAAACTACAGTGAGATACCACTGCACATCTGTTAGGATAAAGAATGGCCGTGGCAAGTCAAAGATGTGGAGAAATCGGAACACTTGCGCTGCTAATGGATGTGAAAAGTGCTCCAATCACTTCAGAAAACAGTGTGGCCATTTCTTAAAGAGCTAAAGTTATAGTCACCACACAACCCAGACATTTCACTCTTAGGCTTTTTTTGAAGAGGAATCAAAATACATGCCTATTCAAAGACTCAAATATGATTATTCAGAAAAGCTTTATTGTAATAGTAAAAAAAAAAACAACAAAAAAACTAGAAACAACCCAAATGTCCATCAGTAGATGAATGGGTAAGCAAATTGTGGTCTATCCATACAATAGAAAACTTGGCAATGAAAAGGAATGAATTATTGATACACGCAACAACGTAAGTAAAATTCAATATAAGTACACTGGTAAAAGCAGATAAAAAACGAGGATGTACCATATGATTCTATTTATACCTAAATTGAAAAAATTCAGAATAAATCATTGTGACAGAAAACAGATGGGGATGGACGAGAGTAGGGAATGGTAGGAGGAAAGGATTCCCAAGGGGCTCAAGGATTTCTTAGGGATGATGGGAATACTCATAATCCTGGTTGTGGCGACAGTTTCATAGATATGTGTGTATGTGTGTGTGTGTGAGAGAGAGAACTTATCAGATTGGCAAATTTAAGAAAGTTCAGGTTATAATAAACCAATCATATATCAATATGGCACTAAATAGCAATAACAAAGGAAATGTTTATTGAGAGTTGAGTGATCACAGTGTAGAGAGATTGAGCTCTGAAGCCAGAACATATTAGGTACCAAGTTTTCTTGTCTTACATTTGCTATTTGGATGACTTTGTACTGAATAACCCCTCAAGATTTCTTTTTCTTTAGAAAAAAAAATTTTAACTGGTGCATTGTGATTCTGTGTAATAGTGGCATTCATTATGAAATGTCCGTACATGCCCAAGAAAACAGTTCTTACCTGAGTGTTGTTTATTTATTAACGTAAAGCCCTGAAGGTACCTCTGGCACATAGGAAGTATTAACAAATGTTAAGAAGTTTTTACATGCTGGACTCTGTTGAGAGTTTTATAAGAATTATCTCATTACAGCCCTGTGAAATGAGAAATAGGAGGCAAGTTGCAGAACCCAGATTTGAATGAAGTCAGTCAACTCTAGAACCCACATTTTTAATCCTATGAATACATGCTAATGGGTGGGGCACTGATTCAAGTGCTAATAAGAATGCTGTCTAGACAGTGCCCATGTTTTCTGCGTATTTTCTTCTCCAAGATGTAGGAAGCCACTGACGAGCAACATGCCCAGGCAGCTGTCTGAGTTCCTCTTGTAATGATTTCTGGCAGTCTCAGAACTCACCCAACCTATTGCTTCTTCCTGGGCACTTAGTCAAACTATTTCCTAGCCCACTGGTAGCTAGTGAGGTCATGTGACCAGTTCTTGCCAGTAGGGGATGTGAATAAAAGCAGAATGTTATTTCTGGGCCAAAGCAGGTAAGTTTTCTCCATTCTCTACTCCCCTAGACTTGCCTGCTGGCTTCTGTTTAAGATGGAGGAGTCACAACATAGGAGGAGCCTGGTTCCTGAAGGACCTGGAGCAGAGCCCCTATCGCTAACCTACATCAAAACACATTTGATGTGTTGAAGTCACTGAAATTTAGAGCTTGAGATTATTAGAGCAATTTGTGTACCATGACTAACACTTCACTCTTGTGGAATGTTACTTTTGCTGACTGTGGTGAGCTATGCCATTAATATAGACCAAACACATTTGTGTCTTTCTGTGACATATTTGTGTCTTTCCACAGTCAGAATTTATTGAATAACAATAAATTCACAAGTTATATTATTTTTAACAGTTGTAATTCACTGAACACTTTTTGGGCCACCTGGTAGTCATAAGCTGGACCATCACAAGTTCTTTTATTTTAATCTTAACTACTAATATCTGTAGATAACACTCAAGTCAAACATCACACTTTATACAAATATATATATATATATATATACATATATGTGTATATATACACATATAATATATACACACATACATATATAATATACATATACATATTCAGCTATGTATATGTGTGTGTGTGTTTGTGTGTGTGTGTTTGTGTGTATGTGTATACACACACACACTAAGAAAGTGTTATGGTGCCAGAGGGTTCAGGAGGCTGAACAGAATGTAAAGGCAGAGAGCAGACAGGAATGTAGAGACACTGTAGGTGGTCAGATAAGATTAAGAACCAGTCTAGGAATTTGTTCATGGCTCAGAGCTGTCAAAGCATGGAAATTATTCTAGGCTGAGGTCCAGATGTATTATAGTTTCAAAGTATCAGCTTGGAGTGAGCTTTGTGGGGTTGTCAGGGGCAGGAGACACCTTACATTGCTGAAGCCCAGGGACAGAAATGAATGTTTGTCACTGTGGTGATTTTCCCAGGCAATGCTCCTGATGAATGACCAGGTGATGGGTCAGGGAATTGCTGTGTCCAGTCTTGGGATGCTCCTCCTGGAGCACTGTGTTTGCCATCTATATTTCTTCTTTGGTAGGTCTCAGGTGAGGGGGTTGTTTCATTTGGTGGTCTGTTTTTTCTTATATGGGGTGGATACGCCCATGCATCCATGGGCTTTATGATTAAGTTGATAAGTTCACAGGTGGTCATTTTGATTAGCATGTTTTATTTTTCATTTTTTGCCTATGGCTATGCTGGGCAGATGGTGGCTATTCATGATACAAACAAGGTATAGAGTCATTCTACTTTGGCATTTATACTCAAAATGGAGTAACTCATGGAAAACTACTCCTTCATAGAGTAACTTAGGAAGAAGCACAGTCTGAAAACTGTTCTATACATGGAGCAACTCAGAGCAGGGCATAGCCTGCTGTCTACACTAACACATCTCTGAAAATTTCTGGAATATAGATCAAATATGTAGATCAAGGTGGTTCACAGAGTTATTGAAATAGAAGTTTAGTTAATAGAAATAATATTTAATTAATAAGAGATAATATGGATGACACATGAATAAGCATTCTGATATTTAAATCAACCCCAAATTCCAATATTTAACTGTCCTTTATCATTCACAGTGGCTGAGTGGTGGCATGTGTTCTTGTTTCAAACTCCCTATTGGCCTTTGCTGCATGTGTTTCCTGTTTCTTGGAGCCTCTGCTATAGGTATCAGTTCCAGGCTTTCCAAGACCCACAAGTAACTGAATCATCTCTGGCCCTCTGAGCCATATAATTGTCTCCCTGGTTGTTTTGAAACCTACCACTCATGTCTTAAAGTGAATTCGATGGGACAGGTTGCTACCATCTGTTTTTCGACTGCTACTCTTTTTCTTCCTTACTCCTTGGAAGGCTTGCTTTCTAATCGTTTTACCAACTTCCGCATCTGGGTTGTGTCTTCTTTCACACTGTGCCCTGTCTCTACTGTGACACTTCATGGACTGCAGACAGCCCTGTGGTTCCTGGGCTGTGACTCCATTGATCTTCTGGCACAGAGGCTTTTCTCTTGGTTTCCTGGGGGTTCAAATGGAAGAGAGAAAAGGAACACTCACCACCCTGGCTTGCAGACCATCTGTGACAGCCTGAACACAGCATTATTTTTATGGTTAGTTTCTCCCTTTCCTAGTTCTGCACTGAAAAAGAAAGAAGGGAAAAAGAAAAAAAAAGAAGAAGATGAAGATAAAGAAGAAGAAGATGAAGAAGAAGGAGAGAAGAAGAAGGAAAGAGAGAAGAAGAAAAGAGAAGAAATAAAAGAAAAAAGAAAAGAAAGGAAAGAAGGAAGAAAAAAGCCTAGAGACAGGAGATTTGGAGAAAAAATAGCTACTAGACAGTGAGGATCACGTGTTATTATCAGAAGGGCTTGGTTCTGGGCATTTGGTTCTGAGCACCTGCTGGTTTTGGCAAAAGTTAAGCTCTTATCAAGGCATCCCAGAGGCCATCTTTGAAGGAATAGAGGAGATCTAATCCTCTAATTCCATGCTCCTTGAATGTAGTCATCACATGGATGCCTCTCTGAGAGCCTCTTACTACTGTTTTGTGACATTAGACGCATTGAAAACAACAGTAAGTACCTACAAACTTTTATAACCTTTTGACAGAGCAATTGAACAGAATTTAACAGATTGATGTTAATAATAAAAAACACCTACATTTATATTTTGTATGCCTTTAAGAATTCTTTTGTGTGTACTTTATTTTTTATAATAAACTTTATTTTTGGAACAGTTTTTAGATTTACAGAAACATGGAGGAGTGCAGTCGAAATAGCTTGGGAGAGCCTTAGACTGAAGGAACGTGGAGGAGATAGTACAGAGATTTCCCACATGCCTGACACTACACTTCTCCTATAATCAATATATTTCATAGGATGGTACATTTGTTACAATTAGTGAACCAATATTGATATAGTATTAGTAACTAAGTTCATACTTTATTCACATATCCTTAGTTTTTAACTTAATGTCCTTTTTCTCTAGCAGAATTCTATTTACTTGTCTTGTCCCTTTAGTTGTCTTGTCCCTTGGCTCCTCTTGGTTGTGACAATTTCTCAGACTTTTCTTGGTTTTGGCTACTTTGATAGATTCGAGAATTTTTGGTCAGGTGTTTTATAGGGTAGTTTTCAATTGAAATTTATCTTTCCCATGATTAAACTGGGCTTATGGGTTTGGGGGAGGAAGACCAGAAATATCATTTTTATCTCATCATTTCAAAGCCACATGCTATGGACATGACTTATCACTGTTGACATTGCCCTTGGTCATCTGGCTGAGGCAGTGTTTGTCAGTGTTCTCTGCTGTAAATTTATCTTCTCCTTCCAGACTATAATCTTTGAAGGAAGTTACTATGTAGCAGCCCACACTTAGGGAGTGGGAGTTGTAATTTATTTTATTGTATTTTATAAAAACACTGGTTCATAATATATTGAAGATTGAAAGAAGAAAAAAGGTCCCATAACATTGATAATTTGAAAAGCACAGCTCTAAAAAAAAAACCTGTAGAAGCGGCACAGGGACCATGCCCAAGGCATCTTGGCTTCAATCCCAGCTCTGTTCATCCCCCAGAGCTTAACTTGAGCATCCATCTCACCGTGGAGCCAATTTTCCTGTCTCTCCAACACCACAGACTACCCCATGGCTTTCCTGGATCTTGAGGAATGCATCCAGTCTTGGTGGGCATTTCTGGAATATCGGTCTCCGTGTGCCTTGGAATGTTAGCTGTCTCAGTTCCTGTTATAGGACAGGTTCAACAGCAAACAGATTCTCAGATGGAGATTTGCAACCAGGAGATTTTTGCAAGGAAACCTGAGAAGGGGATTGGGTAGAAGGAAAAGCTGTACTGTGGTGTGGTCCAAACAAAGGTTCCAACCAATGCTGCCCAGAATTCTGGACCTGAGATGGCCATTCAGAGTTGCTCTGAATTTAGGCAGAGATCAGGCTTTGAACTCCCCACGTCGACTGGGTAGATATTGGCTGTGATTGGCTGTGATACTGTCTGTCTTTGGAAAGGAGGGGAATCTTGCGAAAGGTGGCTCTCTTGGTCCACAGACATAACCTAGAAAAGGACTCAGCTGAGCAGTCAGCACTGCTGGCAGCTGAGGCAATGAGTACATGAGCTCTGGTGGGGGTCGGGATGGCATGCCACCTCATTTGCCCTCATCTATTAGTGTTTGTAACTCTTTTGCTCGTGTGTTGTGCCTAGCATCTAGGAATCAGGAGGCTGTCTTCTGTCTTCTCCCTCGCATTGTTAGCTTTCTCTAGTGCCTGAATGCGCTGATTGTGCCTGGGTGTGGATGAGGTCATCAGGGAAAGGGATGCTGGGAAGAGAGGCTATATGAGAAGGTTAGTGTGGGCGTGAGACACAATGCAGAGGATTTGTATTTGTGTCATCTGCCTGCTGCTATGATTCATCTGGGTCTGGGCACCCTCATAATCAGCAGGCTCCAGTGAATTAAGTATTGCTTTCTAAAAAAATAAATGAAAGCTGGAACTTCTACAGGAGGGAAGGCATGTGCTCAGAGGGGAAGGGTGCAAAGGAACACAGCTTCAAGGAAGACAGAATGAAGCTGTGGGGCAATTGTTTTATATATATGTATATATATATTTTTTTTCTTCCAATGGTAAAGGGTGTAAGTGACAGCATTATTTTACTTGATCAAGAATTTGTCTCTCCTATCACTTGTCTTTCGTGAGATCTCGTTTTCTTTGTCCCACCCAGTTGGATTGGGAACGGGAATGTGGAATTTTAATTAAAGTGAGAAATATGGGATTTGAGTGCAGAGCAAATTTTCAAAAAGTATTTTCTTACACAAAAAAACTTGCTTCCTGTACTTGGCACTTCATTTCCCTGATGCTGCCTGTTGTTCATCTTTTTGTGTTCATTGCAACTTGAATTCAGACGTATGTCTTTCAGCTTCACCTGTGTAAGAGGACACTTGGCATGAATGAACTCATTCTGGTTAATAGGAAAATCTTATATTTATATTCAAAAGAAATGTAGCCTTTCCACCTCCATGAGCCTCTTCTATCTGCTACCCTGGGACCTGGTGGCCCCCCTGCCCCCCGTTTGGATTATGTGTAGCTGTGGGGCAGGAAGGGGTTAAGGGATTTAGAACCAGTTGAAACACATTCTCTTTTTTTCTACCTGATGGAGATAACAGAAGTTGGAATGTGAACCACCACTTTTGCATAATAACTACAACCATATAATAATTGCTAATGTTACTGAGCTCTTTCTAAGTGCTGCGACTGTGCTATGCACTTTATAGGCATTATCTCATTTTAGTTCACAATGACTCGATGACGTGGATATTATATTACAAACCCCTCAAGACAAATGATGAAGCTAAGACTTGAGGAGGTTAGATAAGTCGCCTAAGGGTGGAGATGGGATTCAAATCTAGGTGCCAACACCTTTGTACCATTCTCTATCTGCTTTAGTATCTGTGGGGTTGATTGGGAAGGGGGAGTGGTTTGAAGAGGAAAACAGGAAATATCCTCAAAGTAGTTTCCAAGAAGGAAAAGCCTTCTGAGGTACATCCTACTGTTGACTTCTTCTTGTAGCTCAGGCCATTTTCTTTTTAGTTCTCAAATGAGAGAACAATGGGACTCTTGAAATAAGAAACTTCAGCCTGAATTTGGAAAAAACTCTGGCATTGATTTTGGGAGTCTGTGGTGGCGGAGGCCATAGAGTGGATACAATTTTTTTTTTTTTTTTTTGAGAAGAAGAAAAGGATAAGGGAAACCAACAGTAGGAATGTCCAAGAGGAAAAGCCATGCTAGAGGGTTTTCCTGGCTCTCCATTGTTCTGGTGGCTGCTAGAATCTTCCTGCTTCATTTATGTGACTGTTCGTAGAAGATTCTGTGCTTTGAGAGATACGAGGTCATAGTCAATGCAACACATTTTTAGCATCTTGAACCCCCCATGTCATGGACAAAGAGATTGAGAAATGACTTGTCCCAAGTCACTTCCTGTGGTCCCGGGAAAGGATGGTATGTGGTCCTTCAGGATGGAAGGATACAGAGGTGTTAGTGAGGTGGCATTTCATCCTCTGAGAAAGGAGAGATGAAGGGGAGGGTGTGAGGAAAAGCAGATCCATTAGGAAGTGGAGAGAAGGCAAGGAAAGGAAGACCAGGCCAGAGCCTGGGTTTTCTAAAGGAAGTAGAATGTTCGTTGTGTTTTTTCCTTCTCAAAAGTATTGCATTGACAGCCCTCCTCAGGGGTTACTAAATCAGGGGCACATCCTCCCAGGAGTAACCCAGCTGCAGACCCTGCCACGATCTGGTGGCTCAACACAGAGAGGTATCTCTGAGCCTCTGATGCACACCAGTGACAGGGGCCCCAGCAGCACCCAGCTCTCAGCTCTCACGTGACCCTCTTGACTGGGTTCTCATCCCTGGATGGTGTTCATACTTTCTTGGAACACCAGCTGGGTCTTTTTACTTTTTGTGTATTCCCTTGGATACAGCCCATTTCTAACCAAGTTTGGGATCAAATATTTTCTGGAGGCTTCCTGCCTATGGAGCATCTAGGGACACATGGCCTGAGGACACTCTGCTTGGGTGTTTTTACTGGGGGGGTTTGGGCTGAGGCTAACTCTCCTGAGTGCTAATGCAATTGAGGGGTGGCAAATTCAGGTAAAGGCTGTCTGATATCAGACTCGTGGGAGACATTCTCTTCCCATGTTTCTGGGGGAGTTGGCCATGCTAGAGGGTTTTCCTGGCTCTCCACTGCTCTGGGACCTGCTAGAATCTTCCTGCTTCGTTTATGTGACTGTTCGTAGAAGATTCTGTGCTTTGAGAGATATGAGGTCATAGTCAGTGCAATACAATTTTAGCACCTTGAACCCCCCATGTCATGAACAAAGAGATTGAGAAATGACTTGTCCAAAGTTACTTGGTTGGGATTTGAACCTGGGTTTTCTGGTTTCAAGTCCATTGTTTTTTTGTGTACAACATTTTCTACCATGCAATGAATGAACTTATCACAGAAATGGAAGGGGAAAGAATAGCGGCCACTTTTCTTTCCCATAATTCTCAACAGGTTTGTATCTCTTGCACTCAATTATTCAGGATAAAATCGACTTTGTCTTTCCATGGAAAGATACACATAGCTCACCCTAATGGCTAAAACCAACCTAATCTTTGAATCTTTCCTACTTATAATCTGTTTCCTGGAGTCTTAAAATTACTGAACAAAGCTCTTCTTTCTAGAGCTAGAAATATACCCATCTGACCATAATCCTGGAGAAATTTGACTTAAATTTGAACCAAATTTTAAAATGTTGATATGTTTTCCTGGGAGCAGGTTTTGACAGGGGTGGAAGAGATTATCCTAGTATCTCAGTGACAGGTGTTTTGCATACTAGATTCTAAGTTTACAACAACACTGGGCATTGTTCCATTTTACTGCACAGGAAACTGGGTCACAAAGAAGCTAAGTAATTAAGCCAGGTCCCTTAGGGTTAATTATGTTAATTAAGTGTCTGTGCTGGAATTCACATCTTGGTTTATCTGGCACCAATGCCTGCCAGATAATGCCCAGTGGTTCTAACCTGATGCAAAATTTTCCTGAAAATGTTGTTAAAAAGTAGATTCTATCCAGTCCAGGAGTTTTCTGATTCAGCAAGATAGAGGTAGGGTATGGAATCTGTATTTTTAAAAAGTTCCTTCAGTGGTTCTGGTGTATGACCCATTAGGAACCTTTGTAAGAGAAACCCAGACAGAGATGGGGGGAAATGGGTTCAGAGGGCAGATGCCCCTCTCTGGCAGTCTAGGGTGAGGCCAGTCTCCAGCTCCCAGCTTCTTTAGACCTTCTTTAGACCCTCATAGTGAGATTCATAGCTTTATAAGACAAGAAGTGATTCCTTTTACTCTCCTTGGGTGTCCACTGACTCCAAAGGGGGGATTCCCCACAAGCTCTGTGAGAGGAACGTGGACTAAGGGTGTGCTCCCCAGCATGGAAATTCAAAGTTCAGAGGTTTTGAAGTCAGAAATGTGGTTTTCCCTGATGTTTTCCTTCAAGGGAAGAATCATCTCCAATCATAAGCCCACGGATGGGCTCTTCCTTACCTCTGTACCTCTGTACCCTGGTGGCCACTCGGGATGGGTGTTCAGTGTTCACTGGGTGGATGTTGAGTTCTGGTGGATGTTGAGTCCTGGTGGATTAAGTTTGAGGATTTACCTTTTGAAATACTTCTTGTTTAGAGATTGCACTCTGTTTTTTGGAGGCTACCTGTCTGGTTTATGGCTCTGAGGAGTGCATAGGTAAGGGTCTAGAAGTAGCTAGTTTTCTAAGATGCACAGTGATACGTATGCACAGCAGTTGTTTTTACCTTCATAGTATTTTATAGATTGAATTTTGTTTACTTGTGGAGAAATACTGAAGAGATTAAGTTTCTAATTTAGTCAGCCTGTAATGATTTATTTTCTTCAGCTGATCACTGATATTTCAGGCGATTCCCTCCCAGTCCAATCAGCGGTGAACCTGGTTAACTTGCCTTCTAGTATTTCCCCTGGATCATTAATATGAGATGAACAATCAGGAGATTCTAAGAGCCTGAGGCCCAGTCAAAGAATCTGGCCTTATGTCACGGGCTTCAGGTGTCTAATTTTCCATGCTTACAAATCTTGAAGACTCAAGGGAAGCCGTCACTATTTTCAACAATATGATTTGTTCTTTTTGCTCTCATTCATCATCCATGTTTTTTAGGCTTCTCTGCCAACCCCCACCTCCAGCCGAACACTGTATTTAAAGGAAAACACATGGAGACATAAGATAACAACCTGATTTCAGGTCTTCCTCTTGGCTCGTGTTGTCCAGATAACTGAAAATTATCTGGGCACAAATTAGAGACATGGATGCAAGACAGTAGGAAGCTGTGGTGGCTATAGTGACCTGGCAGGAACTTACTTTCCCTAAAGGGGCATTTTATATTCAGACATAACCAGTTTGTGCCAGGTGACAACTAGGTGGAAGGATGACAAATAATTACATATTCTCATTCTTCAGAAGATGCTGAGAATCTGAATGAAGACTCCAGATTTGAAAATGGTGTTACAGACCAACAGTTATATTAAGGCCCTAACCCCCATGTGATGGTATTTGGAGATGGTCCTTTGGGAGATCATTGGGGTTGGATTAGGTCATGAGGCTGGGGCCCTCATAGTGGGATTTGTAGCTTTATAAGAAAAGAAGTGATTCCTTTTACTCTCCTTGCATGCATGCACTGAGGAAAGGCCACTTAGTGAGAAATTGACCACTTGCACCCAAGGGGTGAATCCTCTCCAGGAACTGAACCAGTGAGCACAGTACCTTGGTCTTAGACTTCTCAGCCTCCAGAATTGTGGGGAAAGAAATTTCTGTTATCCAGTATGGGGTATTTTATTATAAGAGACTAAGAGAGTTGGCAACAATGGCAGAACACAAATCATATCTGTGGATCAGATGATGGCTGACAGCTTACCTCCTTTGTTATAAAAGGAGCATTGGAAAGATGAAATTAGGGATGAAGAATGAGAGCAAAAAGGACAAAGAACTTACTTTTGAGGCATCAGGTGGTAGTTAGGGTTGGTTGACTATTTTCTAGACAGCGTCATTGATAGCAATATCTTAGTAATATGCAGGTTCTAAGGAAGTTCAATTTATCTCTTGCTTCTGTCATTCCATCTTTCCTACATCCCCAAAATACTCAAGCACTTCCATCCCCTTTCCCCCGCCCTAGGTCCCTGAGAATATCAGTCAGTAGAGACTTAGACTTTGCCTTTTAGGAACTTCAGGCTGACCAGAGCTCATATTGTGAAAGTGGTGATGAGAATGGGGTGCAGGATTTTGGGGGCTATCAGTTCTGCATCTGTCATTCCTGGGAGTTTACACAGTCCTGGTGGCCTGCTCTGATGCAGAATCAAGAGAGGGAGGTGTGTGCCCTTGCCCCTTTCCATTCCTTGTATCCATGCTCTTTCCTAATTCAGATCAGAATAGATTCTTTGATTTATGGAAGCGTGGCAGAGGAAAGGGAAGCCATAGGGGTTTCATTTCTCATTTCAGAGGCATTTTTCTTTGGACAGGTTGTACTCCGATTGCCATGCAGTCAAAACCAGACAACCCTGAATGATCACAGATTTGAGGATGTGTAGCCACTGCTTTTATAACTTGGTCAAAGAGAAAAGAGATCTTTGTGGTGGAGAAATAAGGTACTTATAATAAAAGAAAACTTGCAACAGATCAAAATCATCTCTAGATATGTAAAATATTTAGCAAACCATGTGCTAGTTTGGCCTACTCAATGACCATTCATTTTTATTTTTATTTTTTTTAAACACGGTTACCTGCCATCACTTTGGTGGGCACTGGGTCAGTTGCTGAGGATGTTGATGATTTAGGTACAGACTGTGCTCAGTCCGACCATTAAAAAATGAACTCTAGATCTGAATGTCTTGGCACCATGAAGACAAGGACTGAGTCTGGTAGGTAGAGTGGAGGGCTTCTGGCATTTAATGTATGGTAAAAATATTTTCCAAAACAAGTTCACCAGCCTCTCAGAGCTATATAATATTTAGCAAAGCTAAATAAGAGGGAAAAATCAGAGAAGAAACTATTAGAATCTAAAGTATTTTAGCTAAAAAACTGGGACCTGAAAAACAAATTTCAACTTGGGACCACTCTGTCTCATAGGGGAAAAAGAAATACACCTTGAAAATGACAAGAGTTCCAAAGATGGTGGCATGTGCCTATAGTCTCAGCTACTGAGAAGATTGAGGCTGAAGGCTCACTTGACCCCAGAATTTACAGGCCAGCCTGGGCAACATAGTGAGACCATGTCTCAAAAAAAAAAAAAAAAGGAACGTCAAGACAAATGTCTTCATCAGTGGCCAAGTGGGTGATCCCACATTTATATGCAGGGAAGCTTAAACTTACAATGTTTCAGTGAAATTTCTAAAGTTCACCTAAACTTTAGACATGATTTTGGGATAGGAATTAGTCTATTATTGCTCCTCAACTCTGGGTACTCCAAAGCAGGGCATAGCTTTTGCTTCCATAGTCCAATGCAAGTGTGTTTCCATTGGGCTGAGACCAAGTGTGGACAATTTCAGCCTGAAATGATTACCTTCTGGAAATTTTCAGTGAGTGGAAACAGTCATGTAGAGCTGTGGATCTTGCTACCTGGATCAATAACTTTTGCTAGTTAAGATTCCTGCCAAGGAAAAGTAAGGAAGATCAAATTTCATAGACCTAAAGAACTACTGGAAACTGCTTGCACCCATGTGTGCAAGGATCACTTTTTATGATTTATAGAAACCAAAACACTCATTGGAATAAGAATAATAGCTAACATTTACTTATCATTTATTTTGTTGGCCACTGTTCCAAGTAATCTACAGCGATGTGTTTAATCCCTACAACAACCTGTGGACGTGGAAAGGGTCTATTATTTTTCCTTCTTTATAGATAAGAACAAAAAGGCTAAATTACGGAATAGGATTGATGTGTTATTCCCTTAGAAAATAAGTCAAGTTTCATATCTATGAATGAATGGGAAAGTTCCTGTTTTCTTATTGTTATTTGACTTTCCTTCACTAGTTTGGTCTGTGTTCTTAGGTTATCGTTAACTTCTTAATTCTTTGAAGTAAAAAAAAAAAAAGTCAAATTTTGAATTCAGAAGACAGTTTGAAACCCACCACATAAATCCAAGAAGCTAAAAGGAAATCGAATTTCACAAGCTGGATACGAATAGCTTGGAAAAATGCATTGCTTTTGCAGCATTGCAAAAACAAACCATCAAAGAAACAAAACCATTGTGTTGCTTTTTGTTGTTGAGAGAACCTTGTCTTTCTCTCCAAGCATCTCTGACACTTCCTTCTCAGACAAAGGGCAAGAAGATTTAAGCAACTGACTCATTTTCTGAGTGGCACATTTATCTAAATGCCTGAAACTTTAGCAATTCCCTGATGCTTAGGCCACATGAAATGTTATTTTCTCTTCCCCAAATATTTGAATTCTATAACATGGATCTCCAAAAGTCATTGCTGACCATGCTATCATAATACCTCTCTCCTGTGTTGAGAATGGTTTCTGGGTTATTCTTTGAACACGGTGTTGAATTCATCTTTGAGAGGTGCCTTTGACTCCTCTCTTAAGGGCCACTTTTCTACCCGACTCCAGAACTGGGCTGTCCATCATTACACACTATTGCTGCATTCGCCCCTGGGCACTGGTGCTCCAGGCAGCTCATCCTCAGAGCCTGGCCTGCAGAAAGAAAGCCCGTGAAGCTTCTAGCCCTGGCACTGAGCCACAGAGTTTTGGTGAATCATGCAACTTCTTTGAGCCTCAAAGAAAGGAGTTCATAAATTGTAAAGCATTAACTGAATGACGGAAAAGTGTCAAGCATTCTGTTGTGCACTTATGAGAAGCTGTCTTCGGTAGCTGTGATGGCCAACTCCCACATGGCCTTCACCTCCAGAAATGCACCTGAGATACATGCCACTCATGTGCTTGCTTGGGCTTCCGAATGTGTCAGAAGCTAGCATTAAACAACGTCTGCTGGATAAACACATTTCAGTGGCTAAGGCAGCTGGAAACGACCACTATGTTACATTTCACTTTAAACTCCTCACCGGTATATGCAGCAAAGTCGGAGCAGAGCATTGAATGGATTCGCCCTTGGCCACAGCATCAAGCGGCTCAGTAAACGGAAGGAGAATATGGTGTGTTTTAGAGGCTGTCAGTATTTGCCAGACCACGGTCTTTTAAAATATATATACATACATTGCACAAAGAGTTTGGCATTATAAAAAGGATTTCTTAAGTACTCCAGTCTTTTATCCAGAGCATTATTAAGAACTTTTTGTTAAAAATTAAGATGCTTAAGAAACCATATAAAGTTTTAAAAGGCTCTACCTTTCCCTTTCGCCTTTTTGGGGCACCTCAGGAGAGATGGTAGAATTCTCAAATAGTTGGAGAGAGCTCTGCGTGGAACGATCTACTTTGCCAATTTGTCCCATATTGGCCAAGGAAAGCCATTCACCACCTTGTTTTTGGTTATTTCAGCTGCTGCTAGGCGTTCTCCTACAAACACACCTGCACTGCTTTATGGACCCTGCCCCGGCAGGCAGAACACGATGTGTTTGTGGCTGCACCACCCCTTCCCCACACGTGCGTGTGCACCCCTGTTTCTGTTTTCATGAAACTACCCATATGTTTTCTGTTTTCCACTGGAATTCTCCTCTGTGAACTTCAGCACCAGATCAGATCCACTCATCAGTTCAGTTTGTAGTTTGTTGGAAAGAAATGAGCACAACATGGGGTCACTTTGTTTTGTGGGCTTCTATCTACCTCCCTTCCAGTCCCCTTCTTTGCTTTTCTTCTTCTTTTTTTGTTCACTACTATAAGACGAGTCTTAAAATTTCCCCTGAATACACCTCTTTTCATATTCAAGAGACCTTTTGTAGGATGCTGAAATTTGGCTGATCCATCCTATCCTGCCTGCCCCTGCCTGGTTTCCTCACCTTGCTCCTGTCTTCCTCTTGTCTTTCAGAGTGTAGTGTGTGCTCCATGGAGTCTCTTCATTTTGATTCCTTAAATTCCCTTCTGGGTACTTTCCTTGGTCTCCTTTCTAGGTCTCTTCTTCTGATAACTGGCCGTTGGGCCCCAGTTGTAAAAGCAAACATCTTTCTCCTTCATTTCCTCACAGTTCAGTTGGACTTCCTTACTATCATCTCCTGTTGGTTGAAAGACACCAAAACTCTGAGTTGGCTGTTTCCTGAGCTTCTCTTTTATATTCATGGAGGACCAGCTGAAGCTCTTTTTCGGTCTAAGCATAGTTAAGAGTTCTCTGGCTTTCTGTGATGGTTCTTCCATTCATTAAACAATTGTTGAGCCCCTTTCTTATAAAACACACTATCCTAGGTGCTGGGGATGTGATAAGAGTATAACTTGGGACTTGCAGGGTGGTGTGCAAAACAGACACAATGACACACATGGTAGTCTATTGGACACTAGCATGATGGGAGGAGATGGTTGATGCAGGGATGTCTGGGATGCTGGAGAACAGACCACCTCATTCAGGGCAAGGATTCGTGTTGGGAAAGCACCATCAAAAAGTCTTAGTTCAACTGAGCTTTGGAAGCGTGATGTGGCATTGACTAGGCAAAGTCAGTGCACTCGGAAAGAGCAACCCAGGCGTTTGGGGTCAGAAATCTTTAGGAGGTTGACCATGTCCACTCTGTTTCTGAATCCTGTCAGGGTCCAGGAATCTTGTTCTCATGTCTTGCCAGCCCTGCAAATAGAACATGGGTTTGAGTGGGTTCTCTGGAAAGGTCTAAGCCTGTATGGATGGGGGTTGGGGCTGGGGCAAGGAAGGAAGGAGGGAAGGGAAGGATGAGTCACTTGAAAGTTTCATGTACTAAGACATGGCTCTTAAAGGAGTCCTGTGGTTTTTGCAAAGGAGAAAGTGCTTAAAGGCAGGTTACATAGCCAACAGTGAGCCAGTAAATGGTTTCACTGGGGCCAATATTGAGGTACTTTGGCAGCCCTCTTTATTGGGCTTGGGACTCGTTGTCTATCAGGTACCCTTTTTTTACTCTCCTTGCAAACACCCTTGAAGGATTAGGGTGAAAACATAGAACTTTTAAGCATTTTAATGTGATTTCAATTGCATTTTAATTTTTAATGAAACTTTTAATAAAGTTCTGTTTAAAGAGCCACAGAGATCAAAAGATTTCATTTAATAAGGTCTCCAATATTTTAGCACTCAGAGATAGATGGATTTAACAAGACACGGGCACATCTCTTTCAAGTAAGTTCAATAAATGGTTGTGTTGGAATGGGAAAAAAGGGAAGGTACACACACATGCAAATTTATCTTTTCATTTTTCTCTGTAGCCAGTGATTCCACCCTTTGGAAGTAATTGCTGAGCTTTTGGCATCTTTGACTAATAATACTCTTCTCATATGATAGTTACGCTGCTCCAAAGACCATACAGACATCTGAGCCAAACATATTTCTGTTTCATTTGCAAGAAATTGAACTGACAGATATACCTGTCTATTTTGTTTCCAAGAAAACGTCTTGTTAGAAATGTGTGAAAATATATTATATGACAGTCGTTGAAAATGTTTCAGATGCAGCAATAAATTGATTGTGGTTTTTGGACCAGATGTGCACCATGTTTAGAATTTATTGTGCTTTTCCGTATTCTACCCCAGTGCTTAAGTAAGCAGAGAGAAGTGCTTTGCTTTGCAGTGAAGCCCCTTATGTGAATGAATGGCATTTTCTTCCATTTAGTGATAGGAATCACGTAAATTGGAAATCCTCACCTCCCACACTTTGTATAACTGAAAAAGTCCTGTTGTTTTGTTCTGGCCTTTGAGGTGAAGAGGAAGGCTTAGTCAGTGAACCCCACCACTTAAGAGTGCAGCATTTTCTCTGCTCACACAGAAACTGAAGAAATACACTTCAGATCTCATTGTTATTTCAAATCCCTGCCTTTTGATCTGCTGTATTATAGAACCTAATAAGACCTCTGTTAGTTAAAAAGTCTGAAGGAGCCATCATTTTATTGCATATCCCTGCAAGACTCAAGGCAGCCCTTACGAAAGGTGTTTTTTTTTTTTTTTTATTCTATGTGTGCTCAATAAAATAGGTTTCTAACTATTCTAACTACACAGAAATGATCTGTGTGCAAGGATCTGTCTGCTTTTTTTATACTATCTCATTTTCCACTTCAACTCTAGCGGCACATTCATTGGTCTTAAGTGGTTAAAGATCTGTCTCATATCCTTGCCAACTGGGATTGTGTTTCCAGCTTTTTGTTAATTCTGGTCATATCAAGAATTGCTGCTGATCACGTCCTGCAGAACTGTGCTAGGCATTCTGTGGATCCAGGAGCTGGTGTAGGATATAGCCCTGCCCTCAGGGAAGCAGTCAGACAGCTAGCCCATGAAGGGCATGAAGGCAAGGGCTTCACATGGGACACCTTGCATAGGACTCACAGCAACCCTAAACTTTGTAAGGGCTGGTTAATTCCTTCATTTTAACAGAAATGAAACTGAGCCTCACGTAGTTCAGAAATTAGGATCCAGAACCAACAGCTGCTTGACTTCAGATTTCATGCCCTCCCTTTCTTTAGCTCCCTGCCTGGCTGGTCGGAGAGTCAAGACATAACAATGAACGTAAGGCTAGGAACATTTTGAATGCCCACCCAGGCCTTAATGCATAAAATGCCTTGTGCATCAGGAAGGATCACCATGTACCCTGTAGTCAGCAAGGACTTCCTGGAGGAGATCCTGAGCTGAGTTTGGAAGTCTGAGATGATGGCAGAAATCCCAGGGGCAGAGGCATGGAGGAGGACAGCCTAGCAGCCTCGACAAACTGTACCCTACTTCTAGCTAGTGCTGGAGAGCTGGGCTTAGAGGAAAGAAGGCAAAGGAGTAGAGTCTTGGGAGAACCCGCATAAGTTTGCAAGCGTCTGAGGGTTTAGATGTGAAGAGAGAGTGTGTTATGGTTTGGATGTAAGATGCCCCCCAAAAGCTCATGCATGAGACACTGCAAGAAGCTTTAGAGGGGAGATAATTGGGTTATGAGAGTCTTAATCCAATCAGCGAATTAGTTCCCTGTTGGGATTAACTGAGTGGTAACTGGAGGCAGTTAGGGTGTGGCTGGAGAAGGTAGGGAATTGGGGTGTGCCTTTGGGGTATATATTTTGTATCTGGAGAGTGGAGTCTATTTCTCTCTCTCTCTCTCTTCTTTCTGATCATAATGTGAGCCACTTCCCTCTGCCACACTCTCCCACCATGATGTTCAGCCTCACCTCAAGCCCTGAGGAATGGAGCTGGCTATCTATGGACTGAGACCTCTGAAATTGTGAGCCCCAGAATAAACTTTTCCTTCTCTAAATTTGTTCTTGTCAGGTCTTTTAGTCACAGCAGTGAAAAAGCTGACTAAAACACAGTGCCACTTAACTGAACATTTTAACATTTGGGAACCATGATGCAGGTTTTTCCCTTTGTGGCCAGAATGAGTTGCGTTTTAATAATAAGAAGAATGTCAATTTCCACCCCCCCCCCCATCATCAAGAAAAATAAGCCAACCTCTTTGCTGAGTTGAAAGTGTCTGAAAATTATTTGGCAAAGTGAACAATTTGATTTGTCTCAGCGAGAAGGCAGTGGGGGAAGGAGAATGGCATACGTGGAGGAGGAGAGAGCCATTTCTCTGATTTTCTAGAGGTGCCTGGAAATGAGGGGGCAGAATAAAACACAAAAGAAAGAAAATGTAGAGGAAAAGCCCAGGCAGCAGGTGGGTAGGCTTCTTCCATCTGGGGTTAGAGTATAACTTTTTAAACACTCCCAGCAAATACTTGTTGGTTCAGGCACTGAAATATATATTGTGACGACATAAAGTATGACTTCCTCTCTTTTCCTTTTTGTTTACAACTTCATTCAGCTTAAAACTTTTCAATTTAAAATACTTACTATGGAAATTAATTAATACAAATTAAAATACTTACTATGTCATTTTATAATTAGCCAGAAGGAAAAAAAATAAGATACCGTGTATGACCTAGGAATCACTATGTAATAACTGCAGATGCCTATTTATTGATAAGACTTCCCCTTTCAAACATGGAATTTAAATTTAGAAAAAAGATGCAGATGAAATTGATACCTGAATTTCTTCAAAATGCAGGTGTCAAATAGTGGCTTTTTTTTTTTTAATGTGTGGAACACTGGCATGAAATTTTCAGTGTGTACACTATCGTTTATGTGTCAGACAATGCAGTGGATGCGGGGAGAACAAAGAGGAAGCCCAGGGAGCTAATAATCTATTGATGGAGGCAAAGACATGTGTCATACAAAGTGATCCATGCTACCATATGCAGAGTAACAGGAATATAGAAAAGGAATGATTCACCCAGACTGGAAAGATTAGGGAAGACAGTGTGGACAAGGTGATATTTAAGTGGTTTTTCAGTATTGATAAGAATTCACATAGAGAACAGAGAGGTAGAATAAAGGAATAGGGTGAGAGGATTTGGAAGTGGAGAGCTACAAGCAAAAACTCAAGCAAGTGATCCATCTACTTAGGAAGGAACCATTAGGCCCCCTTTTTGCATAATACCTTATTGGATTTCCTGAAAGTAGCATTCCCAAACCTAGACTGGGAAATACCACTGTGGACCCGGAGGAACCACTGAGGTTTTTAGCAGGAGGTGGACGTATTCTGGAGTGAATTGGAAGAAAGGAACTGGGGCTATTGTGGAGGCTGAAAGGATGATGAGCCTAGCCCTGCGACATAATATGGATATTAAATTAAACTAAATTTTGTCTGAGGAGGCCTCCATACTGGGTTGTTATGTAAAAAAAAGTGCAACCTAACTTAAGCAAACTAACAGGAAAACCTTACTTAGGATTATACTCTTATAACAATAGTTAAGTCTCAGCCAATGACTATAGCCAAGCTTCCGTCAGTTTCAAGCCACCAAAAGTATTACCTATGTTCAAATAGGGCAAACATCCAGCTACAAGCAGTGGGGCTGTTTCATTTCCATTTTTTGTAGCTCATTTCTGTTTTTGTTCATAGATGCTTTCTTACCACATATTAGACATAGTTTCTCTAAACAACCTGTTCTGAGGGCTGATTTGATATTTTTTCCTAAATAAATTCTGCTAAACTTAATTTGTCCAAAATTTTTCTTTTTTTTTTAAAAAATTATTTTCGTTGTCAATGGATGTTTATTTATTTATATGTGGTGCTGAGAATCTAATCCTGCGCTTCACGCATGCTAGGCAAGTGCTCTACCATTGAGCTATGACCCCAGCCCCCCAGATTTTTCTTTTAACAAAGAAAATGATATCTAATCCTAGGATGTTCATCATGATAAAACTTTGCTTCATATTGTAATATCTGTTTTCTCCACTGGCCTGCAAGGCAGGTTCCTCACCTTAGTTGTATTTGCATCTTGGTGCCAATACAGTGGATTCTTTTCTCTCTCTCTCTTCCTTCCTTCCTTCCTTCCTTCCTTCCTTCCTTCCTTCCTTCCTTCCTTCCTTCCTTCCTTCCTTCCTTCCTTCCTTCCTTCTTTATTTCTTTCTTTTCCTCCTTCTTCCCTCTCCCTCCTTCACCCTCCCCTTCTTTCTTTCTTTTTTTGGTACTGGGATCCAACCCAGGAGTACTCTACCCCTGAGCCACATCCCCAGCCTTTTTTATTTTTTATTTTGGGACAGGGTCTCACTAAGTTGTTTAGGGCCTTGCTGAGTTGCTGAGGCTGGCCTTAAACTTGCAATCCTCCTGCCTCAGCCTCCTGAGTCACTGGGATTATAGGCATGCACCACCAGGCAGCTATTGATTCTATTGTTAGTGATAATAAACTGTATAGAACACATTGTACAGTATTGAAATGTTAATGATCCATTATATGAAAAGCATTTATTTATCTGCATTTGAGGTACTTGTGTTTGGCTAAGGTTCTTGGTTAAGTGAAATCAGAATCACAACGTTAAATCAGTACTAATACTAGTCATAATTAGCAACAGTGATGATAATGATGGTGAACCTTGTTGCAATTTTGTCTCAGGCTTAGTGTGGTATGTGTATGCACTATTTATTATATCTCACTTTTATTTTATTTAAAAAATCTTTGTTCTAATGATCTTTTCTTCATATCTTGACCCAACTGTGACATCTAGTAAGATGTGATTTTTTTTTTCCAGACTACATGTTTCACAAACAAAATATATGTTTATATCTGACTGTACCCAAGCTGCTAGTTATGGGCATCCCTTTCTATAGCTCACTCTTAATCACTCATGTCTTTTGGATTATATAGAAAACAATTTATGTTACAAAATAAAATCCTCCCTTAAAAATGTTTGCCCTGGAAATGAAGAAGGAGGAAATCACAAACTGTTATTATTTTTCCCTTAGATGGATCTAAATATTAGCATTCCCTTAGCTTTAAAGATTATTTTTATGCTGCTCCCTTATAAACAATTGAAGTATAGTAACTCTTCTGTTGTCTCGGGTTCTGTCTACAGCATACCCAAACAACTTAGCTTGAAAAAGGAGCAAATCAACCCAACAGGTTATTTGGCATCGTATGAAGAAAATAAGAATATTTAAACAACGTAAAACATTTTAGAAAAGCATAGCATATGGTAAATTAATGTGAAAGCTTAAACAGTGAGGAGAGCAGGCTGTACCCTGCTCTGAAATACTCCACGATGTATAGAACAGTAGTTTTCAGGCCAAAGCCTAACCTTGAGTTATTCCATTTCATAAAACAGAAATTTGCCAAGAATTATTCCTTTTGATTTCAAGTGCCAAGGCAGAACAACTCTACCTTGTTTGTACAAGTTGACAACCACCATCTTCCTGGCACAACCGAAAGGCAAAAATTGATAAATAACTTATTCATACCAACTTATCAAACTAAATCAGGGCACCTGGACTTGTGGGCATCCCAGATCATATCAGAAGTACTGGACACAGGAGCTCATCATCCTCCAAAATGCAATCCCCTCACCTAACACCCATAAAAGGAAGAGCCCCCTAAGACTGGACACAGTAACACCCGGATCCCATCATCTGGACAATTACCATGAGCCTTGCCCCAGAAAATTGCAGAGATGAGCCTTCTATACTCTGTCCCTGGGCTTCAGCTCAGTGTATTATCCTCTGCCAGTGACAACAGGGCAAGGCCACTGCAACCTGACACCTCAAGCTGACACTGCAACCTGACACTCTGAAACTGCTATCAGTCTCAGACCTTCCCCTCTCTTGGCAACTGTACAGAACTGATTTGTTAGAGCCCTTATCTGACCACCTATATGACTCTTTGCATTCCTATCTTCTCTCTGCCTTTGCTCTTGGCACAGCATCCTATAACCCTGTGGAAGTCTTAACTCTTTCTTAGTTTGTGTGAAGTAAATTATGTGACTTGAACCTTATAGATATTAGAAATTAAGTTTGGGGTGGAATAAAAGAACTTGTGATTTTTCAGCCTATGACTAGCAGGTGATCTACGAGTACCAGGTGAATTGCAACCAAGGGAAATGGTGTAACTCGTGAATTTATTAATTCTCAGTAAATTCTGACTTTGTAGACAAAGACAAATGGATTTGGTCTTTGTGAATGGCATAGCGTGCTCATAACACACAGCCCAAGGGTCCCTCCCATGGAAGAAGAAGTTGCTGTTTCATTTTACTGTATTAATTACCTGTGTTAGTCAGTTTTTCATGGCTGTGACTAAAACAACCAACAAGACAAAGTTAGAAAAAGGAAAGTTTATTTTGAGTGCACAGTTTCACTCTGGGCACATGGTGAGGCAGAACATCATGGCTGAAGAGCTTGGTGGTGAATACACCTGCCCAGTTTCTGATGGCTGAGAATCAGAGAGAGAGAGAGGGGAAGGGGCCTCAGGAAAGATGAACCTTCCCTGAATCACCCCCAGTGACACACCTCCCCCAGCCAGGCCCCACCCACCTACATTTCCCACCAGTTAGTCCATGCAAATTATTAACCCATCAAATGGATCAATCCACTGATTAGCTTATAGCTCTCATAATCTGATCATTTCACCTCTGAACATTCCAGGAGTTTAACCAGGAGTTGGGGGGGGGATACTTCATAGCCCAACCATAACGCTGCTCTCCAACTTCTGGAATAGTAATGGTAGCAGCAACAGTGGTAGTAACAGCAGTAGTTATGGGAGGAGGGGGAAGAGAAGGGAGAAGAAACTAGTGTGAAATTAACAACAGTCGGGTGTTGTAATAACAGTAGTTAACACTACTTGCAGACATAATTACAGAAACTCATGTAATCTTTACCGCAACCTTAAGAGTTATTGCTAATATTTCCTCATTTTATGAAAGAGGAATCTGAGATTCTGGGAGGTGAAGTAACTAGTGGAGGAACCAAAGTTTCGAGAACAATAGTAATGACTGACACTGATCACAAGTTCTGTTATAGCTGGGTGCGGTGATGCTCACCTGTAATCCCAGCAACTCAGAAGGCTGAGGCAGGAGGATCGAAAGTTCAAAGCCAGCCTCAGCAACTTGGCAAGGCCCTAAGCAGCTTAGCGTGACCCTGTCTCAAAATGATAAATAAAAAAGAGCTGGGGGTGTGGCTCAGTTGTTAAGCACGCCTGGGTTCAGTCTCTGGTACAAAAATAAAGTTAAACACTTCTCAGTGATTGACCCTATTACCCTATTGAATCCTCACAGCAAATCCAGGAGGTCAGTGTCTTTATTATCTCTAGACAACACAAAACTTGGAGGCCGGGCTAACAGAAGGCAGACAAGAGGCTGGAACCAGGACTCCAATGCCAGCACTCCAGTCCTGCCTTTCAGCTTGGGCTGGAGTGGGCTCTGGACTGATGGGTTCAGGGAGGGGAAGTTCTGTGAGCAGAAGATTTTGCCCAGAGAGAAACTGGGAGCTGACTCTCCCTGTCAGTGGCTGCCCTTGAGCAGAATCCTCCAAGGATGAGTCTATGATTCTTTCAAGAATAGTGTTTTTGAAAATGTGTATATAATTTAGATGTTTGTTTATAAATGCAAATACAGACAGATGAAATTTGGTTTTATAATTAAAGGTCTGATATAACAATTATTACCTTGCCTGAAATATCTGAGAAACTGTGATTGTAATAAAGAATTCATCATCAAAAAAAAAAAAAAGAAAAAAAAAGAAAAAAGAATCCTCTGGGGAAGCAGGCTTTCTTTTTCTGAAACACTGTAGAGTACCGGGTGAGGTCAATGAACCATTTGCTACAGGCACAAAGTTTCGGGGATTGTCCAAAATGCAACAAACAAGACAACTATTTTTAATGCATCATTTATAAATAGACAAGTATTAAATATTTGAAATAAAATTTTTAAAAATGAATGCAAAGAAAAATCTGTACCTGAACAAAATATCGACATTTGAAATAAAGACAGGATCAATATGGTGCTGGGTCACCTGGACCAGACGGCTAGAAGGAGACCAGGCAGTAGGGAGAACCCAATGCTGTTCCCCACCCTCACAGAGCCTTCTTTGGCCCTTGGTAACATGTTGGCCTCCCTGTCTGGCTCTAGATGCCACTGCATGCTTGGGTGGCTCTCACAGAGTCACCCTGCAGGAGAGCAACTTGGGTAGTGCTTCTGTAAACTTCATATCACCAGAACAATATTTCTGTATTCCCTGCTATTTTTACAAAACTCAAAGTGGATCAAAGACCTAGGCATTAGATCATGAACTCTTACATACTAGAAGAAAATATAAGCCCAACACTCAAACATATCAGCTTAGGAACTGACTTTCTTAACAAGACTCCTAAAAGGCAAGAAGTAAAATAAAAAATAAATAAATGGGATGGCATCAAACAAGGAACTCAAACAACTTAGTGTCAAAACAAAACAAAACAAAAAAACCCCAAATGACCCAATCAATAGATGGGCAAGGAGTGGGCGTGGGGATAAAAAAGATAGTAGAATGAGATGGATATCATTACCCTAAGTACATGTTTGAAGACACGAATGGTGTGAATGTACTTTATATACAACCAGAGTATGAAAAATTGTGCTCTATATGTGTAATATACTATCATATATAACAAATCAGAATAAAAATAAATAACAAAACAAAAAAAAATAGATGAGCAAAGGAACAGAACAGACACTTCTCCAAAGAAGAAATATGAACAGTCCACAAATATAAGAAAAAGTATTCAATATCTCTAGCAATTAGAAAAATCCGTATTAAAACTACACTGAGATTTTGTCTCACTCCAGACAGAATGGCAATTATTAAGAATACAAGTAACAATAAACATTGGCGAGGATGTGGGGGAAATGCCCACGTGCATTGTTGGTGGGACTGCAAATTGGTGCAATCCCTTTGGAAAGTAGTATGAAGATGCCTCAAAAAAACTAGGAACGAAACCACCGTTTGACCCAGCTATCCCACTCTTCAGTATATAATCAAAGGAGTTAAAATCAGCATACTACAGTGATGCACCACCTCAATGCTTATAGCAGCACAATTCACAATAGCTAAGCTCTGGAACCGGCCAAGGTGCCCTTCAACAGATGAATGGATGAAGAAAATGTGGTATATATATACACACAATGGAGTATTACTCAGCTGTTAAGAATGACTTTATGACATTTGCTAGTAAATGGATGGATCTAGAGAGTGTCATGCTAAGTAAAATAAGCTTATCACCCCAAACTAAAGGTCGAATGTTTTCTCTGATATATGGAAGCTAACCCACAAGTGGTAGGGGCAGGGGGATGGGGAGAGAATAGAAGTCAGTGGATTAGACAAAGGGGAATGAAGGGAAGGGAGGGGGAAGAGAAATAGGAAAGACAGTGGAATGAATCTAACATAATTTTCCTACGTACATATACAAATACATAGTGAATCTCCCCATTCTTGTGTACATCCACAAGACTGGGACCCTAATTGGAATAAGATATATCCCATGCTGTATAATTATATCAAAATGGACTTTACTGTGTTGTACAACTAAAAAGAGTCAATTAAATAGAGTGAGGATGGCATTTTCCAATGATATTCTTAAAAAAGTTATGCCTCTTTTCCCTCTAAAGCCTAAGGAGTTACTTAAAAAAAGACTATCAATGCCTTTCTAATTTTAGATCTGAGTACCACTCTGGGGTAACTCCTTGGGTATCGACTTAAGAAAGGCCTGGCTGTCATTTGGTCATGACAGTGAACACACATGTCCTGCTGTCTTTTCCAAAGGCACTGCAGAATTGTACCATCCTGTGGACTTGGGCTTTGAACACTCAGCAGTCTTATTGCTGAATGTGAACCTAGCTGCTTCCCACCCCAAAAGACATTTCATTTATTATTTCAAAAATATTTTCTTTGGGCACTTTTAATCCTTGGGGACATTTACTTGATGAATAGCAAATAAATTCCCTAACCAGACTGTTGTTATAAATATCCATGGCATTAAGTCAAACCATTTGCATCGGAAACTTTTTTTTTTCCTTGAGGAAAAGGGGTGGCTGACTTAACCTCAACATTTGGGATATGATTTTCCCTAAAATAACTACAACATCCATCATTTTTTTTTTCCTGCTGGTGTGTCAATTTTTTAATGAGAGGCTGGGTCCTTTCAGTACCTTTGGTTCCATAGTAACAATTTCATGTGTTTATTCTGGCTTACTGGAATACAACACTAAAGAAAAGTTCAGTGACTCACTTTTGATTGGGGTTACTCTTAATTATAGGATGAATATTTAAAATTTGATCGCTCACATGAAGATACTGTGTGCTTCAAAATAAGATCCATGGCAAGCCTTTTAAATGTCAAATTCTCAAACATTTAGACAGTCCAGTGTTTTCAAACTATGGCCCTTTCTTCACAGGTGCAGGTGTTTTCAAGATTATTATTGTTTTCATCCATGTATAACTGAGCTCGACTTCCCGCCACTCCCTCCCCAGTACCAGGAGCTGAGTAATGCATTGAGTAATGGATCAAAGGCTCTGCAGTGACTAATGCAGGTACCGGAGTCTGTTTAGACCTATAGCACGTGCATCAAAATGAGTTGAATCCATACCATGGAGTCTTTCTCAGGTGCCGCTGGGTGGCCCAGAGGAGCAATCACTTTACTAGGACTCCAGTCCTTCTATCTTACCTGCCACTGCTTGTTCCATTGGATATGTGGGACAGCAGCAAGGGGCCTGGGTTGCTTTGATTGTTACCTTGGGTTTTTATTGTTTGATTTAATAGGTATTGAGCTCTCATCTTCTGTAAAATGGTAGCAACAGCAGGATCTGCATTGTCGGGTGTTTGAGGGGATGGATTTGTGATAACCATGCCTACGCCATGCCTAGCAGAGCACAGGCTCTTGGTACACACCACCTAAGTGTTGGATGTTATAATGACTCTTCTATCTTTCATTATCTGATCAGCATTTTGGCCTGCAGAATGAGTTCCTTTGCTCTGAAGGAAATTGTTCAAAAGCAATTGTTCAAAAGACTGAGTGGTTAGCGCAATTTCCACTTTAGATGAGCAATCCCTTGCAGGAGGAGTGGGTACACCATTCTGTCCTCCCTCAGGGCTCCACCAAGCTCTGCTTTCTCATGTGTGAAAGCCCAAGGCTGCTTTGTCCTCTTGAGCCCAGGCTCATGTGGACTGGCCAGGACTGAGGGCACAGCTCAGGGAAGAGCCTAGTCGAATCTCAGTCAACAAGATTTATTTAACATGTAAAGACAAGCAGAGCTGTCTGGCAAAATTGGAAGTCAGCTGCAAACCTGTGACCCCACATTGTGGCCTTTGAGTGGTTCCAGGAGACACAGTGATCCCAAAGCTGATCTTGGGCATGCAAGTAGGGTGGGCTTGTGGGGAAGGGGCAGAGAAAAGCTGATATGGTCTAGATGTCGTTCTGGGGATTTGCATGACATGTTTTTCCAGTTCTCTTGAAAATCCATCTCTCTTTGATGACTCTTAGTAAACTTTAGACCTTAAAAGTCAGGCCTTAATCAGGGACTTCACCCATTTACTTAGTTACAAATATTTATGTTTTATGTCAAGCTTGCTGCTAGGTCAAACTGGAAACGTGAATGACATGGTTCTCTTCTCTTGGAGCATACATTCTAGGTTGGAAACATAGACAGTAAATGAGTGAAGCAAAGAAAGAAAATCATTGTTAAATGTTGAGTGCTTGAAGGAAGGGATTGTGTGCTGGAGAACTTTTGTCAGAGAGTCTTGACCCCTCTGTCCTGCTCTTGGGGAACATTGTGCCTTTTGCAGCTAAGAAGGACAGAGATCATGTTCCATACTTCCTCTGTGTGCAAGACTACAGAGCAATTTCTTCGGGTTATGTGTTGACACCCGCTCAGTCTTTCCTCTTGGGTTATGCAATTGAACTGAGCAAAGGGATCTCTCTATTGCTGTTCCTATTTTAGTTGTGAATAATAATGTTGCCAGGGCCTGAGTCTCCGCTGCTATAATTACTGTTTTTATCCTCATTGTCAGAAAACATGGCTTTGCACATTGATTTGCTCACAGATTGCTTTCTCCCCCCACAAAGCAGCTCATGGATCTGGTGGTTTCCAGAACACATTTTAGACAACAGTGTTTTAGAAAATGCAGCATTCAGCCCTCCTTGGGTGATTCTGTGTTCTGAATTTTTGAAGAGTAGTAAGTATGTCTTTGAAGAGAAATATTCCAGATAAGATATTTACATGTGTTGGTGATCCTAGGTTTATGAATGCCTGGCTGAAGTCACCTACTTAGAGCTCATTCTGTAGATCTCAGGAACCTGCCTATGATTTCTTGAGTCTACAACCCCACCTCTACCCCTAATAGTAGATAGCTGTGGCACAGAAAATTTAAAATAGTCTCCTTGACACAAAGCAAAACAAAACAGAAACAGTAGTGTTTGATGGCAAAGGTATAAATAAATCCCATAATAAAGGATAGTACAAAGTAAATAGATATAAATTAACCTTGTTTTAAAATTTTACTGAAAAATAATATAATATAGGAATTCCTTGGTGGAAATTTCATACACACCAAAAAATGTGCTATTTCTCCTTTTCACCCTTATTGTAGTCTTAAAAGATTTTTTTTTTAAAATTAAAACAAGAATACAATTCCTTGCTTAAATATTTTAAAATATAGATATAAGGGAATTGACTTGCACATCTGTTTGACCTATGCATCTATCAGCAGAGAATGCAGCAGCCGGAGTCCGGTTCATTGCTCTGGAGATCTGATCTGTGTCCAGCTTCTCCTGACCATCTCTAGCTATGATCCACAGATACCTTGATTCTTTCAGCTAACGCCAAGTTTGGTCATAGAATCTTAGTAATAGGTCTGAGGAAAAATGATGGGTACTCTAAAAATTGGTTTCAGTGATTTCAGTTGTTTTTTTTTTAACTTTTTTTTGGTCTAAAATATTGACAATTATATCTAAAGACCTTGTGTTCACAGATGCTAAAGATAGCAGGAAATTCCTCCTACCTCCTTCCCTGATGGTCAGAATAACACTGAACCTTGCAACAAACTTAGACATAAGAGATGCCCAGCCGCTGTGTGGAGTTCAGAAGCTGGCAGGGCTGTGAAATAGCCAGTTAACCTTCATGAAAGAAGCTGCTTCCTGACCACTCATTCCCCAAGCAGTAAGGCAAAGGAGGGTCCTACGATGGGGACCAGTCCCTGCCCTCTGGCCCTAGAGATCCCCATTGCTTTGCTCATCCCTCATCTAGCTCTTCACATCAAATCCCCTTGCCCACATTTGTTGGGTGTCCTCTGGATTCTTCCTTCGAAAGTAGAAATAGTTCTCAGATATTAGTGTGTATCAGAATTACACTAATCAGTTGCAGAACATACTAGAAATGCAAATATTGCTGTCTCTAGGGTAATTGATAAAAGGATAGCAAAAAGAATATATAACTTAACAAGCAGTGCTGCTATTTGTCACCTATAATGCTAGTACTCATATTGGGAAAGTACTTGATAATGTCCACGGTGCTTTTATTCAGTTTGGATATTTCCCTGTTCTAGCATCCACGGGCCATTAGATAGGATCCCATCAGCTTATCAAAATATAATATCAAAATTTTCTTCATCATCTTCCCTCTTTTAGTTATGGGAAAGAGCATTTAAGAAACACATTCTAGGGGCTGGGGTGTAGCTCAGTGGCAGAGTGCCTGCCTCACATGTGTGAGACCCTGGGTTCGATCCTCAGCACCACATAAAAATAAATAAAGATATTGTGTCCATCTATAACTAAATATATTTTAAAAACACGCATTCTAGTTATTATCCCTTACCTCCTATCTGGTACTGACTGCTGTGATCCAAGGGAAAATGTATATTCATTTAGGAGACTTGGAATTGAAGCCATCTCCACCACTTTCTCTGTTGAAAAGGGAAACTACTTGGGTCCTCTGAGCCTCTTCCCTTTCTTTAGAATAAGGACAGTAGTGCCCATGTCCTGGGATAATAAGAAGACTAAAATGAGATGATAGTTTATAAAAACACTTTGCAAACTATCAAGGAGGAGACTATACTCTGGTTTGGTCTGTGCACTGAGCTGTTACTGGGGGGAATGCTGTTTTGGTTTGGGCTGGGCAATTGATTCCCCAAATTTGAGAACAGGGGATGAAGGATCTCTGAAGTGAAGCAGGAGAAGGAAAGGGGAAATGGACCTCAGGGAGTGTTAGTGTGGGAAGGGAGGTGGACCTATGGCAGGGAGGTGGAGACAGGACAGAGCACACACTCACTGGGTACAGGTTTTTCAAGTACATATTGAAGTAGGGTGACTTTAGGTGAGTAATGTTAGGCTAAGTACATGAAGTAGAATTCCATTACCCTGAAAAACATATTGTTTTTTTAAATTGTGGTTCAGTTTCCAGTAATACAGGCAAACCAGATAACCTGAAAGTCTTCTGCTAAAAGCACTTGGAAATGCTGGATGGACCATAACAAACATTCTTTCAAGTGCATATTTGAGCTCTCAAGAAAGTAAGGGAACAACTCAAGGATGCAAAGCAAAGAGGAATATGGAAATTAGGGTAGTGACAGGTAGTTGTTGGTTTAGCTGCCTTTTGTTTTTTAAAACCTGTTTCGGTTATCTGGGAATTTGGGTTTCATAGCCTTGCTGGATCTTACACATGGCCTGAGGCCAGCAGAGGTGAGTGGTTGGAACTGAGCCCCCTCTCTGAACATGTCTAAAGCATACTCCAGTTCCTCTTCCCAGCTGCCTGGTTTTGGGGCTCTCTTGTCTTTCGTCCATTCTGTAATTTATTCAACAAATATTTATTCAGCTTCTCCTTTGTGGCTAGTACCAATGTTGGTCCTGAGTGCTCTTCCCTCACCCAGTATACTTCCATGTATTCATGGCTAAGGAGGTGTTTTGAAGACTATAAAATTCTATTTAAACATGCTACGTTCCTGTAAGCGTCTCCTGGATGAAGTGCTGATCTCAGCTCAGCTACTTCCTGGTGAGGTCTTGGGGCCCTTCCCTAACCTCTTGCATTTATTTGTCCCAGGTATTGAACCCATGGGTGCTTCACCACTGAGCCACATCCTCAGCCCTTTTTATTTTTTTAATTTTTGAGTCAGCGTCTTGCTGAGTTGCCTACAGCCTTTTGCTAAGTTGCTGAAGCTGGTTTTGAACTTACAATCCTCCTGCCTCAGTCTCCCTCAACTTTGGGGTTATCCGTGCGTGCCACGACACTTGGCTATTCTTTTTATTTTTAATAATGCTTATGAAATGTTTTTGATATTGGCAGACTGTTCTGGGTTGAGATTATCAAAAACAATTCTTGACACCAAAAGAACGATCCATAAAAGGAAAATTTGATGTTAGATTTCTATCAAACTTAAAACTTCTTACTGTAGGAAAGACACCAAAAGAATGAAAACAAGTAATAAATTGGAAGAAAATATTTTCAAATCACATACCTGACAGAAGACTGGTGTTCAGAGTATGTGAAGAACTACCAAAACTCAACAATGAGAAAACAAATAGGCCATGAAAAGATGCTAAACATCATTAGTTATTGGGGAAATGTGAAATAAAACCACAATGATATAACACTGCAAACATATCGGAATAATTTAAGTAAAAATTAAAGGCAAACTAACAATATCAAGAATGGTAAGGATGAAAGGCAATGGAAACTTTTATTCATGGCTGGTGGGAACACAAAATAATACAGACACTTTAAAAAACAATTTGTCAGTTTCTTATAAAGTTAAACAATACACTCACTCTAGGACCGGCAACACCATTCCCCAATATTTACCCAAGAGAAAGGAAACATTATGTTCACATAAAACCTACAGGTAGATATTTATAGCCATTTATACATGATCTCTAAAAATTAGAAATAACCCCAATATCTTTCAACTGATGGTATATCCATTCAATGGAATACTACCTACAATAAAAAAGGAAGGATTGTTGATACAAGCAATAAAGTAGATGGATCTCAAATACATTATGCTGAATAAAAGAAATGGACTCCAAAGGCTACATACTATAGAATTCCATTTATATGACATTCTGGAAAAAGCAAAACTATAGAGACAGAGACCAGAGGAGTAGTTGCCCCAGGTGACCTCTCTGTTCTTTCAGGATGTAGGACAAGCCTTCTCACCCCTAAGAAATAGTTGTTTGCCATCCCCCTGGATCTCAGCCTGCACCCACACATCCTGGAGCCCAGCACCTCTACCAGGGGATGAGCAAAGCCTTGGAGGGTGGGCTTTCAGGGTGACCAGCCATCCTCTATCTTCATTCTCTCAGGATTCTCCTCTCCACCTGCTCTGGGGTGGATATCATGAAGAATCTCGAGAGACGTGACGCCATTTTTCAGACCCATAAATGGTACCTTGGGTTAAATTGGTGGTAGAGGGAAGCCAAGAGACAACCCAAAGCAGATGGTGGGCTTCCCTTGTAAAGTTCAAGGCTGGGTGCAGTGAGAATTGAGCTAGAGTGTTTGTGCAGCTCTCTGCATGCCAGTTTAGCAATCCCCAGGTTAAGATTTCAAGAGAAGGGCTCAATGTGGTGTATCCCCTCCCAAAGCCTAGGGATGTCAGATGCTGTTTAGGCTTACAGTTTTGAGTGCTTCAGGTCTCTTAGCAGGGATCCCAAGCGTCTACTTTGAGACAAAGCGAAACAGGAACTTTGGGGAGCTACTCCCTGAACCTCCCTGGGGGGATGGAGATTCTCCCACAGCAGCCTTGCTGACAGGTTCTGAGACCTGAAAACAGAAATTTAGTTTGTGAGTAATTTAAGTGGTAATTGTTAAACTCCCTGCGAGTTGCACTGAAGGTCAGCTTTTTCTTCCGGTTTAATTATTCAAGAGCCACCATTTCTTGGCAACAGAAAAACAAAGGCAGATGTGCCCCTTATTCCAGGCCAAGGGAGGAGTCCTCGGCTGAGGTGTGGCCGAAGGATATCCATCCATCTATAGCCTGTCTTTAAAGCTGGGGGAGACCGAGCTGGTTGATAGGCTGTGTTGGAATTTGAGTCACTGGGGAGCTGTTGTTGACAACTGTTTACCATCCAATCAAGAATGTGTTTTTCAGGTCTCCTTTGGGACATGAGCCACTTAAAAAGTTTAGAAAAATCCATTTTCCTTTTAAAAACTGGCATCCTTTATGTTTTAGAAGGTACCTAGATTTGGGGGCCAGACAGATGTGGAGCTAGGCATTTGGGCATTGACACTTACCAGTGACACAAACTCAGGCAGGTCCCTTAAACACTCAGAGACTCAATTTCCTGACTTCGGTGACAATGTATGGCTTGTTTCAACAGAAATCGGATGTGCTGGGATTTGGGTGATTTCTTTTTTTTGTATTGTGTATTTTTCAGGACATTTTAATAAGAAGCACAAGGTCAGGTTGACTCTTAGTTCCTTGCTCAGCTCTTGCATGCAGAGAGGCAAAGTTCAAGGTTACTGGTGTCTAATAGGTAGGCAAAGACCTTCAAGCCTGAACCCTGGGCTGGGGAAGCTCCCATATAGAGAACTTGACTGCCAGGAAGCCATACTCAGGGCTTGTCTGAGAGACATTTTCCACAGACAATGCCCATGACAACTCGAACCTGGCAAAGTCATCAGAAGGAAAAGGCAAATTTAGTTTGATAGTGTAAACACTATACTCGTTGCCATGGTTTCTACAAATCACTAGCTCAAGTAAGGCTCGGTACAAGTGCGGCCTGAATGAATACTGGCCAGGCAGGGCCAGAGAGTCATTCACTTGCCCATTCATTAATTTATTGGTTGTTGCCTGAGCCTCTGCCCAGTGCCAGGCATGGCTGTCAGTGCTGGGAGCAAGCAAGTGAAGATGACCAAGTGATGCCATTGCAGGGCATAATTCCAACCAGCAAGATATTAAGAAATAAAAATGTGAAGGAATGGATAGTGATAAAGCATTAGAAAAAAATCAAAGCAGGGACTGGGGATAGAACACCATTCTTCAACAGAGACGAAGTCTTTCAGCAGATGATGTTTGACAGGAGACCTGGATCAAGCAAAGGAATGATCCATGGGAGTGTGGGGTAGGGTGTACCCTCCATAGCCGTAAACCAAATTTGTAAAAGGAAAACTAAGAATCATCGTTACTCTCTAGGCCACCGTCGGTGACTTTGGATATTGTAACTGTGAAGAGAAACCTTTAGCACATGATCTGATTTGTGTTTTAAGAAGATCACTCTCGAAGGTGAACTAATGGAAGTCAAGAGGGAAACAGGGAGGGCAGTGAAGAGGCCATTGCACAAGCCCAGGCTGACTTTTAAGAGGGTTGGCTTGGCTGGGTGTGTTGGCACATGCCTGAAATCCCAGCAGCTTGGGAGACTTGAGGCAGGAGGATTGGGAGTTCAAAGCCAGTCTCAGCAACAGCGAAACACTAAGCAACTCAATGAGACCCTGTCTCCAAATAGAATACAAAATAGGACTGGGAATGTGGCTCAGTGGTCGAGTACCCTGAGTTCAATCCCCGGTACCTGCCCCCCAATAAAAAAGTGCGTTGTCTTGCATCATTTTTGTTTAACTCCACACTGAACTATCCTGAATGCTCAGCTTTTTTGTTCATTCTTGAAGCAGTATCACTTGCTTTCATTTGAAAGGAATTCACAGCACCCAAGAATGGTGCTGGCGCTGGGCTGGTGTGTGATGCAGAAGCTCCCTGTGAAGTCTCACTGTCCTCCCTTCTCTTCCCTCCCAAGGCAAGTGGAGGCATCCATCCCACTTCCTGCTCTTCATTGTCACTGTAGTCTTTTGGTCCCAGAACTGAATGTCCTCTCCCTTTTTTCCTCTTTCCATCTGTGAATCAAATATTTCCATGCATGCAACAATTGTATCCCTAAACATCCCCATCAGGGACACTTTGTGTTTTGTTGGAGTTGATCCAAAGGCCATGATAGATGAATTGGAAATTCTTCAGTAGTCCTTGGAAAAGTTTTATTAGGTACATGGTGGACCTGGGAAAACTTGTTGAGACTTGTAGGTTATGCAACTCCTTTAGCTTTGTTGCTAGAATGCTTGGGACTCTTACCCATGACTTCATTGCTCCTGAATGTGGGTTTCATGCATCTGGTTGCTTGACTGTTTTCAGAAAGTAGGGGTAATAGTTCCATTAATGTATCATCTTTTCCATGATTAGAAAAGAAACTTGAGAATGCTTGCCTAGCAAATATGTAGACACACTTTTCTCCAACACCTGTTCTTTCAAGTCATGAGATGTTTGAAAATAACCATGTAAGTTCCTACGTCTGTTCTAGTCTTTTAAATATGCATTAGAATAACATAAAAATTTTGCTAGCATGAACTAAGGTCAGCATGCACCCTCCTTCTGATTTTGCTGTGAATTCATGTACAGTAAATGTCAATTGTCTAAGAAGGAACAGGAGATAGGTACTTTCGTTTTATGGTATTAATGAACAGATGAGAAAATAGATTTTTAACAGTCAAATATCTAATGTTACATTGCTATTAAGTTTGGAGCAGGAATTCTTATTCCATATCCCAACACTCATCCATACTGTTATGCTTTGGAAGGTTTAAAAGCTATGCAAAAATGCACTCTCATGGAAAAACTGAAAGCACGGATTTAAAAAAAAAAGAACCTCAAAAAATTTCCACCACTCAGATATGACTACTGTTATTATTTTGTGCACAGCTTTCCAGATTTTTTTCTACACAAGTGCAGTTGCAATACATTTTTCAAGAATGGATTCAGCTTCACAACTTTCTTTTTCTCTTTAATAAAATTTTGTGATTTGGGAGTGTCTTTCTAGGTCATGAATATAGATTCCCAGTATCATTTTGAAAATTTGCATTGTTTTCCATTCCAGGATGCTAGTGCCATTTATTAAATACTTTATCATGTTTTTTCTGTCTTAGTGAGCTGGGCTCCCTTTGATTAATTAATCCTTCAGTCAGGACATTTTCTGAGTGCTAGTTGATATTCCAAGCTTGTGTTATGCAATTTACATACATTGTTTCATTCATTAATTTGCTTACAATTTCTTGATATTACTCACATTATTTTTTAAAAAATATACATTTATGTCTGATTGCACAGTGGTTATTTAAGGGCTCTTCATAAACACTGCAAAAGTATCCTCCAGTAAGGTCCTGATAATTTACACTTACAAACACTTGAAAGTATTTAATTCTTTATATCTACACAACCAGTGGGTGTTACCAATTTTTAAAATATTCTCTAATCCTCCAAGGAAAAATCTTATCTTATTATTTTTTTTGATTTCTTTGATGATTGGAGAAGTCATTTTATTATTATTATTGGTGCTTTCATCTTTTTTCCTTAAAATATTTTAAATTTTATATACATATCTTTTAAAATGATATATATTTATATATCTACTATCCTCATGTAATCTCCATATAAAATACAAATATGTATACATTCACATATTATGTATACCCACAAAGTTGTATATGTGATTTTTTTTAAATGAAAGTAGGTTCATATATTACATGTTTTATGGATTTAGTTTTTTTTTTTTCATTCAAAAATGTCTCATTTAAACATTCTCCAAGTCATCTAGTAGATTCCAATTCACTGTTTTTAATGGCTGGAATTTTTATAAAGCCATTTTCCTATTGATGGGCATTGCTTTTGTTTCTAGTTTTTCTTCTTTTATCCCCATTTACAATGCAGCAATTAATATCTTTTTATTTACATCTTTACAAATAAATATTCTTATTTTTATAGAATAGCCATAAATGTTTTTGCTGTGTGGGTCCTAGTGTGAATATATGTTTTTTAAAATTCTAATTTGTATATATGACAGCAGAATGCATTATACTTCATATTACACATAAGGAACACCATTTTTCATATCTTTGGTTGTATACAAAGTATATTCACACCATTTGTGTCTTCATACATGTACTTAGGGTAATGATGTCCATCTCATTCCACTGTCTTTCCTACCCCCATGCCTCCTTCCTTCCCCTCCCATCCCTTTGCCTTATCTAGAGTTGGTCTAATCCTCTCTTGCTCCCCTTCTCAACCCCACTATGAATCAGCCTCCTTATATCAGAGAAAACATTCAGCATTTGGTTTTTGGGATTGGCTAACTTCACTTAGCATTATCTTCTCTAACTCCATCCACTTATCTGCAAATGCCATGATTTTATTCTCTTTGATTGCTGAGTAATATTCCAATTTGTATATGTATATATGTGTATGTGTGTGTGTGCATCTATATCTATCTATCTATCTATCTATCTATCTATCTATCTATCTATCTATCACAGTTTCTTTTATAGGAGATGATGCTAGATTGCCTCTCCAAAGGTTAAATCACTTCCTGTCTCCACCAGCAGTATCTCAGAGTATTTCTTTTTTTAAGTATTCTTTTTGTTCTGTCTTAACCTGTATAAGTGATTGTGGTTCTATAATTTTTGTCAACCTGATGGATATAAGGTAATGCTCATGTTGTTACTGCAATTTGCATACCCATACTTATTGCTTTGTGAATTTGTACATCTTTTTATTTGTTTGTTGATTTACTCATCTGCAAATTCTTTTCCCATTGTTTTACTGGGTTTTTGTCTCTCTTCTATTTAGAAGAGATTTTTGCATATTATAAAATAAGCTTTTATTTATTACCTATGTTACAAATATTTTCCAACTTTTTGTACATTATCTTTGTTTATGAGGTCTGTTGCTCTTCAATAACTTTAAAATTTTTTATGTAGTTGAATGCAGCCAGATTTAGCTTTGAGCTTTCTAGTCATAGTTAAGAAGTAGTCACAATTTTGAGATACTCTTGGGTAATGAGAGTGATGAGATTTTTTTTAAAAGATATTCTTAATTTTGTTAAAACTTTAATCCTTTTGAAACTTATTTTTGTATTCATTAAAGGACATAGTTCATTTTTATTTTCTTGTAGATGACTACCTAGGATTTACTAGTGATTATATTAAATAATATATCATTTTAACGTATTGAATATATATCACCTTTATAATATATTAAACACTTATTTATACCGGGATGTATTTTTGGAGTATCTGTTCTGTTTTATTGCTCCATTTATTTGTTCCTATTTGAGCTTATGACTTCATAATAAATCCTGAAATTTGGTAAGAAAAATCTTTCCATACCATTTTTTTTTTTTACACTTTTTGGTATGTTCTTTCACATACAATTTTGAATACTCAATTTAAAAAAATATTGGGCTACTTATTGAAATTGCATTTAATTTGTACATTAATTTTTTGAGAATTAAACAATTTACATTTATCCTTCCCTTTCAAGAACATGGAATGCTTTTTCATTTTTTTTCAGAATCTGCATTATATATTTTGAGAAGATTCTATACATCCTATACCTTTCTTATTAAATTGCTTTAAAACTATTTTATAGTTTTTGCCTCTATTTGTGTTTTTCACAGAAAGCCTACTAGGAGCTCCATTAGATTACACTGGTTTTCTAGTTCAATTTGGGAAGAATTGATATCTTAACAAAATTAAGTCTTCTAAACTGTGGTCATGGTATACATCTAAATAGATAGGTATTCTTTTAAAGTTTTTTTTTCAGCAGTTTTTATAGTTCTATGCTTCTAGATCTTGTAATCTTTTGAAGATTTATACCTGTTTCATATTTTTGCCATTATAAATATTTAAAATTTTCAATTTTCAAGTGTTCATTGCTTGAAATACAAGATGTTTTTTGGGGGATATTGATTTGTAGCCTATAACCTTGCTAAATTTACTTATTAGTTTTACTTTTTTAAAAAAATTTTTGCAGATTCCATTGAATTTTCCACATAAATGAGTATATCATCTGTGAATAACAGAAGATTTACTGGTTTACCTGTTCTTTTCCTATCTGGATGACTTTTCTGAAATAGTTAGTGTAAATAGATTTTATTCTTCTTGAATGTTGGTAGAACTCACCAGTAAAAGCATTTGGGCCAGGAGTTTTCTTTGTTGGAAGTTTTTAATCTATAAATTCAAATTTTGATATAGGTATAGGATTAATTATGTTATCTATTTTTTTTCACAAAAGAGCTTTGATAATTTTTATGTTTTGAGTGATTGGTCAATTCTACCTATGCCAAATTTATTGGTGTTAAATTGCCTATAATATTCTTTTATTATAATTTTAATATGTGTCAAATCTGTAGTGGTGTCATTTTTCTTGTTCCTTATAATGTTAATTTGTTAAGGTATGGTTTCCTGTAAGTAGTATGATGTTGGGTTATCCAATTTGATAATCCCTACCTTTTAATTAGGGAATTAGGTCATTTACTTTTAATATGATTATTGAAATGATGTGATATATATATCTTTTATGTTTATGTTTGTTTTCTGTTTTCCCATCTGTTTTTCCCCCCTTTTCTTCATTTTGATCACTGACCTATTTCTATCCTTTGAAAGTCCTGTCCATGAAAAATGGAACTTCAATTTTATGTTGAATCCAAAGCTTCTCCCTCACCTTGCCCAGGTCTCATCCATGGCTCAAGGATAATTTCCTTTTCTTCCCAGCTCATTTCTCTTCCTTCACTCTTTCCAATGTTTCTGGCTTCTCCAAGGTTGAGTTTGGGAGAAGAGATATTAAGAGTAAAAGAGATCTTGAGTATTTTTATTCAACACTAGCAACAGCAAACTTTTGTTGTATTTATAGAAATCGCAAGTTCTGAGCTCGCTGAAGGCTTTAGACATTGAAAGGCAGACCCGGCTGTTTGCCTACTTACAGATGCTGCAAGCATGTTGGATTTGAATACTAGAGACAATGACATTGGAGCTTGCTGTACAGTTACTACCTTAACTGGATTAGTCATTAGAAATTTACTTTAAATCTTCCCATTCTGAGCTATGTTTGTTAAGATAATGAGCGCTGCTGTAACAACAACAACTTACCAAAGGTTTATTTTATTATCCATGTCATGTCCCAAGTTGTTTCTCTTTAAATGTACAATTCTAAGTAGTGGTTCATGGCTCCTTCCTGGGGTCCTTTCATCTGTAGCTCTGCTGCATCTGACCCAGGATTTTTAAGGTAGTTATGCCCATTGGTGTCAAGCTAGCATTGCCTGGAAAGCTTTTCCGAAGGTGAGGCCTGGGGGTGGCATGCTCCATTTCCCCTCACCTTCCATGGGCTGGTGTACCTGACTGCAAGGAAGGCTGGGGGAATGTAGTATAGATGTGTGACCAAGGGGATCAGAAGTGGTTTGGTGAGGAGCTGTCTAGTTCTGTGGAGGAGGATTTCCTTGTTACAGCAGACCTTATATTTCAATTTGAAGTTAAAACTCAGCAAACATGGATTCTCATCTTCATCTCCTGTGGCACATCCTATGGCCAAGTCACTTACAACTCAATTCTCAAGAAAGACACTTCTTCAGGAGTGAGGGATGTGGGAGGTGGGAGAAAGTTGGTCATCATACCAACACCAAAGCTCTCAGAAATTGTTAAGCTTGAACTTTTACACTTAAAGGAACTAGACCCGTCTAGGGAACATTTTAAACAGAAAAGAAAAGATTTAATAGAATACTTACTCAAGTCAAGCACTGATATCTTCTTACTTCATGCTTAGAATTTTTTTCCTTTTATAATTAATTCTTGAAAGTCTTTGAAAAGATATTTTTCATTTAAAAGTAGAAACTTTGAGTTCTATTTTTTTTTTTTGAGTTTTGATTTCAGACAAAAGGCATTTGTATAAAGAATCTTCTAGAGTGTTTATACATGTTCCCTGCGTCTAGCATTTTTTCTTACAAATCTCAATCCTCTGGAGTCATGGGGCACTCAGGACCTAGTGATTCAAGTTTACCATCAGTTTAATGATTTTGACCCTTGCTCTGAAGTGGATTCGCACAGAGAAGTCATGCCTTGCATGTTCTGGGATCGTTAGTTTGGCTTAAAATCATCCGGCTGCTTGTGTTGCTTTAGAATTGTTTCTATAAAATAACCATGTTCATGTGAAGAGTTGGAAAAATTTAAGATCAAATTACTAATGGGATGACAGCATTTAAGGACCAGTGACTGTTATGTGTCCAGCAGGATCTAATTCTCTCTACTCATTTAGTTATATAGAGCACTGACTCAAGGATTTGAGGGGCATCTCTTTTTAAGAATGGTTAAGTATCTCCCAACATGGCCATGAACATCATTCTAGAGACAATGAATGTTAAAGCTTGCTGTACAGTGAGCAATGTATTGGGAACTTAGTATACATTTTTATTATTGAATATTTTTGCTCATTATTTTGGTATGCCTCTTCTTTTTAATGTATAGTCCTTAGTAGTGATATATCTTTTAACTTTATGCTAGAATCTAAGACTACTAGCTTCATTAATTTGATGATTATTTACTAAATGCATATTGCTAGGTATCTGGAATCACAGCTATCTGGTAAATGAGTTTTTAATGATGAAGTGGCCATATTCTGGCCAAATGGAAGACCTAAATCAAATAAGTAAATTTTGTTATATTTTAGAAGGAGGTAAGCTCCATGGAGAAAAAGAAGTTGAAGGGCAGTGGATTTTGCCATTTCAAGTATGGTGGTCAGGGAAGGGATGGTTCATTATGTGACATTGAACAAAAACTGAAAGGAGTTGAGGGAAGAGTACCCCAGGTAGAGATAAGAACAATGATAGAGCTTGTTAAGGTGATAAACCCGAGGAACAGCAATGAGACCAACTTGTGTAGCTAGTTAGAGAGAAGGAAGCATGATAGGCGATGACGTCAGAGAAGCCAAGTCTAGGAGTGGGAAAAGGAATGAGTAGGGTAGAGAAAAGTAGGTGACCAGGAGCAAAACCCGAATTTTTGTGTCATCCTGGAAGTAGTTTTCTAAGGTTACAGCTCTCATAATCTAATAATTTCACCTCTGAATATTTCTCCATTGCCTAACAAGAGTGGTTTTGAGGGACACTTCATATCCAAACCATAACAAGCCTTATCATAGACAGAAAGCAAGACGATTTTGATCTGGACATACCCTAAAGGAAGAGTATAATGTGCCATTTTTTTTTCTATGCATTTAACATATTTTTAAAATTTTGTAATTCTAAGATAAATTAAGTAGCTATCCATCTAACTTGCCTTCTGGAAATGCATTGGACATTTCTTCTTTCAAAAACTGACGGAATGTGGTTAATAGTCTGGAGCTCATTAGGGTTTTCAGAACAATAAAACAAAGTGCCTTCATTTTAATGGGAAGCTCCGCTCTGTCCATTTTGTATTTAATGGTTTCACTTTTTTCCTTCCTTAAAACTTAGGAAAACTATAAAAATCTAAAGAATGAACATGCCATCAACTTTAAAAAGAAAGATGGCATTTTGCTCCCAGTTATTTAAAGAGCAGCTTGTCTCCATTTTCCCAGTCTCTGTGTTCTTGACATTTTATTAGCTTTGTGACTGGGCCAATCTGGCCACATATCTCCTCCTCCTCCTCTTCTTCCTCCTCCGCCCCTCCTTGTTCTTCTTTTTTATCATCAAACTTCTAGGACTGCTAAGAAACTATTGGTGTCTTCTGTTGTGTCCTCTTAAACTTTGGGACTTCACCATTTTCTGAGATATCTCACTCCCCAGAGAGAACCAAACCAAAGGATGCCAAAATATTTCCTCGAAACTGCAGTTAGTCATTTTCTTTACTGTGTTTGCAAATGATGCCCCTGAGACTGAGGTAGGAAATGAATGTCTTGCGGAGGAATCTTTCTTGTGGTTTGGGAGATCAAGAAGAAGAATGCTACCTGGATCTTTTATTAATGTCTTCAATTTTGTTTCTTCTGGTCTTCTTTCCTCTCAGCAGGGCGAGTGGTTCATTTCAGGGGAGAGGAAGCCCATTCTACATTGACTTTCCCCATTACCAGCTTCTCAGTATGAACTTGATGGCTGTACTTGTCGTTGCTCTAAATTGTAAACAGCTATCAGATTTGTGGATTGATGTGGGGTCAGGAAAAGTCCCATTGGTTATTCCAGAGGTAAAGGCCATATGGAACTAAAGTTGAGTGCTTGGGTTCTGAAGCCTGACATGGGTACAGACTCCAGTGTCACCACTTTCTAGCTGGCCAGTCTCTTAACCTCTCTGGGGCTCAGCTTACTCATCTGGAAAATAGGGATAATCTCACCTTATAGATTTGTTGTGAAGATTAAAATAAGCAATGTATCATAAGCGATTACCACAGTGACCTGCTCCCAATAAACACTCTTTGGTAGCTATTAATATTTTTCATTTTATGAATTTACAATTTAAGGGATAACATGGTTGTTATATATGTCACTGTACATTTTTGTTATCACATATTATATCTATCTACATGTAGGAATAAAGTAGGGTTCAGATGAAGGGAAACCTTACTTTACTTTCTCCACGTATCCCTGAAAGGCTAGACCAGCAATTCTCCAAATGTCATCTCCAAACCAGTGCAATCATCATCAACTAGAAATTTGCTGGAAATTCAGTTTTTTGAGCCTCACTTTAGACCTCTGGAATTAGGAATTTGGGGGTGGGGCTCAGCAATCTGTGTTTCATTGAGCCTTCCTAGTGATCCCGATGCGCTATAAACTTTAAGATCCACTGGCACCAGGTCCCCATTCCAGGATAATGACTTCCAATCTAAAACATCTTGGTTTAGTTTTTGTCCTGTTTCATGCGGTAATGCCTAAGCAACTCATAAATGCTGAACTAAAAATCAAATAGTAATATACAAAATGCAAACTCTTTGTTTAATGACTGTCTTGTTGAGTGCTTACAATGTAATCATGTTAATCTGCTGGCTGCACACCAAGTATCACAGTCTTTAGTACACTGGGATATGGATAGCACACAACACACTCTTGCTGTTTGAATGATGGCATGTCAACAGGTTTGGGTGACAGGTTTGGAACCAGCACAGTCTGTTTCTCTAATATTTAAGGAATGGAACAGAAAACCAGTGATAGTATCCATCCTCTTGGGCATTTACTGCTTGGCCAGGAAGGCACTCAATGTAGGAGAAGGGCATCAGTGCCTGTCAGATTTCCAATCTCCTGGTGGCATCTCATGTGACCTCACTAGTTGGCAAGAGTAACCCTCCATATTAGAAGACTTTATTCAGTGAAATGTTATAAAACTTTATGACCTCCTGGGAAAACTGAGTTTTCTGTAGCATTGTTCTAAGTGTGATATAATTCTGATGTTCTCCTCGTAGCATCAGATTATACAATGACTACGGACATCTAGAAGGAATATTCAGAATAAAATAAAAAGCACAGAGAGTAATATAAGAAACTCCTGTAGAGCCGCTATTTAGATTTAACAAATGTCAATGTTTTGCCATTGTATTAGCCTGGGTTGCTATAGCAGAATACCATAGATTGTGTAGCTTAAACAACAGAAATTTATTTTCCTCTAGATCTGGAAGCCGGGATGTTCAAGAGCAGGGTGCTTATGGTTTTGGTCCCTGGTGAGGACTCTCTTCCTGGCTTGCTGTGACCTCACATGGCCTTTCCTGGTACATGTACACAGAGCAGGAGGCAGGATGCCTCTTCCCATCAGGAGGCTGTCTCCACTACCTTGCTTACCTTTGATTACCTCCGTAGAGTCCCATCACTGGATACAGGCACAGTGGAGGTTATAGCCTCAATGTATGAACCAAGGAGGTCACAATTCAGAACATAGCAGTTGTGTGTCTAATTTTACCTTCCCTGACCCATTCATTCCCTTTCCTTCTTCCAGAGTACATTTTTTTGAAGTTAATGTGTGTTTTTTACTTTCCTTATGCTTTTAGTATATATACACATTTACATATTTATTGCTATTGACTTTATTATATTATTTAGTATGCTTGACATTTGATATGAATGGTGCTTGCTTTTTTTCCTCTTACCTTTTTGATATTTATCCATGTTTGTGGACCTAGTTAATTCATTTTAGCTGCTGATCCATGCTCTGATAGATACATATGCCATGGTTTATTTATCCATTCCATTAGTCACAGACACTACACAGTTGATTCTATCTTTCTTAGCATCATCAGTGATGCTTCAGTGATCATCCTTTGCATGATTCTGAAGGAATACGTGCTAGAGTTTTCTTATGATATATACTGAGGCTTGGCATTCCTGAATAGTTGGGTTATTCATCTGTTTTACTAGATGATGCCAATTATCTGTCTTTAAAGCTTACATAAGGTTTAACTTCCACCTGTAGAATTTTCAGTTTTATACATCCTTCATACTTTTCATTACTTATTAATTTTCGTTTATCTCATGAGCATGAAATGCTATTTTATTATTGTTTTAATTTACGTTTCCCTGATGATTGATGAAGTTAGACATCATTTATCTGTATTTTGGTGAGTCAAACGGCTCCTTTATGAATTGATTATTCATATCGTTTGTCCACTTTCTATTGGTTAGACTTTTTGGTATGTAAAAGTTATTTATATGTTTGTATTATTAATATTTTTTCATAGTGACTGCAAATAATTCTCCTAATCTGTAGCTTGATTTTTAACTTCTAAATTATGTAGAGGATTTATTTTAATGTTGTTGAATTTATTTATAGTTGTTTTTTTTTTTTTGCCTTTAGGTTTGGGCTTAATATATTTTGTTTGTGAAATTGTTTCCTACCCAAGATCATAAAGACAGTTCCTCTGGGACCGTTTCAATTTCTAAGGTCTCTATTTTTTTCCCATTGATCTGTCATTTTTTATGTTATTTTAATTATTATTTAATTACTACAGCTTTGCCATAGCTTTGCTATCAACTGGAGAAGTATTTTTTTTTCTGTACTCTCCTTTGCCATTTTTGACTCTTTACCTTTCCAATAAAATTCAGGAAAAATATTTCAATTTCCATGACAAGCAGCCATATTTATTGGGACTTCCTTGAATTTGTAGATTAATCTAAAGGAGGTTGACATCTTTATGATATTGAGATGATCTAGTAAATAAATATATAGTGTATCTTTTCATTTACTTTATATCCTTTATTAAAATTGTATAATTTAAATCTTTAAGGTAATATGCTACTTTCGATAGATTATCTCCAAGGGTCTTAAATATTAAAAGCACCCATTTATCATGGAATGGTAATTTTATTTATTTATTTATTTATTTATTTAAGAGAGAGAGAAAATTTTTTTAATATTTATTTTTTAGTTTTCAGTGGACCCAACATCTTTATTTTATTTTTATGTGGTGCTGAGGATCGAACCCAGCACCCCGTGCATGCCAGGTGAGCATGCTACCGCTTGAGCCACATCCCCAGCCCCAATGGTAATTTTAATTTGTCATTTATTTTCTAACTTATAGTTGATTATGTATGGAAATGGAATTAATTATTATTATTATTATTTGATCTTAAATTTGCAATCCTGCTGAACCCTCTTGTTAGTTCCAATAGTTTGTGAATTCTTTTGGATTTTCTGTGGACAAAAATATGATCTTCAATTAATGGTGATTTTGAACTTTTTTCCCTTTTCCTTTCATTCTATTTCTTGTCTTACTGAATTGGTAAAATCCTCCAGCAACAAGTTAAACAGTTATGTTATATTAATAACTTTTTAGTAGGTACTTCTACCATTGATCACTAGATAAGAGGTTATATATTTTTTGCATGTACTGTTTTCTAGGTTAAAAAAAGTTTTCTTTCCTTCTTCCTAGTTTCATAAACCTATTATGAAAGTATGTTGACTTTCTTTGTTAATCAGATATGGTCTGCGTCTTATATTAATAGATTTTACCTTTGTTAAATCATCTTTACATTCCTCGTTTTTTGCTAATGTTATGGGTAGGATTTATGCTCATAAAAGTGAGCCTGAAATTTCTCTTCCTCATACTGTTTTTTTGTTCAGTTTTGATATTAAGGTTTTGCTAGTCTCATAAAAAGATTGGAGAGATTTTTCTTTCTTTTGGTTTCTGTAGAAGTTTGAATAAGAAAGCAGTTATATAATTCTTAAAGGTCTGGTAAAATGTGCCCTAAACGTGTCTGGTCCTGATACTTTGGTGTTTCTTTGTAAAATAACACACCCCCACTCCCCACCTTTAAATTGTTGATTCACTTTCTTTAGTGGATATATGTTTCTTTGTTTTTTTTTTTTTTTTTTGTGTGTGTGTGTGTGTGTGAGTGTGTGTGTGTGTTTATGTGTTTGCTGCTTCTTGAATCAATTTTGGGTAGATGCAATATTTTTCAGGAAAATTTCCATGATATTTAAGTTTCTAAAAAAATTTTTTATGGTATTCTCATTTCATTTCACAAAACTTTACTCCTTAGCCTGAGTGTGCTTCCCCTCAAATTCATATTCTGACACCTAAGACACAATGAAATAGTGTTTAAAGGTGGAAAGTTTAGGAGATGATTATAAAAGAAACCCGAGGAGCTTGTCCAACACTCCTGCCAAAGATACAGCAGATATAGTTGCCAGTGAAGCAGACAGCAGCCCTCACAGACATGGAATCTGCTGGTACCTTGAGCTTGGACTTCTCGACCTTGTAACTGTGAGCCATAAATTTCTGTTGTTTATAAATAACCCAGTTTAAGGTACTGTGTTATAACAGTCAAAGCAGACTAAGACATTTGTTATATCTATATTTTGCTCCCTTTTCATTTCTAATATTTCTTATTCTGCACACCCTCTTTCTTGTCTCTTGCCAAAGGTTTTGCTATTCAAAGAAAGAATGTTTGGTTTTGTTAATACTGTTTTCTTTACCCTCTTCTGTTTAATTTGTTTCTTCTCTTACCATATTCTCTTCTCCCCTCTACCCTGGCTTACTTTGAGTTTTAAAATAATGTTTTGAGTTGAGTGTATTAATTATTAATTTACATTGATTTTTTCCCTAATCTGAATTTAATTCTAGACATTTTTCCTATACCACTTAGCTGCATCCTGAAAAACACTTCCATTTTTTTAAAAAAATAATTTCCACAACAGTCCTTCTTGGACCATGGAATTATTTAGAAGCATATTTCTAGTTTTCAAACATAAACTAAAATTTTTATTGATTCCTGATTATGCTGTGTTATGGCCCAAGAACAGAGTTATATGATATTATTTCTTTGGTATTTGTTGAGTCTGCCTTCATTTTGCTTCAAAGATGTTTTTGGAATTGTTTCACGTATTCTCAAAAGCACAGCATCCTCTGTGTGATGCATGTTTATTAGATCAAGGTCATTTATTTTGTTGTTTATTTTTTTTTCTGATATGCTTTAGGGATATTAAAATTGTTCCCTGGAGTTGTGATTTTCAGGGCCTCTTTCTAACTGATCCACTTAGAATTTATCTATTTTGAAGTAATCTTGTGAAGTGAATGTAGCCCAGTGCCTCTAGGGGTGGGTATACAAGTAGATTAGAAATAATGGGGACATGCCAACCAGAGACAAAAAGCAGAGAAGTGGAGAAGACAGACTTTTTCTCACAATGAAAGCCAAGGGTTAACACAAAAGAAGTGCTAGATATGTTTGCCAAGTCCAAGGAGACAGATTCACACCGGGGCTGTGTGCTGGGTGAGGAATGAATGCATAAAATGGGGATTCGAAGGGCAGTCAGCTGGATGTAACTCACTGCCGACAGCTTTTCAATGCTGCCACACCTGCGTATTTCTAAGCGGCTAGACTTGATGTTGCTACCTGACACTGAGTCTTGGCAGGAAGGAATTCTTTCTGTGGACTAAAACATATCAGAGCAACTTCTAAAAATTTAGTTAATACTCACCCACATTTTTTATTTTGGACGAATACTCCTGACTTTTGTACACTTATTTTTGCAGTCTTCATATCATATTTCATATTGCCTTTCATGCTTTGTGATTTAGGAAGATGAATTATTCCAGTTGTCTTACTTAACTGGCTGTTATTGTCTGGAGAGAACATCAGCGAGTTCAGTTTACTTGGTAGCCTTTTCCTTGGAGATTTTGTTTCTAAGTAGACTTCACCACAGAGCAGAAATACTCCTATTACAGCACTCAGTTATCTGGAGATGAAAACCTTAAATAGAACACTCAGCTAGTGGAGCCGGTTTGGCCCTGCTTCTCAATTGGGACTCCTCAATCTGTTTGCCAAGTCCGAGGTCCTGGAATCACACATCTTGGAAGAACACTAAGGGCAAAGGTGCTTTTCTCTAAATGTGAAAAATAGCATTTTGCTAAAGACTATTTTGCTCATTTACTCCACAGTAATTTCCCTTAGGGAAGAGTGACCAAGTCTGAGACATTCAAGACTAAAATGAAACTAGTTTTTTTTTTTTTTTAAACATGTATTTATAAGCAATCAACAAATGTTTTTTTTTTTTTTTTTTAAGGAAAGTTATCCTTCAACCCTAACAGTGACACACCCTGGGGTAAAAGACTCAAGCTCTCTCACAAACATAAGAATCACATAACCCCTTCTCTGATACTTTTATTACTTCTAACTCTTGATTGTGGGTGAAGAAAGCAAGTAGTTTGTGGTAAGGTTTATTTTAGTAAATTACACAATTACCCAGATGGTTCAAGATTTTGCCCTTCCCCAACTCCATGCAAATATTGATCTTTTTTAATTTAGTTTATGCAAACGAAGTGCCTCCTGGGGTGTGCGCCAAATACTCTATATAGTTGCACAGTTTTTCATTTCAGTTTCTGAATAGGGATATGGTACCTGTGGTATAATATTATCAGTTTCCAAAAACTTTACAACAAGTTTTAAAAATTGGGCATAACTCAATGTTTTTCCCCTCTGGTCACTTCACGTCATTAAATTATACTCCACATTCTAAATGGTAGATCTGACACCAGATCCCTTCTGTGAGTACCCTACTCATTTTTCAAATTCAAAATTATGAAAGTAAAATAACTAAATCAAGTAAAAGGTAATTTGAGAGTTTATTTTCTAGGGGAGGAAATGTCAAGAGTTCAGTTAGATAGTATTATTTTAAAAACATGTCATTGAGATCTGATTGGCACATAAAAAGCTGTATATAGTTAATGTACACAATTTCATGAGTTTGTTAGTTCCAATAGTTGTGTCCAAGAGTTTGGGGCTAATATTCAGCAGTGAAACAATCACCATCATCAAGGCCATAGACCTATCCATCATTTCTCAAAGTTTCTTCCTCTTCCTTTTACTATTATTATTTCTTACAAGAACACGTGACACAAGATATACACTCTTAGAAAATTTTAAGTATATAATACATTATAGCATACTATAGATATAGGCAACATGCTGCATAGCAGATTTCCAGAACTTATTTATCTTGCATAATTGAAATGCATCCTTTGAGTATCACTTTCTCATTTCCTTTGCTCCCCAGCCCTTGGCAACCACCATTCTATTCTGTGCTTCTGTAAGTTTAACTATTTTCAATTCCTGATAAAAAAGTGAGATTATATAATTTTTGTCTTTCTGGTTTTGGCTCATGTTACTTAACAAAATGTTCTCCAGGTCCATCCATGTTGTCCTGAATAGTAGGTTTACATGTTTTTGAATAACATTCCATTGTACATATATGTATTTTCTTTATCTATCCATCTGTCGGTAGACTTTTAGGTTGTTTCTGTTTTTTGGCTACTGTGAATAATGCTGCCGTGAACAGGAGGTGCAGGGTTCTTCAAGATTCTGATTTCAGTTCCTTTGGATAAATATACAGAAGTGGATGTGTTGAATCATATGGTAGTTCTATTTTTAATATTTTTTTAGAGAATTGTCATAATAGCTATACTAATTTACATTCCCATCAACAGTGTACCAAACTTTCTCTGTCCTGACAACATTTTTGTATACACATATGTATATGTTATATACACACACACACACACACACACACACACACACACATTAACTAACTAAAAGCCATCCCAACAGGTATAAGGTGGTAGAGCAGTTCTAATTTGCATTTACCTGATGATGTTCAGCACCTTTCATATATCTGTTGGCCATTTGTACTTTGGATATTTGTGTGGTTTTTTTTTTTTTTGGGGGGGGGGAATGTTCAATCATGTCCTTTGCTCATTTTTTTTTCTTTTGGTACCATGGGTTGAACCCAGGGCGCTCAACCACTGAGCCACATCCCCAGGCATTTTTATATTTTTATTTGAAGACAAGGTCCCACTAAGTTGCTGAGGGCCTGACTTTGAATTCCCAGTCCTCCTGCCTCTGCCTCTTGAGCTGCTGGGATTATAGGTGTGCACCACTGTGCCCTGCAAATCCTTGCCCATTTTAAAAATTGGGGCCCTTTCGCCCGAGTTACACAGTTGCACACATATATTTTAGGTACTAACTCCTTATTAGATATCTGGTTTGCAAATATTTTCTCCCACCCATAAGCCACCTTTTCATTCTGTTGATGGTTTTCTTTGCTGTGCAGGACTTTTTAGTTTGAAGGCTTTTATTATGTTGAGATACATTCTTTCTATACTTAATTTACAGGTAACATTTGCTTTTGTTACCTGTGCTTTTGGTGTTATATTTAAAAAATCATTGTTAAGACCAGTGTCAAGAAGATTTACTTAGCCTTTTGTAATCACAGTGGCTCAGGAGGCTGAGGCAGGAGGATTGCGAGTTCCAAGCCAGCCTCAGCAAGAGCAAGGCATTAAGCAACTCAGTGAGACCTTGTCTCTAAATAAAATACAAAAAAAGGTTGGGGATGTGGCTCAGTGGTTGAAAGCCCCTGAGTTCAATCCCTAGTACCTCCCTCCCCTCCCACAAGAAAAGAAGTTTTCCTTCTATGTTTTCTTCTAGTGGTTTTAATTCCAGGTCTGATACTTAAGTCTTTAGCCCATTTTGAGTTGACTTTTGTGTGTGGAATGAGATACAGGCCCAATTTCATTGTTTTGCCTATCAATATCCTGTTTTCCTAACTCCATCTATTGAAAAGACTACCCTTTCCTCATTGCATCCTCTCAGTGAACCTATCAAAATCTAGTTGACTGTATATATGAGGGTCTGTTTCTGGGTGGCCTCTTCTGTTCTATTCAGCTGTATGTCTCTTTTTTATGCTGCTGCCCCACTGTTTTTATGATTATACCTTTGGAACCTAATCTGAGATCAGGAAATGCCATGCCTCTGGTCTTGTTCTTGCTCTGGATTGCTTTGACTCTTTGGAGGTTATTATGGCTTCCTGTGAATTTTAGAATTGTTTCTCTATTTTTGTGAAAAATACCATTGAAATTTTGATGAGGATTATATTGAATTTATATATCAATTTGAATAATATGGACATTTTAACAATATTAATCCTTCTAATTTGTGAATTCTAGGTATCTTTTCATTTAGTTGTGTCTTCTTCAATTTCCTTCATCAGTGTTTTAAAGTTTTCTGTGTACAGATATTTCACATCTTTGGCTAAATTTACTTCTAAGTATATTAGCCTTTTTTAGTGATTGTTGAATTATGTTTTTTCCCCTGATTTTTAAAATTTGTTGTCCATGTATAGAAACAGCACTTGTTTTTGTATGTTGATTTTGTATCCTGAAACTTTATTGAATTCATTTATTAGTTCTAACAATTTTTTTTAAAGAGAGAGGGAGGGAGAGAGAGGAGAGAGAGAGAGAGAGAGAGAGAGAGAGAGAGAGAGAGAGAGAGAGAGAGAGAATTTTTAATATTTATTTTTAAATTTTCGGCGGACACAACATCTTTGTTTGTATGTGGTGCTGAGGGTCGAACCCGGGCCGCACACATGCCAGGTGAGCGCGCTACCGCTTGAGTACATCCCCAGCTCCAGTTCTAACAATTTTTTTTTGGTTATGTCTATAGGGTTTGCTATATATAAGAGCATGGCATCTGAAAGCAGAGACTATTTTACTTCTTCCTTTTCAATTTGGATGCTTCTGATTTTTTTTTAACCTAATTGTTCTCTCTAGGATTTCTAGTACTATGGTGAGTAGAGGTGCCAAAGGTGGGCACCTTTGTCTTGTCCTGATCTTAGAGAAACAGTCTTTAGTTTTTCATCATTGAGTCTGCTATTATGATATGATATACAGCCTCTGCTATATTGTGGTACATTCTTTCTGTACTTATCTTAAGTAGATAAGAGGAACACTTTTACAAATAAGAAATGCCTATTTGTGAAAAGACTGGGAAGGTGCAAAAAAAATGTAATACTTTCAAATTTTAAGTTAATTTTCAATGTCTAAACCATTTTTCTTATAACTATTCAGTCATATTAACTGTACAAATTAATGGGCTCTCCTGTGACATTTCCATACACACACATCTTGTGCTTTGATCTTATCTACCCTCTCTCTTTTGTCCTCCCCCCAGGTCCCTTCCCCTGCCCTGATAAGTCTATTTTCAGTTCATCTTGTTTTAATTTTTATTACTTTCCACACATAAGGAAAAACATGGTATGTTTCTGTGTCTGGCTAATTTTGCTTAATAAGATAATCTTCAGTTCCATCATTTTCCTGAAAATGACATGGTTGTATTCTTCACGGTGGAATAAAATTCCATCGTGTAGTGTATATATATCCTTTTCTTTATCCATTCGTCGGTTGACAGACACCTAGGCTGATTCCATATCTTGGGTATTGTGAAAGTGCTGCTGTAAACATGGGTATGCAGGTATCTCTTTTGTATGCCCACTTAATTTCCTTTGGGTATATACCCAGGAGTGGTTTATCAGCTGGAACTATTTTCAGTTTTTGAGGAACCTTCATACTGTTATCCACGGTGGCTATATTAATTTATATTCCCATCAAGAGTGTATTAGGATTCCTTTTTTTCTACAGCCTCTCTAGCTTTTTGTTTATTTATTTATTTTGCTATTCTGACTAAGGTGAGATAGAATCTCAATGAGTTTTTGTTACGTATTCCCACGATGGTTAAAGATGTTGAACCTTCTTTTATATATATTTTTATGAGCCATCTCTCCTCCTTTTGAGACATATCTGTTCAGATCATTTGCCCATTTTTTTTATTGTTGGTTGTTCAAAACATTACATAGTTCTTGATATATCATATTTCACACTTTGATTCAAGTGGGTTATGAACTCCCATTTTTACCCCGTATACAGATTGCAGAATCACATCAGTTACACTTCCATTGATTTACATATTGCCATACTAGTGTCTGTTGTATTCTGCTGCCTTTCCATTTGCCCATTTATTGATTGGATTATTTGTTCTCTTGTTATTTTTTTAGTTCTTTATATATTCTGGATATTAATTCTCTGTCAGATGAATAGCTGGCAAAGAGCTTTCATTTTCTGTAGATCATCCCTTTATTCTGTTGATTGCTTTCTTCACTGGGCAGAGCCTGTTGATTTAATGTAATCCCATCTGTCAATTTTTGCTTTGGTTTCCTGATCTGTTGGAGTTCTATTCAGGAAATCATTGCCTGTGTCAGTATCTTAAAGTATTTCTCCTCTGTTTTCCTCTAGTAGTTTTAAAATTTCAGGTCTCAAATTCAGGGTTTTGATCCATTCTGAGTTGATTTTTATACAGGATGGGAGATAGCAATCTCATTTCATGCTTCTGTTTGTGGTTATCCAATTTCCTTGGCACCAGTTTTAGAAGAGGCTGTCTCGTCTGCAAGGTATGTTTTGGCACCTTTATTGACAATCAGATGACTGTACTTGTATGGGTTTAATTCTGGGTCCTCTATTCTCTTCTATTGGTCTATGTGGGTATGTTTACGCCAATACCAAGCCGTTTTGTTACTGGCTCTGTGGTGTATTTGAAGTTAGATATTGTGATGCCTCCAGCGCTAACCCTTTATTAAAGTTTAAGAATGCTTACATTTTGGAAAACATAAGATCAGGATGAGATCCTTGGGTCAGGCTTCCTGAATTCCAATCCTACACCATCTATTTAACTATGAATTGTTTGGAAGTGTGCCAAACATATTATAAGTGCTCAAGAAATATTAGGTATTATTTTCATTAGTGGAGAGTTTAAATGAAAACAAGTTAAATACAAAGTGAATGTTAATTGCTTTGGAACATGCATTTGAATCTTGGGATTGTAACTGTTGTCTCATATTTTTTCTTCTTTTTTAATTTATTCTTTTCAGATATACATGGAAGTAGGGTATGTTTTGACATATCACACAAACATGGAGTATAACTTCCCATTCTTTGGTTGTCCATGATGTGGAGTTTCATTGCTCATGTATTCACATATGAACATAGGAGAGCTCATTCTTCTGCCTTTCCTATTCCCATTCCCCTCTCTTCCCTTCATTTCCCTTTGTCTAATCCAACAAACTTCTATTTGTCTCCTATATTTGATCAGTAAATTAAGTCCCAAAGAATTTATTTCTCTGTGCTTTCAGTTCGAGGGGTTCTTGGCTGACTGTACATTGAATCACCTTGGCGTGCTTTTTAAGCCTTACCTTTGCTAAGGCCCCACCCAGACCAATTCTGCCACAGCCCCTAGAGTGGGTCTGGTACATTAGAATGTCTCATAGATTCTTGGACAATTGTATTAGGCAGTCAGGATCAGAGTAAGAAGTGAGGGTGTGCAGCCTCTCAGGGTCTTGTGAAGTCTCAGCTGCCCTCAGGCCCAGGGCGGCCTGACCTCAGGCACAGGTGATATGAACTGAGAAAGGTTAGAACTTCCTTTCTTCTGCTATTCTGTCAAAATAAATCATAACTCATTACTGAAATTGGTACATGTTGAATAAAGGAGGAGATTATCCCAAGAATGGATTTTTAAAAATTCTTCACATTTGTTCTTAACTAATATTGACTACCTCAAACCCTAATTTCTTCATTAAAATTAATTTAATCCCTATGAAAACAATTCCTGTTATTCATTGCTGTTTCTTTGAATTTAAATACAAAATTCATAGAATCCTGACAACAGTAGCCCCTTACATTGGTGATCCTGCGCTAAATACTTCCTGTGGGCTTGACACGGTGTTGGCCTCTGTGTATGTGATCTCCTTGTCCTTTTTTTTTTAACCTTTATTTATTTATTTTTATGTGTTGCTGAGGATCGATCCCAGGGCCTCACACGTGCTAGGTGAGTGCTCTACCACTGAGCCACAGCCCTAGTCCTCTCCTTTCCTTATAGTCCACCACAGGAGGTGGGCATAATTACCACCCCTGTTTGCCAATGGAAGTGATTTTTCTTGGTCATACGCCTGCTAGGAGGAGGAGGAATAAATAGTTAAAGGACATGTGTCCTACAGAGTAACCAAAACAGAATAGTGGCTGAAGGCACCAAAGTTGAAGTTGGGCAAGTTGTCAATCTGCCTGTGCTTTGGTTTCCTCATCTGTAAGACCAATGGAAACATCTACCTTATGTAATCCTTATAATAACTTCAAAAGTGGAGAATGATGGGTGACAGTTGTGAATGAATCCATGAGTCAGATAGGTTGTTAATGAAAGGATTCTATTTTTTTAAAAAAACTCTATAGGCTTTCAATAAATTAAAGTTTATTGTTACTATTTCATGAAAAATGCATGTTGATTGTAACATTTTTAAGAAATTATACAAGCAAAAAGAATAAAAAAACCCTTTGGTCCTACAACTGAGAGAGAACTTGCTGAATTTTTTCCTACCTTTCCATATTTTTTCCATGCACACACACACATACATTATTTAAAATATGATACTGTCTATTATTTTTCTTTAAATGCCTTTTTATTCAGTAATGTTTGTGTTTTCATTTTTGCTATAGCATTGCTATTATGCTTGCCTTGGGGTGCTTATACCCATAATATTTAATCCCATTAAAAATGAATCAGGCCCTTGCCACAGGGTCATGTATGATTCAATAACTTGCTGTTTAAATAATTGCTTGTTTTTCAGTGAGCGTGATTAACCTTGTCTTACACCCTTAAATCTTTTTGGCAAAATTCCCCCAGCTTTTTGTTTGTTTGTTTGTTTATATTACACTTCCTTCTGATCTAAACCATGTGAATTAAGAGGGAATTTTAATTAAAAATATAGTTTTTCCCCCTAGCTAGCTGAAAGCAGGTATTAGCCAAACTGAAAGAAAACCATGGCTAAGTTAGTTTTGCTTCCTTGTAATCCTTGTTTTCCAGGAAGATGAGTGAAGTGACTTGTGGCCTGTTAATTGTCATTGTGATGGAGGTTTTGTGAGGGCTCTCACTGATATATCTATCAGCCCCAGGCTCCCTCCTTGAGAAGAGAAATGTCTGCCAGTCATTAGACAGGGGCTGTGCATGCTATGCTTGGTCTGTAGATTGCCCTGACCTTGTGTGTTCTCCAAGAACACTCTCCAAATTTAAAGCCTGCAGTTATTTTATTTTGTAGCTGAGATTTTTGTTTTCCCCTTCGGACCAGGAATTGAACTCAGGGGTGCTTTAATCACTGAGCCACATCCCAGCCCTTTGCTGTATTTTATTTAGAGAAAGGGTCTCACTGAGTTGCATAGGGCCTCACTAAATTGCTGAACTTGTGATCCTCCTTCCTCAACCTCCTAAACTGCTGGGATTACTGATGTGCACCACTGAAACTGGCTAGCTGAGACTTTTTAATGTGTGGAAACAGAATCCAGTGGTGTGAGGGATTCATCTCAGAAATTCTGCACATGTCTCAGGGCTGTAAAGAAGTTGTTTTTTATGCTAAGCATCTTTTTAGAACTTGTCACTAGACTGTAAGCTCTACAAGGGCAGAAGCTGTGTCTGTCTCATTTATTTAAAATTTTATGTCTCCTATACCTGGGTACAGAATAGCGCTTATTAGAATTTTGCTCAACAAATGGTGGGAACTTGGGATTCAGAGTCACTTGAAAGAAGGTATAGTCCCCACATTATCCTGGTGAGACTGGAAGCAAAGAGCCTGTAATAAAATACCTACAAATATCAACAACACTGTGGCTATTCTCCTTGTAGAGACAAGGCTATTTCGGCTAGGTATTTATTAATAAATAGATGACCTTCTACCCATCCCTTCCCCAGTTACCCACTGGTGAGCCAAGAAGTTCTGCCTTGCTGCGACCCGTGCAAACATTAATAATGATCTTGAGTAGGGTGACTGGAGATGGAGAAAAACATATATATGAAGAAAACACAGAGACATTTCCAAGTAAAGCTGGGGCCATCAATGTACTCTGATGGAGGAATAGTGACCCAGAACTAACTGCAAGTTTATTATATAGGGTCTCATGATCAGGAAGTTAAACCATAGGGGCACTGCAAGAGGCTTCTTTGTGTTCTAAAAAGTTACAGAGCTAGAAACATTTTTGCAGCTATCCTACTGTTGCAGTGCTAGGAACATTCTGCTAATATCCTGCTGCACCCAGGAAGCCCATTGTCCTGGAACATCTGATAACTGCGAGCATCAGAGCCAAGGGTCAAGGCTATTAACATCCTTACCTTTTGGAAAGGAATGTTTCCCAGGCTTGGCTTTTGCCAACACTGCAGGATCAGCCGATGACTGGGGGGCTCATCTGCTGTCCACCCTGCCCCATAAGACTCAGTCACTCTCAGGTTAAGTAATCTGACTGCCTCATTCAGAAGAGAAGTTACCCTACACTGCCTTGTGGGTAGGACAGTCAGGGACATAATGAGCTCAGACAAAGGAGGACAGTGCTCATTCTTAAATGTTGCTGCCCAATGGGGGATTACTACCTAGGCAATGCTTCCTTCACTTGATTATACTCCCTCCTTCTCCAGAGCAGCCTAAAAGAACAGCTCTGCTCACTCCTCACCTTCTGTTAGTACAGTCAAATCCTTATTACAGCGATGAACTGTTTTTCCCATATTCTTCCCAGCAATCTAGGGGTGGGAGGAGAAGAGATTGTGAGGAAGATAGTCTTTTGGCATTAGTTTCTGGGGTTGTCACTCAGCATCCATTTCAACCTCTACTTCCTGGGCCTTCCAGACTACAGGTGCCCCAAAGCTAAACACCTACATTTCCCAGACTTCCTTGCAGCCAGTGATGCATGTGACTTAGATGCAGACTTACTCAGAATACAGAGGGAGGCAGAGGTATTGCTTCTACTGCCCTAGAAGAACCTAGTTTGTTTGCTTGGTCCCCCTCTGCCCCCCTATCAGAGGAATTCTGACCATTACAGCTTGCCAGTGAGAGGCTGAATCAAACTTTCTGAGTTAGGTATTACCGAGGGTTGCCCTCCCTGGTTACTATTGCCTTGGTTTTAGACAATTATTTACAAAAGCACTGATGTGTTACTTTTGATTCCTGAATTCCAAGCTATTGTTTGTCTACTGTATCCTGGTAAATGGTAAGCAATTAGAAATCCATGGTTATGGGCTTTATTATGTTTAATAAAATGTTGAATCTGTTACCTATTAAATTCTGTTCAGAAAAATGTTAAGACTAATTATCTAGCCAGAGCCTGGGTTTAGGATTGTCCTGTCGAGAATAAGCTTTTGCTTCTGGGTGTCTTAGAAACCCCCAGATGATATATGACACAAAATCTGTACCAATAACCATCATAATAAAATATTATACTTATTTATGTTTTGGTGCTGGGTTTGGAACCCAGGGATACTTTATCATTGAGCTACATCCCTGGTCCCTGCCCACCCCTCCTTTTTTGGAGACAGGGTCTCACTGAGCTGCTGAGGCTAGCCTTGAACTTGCAATCTTTCTTCCTCAGCCTCCCAGGTTGCTGGGATGATTGGTATGTGCCATCATACCCAGCATGAAGTATTATATATACACATGTCTTCTATGGTTTTTGAAAGCATGATCTTTTCTGTTGTAGGGAAAGGAAGATGTACAAAGAAAAAAATGCAAACCCAGAGAAGTATGAAAATTTGTTGAATGTCACCAGGTTAGTTAATAAACAGCAGCATCAGGTCTACATTGGGTCCAAAAAGCTTATCTTTTGATAACAAGTAAAGCAACTGCCTGACGATACATGTTTCTCCACTAACCAGCCAAGAATAGACTGAGATAGATACTGGACCTAGTGCCCCCCTCCCCACTCCCACTTTTTAAAATTCAACTGGAAAAGATTCACTTTATAGTTCAAAAAAAGCAGGAGCAACTTAAGATGTACCCACTTTATTGCAAAGGCCTGTGGCATTCATGGGCTAGGAGTCCTGAGGCCAAGGGAGAGATGGGATTCAAGCCCTAAGAGAGTCCTTGCAACATCTGGTAGTGCTGAGGCAAGCTGGGGTTACGGCTTTATTCCATAAAACAAGATGTGCAAGCAGCAGTAGGAAAAGACATTAGGTTGTGCTGAGGCTGCCGAGGAGGATGCACGGGTGGCTTAGGGGGAAGCAGAGCAGACTACCTGTTGGGCTTAGTACTCCACTTAACACTTCTTTTTTTTTTTTTTTCTTTGTTCTCGCTATTAATTTCTATTGTGAAAAAGAGTCCTTCCAAAGAATGGCTGTGGGTTTGAAACAGAGCAGCCATGAATCACTCTTTTCCACCAGATATCTCTTTGGCACTTATGGCTAAGACTTTCCTGGACTTGGTTTGAGTTTTTCTGGTACACGAGGAGGTTTCCTTTTGCTGTGGAAGGATTTACATGGAGCCAAATGTTTCATGGTCCTATCTGTGATGTGCTTTAAAGCCTTTTCTGAAAGTGAAATTTATTTAAAGGAAAAGCTGTTTCCTACTAGTTGGAACAGCCTCTAGCCTCTGACTCATGCCGTGGCTCCCAGGAGCCTTCACAGTAGGACTGGCCGCTGAGCAAGCCTTGAGACATTAACTTTCAGAATGCTGGGAGGAGTTCTGGGTGACCTTGTGCCTCAGGACCTATTTATTTACAGAGCAGGAGGAAATGAAGCCTGTTGAGGTCTGGCAGATTTTCCTGTTAGGAGGTAAATTGGTGGCTGGGAGAGGAGGTGGAGGTTCAGGTTCTTTGTCCCGGGCACTGGCCTCAGAAACCTCTGCCTCCGCCGTGTATGGAATCAGGTCTTAAAAGGAGCCATGGCCATCTCCTTACATCATGGAAGTTGGAAGGGCTTTGCATGCAGACAGATCTGAGTTTGAGTCACTTTACTAGCTATTCAGTACTTGGCAATTTATCAACCCGGGTTTCCTTGTTAGTAAAATAAAAATGATACCATTGAAGAGCTGTTGTCACTAGGAGGAAAATGGTTTTAAGGTACGAATCAGAGTGCCTTTCTCACGGCAGGTATTCAACAAGGGGCAAATGTCCACTTTAATATGCTCATGATTGTCTGCTGGTTATTTCCCTTAACCAGTGCTGTCTGAGTTCCTCTTTGGGAGCTCTGTGTTAGTCAGCTTTTTGTTACTATAATAAATTCCTGAGATAATCAACATATAAATAAAAAAGGTTTACTTTGGTTCATAGTTTAGACGTTTCAGTCTGTGATCGGTTGGCCCTGTTGCTTTGGGCCTGTGGTAGGGAGTACCAGATAGAGCAAAACTACTCAACTCATGGCCCAGAAACAAAAGAGAAAGCAAGGAAGGGAGGGTGGGATGGGGGTTCCACTACCCCCTTCAAGGGCATACTCCCAATGACCTGAAGACCTCCCACTAGGCCTCATCTCTTAAAGGCTTTATCACCTCCCAAGATTACCACACTGGGGTTCAGGCCTTTGCCACATGGAACTCTGGGGGGTCACTTTAGATTCAAACTATAGTGGGCCCCTTCTTACTCAAATCTCTTCTTCCCTATTTCTCTATTGTTATTATAAGCATGAGGTTTATTACTTGCAGTGATTCTGTTTCTGTATTTCAAAACCCCGTATTTAAAAAAAATATCCTGATATTAGCCTTGCAAAACAGGCAGCCAGTAGCATTAGTGTCCTTATTGCACAAGTGGAGATAATGAGGTTGAGGGGAAAAAAAAGGTGGAGAAAGATTAGTACAGGAATAGTATACTAAAGTATAGGCTTTAAATCCCTGGGAGGGGGGAATACCAAAAAAAAAAAAAATTGGTGCATTTCGATTGTGAGGTCTATAACTTCCATCATATTCTTACAGGGATCCTGGATCCTCCCAAAAGGATAAGAAACACTTGGTTGAAGACCTCCTAGACTAGAGAACTATTTGGAGGTGGTTCATGGTTTCTACCTCACACAAGCAGCATAACGGGGCAGGAAGTTGGTGTACCATTTTGGTCAAAGTCTGCTTTAGAAGTGTAGATCCCCAGTCCCCAGCTAAGACCTACACAATCCCAGTGTCAACAACTGGAGCTGGAAAATCTGGCATGAGAACAAGTTTTCCAGGTGATTTTTATAGCTGCTCAAGTTCCACAATCCACTGGTGTGGTAGTAAAACCAGCTTTTGGAGTCAGATCACTAGGCTTGGACACACCACTTATGGCTGTGGGAATCTGGGACCAGGACTTCAGTTTCTCACCTGCATAGTGGGGGTGCATAATCATGTCTCTCCCATGAAACATTTATGAACATTAAATATGATGGCATCTGTACAGTGTTTAAGAGCTTAATATGATAAAAACTCAAATGTGAGCCATATTGATGATCATTATTATGAGCCTTATTGTTATCAGTACTGCTATTAGGAGATAGAAGCAGGTCAAAGGCTCTAACTCTGCAGGAAATTGTGGGATAATTAAATCAATTGAGCATTTCCTTTAACTGTTTAGAAAGTCATTTGGTTCACCTGCAATATTGTCAGTGTCAAACCTAAATTGCACAGGCTGATGACATCAACAGATCAGTCACATTAGAGTTGATGGGAAATTTCATTCTTTTTTCTCTTTAGTTTCTAGTTTTCCTACCATGAGCACATATGGATTTTTTTAAAAAATCTTTATTTTTTAATGTATGATTTACTGAAAAAATATTCAGTTTATTATCTGTGGATTGTAGTGAATTAATTGATTAAGACCCATTATTTTATTTTAAAAAATTAGATAACATTACAGTCTCCTTCTGAAAGAGTTTTCAAAGCAACTGAGAAAGTCTTACAAATTGCGTAAGATATACGTGAGAACACACCTTCAGAGGGTAGACTGTACTTCTCAGCTATGTTAGGCTTGTTCTTTAAAAAATGAAGTTAAAGGTCTGGGGCTATAGCTCAGTGATAGAGTTCTTGTATCACATGTGTGAGGTACTGGGTTCAATCCTCAGTACCACATAAAAATTAATACGTAAAAAGATATTGTGTCCATTTACAACTAAAATGTTTTTTTAAGTAAAGTTAAAAAAGAATGTTGTTTAAATAATTTCACATGTGCATGCATAGATACGTGGCATATGCACAAATATGTCAACTGTAAGAACGATGAACTATGGATTGAAAAAAAATTACATAGTTTGAATCAAGACAAAGAGTGGGGTCAAATGAAAAACAAAGTATGAATAATGCAATAATGCAGAGTTGAACCTTGGGATTAGTACTGGCTGCTACCTTTTTTAATGAGTTGCCAATGGGAAGGAGTAGTGGCAAGTCCTCTGGTGATAATAATAAACTACTGGGGGCTGAGGTTGTAGCTCAGCTGTAGAGTGCTTGCCTAGCACGTTGGAGGACCTGGGTTCAATTCTCAGCACCACATGAAAATAAATAAAAGTATTGTGTCCAAATGCAACTAAAATTAAATATTGAAAAATAATAGTAAACTACTTTGGAAAGAAAGACATTCGGTAAAGGATAGCAAAACTCAAGAACGTAAACCAAGGAAGAACAGCATGAAAATCAGGTGAACAACAAATTCACAAGTCCCAGGAGGAATAAGGAAACACAACTGTGAGTTTGAATTAAAAGTTTGTGAGAGCTGGTGACAGGTGGTGCATGCCTGTAATCCCAGTGGCTCAGGAGGCTGAGGCAGGAGGATTGTGAGTTCAAAGTCAGCCTCAGCAAGAGGTGCTAAGCAACTCAGTGAGACCCTGTCTCTAAATAAAATACAAAATAGGGCTGGAGATGTGGCTCAGTGGTTGAGTGCCTCTGAGTTCAATCCTGGGTACCCTCCACCTCCCAAAAAAGTTTGTGATAATCAATGAGGAAAATAAAGGTATTGAATTGGTTACAGGGAAGAACTCACTGTTAAAGGCTTTCTCTTTTATCTTCTCTGGAAAGGTCCCCCCTCCCCCAGGGCCCTTGTCAGATATGACTCTTGGCTTTATGCTCTTGACCAGATACTGCTGCTGTTGGAACTTGCACTGTGAGGTACCTGTGGTCTCCAGACACTGAGATGGCCCTGTTCCATTCCTGGGACGACTCAGCAATGTGACTGTGAAGAAACCCTGAAGAACAAAAGGGAAGAGTTTAGGTGGCTTGGGTCCAGGAGGTGGTGGGTCATTATGGTCGAACTGCAAAAATGGATGGAACTACTGTCTCCTTCAATCACTTCCCAGGCAGTACCAGGAATTAAAACCATCATAGGGTTTTTAAATGAGCAGAAAAATACTTGTGCTGCTAGAACTGTGATCAGACCTGTGATCTATGCCTCAGAGTCAGCTAAGAAGAAATGGCCTAAGTGGAAGCCCTGGTTATCTGAGTTCTTCAGATCAAACATCAGGCCCTGGAATGTCCTCTATACCTTGGTTTGGGGGAATTTTTCCTGCTTAGTCCTCTAAGTCTCCTTCCAATCTCTAATTTGTTGGTCTGCTACAGCCAACTGTAACAGGGTGGTCCATTCTCTGCTCCTGACTTCCAGTCCTGTTCTCAGCTCAGGTCCTCCTCTTTGGGAGTAGGACTGGACCAAGGTTTCACTGCTGTATTCAGATAATACCCAAGAAGGAAATTTGGATTTGCAAGTCATCCTCACTCTCTTGTGAGACATCCTAGTGACATCCTAGCTTCTGTTGACAGGTTCTTGTGACATCCTAGTCTCTGTTGCTGTCTCTGACTCTCTGTCCCATACATACATATTTATGAATTTTGTGTTGAATATTTTGCCTGTCTTTGCTCTCTTGTAACTTTTACAGTCTTCTTCCTGGGACTTACATGTAATTTCTAATTGTCACTTTCTCTCATAGTGATAATAACTTCCATGATGGGTCCCATTACCATGCTCATCTTCTTTCCTTGCTCAATCTTTTCTCAACTTTGCTGAAATTTGCCAATAAAAGTCCTTCCACCCTAGGAATAATAGTTTCCCCTTTCTCAATATATGAAGAATACAATGAAATACAAAGGGAGAGCCCCTTCCCTTCTGAATCAGGTGCCTCTGGGCTGATTACCTTTCCCTTTTCTCAGGTCTCTTGCCATGAAGTGTCATGCCCCTGTCTTGTGCACACGGCACAGTTCCTCTGGGCCTAAGATTGGACTTAGCACTGCTTGGTGCAATTTGTGGCTACCCTGCTAGCTCTTAAATGACTTACAAACTTTATTGAAAAACAATTTTGAAGTCTTGTAAGGAATATTTCCAGGCACGAATTTAATTTCCTGCCAGAGCATTCTTTCTCGTCAAAGTCAACTTGAGAGTCTCCTCATGACAGGATGAGCTGAGCTGGCACCATAGGAAGGCACGGCCCTGAGCCCCCTGTCTCGCACCCCTCTGGTCCTCAGGCTGGCTTTCCAGGCACAGCTACAGGCGTGTGAGTTTTCCACTGAGTCCAAATAAATCAAGTGAGGAAATACGTGGAGGTGTTGGTTTCCAGCACTTAATTTTTCTGTGGCTTTCCTAATAGGCAAAGCAAAGGACTATTTCAAACTTGAGTTTCTACAGCACAGCAGGGTTGCAGGAATAAAAGTAACAGTTAAAAATTGGCAACTGAATTCGAGGGCAATCAATCTACCATCTCAAGGGATTGGTTTGGTGAGGTGGATCCAAAAGTAGGAATGAGGTTCATAGGTTAAGGTTTTGGTTCTCTTCCAGGTTTGCTATTAATGTGCTCTGTGTCTGGGTCTATGCCTCAGTCCTATTTTCCTGGCTTTGTAGAAGATACCAGGACATCAACCGAGCTGCTGTAAGAATTTACTAACACGTGTGAGGTGATTTATAACCTTCAGATTAATAAGTAGCAGCACGTGGTCATGTAACTGTTGTACACCAGCCCTCCCTGACATAATGCAACTTGTCTATCAGCTCTTAATTGTTATTAACAAAGGCGATTCTATTTGTTCCATGTGTATAACTCTTGCTGACAATATCTGCATTGCCTACTACTATTTTAGCCCATATATTTTCTTTGAAGTGCTTTTCCAATTTAATTATTGACATGAGTTATTTCCAATTTGATCTTGTCTATGGTTTTTTCCTTTACTCTTTTCCAAGAGTACTTGTCTTTCTTAAGTGTTTTTTTCTCTTTTTATCATCTTAGAATTTTATTTTAGTTTGGGGATTTATTGAACCTCTTCTCCAATATTTCATTAGAATTTCACCCATGGTTTCTCAGAATTCCTAATTCCTTCACATGGTTCAGCCATTTTTATACTTCCTTAAACTTTTAAACCTTTGATTAAATAGATTTGTGCTCCAAAACACATAAAAATTCTTTGACTTGGATAAAAAAGAGCTTTTCAAAAAAATGAATACAATTCTTATAAACATGTTTATATACCATATTAAGTTCAAAATAGATGGTATGTTTAACATTACACACTTGTAGAAATTCTAAGTTTAACTTTTGAAAGCTTGAGTAAATACACACTCAGAAATGCCTGCAATCCTTATAAACAGTTCTTATCTACCTGTCAACTGTCAGTGTCAACATTTACAAGTTAACCGATGACATGCTTTAACACAATTACTAAATCCTTGTCTGTTTATTTCTGAACCGATCATGGGAAAGTCATGTCCAATTGAACCTTGAAAAAACATACACATTTTACATAGAAAGTAGAGGTTTCCAACAACGGATCTGTCAAGAAATTTTAGAGACTTTATCCATGTAAAACTAGGCCAGTTTCCTATGCTTTTGACACATGGTGGTATTAGATAAAGCATTTGGTTGCCAAAGTATTTTTACAACTACTGCCTATAAATCACCAAGGGAAAAAAATAATAAGAATTGCCAATATTAAAAAAGCATGGCATGATGTGGCCATTTACCAATTGACAGCTTTGTTGCACCCTATCCCCTGTTAGGATGGATCAATGGTAGCATTATTTAACATCGTCTCTGTCACATATTTCTGCTGATGGTATATCTGATTCTGGTTAATTAATCATATCAATGGCCCCAGCTAACGGCCGCCTTATATTCTCACTTTTGCAATGTGATGTTGTTACTCCTCTAATCTAGACTCTGTTTTCCCAGTTCTTGGGAAATAGATTAAATCTTATTATAAATGCTTCTCTACATTCTTCCTTTCCACTCATGTGTCAAGAGTATTTCTTCATGTTAACAAAAATCAATATGTTTTATCAATTTCAGTGACTCTATTCCATTATACAGACACATTAAAATTTGTCATTTCTTTATTGATACAAGGATACAGACTGTTTTTTTAACTTTAAAAATTTATAAATAATGCTTCCGTGAACATTTTTTTTTTTTTTACTGTACCTTTCTAATTATTTCCTTGGGATACATTTTTTTTTTCTTTCAGAAATTGGCAGAGCAGGCTGGAAGTTAAATATGTTTAAACTTTTTCTGATGCTTACCTGCTTTTGAGAGTGACCCTGAGACGAGAACTCCAATTGTTTGGTGGGCTGGGGAAGAGAAGACACTGTACTTCAGGGGAGTGAGGCAGGGAGGGCACTTGGTTCTAGGGATTGGTAAAGAAAAAGCTGAGAAAGAAGACTCCTTAAGCAGCAGGAAGTCCCTCGTGAACAGTTGACTCTGGTGCAGGCAGGAAGCCAGAAAAGACTGCGTGACCTTGGGGGATGGCCTGCAGAAATGTGGCTGATAAAATTGATCTTCAAGAGACTCTTAAGGAGCATCCAAAAGACCAGGACAGTTTCAGCAGAGCAGTGTGAGGTCGATCCACAGACGCACCAGACCTTAGAGTCAGACAAGAAATATGTACCATGCATGGTTATTGGCTCTCCTGTTCTTGCTGTTCCTTCTATGTTCTGTGAAAGAAAGAACTTTATCCTATCATTCTGTGTGTGTCTCCCCACCAAACCGCAACTTACTTGAAGGAGTAGATTATGTCTTCAATTTTTCAATCTCTTGTGCCTGATACTCAAAAGGTACTTCCTCGATTTTTATATATTATAAATGAAAGGAAGGTGCATTTCAGTTACAAACTGTGACATCAATACAGGATGTGGGAGCCTGAAATGACAGCATTCTATCAGGAAAAGGCCTTGGGGACAGAGGGGCAGATATGTGGATGTGAAGATATGGTGGGAGGGTGTAGTGGGGCAGTAAAAAATGACAAGCAAAATGCTTGCAAATTGAACTATGACGTATTTAAAAAATATATCCTTAATGTGACTTTTCCTCAAAAATGTTGGGATGGGTTGCTGTCAAAAAACTTATCAGGGGGCTGGGGATGTGGCTCAAGCGGTAACGCGCTCGCCTGGCATGCGCAGGGCGCTGGGTTCGATCCTCAGCACCACATACAAATAAAATAAAGATGTTATGTCCACCAAAAACTGAAAAAAAATAAATATTAAATTTTTTTTTTTTCCTCTCTCTCTTCTCTCTCTCTCTCTATCTTAAAAAAAAAACAACAACAAACTTATCAGGCTGGGCACCGTGGCGCATGCCTGTTATCCCTAGCAGGTTGGGAGGCTGAGGCAGGGGGATCTCAAGTTAAGCCAGTCTCAGCAACTTAGTGAGGCCCTAAGCAACTCAGCAAGACCCTGTCTCTAAATAAAAATACCGAAAAGGTCCAGGGATGTGGGTTCAATCCCTGGGACCACCCCCCACCAAAAAACAAAAAACAAAAAACAAAAAACAAAACCCATACCAAAACAAACAAAAACTCTTCAATCTATCAATGTAATTCAAAATATTAACAAAGCAGAAAATAATATATCTCAGTGGATATAGGAATAGGAATAGAAAAAATGAGAAAAGAGATATAACTCCACGTACTAATGATTTTTAAAAAATGTCTTAGAAAGTATATTGATTATTTATGTCTACTATAACAAGCTCCCACACATTTAGTGGGCTAAAACAACATGAGTCTATTCTCTCACAGATAAGGAGAATAGAAATCCAAAAGTAGCTTTAAGGGTTCAAAACCAGGGTGTGGGCACACTGGTTCTTCCAGAGATGGCAGGGGGATTCTCATCCTTGCCTGCACTTCTTAGCTGTGGCCCCTTCCTCATGTGACATCATCTTTTCTCTCCCAGCTTCCATAGTCAGGTTGATTTTCCTCTTCTTCTCCTGTAGTCACACCTCTCTCTGCCTGTCTCCACTTTGATCACTTTTGTAAAGTCGCTTTTGCCTTACAAGGTGATATTCACAAGTTCTAGGATTAGGCTCTGGATATCTTTGGGGATCCACTCTTCAGCTATTCGTGGAAAGCATATAAATCGAACAGCTACCTTATAGTGCAACACTGAAAGGGTGAGCTGGATTTTCATTTCTGGCACATGGGTAAAGGAGGAAGAGCAAAGGTGTCTATTGCAGCATTGTTTATGTTAAGAAAAAAGTCCTCATAGTGTTATTATTATAAAGGGAGAGTGGTGTGCAGGGTACTAGTGAGATTATAGTCTTTGGAGCTAGAGAGACTTAGATTGGATTCCTGATGCTTTTGCTTCCTGGCTAAATGATTTCAGGCAGTTTAATTCATCTCTTTGATTCATTTTCCTCATCTGGAAATGAGGAAAGTTAACAATAGCCACATCACTGGCTGTTGCAAGAATTAAATAAGTAAATCCATGTAAAATGCTTAGCAGTGTTTACTATATGCTCCAAAACATGTAGGATAATTGTGATGATGACGATAATGATACAGTTGAAGAACTGACCTAGCTTGTAGTGCAGCATACAACTAAATGCTTAGGGAATGCAAATCTTTGAATACTATGTGGCTCTGTAGGTCGATCCAGGACCTGGGTGCATATGAGAGATGGACAGTTGGAGCTCTCCAGTGATAGAGCAGGCAGCCATGCCAAAATAAGTAAAACCCCTGTCCCTGGAAGTTTTCAGATATCCTGGAAGGCCATCTGGTAGAGGTGTTGCCAAGCAGATTCCTGTTCTAGTAGGAGTTGGAAGAAATAAATTCTGATGTGTCTTCCAAATTTAATAACATAATTACGTTTCATTTGTTTAAAATATTTAATTGGCTCTTTCTTTCAAACTATTGGTTTTGTAACAAGTCAAACCACAGGCAACCAGTGAGGGGAGAGGCCTACCTACCCCATCTTCCTGATCACATCCGTCTGAAGAAACCACTGTTGACAGCTTGGTTTGTGCACTTCTGGGCTTTTCTTTACACTCATGCAACTTAAGCAAACCACATGCATACCACTGGCCTCCCCTCTCTCAGTGTTTTCTATTTTTATATGATCATAAGTTCCATATAATGTATGCTATTTAGCAATTTGACAATTTTCACTTAATATATCATGGGAAAAATCATTTTAAGCCTTTGTATAGAATGATAAGCATGTTTGAAATTCAAAGACAATTTTCAAAATTGCCGTATCAGATATGAAAACTTATAAAACTACTTAATCAAAATAGTGGGTGTCAGCACAAAAATTACATCCTAATAGAGAGTTTAGGAATAATTCTAAGTTCATATAGGAATTTGGCATTTTAAATTGGTAAGAAAATAATTCCCTTCCTTTCATCTAGGTAGATGTTTGCTGTGTACTGTATATGAAGACTATTAAAGAAAAATAAAAGTACATTTAAGAGTTAAATATAAGATAATAAAAATACTAAAAGGTAAACTATGATGCCCTCTGTGTAACCTTCAGTGAACTTCTAAATAAAAAAACCCAGAAGCCAAAAAGACCTATGAATTTGACTGTAAAGAAAAAGAAAAGAAAAACAACTTTGTCTTGGAAAATGACACAGCAAACAAAGTTGAAAACAATTTCCAATAGGGAGATAATATTAGTAATGCATAAAGCAAACACTTTAAGAGGTTAATGTTCTGATATTCTTAAAAGAAAACCCTGCACACTGATAAGGAAAACCCTACACACACTGGTTAGAAAAAAATTAATTGACTTAGTTTTAAGTTGGGACTAAGAGTATCAACAGGTAATAAAAGAGGAAATCAGATGGGCAGTACCCACGTGAAAAGATGTTGTGAGGAGAATGTAAATTAAAGCTACAGCAAACCGTCACTTTTATGCATTTTATTGACAAAAAATGTGAAGGATTTATCATATTCAGAAGTAGAAAGAATGTGGGGGAAACAGTGCTCATAAATTGTTCTTGGGAATGTGAAATGTTCCTTGTTGGGAAAGTCATCTGGAAGGTTAAAATAAAAATGAATCATGTTCTCTGATCCATTAGTACTATCTTTCAGGATCTCTCTAGAAATGAACTCATCAGCATGTAAGAGTATGTGTTCAAAGATGCTTATTATGAACTTGTTTGAAGTGGCAAAAAGCAGGAAAAGTCATTAATGTTTTAATTTGGGAATACATTCAATAAATGATAACATACTGTAGAATATTATGGGGCTACTTTTAAAAAAGATATTGATTAGGTGAGACAATCAAAATTTAATTGGTTAAAAAGAGACATTTTTATTTTTTAATGTTTTTTAAAGAGAGAGAGAAAGAGAATTTTTTAACATTTATTTTTCAGTTTTCGGTAGACACACATCTTTATTTTATTTTTATGTGGTGCTGAGGATCAAACCCAGCACCCTGCGCATGCCAGGCGAGCGCGTTACCGCTTGAGCCACATCCCCAGCCCTACTTTTAGTTTTTTAAATATTTATTTTTTAGTTGTAGTTGGACACAATTCCTTTATTTTATTTACTTATTTTTATATGTTGCTAAGGATCGAACCCAGGGCCTTGCACCTGCGAGGCAAGCACTCTACTGCTGAGCCACAGCCACACCTCCCCACAAGAGACATTCTTAAATTATGAAAGTAGCACATAGTCAATGTAGAAAATTCAGAAAAATAAGTGTTTTTTAAAAGCCCTTTGAAATTTTGTTTTTCAGAGTTAGTCCATATTATATATTTGGTCTGTGTGTTTATATAACATATAAATGTTATAAAAATATGTTTATATGGTTATATTTATTTATGCATACTTATAATTGAATTTTTAAACTTAGCATTAAGTGGTATGCTTTTTTTCCCAATGAAGATGTATTAGCATACTAACTTAAATAGCTGAATTAATATTCTACCCTGAGACTGTAGCATAATTTGTTTTTGACACTAGAAAATGGGATTATTTACCATTTTTAGTGTTTAAAATAATATAATGGATCACTCATACATCGCTAACAGGAATGTAAAATGGTACAGCTGTTCTGGAAAACAGTTTGGCAGCTTCTTAAAAAATGAAATATGAACTACCATCCAACCCAGCAATTGAACTCTTGGGCATTTTTCCCATAGACATAAAAGCTTATGTTCATAGCGGCTTTATTCATAATAACCTTATACTCGAAACAACCTAGATGTCCTTCAAGGGGCGAAGGTTACACAAGTCATGGTACATGGATGCCATGGAGAGCCACTCACCCATAAGAAAGAAGCAGCTCTTGGTTCACCCAACAACTTGGATGAATCTCCAGGCATTGGTTCAGTATAAAAAGCCCACCTCAATGGTTGTATACTGTGTAATTCCATTTATAAAACATTCTTGAAATAACAACATTATAGACACAGAGAACAGGTTAGTGATTGCCAAGGATTGGGGCAGTGGTGGTGGTGGGGATAAGGGGCAGGAGAGAAGCAGGAAGGAAGTAGTTGTGGCTATAAAAGGCACCACTGGGGTTTCTTGTGATGATGGAAAGACTTAGCATCTTGACCATATCAATGTTAATATGCTGGTTGTGATATTGGACAACAGTTTTGTAAGATACTTCCATCAGAGGAAATGTGGGAAAGGGTCTACAGGATTGCTCTGCATTTATTTAATGTAACTGCATGTGCATCAGCAATAATCTAAAAAAAAAAAGTTTAAAATAAAATCCATTAATGCCATGTGCATTCCTATATATGAATATGTTTCCCTAAGCTGCATTCCTAAAAGTGAGATATCTTCTGCAATACTAACACTTTTAAGATTTTTGAGACCTGTTGCCATACTGCTTTATAGAATATGTGCAGTTTGTGAGAGCCTACATGTTCAGATAATGTAGGTAGTAGCTCAGCTTTTCTGTAATAAAAGCCAACATTTTCCAGTTCTTGCCTTTTGTGTAAATATTTCATCTTTCACTTATACTTCCCAGAAGGTACATGGAGTGGGTTTGTTGCTGCTCTCACTGTTCCTATGAGGAAATTGACATGCACAGAGCTTGAGTAATCTCCTTGTTGTTCCAGGCTGGTAAGTCATACTATGTTTGTTTAATGCCAAAACCAGTGTGCCAATCACTGTGATATCTTATGTTCTTATTTATAAGACTTGTCTCTTAGTTGCTAGGCATACAATCTAGCGATTAAGGGGATATCCTCTTGAGAGAGGGAAAAGAACCATTGTCTGAATAACACTGAGATCTTAGAAGACTGAGGGTTTTGGTTTGACACTTCTTAGCAAGGATTATTAATTCAGAGCAGGCTTTTCCTTGATCCTCTGGCTCTTTAGAGTTCTGCAGAACTAAATGATAAGCCTGTCTTCATAATGTTCTCCTCCCAGGTCCTCACCAAGAGTTTTTCTGCTTGCTTTTAAAGCATAGAGGTATGAGTGGATGAATGGATAAGAAAATGTGGTGTGTATATACAATGGAGTTTTATTCAGCCACAAAGAAAAATGAAATTATGGCATCTGTGGGAAAATGAATGGAATGAGAGATCATCATGTTAAACAAAATAAGTCAAACTCAGAAGGTCAAGGGTATGTTTTCTCTCACATGCAAGAGCTAGAGAGGAAAAAACAAAGATGGGGGTGGATCTCCTAAAAATCAAAGGGAGATCAGTATAGGAAAGGGACCAAGAGATGGGAGACAGGGAGGGAAGGGGAAATGCTGGAGAGCGATACTGGCCAGATTATATTGTTACACTGCGTGCAAATATGTAACAACAAATCTCATCAATACATGCAGATATAATGCACCAATAAAGATGTGGGGGGAAAAGCATAGAAGTGTGACAGTTCTCTATGGCCGGCAAATTCCTAGTGCTGGAAGACCTAGTCCTAATTTTTAAATATTGTTATCTATAACGCATGTAGTTACATTCTTAACTCATTTATAGGCCGAGTTGAATGTCCAAATAGGAAAAACACATTATACACAGTGCTGTGTGTATGCTCCATTTATGTGAGGTCGCTCATCATTGTCTCATAAATGTGCCAAAGCTCTTGTCCTTCAGTTCTTCCAAGTAGGAGTTAATCATCTTTATTAAGTGTTTCCCAGTGAGTCTTATTTTAACAAAGCTTCTTTTTGGTTGTATGATTTTCAGATTTCACTTTATGTACTGTGTTGAGTCCTCCAGGAAAATGACATTTTCATGTGGTCTTTCATTTATATAGGACCATATTTCACTCAAACTACTTTATTTGATCTATTTGCATAATTTCTTAAAGTATGACTGATAACCGTTTAAGTTAGAAGTTGATAGTTTTTCTAGTACAGAAAAATGTAGAAGGCAACTTGTTCTGCTTGTCTTTAGGAACTGGAATTTTATATGATTTTTTTCATTGTCTTTAATTCAGTTTAAATGAATCCTCTAGTGATCTGTCAGTTAATAAAAATTGGCTTAAACATTCTGAATTGTATGGAAGGAGGGAGGAAAGGAGAGTTCTGGGGAGGAATATTGGCCAAATTATATTGTTACATTGTCTGCATGTATGAATAAGTAAAAAGAAATTCATCATGTAGCTGCACCAATAAAACACGGGGAGAAAAAAATCTGAATCATTGTTATAATTGTGGCTAGAGATTTTAAGAGCATTGATTAATTTGCATAGAATGCCAATCATTCATTTGTTCTCTTGTTTTAATTTTGTTACACCTATGCACATTATTTCATGTTTCTCCAATTACTCCAAAGTAATGTTTTCCTTTTCCTAAAATGTACTGAGCTTTCCAATTCCTCAGTCTGTGAAAATTCGCACCCTGCTTTATTGCCTTTTTGTTGATCTTTTGTGGAACATATTTTCCTCTGGGGAGGGTGATTCTGAATGATAAAGATTAAGACAGGAATGATTTATGAAACAGAATGATAATACATCCCATATTTTTCCAAGTAACTTCCATCACTGCCTGCCGCCCTCCCCATCTCCAACCCTTTCTGGACAACCATTGAGTACTGAGCACACATCTTCATCTAGTTGTCCGGAAAGATGCCTAGATTTTTTTTTTTTTTTCTTTTGCAGGTCTGGAAGCACTCCATGTCTTCCTCAGGGCCAATGTTAAGAAGTATTGTAAATTGCCAAGAAAGCAAAAATAAAATTTTAGATGTAATGAACATCTTATGACAGGGATGATTGAATTCTTGGATATGAAAAGTAATTGGATATAACTGTGAAGCCCAGTGGTTTATAGCAGGAACATGTGTAGAAGTTATAAGTTTGGATGTTCTGCTCCACACTGAATGTAAGTAGCATTAGCACTGCATGACCATGTGCATAGTGTGTTCTTTCAAGTCATGTTTCTGATGGCTCAAAGCAGATGACAGTGATACTATTCCAGTGATGGAAGAGTCTTCTGCTCTAAGGGGTTCTGCAGTGAGAGTAGTCACAAGATGATTCTCAATATCCTTTTTGATGACTTCATGTCATTTGTATGTGTGATGTGCATGTGCGGCTCTCTGTCATTGGGTCCATTTCGCTTCAGTGATGACTGGCAGTGGCAGGAGCAAGGGATGGGTGTGGTACAGCATGATGGGAACCTTAGGAAATTGCTGGGGCATGATCTCTTTAAGTGCTTTCTAGGAGATTATGGGTCCACCTTTTCTTGGTACCACCTGTCCCACAGCAACTGAGAACTCACATGAGATTAACAAGGGATATAAAGAGACACTACATTATACTCTATGCCAATAAAATGAAGATTGCCAAATAAATGGGTCTCAAGCTTGGACAATTGTGAATTATCACGAATGACTCTAAAAGAAAGAAACATTAAATGGACAAATACACTAATGAAAAGTTTTTAATGTCAAAGATTTATGTCCAAAAGTGACTTTAGAACAATATAGTTATATGGTAAATTCTCTTAAATTTTCAAGGAACAATAATTCCTATGTGTATCTTATGGTATACATAAGATATTCCTAGATAATCTTGTATAATCCCAATTTTTTAAACAGATGTACATGCTATCATGTATAGATATAAAAACATTGGGAACAAATATCTTAAAATAGTAAAGGCATTTGTATCTGTATTTGGGGATTTGGGGTTTTGTATTTTTCTTCATAATTTACTTTCCAAACTTTCTATATTAAACATGGAATGCTCTTATACATTTATTTTCACAATTTTATAATATAAAATCGATGCATTTCCTTTTCTTGAAGAAAAGAAAGTAGTCATGAAAAGAATGAGTGACAGATCACTGCAGCACAGTGTGCCAATTTTGTGACAAGTGTCTGACTTGCATTGGAGAGGTCTCCAAGGAATACCTGTTGTCACTGTTGTTAATAGGACTTGAGGCTTCCCCAGAGGCCCGTGGCCCTCCACCCTGGCTGCACATTAGAATCATCTGGGAGACTTTAATAATGATCTCCTGAGCACTGATATGTACTTTTAAAACTCCCCAGGTTATTCTGTCATGCAGCCAGATTCAGAACCATTGTCAGAGGCTTACTAAGGATGTGTGAGAAAGTTCTGACATCTTGGCTCCTTTTAGCAGCTAAGGAAGTGGAGGCAGGGGGTCCCTTAGACAGGATAAGCAGAGGCAAGTGAAAGCCCGTCCCACCTTCAGTCTGTTTTTTTGGTCCTTTGAGTGTAGGGCAGAGCCTGCAAGTCACCGTTATGTCAGCCAGGTGTCCAGTCTGAATATCCGTCCTTTGCAGAGGTGCAATTTGGGATAATAGCTCTCCAGTGAGAATCACTCAGTATGAAGCTGTTGTTTACATGAGCTTTTCTGTTCAAACCTCAGGGAACAAGAAGTTTCGTGTGGTTTCTAGTGATGTACAATCCCAAGAATTTCCATTACACCTGGCCTGGATGTCAATTCTATTTCTTATCACTCAATAAAACAATTTATTAGGAAAATAAGTTTTAAAAATGCCAGACCGACATAGGATACAGCCCTTACAAATCATAAATGTCCTAAATTTTGTTGGACAGCAGAAGTAACTCAGCTCTGTCTTTCCTTGGGACTCCTGACTGGGAGCTCGGTCCTGAGGCCTTTGCTGGGCTGGAGAATGAGATTGTGCAGATGGTCAGAAGCCAGGTGGGAAGGGTCTGGATGGAGACTTCTGGCTCTGGTCTGAAGCCTAGTTATGGGCATAGGGCTTGTCAGCACTGGGTCAACCTAGAGATTATCACAGATAGGAAGCCTAATTTTTTTGGCAGTGGCCAAAGATAAAGGAGCCAGGTGGATTTAAGAAAGGGGACACAAAACACTGCTCTATTATACAGTTCTTGGTTGTTCCATTGAACTTTAAAGGGGGGGCGGATAATAAAGATAAATGATCAGAGAAAGTACAGGATCAGAAACTTTTCTGCTTTCCCCAAACATCCCCTAAGTCCCCTCCTGTCCTGTCCATTTCACGTGATTTATCTTGAAACATCTACGGCCCTCTGAAGCAGAAGGAAAACATTTACTGTACCTACCTAATTTCAGGGACATGGAAAACATTCATAAAACTCATTCGCTCTTCTTCTTGCCCCATCCTCCCCTGAACCACAAAGAGTTCGCAGATACACGTATTTTCCATCAAGCTTATGAATAACACCACTTGGCAGAAGACCTTGAACAAAGACCCAGACTGCAATGTTTTGTAGTGACTTTACATACAATGTGCCTTAATTACTGGCAAGCCTGTCAAGAGCTTATTCCCACATGTGTCAACACTTTCTTAATACACTGTAATTCATCATGTTCGCCTGGCAGAAACAAGGTACTCTGCATCCTTATGTCCATCCTTCTCCAAGTGCTGATCTTGAACTGTGTATCCCATTCGAGCCTCTTCGTCTGGTGAACAAAGAACAGACTAGAGCATGGAAAGGGCGAGGTCCCTGGAGCCCGTCAAAGTCGTCCATCACAGAGCACTTTAGCCTGTTCTCCAGAGGACTCTCCATCCGAGAGGCACCGCTTCATTGTCAAGAGGACCTTTGCTTAATAACAGCAGTAAATCCTGAAAAGCCGTCTCATTTTAGACAGAAAGCTTGGCTAAGAGGGAATTCTATCATTTACCCCTTGTGAGAATTTTTATCCATCGAATTCATTTTCCTGCTAGTTGTGTGATTAAATTAAGACAATAATCTATTTCTTTTTAATAAAAATCAAAGAATGCCTTGGGGTTGGAGAAAGGAGGGTGGGAAGGGAAAGGGGGGAATCCAAGTAATAAACATTGCATTTCAATTGGAAGCGCAGTCATTTGAAATGCCACATTATGCTTTCTGGATCATCTCTTAACCCTTTGGCTCTTCTGAGTGAATTTAGGAATGGGCTCTGAGCCTGATTTTAGATGGTTTGGGAAAGAAGTGGTAAATCTGAGCCTGGTCTCAGAGGAACACTGGCATCGGATCCCCAAAGCAACTTTGCTTTTAATAGTTATTCCGATTGCTCATTTCACTTTTGCATTTCAATTTTATAGCTGAGGAAAGAGAAGATAAGTTTATCTACCCAAAGTGTCAGATTGCATGAGATATGCTTCAAATGATCTCTTGGGTAGTGGGAGCATTTTAGAAAGTTCAAAAGGAAGAGGAGCCCTAGGATCTGGAGTGGGAAGAAAAGAAAACTGTCTTCCTGATATAACTGAGGCTTTGAGGAAAGTTCTCTTTCTATTTGTTTTGCCATCTGTAAAACCTTTTCTACCCACAATTCTTGGCCCTCAATTGTCGAAACATGTGGAGTTAATGGTGGCCTCTTGGTCAACAAGGGAAAGACCACCTATTATGCATCAATTTGTTCCATTATTTCACATGGAATATTTCAATAATTGGAGCAAATTATATATGGTAGGGCTATATTAATATCTGTCAAATATTGAGTATATGTTTTAACAGTCATAATAATGCATAGTGCAAACATATGAATGGTAGCAAATCCCTTCCCACCATAGCAAGTTTCTCTCTCTGTGTGCACATATTCATCACACAATTAGGGTGAGATTAAAGCACATAAGGAAGCATACATTTTTCTCTTCTAGAGACTTGGAATCTAATTGATGTGTATATAGTTAAGTCCCAGTAGGAAGGGTACTGTCAGCAAGAACCATGGCAGGGAGGGATATGGGGGTGACTCTATGAGATACTTGCCACTGGAGTTAGGCTTCTTCTGGTAAGAGAGTTTATTAGAGAAAAAAGAAAGAAAGAGAATTCCAGCCGGGTGTGTAATCCTAGCAGTTCGGGAGACTGAGAGAGGAGGATCCGGAGTTCAAAGCCAGCCTCAGCAAAAGTGAGGCACTAAGCAACTCACTGAGATCCTGTCTCCAAATAAAATACAAAATAGGGCTGGGGTTGTGGCTCAGTGCTCGCTGAGTTTAATCACTAGTACAGAGAGAGAGAGAGAGAGAGAGAGAGAGAGAGAGAGAGAGAGAGAGAGAGAGAGAGAGAAAGAGAGAATGAATTCCAGAGAGAAAAGTAACATATGATATTTATGAGAACTCATGTAGGAATCTCTGAAAGAAACTTTCTTGCTTTCTAGTAAGACATAATGTTAAAATATACAGCCAGTGACTCTATAGGAAGATAAAGCTGAACAGTCTGCCCCCTCCCCATCTTGTGTTCTTTGTGTATTCATGAAACCAATATCCCGTCAGTCTTCTATGTTCTTTTCTTTTTTTTTAGTTGTCAATGGGCCTTTATTTTATTCATTTATATATGGTGCTGGGAACCAAACGCAGTGCCTCACACATGCTAGGCCAGCACTCTACCACTGAGCCACAACCCCAGACCAGCCTTCCAGGTTCTAAAACTCAAAATGGTCTTTGCTTCTTCCTTTCAATCTCTTGTGACCAAAATCTTGTTGAGTTTTAATTCTTCAATATCTCTGCAAACCCTCTCTTCTCCTCCCTCCTCACTCATCCCTGAGTTCAGATGGATAATAATTTCCCCAATCGATTCAGCCTCCATTCTCCATCTGGTTCATTTGATACTTAGCTGTAGATCAGGGGTTTTTTGAAGCACAACTCTTATACTTTCCTGCCCCAGAACTTTCAGTGGCCCTTGCTACTTATAGAAAAAGGTCCAATTTGCCTTTCCTGTCTGCAAGGGCCTCTCCATTTGGCTTTCTGGGACTTTTAATACTATAATTCAGTTAAGCCAAACTTTCTCCATTTTTCCTTCCTTCCCTGACTGTTTTTTCTGTTTAAATCGTGATCTTTGAGTAAATATATTAGAAATTTGAACATGAAATGTTAGTTTATTGGAGGTTTTTATGAGTTGGTTAATAAAATAATAAAATAATACAGGCATTAGATATTTGTTATCTATAGAAGAATTACTATTCATACTTAAGATCAACATTAAAAAACTCTTCCATTTCCATTAAATCAATTGTCCTATTATCAATTACTGATAAAATTAGAAATCCTTTAAGTCACTTCCTTCCTAATAAAATTAGATTATTAAGCTAAAAGTCTAAGATATAAGATTATAGCTAACAGAGAAATAGGAAGATCAACACATTAGAGTAATATTATGTTACCATGTTATATTAATATTGTAAATGTCTACATGCTGTGGTTTAATAATAAAGGTTCATTTCTTGCTTCATACAATCCAATGCAGGTCAGAAAACTTTCTAGAGCAGCAAATCTCCAGACAGAGGCTCTGGGGTCCAGTTTCCCTCCATTGTATGATATCACCATCTGCTATAGTTTAGATGTGGTGTCCCTCAAAACTCACCTGCGAGACAATGCAAGAAGATTCAGAGAAGAAATGATTGGGTTATGAGAGACTTAACCCAATCAGAAAACTAATCCTCTGATAGGGATTAACTGAGCACTAACAAAGTGGTAGGGTGTGGCTGGAGGGGGTGGAATTGGGGCATGGCTTTGGCTTATATATTTGGATCTGGTAAGTGGAGACCTCCCTTCCTGCTCTCTGATCATTATGTGAACCGCTTCCCTCTGCCACTCTTCCGCCGTGATGTCCTGCCTCCCCTTGAATCCTGAGGAATGGAGCCTGATGTTTGTGGATTGAGACTTCTGAAACTGTGAGCCCTCAAATAAACTCTTCCTCCTCTATGGTTGTTCTGGTCAGGTCTTTTAGTCACAGCAGCAAAAAAAAAAAAAGCTGACTAAAACACCATCTCAATACATAAATGCTCAGCTGTTTATTTTGGTAACATTTTTTTAACGGTATTTATTTTCATACCTCACTTTTACTCCTATTCTATTGGTTAAAGCTAGTCACATGGCCCTGCCCACCTGCAAGGCACTTGGGAATAAGAGAGGAGCATATGGAGCATTTGGTACTATTATCTCTGTTTGGAAAAATAGTGAGGAGAGTGATGGTAGAGTCCCAGGCATTAGTACCGAAGGCAGTGGTCCCTCTCGCTAGCTGTGTGACTTTGGGCAGGTTTTTTTAACACTTCCATAATTCCATTTTTATATGTATGAAATGTGTATCATTATAAAAATAGTACCTATTGCATACATAGAGTTTAATCCCTGTAAGGCAATGGAAAGTACCTGCAATATCGTCAGCTTGAGCTAATGCTAGTTGTTGTTGTTGTTGTTGTTGTTATTATTATAATATAAACTGGGGATTAGATACAAAGGGAATGATGACTTGAAATAAAGTACTCAAAAAATATGTCATAATATGAAAACAAACTGTCCCTTTTCACCTTGACAGGCTTCTGCAAAACAATACCAATGGCCAAGAAGTCCATGAGGTCATTTTCTTGAGGAGGTGGGTTGAAGAAGAAACATAGTCATTTCGTTATTATTATTCTCTTAAGGGGGTCTTTCTGAAAATTATGCTTAGCATACCAAATTGAAAAAAAAATTTATTAGTGCATTATGGTTACACATAATAATGGAGTTCACTTTGACATATTCATAAATGAGTATAACATAGTTTGCTCCATTTCAGTCCCCAGTACTTCCCCTTTCCCTTCTCTGCTGGATCCCCCTGATCCGCTTCCTCTATTCTTGTCAGAAGACCAGATTTTATACTTATGGCACGGATAAAGAGTATTCAGTGGACAAGACCAGTCTTTTAGTTATCAGACAGTAAAATGGACTAGTGTTTGACCTTCAAGCCTCCCTGCAACACAAGATAGGAAAGGAATTAATTTATGAGGAACACTACACCTTGGGTGACCAGGTGACTCATACAGATAAAGGAGCCTGTTGGGGCCACACAGAGGACTGGCTGCATCCCATTCTCTGGAATGAGACTGTAGGACTCCAGGTCTTGAGTATGCCTCTTTACCAGCTGTGCAGCCTTAAATCCTCTGTGCCTCAACCTCACTATCTGTAAAATGGGCTTTATAATTAAACTCACCCAACCAATAGAGTTGTTGTGAGGATTAAAGACATTCACGTGTTTACAACACTTTGTAAATGCTTATGATTGTTAGCTATCATTATTTATTGGAAGACAATGAAAATGTAAAGATGAAAATAATGTAGGGCAAAAAAATATCTCCAAAACAGAAATGGAGAAAAATGTCAACAGTGATTCATCAATACTGACGGTGAGGCATATGAAGTTGAATTGTGGAACAGGATGGGATCTCTGTTTGAAGCAGGAAAGCTCAGGCAAAATCCCAGAGAGTAAACCTTAAGAAGTCCCTCATACTTCTAAAGGTGGAGCAAGATGACCCAGGAAGGGTTTTTCACCCTGAATTTCTTCTCCGATGGCTGGGTTAGGAAGCTGGAGAAACCAAAGGTTGTTCTTTTCAGGGAGGGAACCGGCCAGGCAAGTGTGTGCTGATTTAGCCAGAATGTGGTCTGAGCTCAACATGTATCAGTCCTTACAAAGGTGGGAGCTCTTCAGGTTGAAAGTGAGGCACAGAATAGTAACGACCACCTGGCTAATTTGGGCCAAAATGCCACAGCAAAATGAGGGGAAGGAAGTTTTTGAATTTAAATTACCTGGAAAATTACTGTAATTCCCGACATCATTTTGCAGGTTAAAAACATTCCTAACTTCGAGATCTTTTGGAAAGAAAATTTGTGGATTAAGGATTTTTTCGACATGCCTTAATAAAGAAGGTTTGTAGTATTTTGCTGTTTCTTGGTTTTACCTTCAGTGCATCCAACTAAACACATATGCCAGGGATGCATTCAGATAAGTGGCCTCTACTTTCAATTTTTTTTCTTGTTCTTAGGAGGAGGAAACCTAGATTCACTGAGAGAGGTATGCAGGGGAAGTTTAGCATGCTCCTCTGAGTTATAACAGTATATGGGGGCTGGAGCATAGAGTGCTTTTTAAAAAGCCTTTTTAATATTTATTGTTATGGTTTGGATACACATGAGCACATGATGCTTGTGTTAATGTGGGAATATTCAGAGGTGAAATGAGTAGATTATGAGAGCTGCAACCTAATCAGCTCATCTTAGTTTGGACTGAGGGGTAACTGTAAGCAGTTGGGGTGTGGCTGGAGGAAGTGGCTCTCTGGGGAGCACGCCCTAGAATAATTCATCTTCCCTGCAGCCTCTCCCCACAGCCTCCCTCTCTCTCTGCTTCTGGTCCACTTTGAACTGAATGGTTTTCCTCCACTGGCCATGATGCTTCACCCCTTACCTCAGGTCCAAAGTGATGGAACTGGCTGATCATGTGAACCAAAGTAAACTTTGCCTCCTCTCAACTGTTCTTGTCAGGTATTTTTGTCACAGCAATGAAAACCTAACACATTTATATTTGAAAATAAATAGCAGTGTTCATGTTCTTAACATAAGCTACTTAAAGATTGTCAAGATTTAGACTGGTATAGAGAAGATGCAGTGGTTCTTAATGGTGTTTGGGAAAGGAATATTGTTAATATAATAAAGGGAGGCAAGTACGTGTGGTGTGTGTGTGTGTGTGTATTTACTTGTAGTCTAATGAACTAGAATCAGTATCTTCACAATTGAGAAACCACACTTTTTGCCTGGGGCAAGTTCAGTTCATGCACATATAAGGAAAATCAGGACAGTGTAGTGAAAAATCTCCAGGGGCAGCAATTCAAAGAACTGAGTTCCTGCTGAGCTGGGGTCCAGTTCCAAAAACTTGAGCAAGTAAGTCATTAAATATCCCTGCGCTGTCTTCTCCTCTGTAAAATGAGAATAATAATAACATCCTTTTACTAATCGGAAGAATTGGAATCTACATAGAACAAATGTCAAAACGCTCTTCCAGGGGCTGGGGCTGGGCTGGGGTTGGGGCTCAGTGGGAGAGCACTTGCCTAGCATGTGTGAGGCACAGGTTTCAATCCTCAGCACCACATACAAAAATAAATAAAATAAAGGCATGCTGTCCATCTACAACTACAAATAATAATAATAATAATAATAATAATAATAATACTTTAAAAAAGCTCTTCCAATTGTAAAGTGCTGACAAAAAATAGATTCTGTCATGATTATACTATGATTTCCATACCTGAACTTAAGTAGACAACAAAAACCTGCACATTTTCAATACACAATACATCCAACACCCCCCCCCATACATATACTTGCTCCAAATACCATAATTTTCACTTTTTTTGCCTAGCCACTTTACCCAGACACTGCTTGCCTGATATTGAATGATCTATGCATGGATAAGCTTTTGAGATCATAGAGAATTATTTTAACTTTACTTTAGCCTCTTCTCTCAGAGAATGGGAGCATTTAATGTTCAGGTCTGATATGATCATTTCTCTGAAAATAACATTCTTCTGCTTATTCCAACTTCCTCCCATGGCTTCTCGTGTCTGTTTGGCACAGAGAAAACATCTGGAAACTCCAGACTTTCTGGGATTTTGTCTCTTCTCCCTTGGGAATTCACGATTGGACTCTTGACATTTGACCTTTCCTATACTGCTCTCATGGAGAGCTCTCCTCTGACAGTCTTGGTGCAGAAAGGAAGAGATATTTATAGAACATCCAGTTATTGTACAGGATTGTGTCTCTATGGTTAAATACTGGGTTTCTGCCTCCAAATTAGTAGTTTACTTTGTTTTCTTAAGTGCTGGAAATTTATGGAGTGATCATAGTTGAATTCTTGTTCCTAAAACAAAAACAAAAGAAAATACCACTTGCTGATTTCTTTCTATTTTTATGTCTTTGGATAACTTAAAATGCTTTGCAATACCAAGAAAGAGTGTTGCAGAATTGTTTTCCCCAGAATCTGATTGCTTTTGGAGGGTACTTCACATATATCTTTTATTAATGATGCTGTCCTTAACCACAGGAATAACCAATAGAGAGAAAAATGTTTTACATAATGTTAAAATTTAGTTATTTATTTAGTCTTATAATATTTTGTCTGATAGTTGAAGTAAATGATAAAATACAAAATCTTGATATGTTGCTGATAATTACTTAGGAAAATTAGAAAATGTTGCAAGTCATGTAAAAGCAGGAAGAACATTGATGGAGGTTTCAGGATTCCTAAAGATAATTCACAGAATCATAAAAACTTGAGTTAAAAGGCACTTTGGCCCAAGGAGAACAATTCCAAATAATTTATGAAGATACTCCCTACTCAAGCAAAGAAGCATAGCTCCCCTTCCTTAGGTGTGGGCTGCATATAGTGACTTCCTTCCAGATTGCACAGTGTGGAAATAGAAAGGGTAAGGAAGAACAAATGTACATTGGAGAAACCTGACAAATAATGCCTCAGCCAGGTGATCAAGGCCAAGGTCCATGGTTATAAATCATATTGGCAATATGTATTTTTGATATAATGGGATGAAAATGCCAGTCTACCTCTAGGATTTTCCTCCCCATAACCCGTTACTGGTGTCTGACCTTGAGAAAAAAAAAAAAAGCACACGATTTTCAATAGTGCTGTATCCTACAAAATACCTGACCGGTACTCCTCAAAACTATCAAGGTCATCAAAAACAAGGACAGCCTGAGAAATTCCACAGCAAAGAGAAGACTAAAGAGGCAAGACAACTAGATGCAATGTGGTATTCTGTTCGGGATCCCAGAGAAGATGAAGGGCATTAGGCAAAAAAATAAAATAATCTAAATAAACTGTGGACTTAGTTAATAATAATAATGTCTTAATATTATAACTAATACATCACACAGATGTAAGATATTAACAACGGGGAAACTGAGTGCTATGCTCTGAATATGTTTCCCAAAAAGCATGTATTAGAAGCCGAGTCCTTAATGCAACAGTGTTGGGAAGTGAAGCCTAATGAGAACTGATTAGGCCATGGTGTCTCTGACCTCATGAATGAATCAATGCCTTTATGGAAGGAATGAATTTTTTCCTCCCTTTCTTTCTCTTTCTATGTCTGTCTGTCTTTCTCTTACTTTTTGCCTCTTGCCTCTTTCTATGTGAGAATGAAAGAAGAAGGCCCTTCCCAGATGTGGCCCATGGATCTTGGACTTACCAGCTCCCACAGTTGTGTGCCAATCAATTTTTATTCTTCATCAATTACTGAGTTTCAGGTGTTCTGTTATAGCTGCACAAATCCAATAAAGATATTGAGTGTAGGGTAGACGAAAACTCTATGTACTTTCAGTTATTATATACATCTAAAACTACTCTAAAAATAATGTCTGTTTTATCTTCTTTTTAAGAAAGGTATTTTTGACCACAGTCTAGCTAAGAGCTTTTTAGTGATCAAAATGCAGTCAAGGTTCAGTGTCTGTTTGAATTTCTTGAATATCAAGTAACTTACCACTTCCCAAAGTAGTAGTTTGAATAATGTAGAACTCTTAATGTTTTGTCTTTTTAAAAAAATTTATTTTCTTATTTTTTGTTAGGTAGCAGTAGCTACCAAAGAAATTAGAGGTGTCTAGGATTAACTATCTCCCTACAAACTTTCTACAGGTCTGTAACAAAAATACATCTCAGAAGAGATTCTGCCCCTCTACATTTATTATACTGCCATTTGTTAGCCAGTAAGAACAAAATAGTTCAGATAACCTGTCCTGAAAGTTTGATGAAGTCTATGTTCTCATTCTTTTTTGACACTTGCCACATCTTTTATGAAAGATACACTCTAAACAGGCATGAGATTCCAGAGTTAGGATTTTGCAATAAGCAGTAGGAAATCAGAAATCCTCTGAAAAAGTGCTATAATTAAGCATCCCTCCTAATCATTTAGAGCATAGGATCCATTGGATTTTCAGACTTGGTTCCTACAAGAGGGTTTCTGAACTGCATGGGCTGATTTCCGTATCTTAGTACTTCTGATTTTGCCAATGAACCCATTTCTAACAGTTATCATGATATTCAATAGTTTAACCAATAAAACCCATTTTGATATTTAGGATACTCAGCAAGCAGAATAGCTTGTTGATTCAGACACTGGGAACCTCAAGACTCTAACGGACATGGTAGAACATGGCCTTCATGTAGATGGCCACCCATGAACTCTGTGTTCTGGATATCATGGCAGCTAACCATCCTTAGAATTAAAGTCTGAATTGGTCAAGCATTATATTACTTTGACTATATGAATGTTTTAAAGTAAAATACACACATCAGTACAAAAAAATTCCATTTTTTAAACACAACTCAACCTAGAAATCATCTGTGTCTCTTCTATCCATGTTTCCTTTGAGGCAAAGAGAAGTATGCTTAAGTTTGCCTCTGGGGTGAACACTGTGCTCAGAGATGGGAACTCTGAGAGCAAACTGCTAGGGCAGCATGGCAGGGGAGGATGTGAAAGGAAGAAAGTGGGGTGAGCACAGTGATCATGCTTTAGATATCACTGTTAGTGAACCACGGTGTGCTAGGGAAATATTATTTCCCTTTATTCTAGAGTTTTTTTCATTTTTGTTTTGACAGTAGAACATATTTGAAACACAACGACTTAACTTTTCACAGAAATAATGTTCTGTGTAACATAAAGTCTACTTCCTTCTAAAACACTGCATTAGAAGTGTTTATCAAGCTACTTGATAAGTGGAAGGGGCTAGAATATGTATTCCCTTGATAAAAACAATACCAATGATAAATGTCCTCATAGCAATAGAAACTAACATTCATGTGATGTTTACTTTGTACCAGGTATAACTTCTATGAACTGTTCTAAGTATATTGTATACAGCAACTCATTTAATATAATAACAAATCTAGGCCATCTATTTATGGAACACTATTACCAATGGCTAAATATTGGTATGGGATTGGGATTGAGATTGCACATAAACTGAAAGAAATTGCTATTTTGTGGGAAAGAAAAATGAGATGTCAGAGTTAGAGAAAATCCAAAACAATAATAAAGAATGGAAATATAGAGAACTAAAGAATTTAGTATCATCAGTATTCATTGAGCCTCCACAGCATCCATATATTAGTACCTAGAATGTTAAAAATTACATTTAGAAGATTAACTCATAGCCCTTACCAGTACTGGTATAAAGTATGTTTTATCTCAAAATTTGCCAATTTCTTAGCTTTTATTATTCCTTGATGTCCTAGAGAGGTATGGATGAGATATAATCTGTAAAGAAGTCTGAGAGCAAAAAGAATTGTGTGATATCACCAAAAGTGTGCAAGAAGAGAAGAAGGGAGTCTAGACTTATGATGGACTTGACTCCACTTTTGGTGGAGAAGCCCAGCTCATCAATACCATTCACTGAAAAGCACAAGGGTCAACACCAAGGATATCCACTGGCTCATGGAAGGGGCATTCCAGGACCCCATTGAAGGTGAGCACAAGGAGGCCATGTCAGGTCAGATGACTGATGGATGACTGTCAGGCTCTTGGAACTGACCAACTGAAACTTGTGTTTTGGACAAAACCTTATGTTGAGGATAGAATGTATCTAAAACTCAGATGGTGAACCAAAAAAAAAAAAAAGAGAGAAAGTACAGACAATAGACAGTATGAGGCCATGCTTTTTAAATCCCTCTGGATATAAAAGCTGTTTAAAATAACAACAGATAGAAAAGTTTGTTGCAGAATTAGGCCCTCACTACCAACCTGAAAGTGTGAGAGCACACACCTCACATTGCTCATCTAACATGAGCAATGGGGGAAGGATTACGATCAGACCCCATATAAAGTTATTATAAGAAAAAGGGGCTACGTGCAATGGTACATGCTTGTAATTTCAGTGGCTCAGGAGACTGAGGCAGGAGGATTGCAAGTTCAAAGCCAGCCTCAGCAACTTAGTGAGGCCCTAAGAAACTCAGCAAGACCCTGTCTCTAAATAAAATACAAAAAAATAGAGGGTGGGGTTGGTGCTGGAGATGTAGCTCAGGGGTTAAGTGGGTTCAATCCCCAGCATCAGAAAAGAAGAAGAAGAAGAAGAAAAAAAGAGAAATAAAAAGAAAAAATTAATAGAACAGTGTCTTTACAGACAATGAGAGTGCCCCAGCAAAAGATTGCAAGGCAGACATAAACTGTAACCCAACATTTATAAAATGGGCTGAAAGAAATTAAGAAGCATGTAATATATCTGGAATAATAGATATGGAAGAAAATAACAGATAATTGATATTGATGATAATAGCAACACAAATAAGAATTAGAAAAACTCAGAAATGAGGTGATTGAAGAAAAGAATCCAAAAGAGGGAAGATAGAAATCAAAGAATTGGAAATTAAACTTTTTACATATCAGGTTCAGTGTTGAAATCTGAGCTAAAAGAAAACTAAGAGTGACAAAATGCATCGGATAACACTTAAGAGAAACAGAAGGAAAAAACATCAAAATATAAAGAGGACAAAGAAATGTAAAGGATTGAAGAAAAGATGATGTCTATAAAATCAGGCAAGAAAAATCCAACACATATATAATAAGAGTCCCCAAAGAGAGAACCAAAGCAAGCAGTGGATAGAAAAAATGGTCAAAATTATAATTCAAGAAAAAAATTCTTGACTTGAAGCAACTTATTGGAAGGTAATAATACTGTAAACCTGGGAAAAATTACTCAAGACTTACTCCATTAAAATTATGGGTTTTAAAGAAAAGGGAGCAATCCTTTGGTCATCTAAACAAAGAGATGAAGTCATTGATAAAGGAAAGGAAATCTGGATGTCCAGACTTTTCAGATCTGTTTCAGCAGACCATGCAGTAATACATTTAAAAGAGTCAAGAGTTGAAATATGAGCCAAAGATATCATACCTTGTCAAACATATTTAATTATAAAGGTCAAGGATAAACTGTGAGGATTATGCAAAACTACTTGTGATGTGGTTCTTCTGAGGCTTCATGAAGACACAACTGAAAAACAAGCATCAGGTAAATAAAACAATTAGTGGTACTGGATTGAGAGCAACGAATGTATAGTAATGTGTTGAATTAATATTATATAATGCTATGAGAGAGACTTTATAGTATATCATGGCTATATGTTCTGACAATGTAGATAGATCAATTTTAAGAGATTTGGGGGATAACCAGGGAAAATTTTAGTATAAGTAAAATAAGTTCTTTTATTGCCTTATAGGTAAAAACTAGGAACAAAAAAAGGGTATTTCAAGTTGAATACTAGATAAAAGGAAAGAAGGGGAGGAGTGTTTACCAGCTAATTTCAATCATGTGTATAGTTGAATGATAGCTAGGAGAGAGAGAGAGAGAGAGAGAGAGAGAGAGAGAGAGAGAAACAGATGGTGTTAGTAGATAAAGTAACCAGAAAAATATAAACCTTCCAAAATATCAAATATATGCCAAAGAAATGGGTGAGTACAGACAAAATAGACCTTGTATTGAACGACTGAATATGTGAGGACACACACATACACACGCACAAACACACAAAATAACAGATTGCAGCTAAATATGTGGAATATATTAGTCAATGCAAATGGGTGTAACTTACTTATTAAAATAAAAATGATATTATTTAACAAAGCAAAATGTAACACTGTGTGTTACAGGAGATAAATACAGATAATACAGGAGATAAACTTTTACATAGATGTTCAGAAGGTGAACAAAGATATAAGAAAAAGGAAGGCTTGCTAGCTAAGATATTTGACAAGGTAGATTTTAGCTCTAAAAGCATTGAAAGAGAAAAAGAAGATCTTGTGATATAAAAGGTTGCAATCCACAGTTTAAATACATGTTATGAATGTTTATATTTGCAATAACATAGCAATAGGGAGACCGGTAAAAAATATGCCAGGAAAAAGTGTTTTAAGCACACTTCCCAATCTCAGATCAAGTGGATAAAAATGTTATTATGGTTATAGAAGATCTAAATGACATAATCATAAAGATATCTCATACATAAATATTCAATTTTGAACATAGATAAGAGAGAATAAATTTTGTTTTCAAATGCATGTGGATCATTTATTAAAGTTTACTGTGTCTAGCTGAGTGTCCTGGCACACACCTGTAATCTTAGCTAGTTGGGAGGCTAAGCTAGGAGGAGTGCGAGTTTGAGGCCAGTCTGGGCAATATAAGGAGGCCCTGTTTCAAAATAAAATTTTAAAAAGGGTTGGGGATGTATCTCAGTGTTAAAGCGCCTCTGGGTTCAATTCCCAGTACTGGGGGAAAAAAAAGGTTTATGATGTCTAAACAACAAAGAAGGCATCAAACAAAGAGAAGAAAAACTTTAAGTAATATTTTTAAATTATGGTGCAATAAAATAGAAATCAGCAAAAACAACTATAATTAATGGTATTAATTAACTTTCAGGCTAAAGAAGCTATCAAAATAACTTTCATAATCTTCAAAAAGCCTATAATGATAAACAATGAAAAGATAAATAAATAAAAAGCTCACTTAACAATACTAGTAATAATAACAATAAAAGGGGGAGGATTAATAAAGAGAAAATCAGAGCTGGACACCATGGTGGACACCTGTAATCCCAATGACTTGGGAGGATGAAGCAAGTGGATTGGAAGTTCTAGTTGATATCCTGGGCAACATAGCGGGACTCTTTCTCTACAAAATAAAACTAGCAAACAAAAACCCCAATAAAGATATAAGCAGAAATTAATGAGAAAGAAGCAAGAAAAATGTGGAACAGCTAAATAACAACAACAAAAAACTTGCCATTTATAAAGCCAACAAAATAGCAAACCATTAGATGAGATAATTAAGAAAGAAATGCAAAAAAAAAAAGCAGAAATACACAAAATTACAAATGGCAGAGTAGAGAAAATTATGAAATAGAGAAAACTGGACAGAAGATGACAGTTTGATTAGCAATAAAAATTGGAAAGGAAGCAAAATTATTTTTAGATTTTATTTAATGAATATCTGGAAATAGCAAATGTATCAATTAAAAAACTAATTAATAAAAGAATATCATAGAGTATTAGGATATAAAATCAGCATATGAAAAGAAGTCTTTATGCATAAAAGTAAAAACTATTTTGCAGATAGAATGGAAAGGAAGATTCCACCTTTAATAGCCAATAAAATAAAATGTAATTGAAAAAATGAATTAAAAGAAAATACGTATATGTATATTTAACAAGGCCTGGAATAAAAATCTGTATGAGGAAAACTATAAACATTCCCCCAAACTGCAAAAGTAAACTTGAACAGATGGAAAGGCATACTATGTTCTTGGATAGGAAAATTCAACATAATAAAGTTGTCAAATCCTTCTTAAATTAGTTTATAAATGTATTGTAATCCCAATAAAAATGTCATCAGGTTTTTAATTTTTTATAATCAATTAAGCAAGTTAACTAAAAAGTTTATTTGGAAAAACAAGAAAGACTAGTCAAATAAAGAAAATAGAGAATGGATTAGCTAGCTTATGTTTATAAAGCTATATAATTGAAAGAAGGTGGTTCCTGTTCATGAATAAATGGACCAGTGGATCAGAAATAGATTTAATTGTATATGAAAATCAGTGGGGAGAAATGATAGACTTTTAAAACATGTTGGAAAACCTGCATGGCCTTATACAAAGATAATATTGGATTCATTCCTCACACTGCTCATCGAAATAAACTTTAAATGTATTAGAGATTTAAAAGACACCCTACAAGTACCAGAAGAAACCATGGTGGAGAACTTTCCTCTGATTCAGAATTCAGAAGCAATAAAGGATGGACACTCCCAATAACATAAATGCAAATGTTATATGACAGGAAAAAAAATCTACGTTAGGAAAAACCAAAAGACAAAAGACAAGCATGGAGGACGTATTTACAATTTGCTTGAGGACAAAGGGTTATGGAAATGGAGTAACTAAAACAGAGAGGTAAAATATTAATGACCCTATGGAAAAATTGGGTAGAGATAGACAGTTCTCAAAAATGAGATGTGAATATCCTTGATCAAATGAACCAGTATATAATCTCATGCACAGGAAGAGAAAGGTATGTTAAAATTATACTGTGACAAGAATTAACTATCAGACTGATGAAAAACCAAGTTTACAGGCATATTCTGAGTGTCATTCAGAGCTAGAATTTTGGCACAGGGAAAGGAAATTGAAATATAAGATGAAGGAGGTGAAGTGAAAACACAGTTGTCTACATTAGAATTGATTTTATCTCAATTCCCAACATGCTCAAAAAATACTACCATGTTTTCAGTGCATAGAAATAAAATCAACCATCAATCCAGTAAAAAGGAGTAGCTGTGGGATTTAGATTGTGTTCTTTAAATGCTGTGTCCCAAGAAAAGGAACTAGGACTCTGGAGATTTTAAATGGCTTAGTCTAGCTGCAGGACAGAAAACGTACAAGGTTAATCTGGAACATCTTGTCATAACAGAAAACAAGAAAGCTCAGGGAAGTGATATGACTTCTAGAGTCTGCAGGAGAGGAACTGTTTTGAAGTTGTTCCTACCAGCTATTTTTTTTTTTTCTTTGTAGTGCTGGGGATTGAACCCAGGGCCTTGTGCATTCGAGGAAAGCACTCTACCAGCTGAGCTATATTCCCAGTTCCCAATGGCTAAATTTTAAGCAATAAACTTGGAAAAAAAATGTCAATGAATTGCAAAACATCAATTTTTTTGTATCCATGATTTCTAATGGTATAAAACCATCATATTGGTCATCTTTGAATGACTTAGGGAATCAACTTATTATTTGAGGAATGATAAATAAAAAAAATTGTCAAGTATTTATACTGATAATTGCTTTTCTATACTAAAAGTACTTCAGGTGAAAGGGAAATTTCTCTTAAAGATGGAGTTCAGGTAATTCATTGGAAAGACACAAGACAAATTTAAGTTTCCTAATTTTACAACCCTTAATGAATGGATGTAGTCAGTTATCATCAATGGTTGCTAATGTTGCCAAAAAAGAAATAATTAGAATATGACTTTCTCAGTTGAAGTTCTCATTACCACTGTGAAGCATTCTTACCAAGAAATCAATCCCAAATCCCATTAAATCTCAATCTAATTGCTATTTTGCAGGATCACAAGGAACAGCAAAACATGATAAATGGCACGAAGAAAATGCAGTCAGCAAATCTAGGCTTGTAGAAAACCTGATTTGTACAGGAAAAGCAATCCAGTATTTGTAGCAACAACAAAATTGGCAAAGGAAAAAAGGAGAGGAAGATCTTATAAGTTAAAAACAAAAAAGCTAGAAAACGTTAACCATTAACAATGTATAGAAGTTATTTAAATCTTAACCAAATCAAAAATAATCCTCTAAATGCTAATAAAATATGTGATACTATTAAATAATTATATTTTTAAAAATTGTAGGTATAACAACAATATTGTGGGTTTTTTTGTTTTAAACAATAATTTTTATCTCTTATCTATGAATCCATAGAAATATTTACAGGCAAAATATGTTTCTTTGGTTGTAGTTGAAATAGCAGGGAAATGGCATTGGGTACAAAATTGACAGTGAATTGATAGTTGTTGAAACTGAATATTGGATAAATGAGGGTTTATTATGCTCTTCTAAATTGAGATGCATTCGAGCTTTCTGTGATAAGTAGCTTTAGAAACATTAGGGAATGCCTCTTTGACAGCCCTGCTAAGACTTAGGGTGTAGAAGGCGCTAATCAACATGGTGGTGTAAAACATCCCATCCCTCCTACATTTCTCTGGCACATTTTGAGTTGGTTATTTAGAGAAACCACAGAACTCTGCAGTTTGAAATGGCTCTGAAAAGCTGTCCTGTAAAGAGTTCATATCAAATCCTGCATTCGTAAAGGAAACCTCTGCTCTGGGTGAAGCCTTTTTGATCTGATCCCCTACCACTCCTGCTTTCTACCTCAGAAAGACCTTTTCCCAGAAAGAAGAGTTTGGGGGTCTGACATCTAACCAGCCAGAGATGACAGGTGGCTGTTCCTTGTGATGAGCTCTGTACAAGACAGCTCTTGCTGCTTGCTGTGAGCCTTCTTCCCCACTCCCTTACGAAGAGGATGTGTAAGGTCTTGGTTCCCCTGGGGTTTGGGAGTAATTCACTTTCCTCCATGTGATGCTCCCTATATAACAATAAGTAGATATTGTTATCTTTTGTTAATTGACTAACAGTTTTTCAGAGGCTCAATCACTGAACCTTTGAGGAGGGAAGCAAAACTTCCTTTAGCCCTTTACACCAAGCATAGGAGAACTTCTTCAAAATGCTTTTGGGCATCACTAACATTCAAAACACACTGTGCCAAACACTTTTCTTCTTGTTGGACAAATCATTTGTATTTTAAAATTAATTCAATTTAGATGCTATTTAGTGCATTTGAATAATATTGTTTTAGAACTATTTGGTGTCCAAAAACAAAAATAACACCAAACCCCAAACCCAAACCCAAACAAATGCTGGTCTGTTGTGTTCTACTTAAAATGTGAAGCTGTCATTTTACCAAATCAACAACAACTGCCACTTAAAGAATAGTCTCATTTATTGATTACTGCACAGGAAACCACCCGAAAACTTAGTGGCTTGAAATACTCATCCTCCTCAACTGGACGGTGCTTCTGTTCTTTCTCTGCATTTCTCTTGGAGTTCTAGAAAGCAGAGAAGGCTACAGCTAAACGTCTCAGGACTTGGAGCTCCCTTCTGTGGCTTGTTTCTCCTTTGGTAGCTCAGCTTCCAGAGTCTCGCCCCATGACCCCTCTCTCCATCTGAGTGTCCTAGGATTCTTACGTGGTCACTCGAGACTCAGGGAAGGAAGCAGACACTGCCAGCCTTCTTAATGCCTGGGCTCTAAAGTCTTGGAACATTCTTCTCCATTCTCTTGGTCAAAGCTCCACAGGGCCAGTCAAGATTCAGGAGGAAGGGAAATATACCCTCTCTCTCTCTCTTTTGGGGGGGTGGTGGTGGTGGTACTAGGGATTGAACTCAGGGGGCATTTGACCACTGAGCCACATCCCCAGCTCTTTTTTTGTATTTTATTTAGAGAAGGTTCTCACTGAATTGTTTAGCACCTTCCTGTTTGCTGAGGCTGGCTTTGAACTTGCCATCTTCCAGCCTCAGCCTCCCAAGCTGCTGGGACTGCAGGCACGTGATACTCCATCTCTTGATGAGAGGAGTAGCGTGAGCATACTGGGAAGGGTAAGATTGTTTGGGGCCATCTTTGGAATTGGCTCTCACAGTCAGTGATTGAAATACTAATAATACTAAATCACTTGTGCAAATAATCAGAAGGATGGCTACTTATCATAGCCATCCTCCTGTCAGCTTGGGACGGGGTTTGGGGGGTGGTTTATAAGTATAACACACACATAATATACACATCTTTCTTTCTGATACAACATATAATATAGACATAATCTAATTATGTCTATCCATGCATCCATGCTATTGTTTGGAGGTCTGAAATGTCTCCCCAAAGACCACAGTAAAAGTTTGGACCTAGTTTTGAGCTATTGGGGGTGGTAGAAATTTTCAGAGGTAGAGCCTAGTGGGAGATTTTAGGTTTTTGAGGGTGTGCCCTTGAAGGGATTGTGGGATTCTGGTCTTTTTCTCTCTTTTCCTGTCCTGGTCATGAGGTAAGCATATTTTTGTTCCACCTCACACTCCCCACGCTGTTGTGTTGCCTTGCCACAGGCCCAAATGCAACAGGGCCAATCCACTGAGGCCTGACACTTCCCAAACTGTCAGCCCAGATAAACCTTTTTTCTTTTTAAAGGTTGATCTGTAACAGTAATAGAAAGCTTACCAACACTATCTACCTACCCACCTTTTGTCTTTCTATCTATCTATTGAATCATCAACTCTAACACAATAAGTATGTTTTGATGCCAACTCAGCCAGGTCAGCTTATATGATTGACTTATACTGCTGTTTTTGCTTGAAAGAAAAAAATTATCTTGTATAGAAAACATGTGTAAGGAGCTGACTAGGGGCTAATCTTTACAACTATTCAACCCACTACATAGCTCACAAACATGGAGCAGTTTCTAAATTAACCACTGTCTCATGGCTGACTTTATATATAAATTTTCCTGGGGGAAAATACTTCATCTTTGCTTTCATCATTTCTTCTATGACTTGCCTTTTCAGTTGTTGGGAGGGGGAAGTATGTTTTTAAACTCATTAAATGCAAGGAAACAATGGATGCCTTTCTCAGCTACTTGCTAAAGGTCATATGAACAATGAGCCTGGGCAGAGTAGCTCAAACTAGACATGCAAGCGCCTGCATAAAAGAACACATTTAGCACATTGTCTGTCAGAGTTAACTCTTTGCTTATATGAGAAAAGGGAGTCTATTTTCCTATCTTCAGGTGGTTTTAAACTGAATTTGCAGTTGGTAGAAAATAGGAATCACTGCTCTGTTAGTGTTGGGAACTCTGGAAAGATCCAGAGTATGGAAAGAAGGATGCTCAAGAAATAGGTCAGGGATTTTCCTCTCAGGTCTCAGGACAATAAGCAGAGCAGAACTGCAGGAAAACCTTTCAAAGCCTCTAATACTATAAAGATTAAGTTCCTCCAAAGCCAGCTGGAAGGAAAATAATCATACACTATGAATAAACAGAGATAAATACAAATAAATATGCAGTTCGAAATAGTCTTTCCCCATGGGATTAATAATTTTTATTAAAAATTAATTTAAATATCAAATTCCTTCAATGATTTTTTTTATCCCAAAATTTAGTACTTATGCTTTGTTGGGGCCTGGACACTTGCCTTGCTTTTGGGTAACATAGTACTGGCTCAGTGCCATCTTCTCAGGCAGTCCAAATAATCACTTGTCAGGAAACCTGGTGGATGATCTGCTCACCGATGTAGTTTATTGGCTGATACTTTTATGCTGATCTAAGAGTACTGTTTACTTTGGGTTGTAATATAGATGCTTTTGAGAGAAACTGGTGAGTTAGGTCATCCTCAGATTGATGGAAAATATTTTATTCGAACAGACCTAGTTGTACATGGAAGGATTATAATACCTCATGGATAATCTCAGACAAAAACCTGATCTTCAACGCCACTATTTCCAGCAGAAAACATAAAAATACTTAATCCACTCATTACAATGTAGTTTTCTAAAATTATAAAATCCTGTTTTGTCATTGCCAGATATAAACAAGAAGGATCGTTGTCATAGGCCAGCTATAAGAAACTCTTCTCTAACATAACACCACTAATAGATTTAAACAAACACTTACCACAGCTTTGTGAAAAGTGGGTTTGCTTCACCAGTAAGGGATACAAGAAAATCCAAGCCCTCTGACCCGCACGTGAGACACACGCATGAGAAGAAATAATAATAAAACATTTTTAATGATCCAGCATGTCTTTTCTCACAGGATGGAACAAGAGATTCAATATGCATTGTGCATACATAATGTCTTAAAGGCTGAGAACTTGCGCAATCTGAATTAAATTCTGTGAAACCAGTGAATGGAATTGATGATTTCATGTTGAACGCAAAAGTCTTTTTTTTTTCCTGCTTATGGTCTTTCTTTCCTCCCTTTTTTCCTTCCCTTCCTCCCTGTCATTGCACCCCTCCTCCCTACTTCTAAAAGAAGAGAACACTGTTCTCAGAACTCTCTCAGGCTTTCTTAATTGAAAGCAATGATTCTGAGTCACTCCTTTATATTAAGTGAAACACTTTTGCATGAATCTCCAGGGATGAAGTGATTAGCCCAGCAAGAAGCCAGCGGACTCCGGTTATCCCTGCAAGTGGTGGAAAGAATTAAATACAATTTTGCAAAGATAACACTGAAAGAATGGTATTTTCTTTCAAAACATGTCCCTCTCTGAAACATCAGTGCAGACATATGTCAAGATAGAAACTGGATCATATTTCTAACAGTTGAAGACTCAGATTTCATCAAACAAGACTGTTTGTTCTCATGCCCAAACTGTATCCTACACTGTCCCGTTGTCTGGACTATAATGGAATATAACATTAACTTAGGACAGTGGAGGTTGAGTTGGTGCCAACCTTGCTAATGAACATGTGGTTTCAATAATAATGTGGCTACTTGCACATTAGGTGGCAAGGTGCCAGGTACTTAATGTCAAAGGGGTAACTGATGTAAAAAGTACCATCTCTTGATATGATTGCATCTCCAAAAATGCTCTGGGCCCTGATTAAGACTCAGTAAAACAGGGGGTTTCATTCAGCATCAGGGAATTGAAGGCACTGACAGTTGAGCCAGGGGCCTGCAGATACCATGCACACACTCTGCAAACTTGAAGCATCCTGGTCTTGATAATGAAATGGCTAACCTAACACTGCAGTGAGGAGAAAGGGCCTGGCCCAGGAGGGTGTGGGTAGGGGGAGGATTAGGATCATTCTCTGCTTCAAGTTCCTGGTGCGCTGGACTTGGACTTGAGGGTCTGAAAGTTAGAAGACAGTGAAATGAATTACAGTTTAATGATATTCCCACTACATGGACAAAATGGATTCAATTACATAATGGTAGCATTAAATGTTATTAAGAAGGGATCCAAAGTCTTGAGGCCAGACTTTCACAAAAATCATGATAAGCTGCTTAAAACAGCTGAAATAGCACATTTATAGGCTTTCAAGCTCTTGCTATGTTGAAGGGGGAAAGACTTGGTTATATTTACTCAAACATTTTGCAGTGCTGGCCTGTAATCAGGAGCTTAATACATGAAGAGGGAGTGTCGTGTTTGATTTAATGATTATATCTTAAGGTGCATTTCTTTTTTCCCAGAGAACTTTTGTGAAGTGTTGCACTGGATGGTTAATCTGAGGCCTTGATGACCTAGGTAGCTGAGTAGGACCATGATTTTTTTTTTCCCTGGGGGCAGAACCCCTTCTGTAGGGTGGCCAGGTTTCTAGAGGATAGACTGTTTTTCTTAAATTCTGTCTTTTCCTTTGTGTAACAGATCTTTAATTTTTGTTTTAAGTTTGTTTGCTGTAGAACCCAATTGTCCTGGTACACCATTTTGACAAATGGATAGTTGTGTATCCACTACCACCATCAACACACTGAGGGTTCCCACACTTAAAAGGAACCACTCATGCTGCCCACTTGTAGTCCATCTTCTCACCTCCAGGCCATTGCCAATCTGTTCTCCAGCCTTAGAGTTTTGCAATTTCCTGAATATCATATAAAGGATATCAGGTGTCTTGTTTTTCACTTGGTGTTTCAGTCTGCTTTTTCACTGCTATGACTAAAAGGCCTGACCAGAACAAATGTAAAGGAGGAAGAGTTTATTTGAGGGTTCTCAGTTTCAGAGGTCTCAGTCTGTAGACAGCAGGCTCCATTCCTCAGGGCTCCAGGTGAGGCAAGGCATCATGGTGGAAGAGTATGGCCGAGGGAATCAGCTCACATGGTGATCAGGAAGCAGAGAGAGAGCTCCACTTGCCAGATACAAAATATACAGCCTAAAGCCATGCCCCCAATGCCCCGCCTCCTCCAGCCACACCCCATTTGCCTTCAGTTACCACTCAATTAATCCCATTAGGTGATTAATTCACTGATTGAATTATGACTCTTGTGACCCAATCATTTCTTCTCTGCACCTTCTTGCATTGTCTCACGCATGAGTTTTTTGGGGACACCTTGCATCCAAACCATAACACATGACAAAATGAGATTTGTTCATGATGTGTTCCTGTATCAGTAATTTATTCCTTTTTTTTGTTGTTTTGTTTTGTTTTGAGTAGTGTTCCATTATACGGATGTACCACATTTGTTTATACAAGTTTATTCACCCTTGGAGGGACATTTGCGGTATTACCAGTTTGGGGTGATTATCAGTTAAGCATTGGTAAACATTTGCCTAGGCTTTTGTGTGGACATAGGTTACTTTTATTGGGTAGAATTCTGAAAGTGAGGTGACTGATAAGTATGAGTTTAAGATTACAAGAAATGACTACCCCGATTTACAAAGGAGATGTACCATTTTGTATTCTTACCAGCAATGTGTGAGTTTTCCAGTTGCTCTGCTTTGTTACCAACTCTTGCTATTGTTAAGTTTAAAAAAATTTTTTTTAAATCATTTTAGTAGATAAGTAGTGGTACTTATAGTGGTTTTAATTTGTATTTTTAATTGCACCTGAATATGTGTATATGCGTGTGTGTGCATATATATGTGTATATACATATATATTTATAGAAAAAAACAACACACATACACACATATAGTTTGCATATAGTTTATAGTATAGTTTCTATAGTATACATTTTCTATCCCTTTACTATAAACCTATGTATTTATATTTAATGTTATTATTGATAACATTTTTTAGATGGATTAAAATATGCCAACTCTCTTGCTATTTTCAATTTGTTCTGTTTTTTTTCCTCTTTTGAAGGGATAATTTAAATTTTTATCATTTTGTTTTATGACTTTTATTATTATCTTTTACAACCTCATTGAGATATGATTGGCATACAAAAAGCTGTCTATATTCAAGGTATACAACTTGATGAGCTCAGAAATGAGCAAGCCTCATGAACATCACTATAATCTATGTCATAAACTTTATACGACCTCCAGATGTTCCCCTGTCCTTTTTATTTAATGTTACTATTATCATTATTATTTGTGATGAGAACTCTTAATACCCTTTTCAGAATATTTTCACGTTTGTAATACAGCAATAAGTATAGACCTTACAATGGGTCTCTAATATTATTCATCTTATGTAATCAACACTTTGACCTTTTGACTAATACCTCCTGATTCTTCCTCTCTACAACTCCAAGCAATTGCTATTCCCTTCTTTGCTATGAGGTGGGCTATTTTAGATTCATCATGTAAGTAATATCTCATAGCATTTTTCCTTCTGTGTCTGACTTATTTCACTTAGCTTAATGTCTTCCAGGTTCATCCATGTTACTGCAAATAGTAGGATTTCCTTCTTAAAGGCTGGATGCTCTGTCATTGTATGGATATACCATGTTTTCTTTATCCATTCATCTTCAGTGGGCTTTTAGGTTGCTTCTGTGCCTTGGTTATTGTGAATAATGGGACTATAGGTATATGGAAGTGCAGCTATCTCTTCAAAATAATATTGGATTGTTATTTAATCTGTTTTAATTTTATTTTTAGTGGCTGCCCTAGAGTTATAATCTTCATTTTTATTTAATCCAATTACTTTCAAATAATACTGTATCCCTTCAAAATAGTCTTAATTCCTTTATCCTATACCTGGGCTATACATTTCAATTCTCTCTCTCTCTCTCTCTCTCTCTCTCTCTCTCTGACACAAAGTCTTGCTATGACATTACCCAGGCTGGTCTCAAATTTCTGGGCTCAAGTGATCCTCCTGTTTCAGCCTCCCAAGTAGCTGGGACTACAGGTGTAGCTACATGCCTAGCTACACATTTTAATTTTACATACGTTATATAATCAGACAGAACATTTCTACTGTTTTTCCTTTGCAGAATTATGTATCTTTTAGAGCACTTAGGAGAAAGAAAATACATTTTATAAACCTTTATTCTTTTCTTCTCCAGCAATTCTTAATTTCTTGGTAAATTGTTATCTGGCATTCTATTCCTCTGCTTAGATAACTCCTTGAATATCCTTATAGTATAAGTCTTTTGGCAATTAACTCTATTCTGTTTGCTTGTTTTTTTTAAAAGCATTTCTCTTTCATTTAAAAATTTTATTTGGCTGACCAAAAAAATATCTTTAATAACTATCACTTTTCTTTTATTTTGACTATCATGATTATGGTGAGAAGGTTGTTTTTATCTTTATTCCTCTGCATGTAATGTGTCTTTCATTTAATTTTGTTTTAAATAAACTTTATATTTAGAATTGTTTTAGTTTACAGAAAAATGCAATTCCAATATACCCTATACCCCATTATTAATATCTCAACTTAGTAGTGTACACTTGCTGTTATTATGAACCAGTATTAATAAATTACTATTAATGAAAGTCCATACTTGATTGAGACCTCCATAGTTTTTACTTGATATCCTTTTTGTGTTATAGGATGCTGTCTAAATACCTCCTTATATTTATTCATATTTAGTCTTTTTCGGCTCCTCTTGATACTGACAGTTTTTCTCATTCTCTTTGTTTTTGACAATCTTAGTAGGGTTGAAGTGATCTGGTCAGGTGTTTTGTAACTTGTCCCTCAGGCTGGATTCATCTGATGCTCCTCTCATGATTGGACTGGGGTTGTGGGGTTTGGAGATAAAAGTCACAGAGGCTGAATGTCATTTGCCTAACAACATGATGGTTCACAGCATCTTGGAGACATACTGTCAACATCACGTTTACTCTCAATGTTGACCTTAACCACCTTGCTAGGCAGTGTTGGACAGGTCTCTACTGTAAAATTACTCCTGACCTTCTCTTTTGTATTCTTAGGAAAGATGTCAGTATGCACAGCCCATGCATAACAACTACAAAGTATTATTTCTTCTTCTTACCGATAAAGTTGCTATATAAATTATTTGAAATTTTTCAGCAAGGAAGATCTGTCTTTTCTTTCCAAGTTATTTATTCAGTCATTTAGTTATGTTGATATTTATTTATTTTTGGCTACCTTCAAATTTTTTCTTTTTTTCCTCCTTTTTTTAAAGCAATTTGGATATGTCTAGTGTTGGTTTTCTGTTTTTGTTTATTTGTTTGTTTTGTATTGCATAGATCCTCTTCGGTGTTCTTTGTGTTACTGGATCCTTGGGTTAGTGTTGGTTGTTGATTTTAGAAAATTGTTGGCTGCTATATCTTCAAATGTTTCTTGGGTTGTATTTTTCTGCCTCTTCCTGTAGAAATCCAATTAAAAGTATCCTTTAAAAAAATTTAGTTGCAGATGGACAAATACCTTTATTTTATTTGTTTTTATGTGGCACTGAGGATTGAACTCAGTACCTCACCTGTACTAGGCAAGTACTCTAACACCAAGCCAAAATCCCATCCCTAAAAGTATCTTTGATATACATAATTATCCTGCATACCTTGCATATTCTATTCTGCTTTTTCTTTCCACTATTTCTTTTTCTTTTTGAATTCCAGTTTGGGTAAGTTATATCAATCTATATTCAGGTTTACTGATTTTTTTTTCTCTTGACTGTCATAAAGCTACTTATAAAGTCCACTCAAAAGTATACTTCATCTCTGTTACTGTGACTTTTTATTATTCTAGCCTTTCTACTTGAATCTACCTTGGAGTTTCTGTCTCTGCTGAAATCACTCTTTTGATATTACACATTGTCTCCCTTTCCTATTTAGAGCCTTTGACATATTCATTATAATTATTTTAAATTTCTTATTTATAGTTTTAACACATATGTTCCTATCTGGCTCTGGTTCTATCAATCTACTCTTGATGTTGTGTTGTTTCCCTGCCACATTTTTGTGTACTGTGCAGTTTTGTTTTGTTTTGTTTCTGGTTGAATCTGGATACCTGTAGAACAGTACACAGGAAGGGAAGTGGGTTTCATACCTGGAAGTGAGCACACTTCTTCTGCTAGGAGTTTTTTGTGGATTATTGAGCCAGCCATGTTAGGAGTTGAGCTGAATAGGGGATGGTTTCTGCTCTGGTTGCCCACAATGCATCATAGGCTTCAGGTTCCTTTTGTGGTACTTAATTTTTAGGGCAAGGACTGGTTTGCAGAAGGCCTTTTCTTAATGTGCATCCTCAGCTTCAGGGCTCTCTTTTACACAGTGCTTCAGAGAGGGTCTCTTTCCATGCTCATAGAATTCTCCCAGCACTGTTGCTTGTCACTTCATGCTTGTCAGAGTGCCAATGTGGGGTCAGGAGTACATTCTTTGTTCTTTTTATTCATGCTATTTTGGGCAAGCACTATATTCTTGAAAACCCTTTTCTGCAGGTTTTTCTTATTTATTTATTTATTTATTTTTTTACTTTAAAAAATAGTGTCTATTCTTTAAGGATCCAGGGAAGGAATACAGAGATATTCTGATGAACTTTAATCCAAAAGCATGTTTGAACACCTACCTACGATGTGCCAGTCCCAGTGCCAGAAGCTGGAGATGCAAATGTGACTATGAGCTGGCTCATCCCATTCAGATGCTTCATAGCAGAGAAACACAGACTACTAACTGTGACAACCTAGTGCACATCAGAATGGTAGATCCTAGGCTCTTTGAAACCCAACAGAAGGCACTTTGGCTTAGTGTGGATGATGATCAAGAAATTTTTCCTGGATGAAATTCATCCAGATATGTCCCAAGGACATTTTACTCTATTACTTCAAACAACAAAAAAAAAACAATGTTTGAGTTGAGACAGGAAAAGTCCTGAAGAGTGGAAGTAAAAATGCAGGAGGTAAAAGAGGAAACTATGGAAAAATGCAATGTCTTCTAGAAGTCATAGCCTTACATCATTTCAGGTATTTTCATGGTGTAATTTCTAGAAAAATTGGGAATTTTAAATTCAGATAAATTTGAAATTTGACCTTCTCACTGGTAAGCTAAGGAACATTAGAGAAATTACCTCCTCAAGGTTCAGTTTTCTCATATGAAAAATTTTAAAGACATTTCCAATCTCATAAGATTATTGTGAACTCTCTGCAAAACACCAGAAGATAATCCACAATGAATATCTCCTATGATTGTTTTTGTTTGGGAATTTGTATCCACTAAATTAAATTGCTTTCAATTCTTCAGGAACCTCAATGATTAGCTCATCCCAGGGTCTTCTGAGGAGTCCACTTGTAAATGCAAAGTATTTGTTCTTCCTCTAGAAGTTCTTCACAGATTAGCTGATTCTATGCTAAAGGTGAGGAAGCAACTTTCAAGTCAGACTCCCTAAAAATGTATCTAATAACTCAGACCCTGTAGTCATGTCTTCCAAGTGCCTAAACCCCAAAAGAATTTTCTCCAGAAAGCATATAGGCCCCATGGAGTTCATAAGCCCTCAGTGTCTTGGCCATGTGTATTCATCTGGTGCATCCAACCACCAAACTGGAATATGATATTGTATTTTCTGAGCAGGATTAAGTGAGCACTCTTAGGTTCAGATGGCCCCTGCAATCAGGGACCAGAGGGCTGTAATTGAAATGACCCTCAGCAATCATGCCAAGAATAATGGAAACTGAGATGACTACCATGCCTTGTGGTGAGTGCCCTCCTTTGGGGATTAGCAAGATGGTCAGAAGATGAGCAGAAGGCAGCACTGGGTCTCTTAGTCCTGGTCCTTGCTTTAGCATGTAATTCAGTTTGTTTTCAGAATGGAACACCAGTGAGTACCTGAGGCAATTTCTGCCTTAGCAAACTCTATTTTGTTATCTTCACAAATGGAGACTATAGATAAGATTACATGAATTAGGTAGTTGGGAGGTTCTTCTGGGCCAGTCTTTATTTATTTGTTTATATCTTTGCTCATTTACTTATTATTTATTTATTCATTCATCAGAGATATATTCAGTTCTTTACCTACTATTGACTATGCTTCGGATAAATAATTCTGGAATCTTTTTGTTCCCCAATGGAGCTTGTGATCTATTGAAGGAATATAGATACCAATCGAGTAATTATAAAGGTAAATGTATTTCAGGTAGTTCTTTGTTTCAGGTAACCTGTGTTTCAAGTTACTCTGAAAGGAAGTTATCTGACATGAGGGTTCTCGTAAGTCTTCCCTAGATGAGATAATTTTTGAACTAGGTGAGCTTGTCAGGATTGGGGAAAGGTGTACAGAATGAAGTAACAGGTAACTTCTGGTGCAGCATATAAAAGGGTCCTGGAGAGTCAGGGGCATGGTACATTTGATGGGCTAAAAAATCAGCAAGGTTGTAGTATTGAGAGTGAGGAGGAGGGTGATAACAAAATAAAGCTTGAAGAGTGAGCAGATGTGGGCCATGCAGGACCTGTGAGGCATATAACGGGTTTGGGTTGTCATTCGACAGGCTTGGGAAAACAATGATGAGTTTTAAATAGGGTAGGTTTGGTCTAATTTGAAAAGAGCATGAAGAATTATGTGGATGTACAAATGTGGCAAAATAAATTCTACTACTGTGTATAATTAATTATAATGTCGCAATCAAAATAGGAATAAAAAGAGAAAAGAACACAAAGTCTGCAGAGTGGAGAAGACATTGGGAGGACAGTAAGTATAATGTGGAGGGACTAGTTACAAATAAAGAAGGGTTTTGTTTTTTTTCGTTGTAGACAAGAGAAACTTGAGTAAGTGTAAATGTCAGTGGGAAAGATCCCGCTTCATGTAAAAGAGGAAAAATAATTAGCTGAATTTTCCTGAAGAGGCCAATGTAATAATGAGAGTGATGGCCTCATAGAGGAGAAAGGCTACTCTATTCTGAAGAAAGGGAAGAAAAGGGGATGGCTGGAGATGTAAAGAGTTCACTGTGGGAGTTCTAGTCTTGTGGCTTTTGTTTTCCTTGTGAAGTAGGAAGTGAGGTCATTTGTTAAGAGTGAGGTGGAAGGTGGGGGATATTAAAAGGCAAATCAGAAGTGTGAGGAGCCAGTGGAAAGTTTGCAAAAATTACTAGAGAGCTCTGCAGGAGAGAGAAGCCATAGGTGCATGTAGAAATCTTGCTGAGGGGTGTTGAAGACACCTGTTTTTGATGTTCACGATTTTACAATCTGCTCTGTGTGTTACTCTCTCTGGCAATACTTGTCTGTTTGGGTTCAGGCACAGGAGAAAAAGACAGTTGGGTTTAGGAAACACTAGAATTTTGTTAGCAGCTGTTGATATAAAAACAGAAAGGAAGGGAGTTCAGGACACTGGCAAATGTGATTGCCATAGGTGCATCATGCAATTCAAGCCCAGAAAGGAATCATTTGAAAGAGAAAGCACTTAGATTGGATGAGGGTAGAAGGGTTAATGGAATGGAGGTTCCAAGGAGGTTAGAGACCACTCTGGAAAGCAATGTGGAGATTCCTCTGAAAATCTGGAATGGAACCACCAATAGACCCAGCTATCCCACTCCTCAGCTTATACCCAAAGGACTTAAAATTAACATACTACAGTGACACAGCCACATCAATGTTTATAGCAGCTCAATTCACAATAGCTAAACTATGGAACCAACCTAGGTGTCCTCCAACAGATGAATGGATAAGAAAAATGTGGTACATATGCACAATGATATATTACTCAGCCATAAAGAAGAATGAAATTATGGCATTTGCTGGTAAATGAATGAAATCAGAGACTATCATGCCAAGTGAAATAAGCCAATGCCCCAAAAGGTCAACTTTTCTCTCTAATATGCAGATGCTAACACACCGTAAGGTGGGGTAGGGGGATACAAGTTCATTTGATTAGACAAAGGGGAATGAAGAGAAGGGAGGGGGGACGAGAATAAGAAAGACAATAGAATGAATCAGACATAATTTTCCTTTGTTCTTATATGAATACACAATCAATGTATTTCCACATCATGTACAACCACAAAACTGTACTCCACATATGTATAATATGTACTCTGGTGTATATCTAAAAAGAACAAATTTTTAAAAACCAAAAAAATAACAAAAACCCAAAAATGCTTGGATCTGAAGGGTCACAAGCAAGCTGCATGGAAAGGATTTCATTGGGACCTGATTTAGTGAGTTTGGAGATAGAGAGGGTTTGGGCGATGATCTGTTCCAGGATAGTGTTGGGAGGAGATTCTCTGGGAAGATTTTTGCATTTCTGCACAGTTTAGACTTTCCTAGCAAAGAGCACTAGCAAACTTGTTTAAAAGATGGTTGAATAGCAAATATGCCTACAAGCCACAACTAATGTATTGCTCCAGAGAGATCCTCTCCCTTGGAGTCATTTGCTTACATTTCTGAGTAGTAAAAATCTATGAACCTCCCCCTCATTCCTAGTTGGGATTTGTTCACATTCCAGAGTAAAAGTCTCTCTCTCTCTGTCTCTGTCTCTTTCTCTCTCTTTCCAAAAGGTATGGGGACAGACAGGGCAACTGCTGTATGTAAGCTCAGAGTCCTGTAATTTGGTTTTTGCATATGCAATAGATTTTGGTATTTACATATAAAACCCCTGGATCTCCTACTTTGTGATGTCTACAAATTTATTTAAAAATTTTAGATTCAATGACACTGGAAAAATTCAGTGAGCACAAATCTGACTTGTAAACTTTGAACAATAAGTCTATAGATTTTCTCTCTCTTACCAGGTTGAAGGAGCAAGAAAGATGGCCCATGGGACAGGCATGAAGGCATTTATAATCCGAGCAGCCCACACAGGAGAAAATGATGCTCATTATTGAGGGGCTTGGTGGATTACCTGAGTTGGTGAGTCTGGATGGATACGTGTGAAGCAGAGCAGCCGAGCCATGACGTTCTACCTGGTTATGCTGCAGTGGCCACAACTAAGCTATTCTGCTTAGTTTAGTCTCTCCTTCTCTATTCAAGGGCACCTCTTGTCTCCACCCCTGTCTTTCTGGTATTATGGTAGTATCTGTAATATCATTTGCAGGTGGGCATAAACCAACAGAACACCAGCCTTTCTCTACTTCTCACAGGTTCACCATGTAGCCACTCATTTACTGATCACCTCATCTATACCAGTCCCCCACTGTGAGGAGCCAAGTAGACAGGGTGGACAGAAATAGACAGATTCTGATTCTAACTTGAAGGTAGAGTTGAGGGGATTTGTTGAAGGGGTAGATGGAGGATATGAGCCAAAGATTACTCAAGGCTAGGGCAAGGGGTTGCCGTATGTAAGATGGAATGAAGGCAGGAGAAAAAGGTTTTGAGAGGTTAATACCGGGAGACCTGTTTTTGTGCATGTTAGGTTTGATATGCTCTGAGATGTCCCATTGGAGACGTATGAATTCAAATGGAGCTTGTGGGCCTGCAGTCTAGGAGAGATCCAGGGTGCAGACTTGTCAACCAAGAGCTGGATGGCATCATCCAGGAGTTAGCACACCTAGCAAAGCGAAGAGGCATGTCCACAGGGCTACTATAAAAGGGCAAAGAGATGAGAAGAACCAGCAAAGGAGACTGAGAAAACAGCCCTGAGGAAAGCCAGGAGACTGTGTTTCCTAGAAGCCAAGTGAAGACTGTTTATAGAGCAAGAAAGAGAGATCAGTGGGTAGAATGGTACTGGTAGGTCAGGCAAGAACCAGGCTGAGCACTGACCTCTAGGCAGAGCGAAATTATTGGAGACGCTGACAAGAGCGGTTTTCATAGAGCGATGAAGGCAGAGTCTGAGAGGAGCAGGTTCAAGAGAGGATGGGAGGAAGACAGACCAGGGCAAGAGAGAACCACTGTCCACATTGTAAGCCTCTAGACACATTTGGCTACTGGGCCCCTGGAATTGTGAACTTTGGATTGAGATGCACTGTGAGGGTAACATATACCGGGATTAGTATGAAAAAGGGTGTCAACTATCTTAAATTTTATAGCAATGTTATAATGAAGTGATATACTACTTTGAATGTGTTGGGGTAAGTAAATTATATTATTAAAATTGATTTCACTAGAAAAATTAATAATAGATGTAACTCATATTACACTTCTGCTGGAAAACACAGGCATAAATAATGCTGTCAAGAAGTTTTTTTGTTTTTGTAAGGCAAGAAGATCAGTGGATGGTAGCTGATGGGACAAGTGGGCTGAGAGATTTATTTTCTGATGTGGGAGAACTTGTAGCATGTTGATGTGTAGAAATAATAGAGTAAACATTGATACTGCAGATGGACCAGGGTCAAATGATGCCCTTGGATATGTGAAAATGTTTGGGTTCTAGTGCACAGGTGGAGGGTGGTCCCGGGGCTGTGGACTGTGCACACGGAGTGACAGGAGTGAGCAGAGAGCATGGTCTGCAGGCAGAGATGTGGGTGCTTCACAGAAGTGGGAGTGACTGCAAGTTCCTCTTCTGTCATCTTGGTGACTCAGGGAGCCCATCTTCAGCTGAGGAAGAGGATGGGGAGGAGGTTCCCTTCTGACACACACTATCAACCACAGAGTCTGAGAAAAGCAGCCTCTGTGTGGGAGGGGACACCCTGGGCTCTATGGATCAGTTGGATGCGTTCATTACTGAAGACAGAAAATGAGTAACCCCGTGGAGGGCACCTCTTCTCTTTTCTTGGACCTCAGTTTAGTTTTATCAAAGCAGAAATAAAGGTTCACCCTCCCCCTCCTCTGTTTGCTTCCTGTTCAATATAATTTCTCCTGCTTGGTTTAATATTTAATTGCTGCAAACATGTTTGTATCCAGGGTCCTAAAATTTCCAGCTCACCCCTTTATATTTCTGGTTTTCCTCCTTCCTTTCTGCCTGTGTGGAAGAGGACGCCTGGCCTGTCTCTGCCACTCCGGAGGAGGCCCTGAGGCTGGGAAGGCGGCTTCCTCCAGCCCCTGCAATTTGGCTGCTCCTGGACTTGTAGCAGCCAAGCTTCAGAGAGAAGCCACCACTTCCTCCCCCAGCCTCAAGGCCAGCCTCAGAGGCAGCTGGGCTGAGGAGCACATTTAGGTTTCACTTTGTGCTACTTTGAACATTTGCTTGATTTCAAAAAGCTAAATAAGGAATTATTCTCAGGTACCCCTTAGGGACAGAGGCCATATTTATGCCCCAGTGTGTTGTGTAGTTTTGAAACCTTTCTTCATGTAATCAGTTGCAGTCCCCAAAGGCCCCAAATAATGTTGAAGCAAAACCTTCACACTGATCTTTGTGCTCCCTGGAGAGAACCCTGAATAGTGTGCAGACTCCTGAACAGCCAGCCAAGCGGTGGCCATTGTGACTTCTCTACTTGTGACTCCAAATAATTCTGTCTAGTGGGGAGCACAGTGAATAGGAGCCAAGGGGACCGTCTAAGTTAAGGGTTTGGCTAGAATGATTTTTTTTTTTTTTAAAAAAAAGACTTGTATGTTGACTCTATTTTTTTTTCCTTTCCTTACTGTCTTGGAGCAATGATCACATAAAAATACTCTGAATTTATTTTCTGTGAAATAGTTGCAGTTCACCTTTGAGCTGATGAGCAAGCATCTGTACCTAAAAGACCATAAAAATGTGGAAGAGTTTACAAGAGACCCTGAGTTGGCACAGCCAGGCAGGGGAGGAGAAAGCATTTAGGACAAGTTCCTATTTGACAGCACCTACATTTGCAGCCTGCAGCTGTTCTTTGGGCAAACCTCCTCCTGTCTCCTGGCCTGCTCTTTCTCTACCTTCCGACCCATGGCTTGTTTTCTCTTTCTCATCTCTTTTCCTTTGTAACTTCACAGTCAATGCTTCCATTTCATTCTACCTGCTTTCTCTGGTCGTTCTTTAAATACTTCGTAGGTTTCTCTGAGATCCTAATCATTCTCTTGGCCGACCCTTCTGGAGTCATTCCACGTGAGGAGACAGTCTGAACTGGAAAGACTGGAACTTGAGGGTGGGTTGAGTTGGGTTCTATGTCCTGCTAAAAAGCCAGGATTCAGAAAAGCAAAAACAAACAAACATAAGCAGAAGAGGGCAAGCAGCCAGCCCTAGTAAGCGGCAGGCCTGTTTCTCTGACTAATGTCATCTTCTTTGGGCATGACATTTGCTTGGGCTTTGGAAGGGATACCTCAATCCACAACCCTGCTAATCCTCGCTGAATTAGGTTACAGCGAAGCAAGTCAGACCAAGAGGAGGCTCTGAAGTCAGACAGAGGTTTCCTTTGGCTCTAAGGGATATTTGAATTTTGACAACAGTTTGTTCCAAGTAAAAGCTCATTTTAACAGTGGAAGCTGGGATGGGGCAAAACACGTTTCTAGATAGTATTAATTTTTATTTTTAGTGTTGAGTTGCATGTTAGGGTTAGCTACAGGTTTTGGTAAATGAGTGCATTTTCTCAATTTTTATAATGTTGAAAAGTTAATGAGCAGATGGTAAAATACTCTGGCTGTGGGTGGAATCTAAGGCTTTGAAGGACACGGCCTGGTGGCGGCAGGAGCAGTTTTCCTCTGACTCCTAAAAGGATTTGGATTTGAAAATACAGTTGAGCTTCAGGTTCTATCTTAATCAGCATTTCATGGCATTAGGTTAACCCCTGAAAAAAAATAGAGAAGATTTCTGCAGGTTGGAAAAGAAAGGGGAAAAAAAAGAAAAGAAGGCAGACAAGAAAGAAGAAAGTGAGACACAATCTCTCTTGAGATTAATCAAGTGTATGGGGGAATAAAAATGTGTGTGTGTGTGTGAGATTCTTATGTGAGGGCACTCACTTTCTTCCTGAGCATAGAGATGATTGATGATAAAGCCACATGGGAGAAGGGGGAGAGCTTTGCCCTTGCCCTTGGACAATAAGAAGAGTTTTCTTTGCATGTTTTGCAAAAGGCCCAGTTTTTTGTTTTTTTTTTTTTTTCTGGGAGTGACAAGAACTGATACAAATATGGTAATCCAAAAGCTGGTTCTTAGTATGAACATGAGACTGAAGCTTTTCTTCATGTAACTCTTCAGTGGGGACAAGGAAAATTAAGGGTGGTGAGGAGGGCACTCCTCGTGCTGACGGAAAGGCCAGATAGCAGTCAGAAGCTCACTGGGCCCAGGGCCAGCGAACCTCATCGAGGCTCCTGCTGGATTTTAATAGGCACTGCAGGCACTGTGGCTTCTGGGGCAGCTGACTCGGCTACATTGCTTCATGTGCCTGTGACGTGGGCCGAGGTCCACCAGAGTTAGGTTGGCATCTTGACACTCATTTTCTCTGTGTCACATTGTAAGTTAAGTCACAGTCTAGCACTTCAGATGGTAGAAAGATGGTTCCCTGGGATACATATTTGGATCTCATTCTTGTGGGAGTCATTCTCTTGCTTATAATAAAACACACATCTGGATTGGTGATAACAACTCTGTAATTTTAAAAAAACTTTTTTTTTTTCGCTGTGGTAAAAAGAACACATAAAATTTAGCCTCGTAACCGTGTCTGACTGTACAGTTCAGTAGCATCAAGTGCGTCGACATAGTTGTGCAATCATCCTACAGTTTTTCATCTTGCAAAACTGAAACTCTTTGACCACAGAACAACCCCCTTTCCGCCCCTCCCCCACCCAGCCCCTGGCCACCACCGTCATGCTTTCTGTCTTCATGAATCTTGCCACTCTAGGTACCATGTAAGTGGAAACATACAGGATTTGCCTTTTTGTGACTGGCTTATGACTTGGCATCATGTCCTCAAAGTTTCTCTGCGCCATAGTACATTGCAAAATTTTCTTCCTTTGTAAAGCTGATCATTTCACTATATGTATATGCCACATTTTGTGGAGGGCCTCTGGTTACTTTCGCCTCACTCTGTATTTTTAGTTTGAGTGGTGATGTTGTTCTGTCGCTGTTTCTACTATTTGTCCTCTGGCCTCAACTGTCTTATTACATGAGGCAACTCTTTTCTCGCAAAAGCACTTTATAGGTCAGTCAAAACAAAATATCAAGCTTGAAATATGGCAAAGGGTGGTTGCATGTTCTATCAATTTTGGGGGTAGGTCCACCCAGAGATCATCTGACTGTCTTGGAGAATGTTCCTTAGTGGACATACTATTTGCTACTAGCTAAAGCTCAGATTCTGTGAAATGATATGTTAATTTGGAGATTTTTTTTGTTCAGCAGTGATGAAAATTTTGGTCTGGTAGAAAAGACTTTGAAAGGTTATACTTTTATAGCCTTGTTTGACATTAACCAGTGTTCCATCTAATCTAGCAATCTTATTCCGACATTTGTTCTTTGGTGCCGGGTGTAAAGTGAGTTCTTCGAATGCTCCTTGTACCAGTTTTATCTCTCTGCTCATTCTCTCGTTAATGAATTAATTAAGTCTTCACCATGTGCTCATGTTTATAGGTAAGCCATGTTAATGACTTTCAATTATGTTACACTTTGAATTTCCTCCTGCCAGGGCACCAGTTCAATGACTACAGTTCTTCATTTAGTGGTGTTCTTATTGCCAAGCCACAGAGGGACCTGGTGGTATTGGAACAGAAAGCACAAGACGTTCGTACACTAGGATAGGCAGAAAGCAGCTGTTGGGTTTGGATATGGTGTCCCCCAACGTCTTTGTGTGGAGAGCGTGGTCCCCAGTGTGGTGGAATGGACAAGTGGTGGAACTAGCTGAGCCTCCCCCAGAATCATAGTAGGTAGACTGGCTAAACTCACCCAGATCTGCTGTTTCAACAACGAATATGAAAATAAACAAATAACAGGTTAAGTTTCCATAAACCCTGCATTCTCATACCCACCTGCAGACAAATCCCCTTCATGTGCGCCCGCCTGTTTCTTGCAAAAGGCTTCCTTCCTATTATGGTTCTGCTCTGTATTGGAAATGTAAATGACTGTAGAAAGCAAACCAAAGAAAGACTTCCTGCTGCCTCTGCGTTCTCTCCACCTGGGCGCGTGCTTGTGTGCCTGTGTGTGCTCCTGCATGACGTGTGCGTGCTACTGTACCACACACACAGCCTGGCATTTTAACTGTTCCAGAGATCAATTTATCTGATATTTAGTGAAGAGCAAGTGGCTCCTTTAAAATGTTTATCCCTGAAGATTAGAGACTTATTCTCAAGGATGGAGGTCATAGCTTGGTTGTCTTTTTAATATCTCCAAGAGAGACCAACGCGAATTCATCAATGCCTTACTGAATTCGGCACATTCTGCTCTTCTTTTGCTCTGTGTGGGAGAGAATACTAAGATACATGGTTGTTGTTAGACTAAAATTAAAGGAAGATGAGAAAAGCAAATGGTGTATTTCAGTGAGTTAGAATGAGGCCAGCGTGAACTCTGCTAAAAAGCCTCCCCTACAACTTAATTGTTGTCACATTGCAAGCTCTAACTTGATAAAAAGAAAAATTTTAAACTATGGCCTCCCTTAGTCTTCCCCATCTATGTGTGGGGGCTCTCCTCTGTGAGATCATCTGTTTGAATTTGAGTCTAAATGATTCAATCAACCCAAGTTCCATTATAATTTGGTAGCCCTTTGGCTAAATGCAGAGGGTTGGTGGTCTCACCCTGGAACCCTGCAGATGGGTCGCTGGCACTACTCCTTTATCCCATGGAGACAACAGGATGATAAATTTAAAAAAAATTCTCTGTGAAAGTTGGTTAGGCCCCTCCATTTCTAGGAATACTTTCTTCAGTCTGGTCTTTTCATATTCTAATCTCTGCTTTGCATGCAATGCTTGAATTTAGGGTCATTGCCATCTTTCAAATAAGATTGGTATCCAGATTTCTTTTCGGTGATGTTTTGAATTTTCACATTGATGCTGTAATATTTCAGAAATAACCACAAGTGATTCTGTCATTCTTCCAGACACTTTATTTTAAACCTGAGGAGACCATGGTCAGTATCAATAAATGCTTATTGAGTGTCAGCTGGGTAGGAGCCCTGTCCCTGGCACATTAACAAGTCTGCTCTTCGGGGTCTGGATTTCCAAGATGTTCCATCACCTGGTTTGGGAGTCAGATATTTCTCCCAAAGTGGTATGCCCTGTTTCCTAAATTTAAAATATTATTTTAAGTTCCCAGTTTTTAAAGACATTATCTATAGGACAAGAATGCCCAATGGTTTTCCTTTATTAAGTGCTTTCAAGAGTGAGAAGCCATAGTTAGTTAACTGTTTCATATGCATTTCCTAATTTTAATCCCCACAACCTACTGATTTGGGGGATTCTTATGATCCTTATTTTCTAGATGAGCACACTGAAGCTTAGTGAGAACATGTCGTTTGCTCCAGGTTATACAGCAAGTATGGAACACAGTTTGAGTCTGATCATGTTGGATCCTGCAACTTCTCCCCTACCCCATGTCCAGTTTGCTATTTGGTAGCCTTTTAGTTAATTCTCTGGTGCCAGGATGTTTAGAAGTTGTATGTCATTTAGTTGTACATTTAAAACCTTAGGAAACCAGGTCTGCATCAGCAAATGTTTACTAAGTATTGTCTGGAGTCATACTCACATCTGTTTGGCGCTGACCGGATTTCCAAATTATTTCATTAACTGATTATTTGGGTCTGACATGTTTCTGAAGGGGACTATCATAATGAAAATTATTTTAAATTCCCAATTATGTAGGCTGTTTTGTTTAAAGATGAGAACAGCTGGCAGTATTAATTCCCTAAAGTGTTGAAAAATTGTGGAAAAGAAAGACCCCAAACCAGCTTGTTAACAAATGGCTTAGCGGGTGAATCAGCAGGATTGTGCTCACTGGGGTTCTTTCTGGATATTTTCTGTGTCTCCACAATCTGGCTGTAGTGTGATGAGTTGTTCCGCTGAGAATCCAGAGTTGAAAGAATAAACAGGGTTGACAGAGTAAACAGAGTAAACCCTGAGTGTGGGGGGAAGTTTGCAAGGCAGCTTCTTTGCAGCCTTAAAGTCTAGCCTTTTGGGAATGGGCCCAAAGTTTTCTCTTGGTGAACGGCTGTAAACGTCTCATTGCACCCAGTTTGTTTGATTTCTCATTGACTAGTGCAAGGTCCTGGGCAGGCACCAACAGATGGAGACCACCTTTTGGGGGAGCCTGGCAAACAGGGCACCAGTCAGCCAACCAACACAAAAGTGCTAGGAAAGAGAGCTACACAACATGGTGCCCTAGCAGGCACAGGCACACACGTGTTGCATGCACCCACAGAGAGGGAAAGAGGATTACATAGTGAATTTATTGTTAGGGCTTATACCTCAAATTAAATGACACATTTTTCCTGAAAAAGTTCCACTTTGTATTTTCAAGTGCTCTCCTCTGAGGAGGTTTAAAGGCACACACTGTCAGTGAGAACCAAACAAGTGTCACTGCTACATTGGGTTGAGGATGGGCAAGACAGGGAAATTAAAGAGAAAGCTGATGAAAGAGTTGTGCAAAGAAAATGAAGGAGTAAGCCTTGCATGCCAATGGCTGGATGGCTCAGCAGTGGAAATAACAGAGAGCGATTCTGCAGCACAGCTATAATATATCAGGAGTGCTGTCTGGGCACAGGAGGGACCGCAGCAGATTGCCTCGCTGAGAAGAGCTGTTATCTGGGGGCGAGTTCTTACCCCTGAAAGTTCTTGTTGGTGCAGTCCTGTGCTCTGAGCACTTTTAAGATGGCTCAAGAAAGTTGCTCTTGAGTTATAGTTTGTGTAGCAAAATGGCTGTCTTTTGAGCCTCAGTGGGGGATGTTACGGAGAAGGCTCTGGGGTAGGGGGAGAACCAGGAACTGGTGGTCAGGGAAAGGGAACCATGTGTCATTCGGGCTGCTTTGGAGATCTCAGGACTGACCTCCAGGAACACCTGCCCCCCCCAACCACAGGTCACCAGTGTGCACTTGAAACATGAGCTCAGACAGGTCTCTCCACCCCCAGGACAGCTGAAGTTTGAGTTAATAGCACATAATTCAGCTCCTCATTGAGGCTTTCCTAGAAATCTGACCATGGACTCTGTATGAATTCAGGCTAGGAACATCTCATCTATCATGAGAGAGGAAAAAAAAATACCCACAACAAAACAAACAACAACAGCGAAAAACCTTTGGTATTTGTTCATTTGTAGCAATTGAATGAAGAAGTCTCAGTCCTCAGTGTTTCTTGTTTTCCTCCCTCCCACTTTTTCTTCATTTTTTGCAGTGTTGGGGATGGAACCCAGGACTCGGTGCCTGCTAGGCAAGCACCCTACCACTTGAGCTGCACCTCAAGACCCCTAGTTTTCTTCTTCTTGTCCCATCTATCCACACTGCTGTTCTTCAAGGGATAACTATCTCCCTTGGATATCACCAGAGGGATAACACCCATTTAAGGTCCTTAGCAATAGGATTTCCCCTTGTGGTGTATGGAAGAGAATCGTGATTTTTTATTGACCAGGAAACAGAGGTACTGCTGAGAGAATGAAACACAAGGTCAAGTGTTTGGGGAAGGGGTGGAATCCTTAGTAGAGACTTGGAAGCTGACTCAAACCTTTCTCTTCTTTAGATGTACACTTTTTTAAAAAAAATCACTTCTGCAAAAGTATAAGACTTTCAAGGTAATATTTGTCCTCTTGGCCCTCAACCCAGAATATTGAGGAGTTAACCAAAGCCTCCGAATGGAAGGAGTTCCTGTATAGAGCGGGTGGAAACAGAGAGGGGCTGTCTGTTGCGTCTTTGAAGATGGTCTCATAAGTTCCCCACATCCATCCTTGATAGGGGCTTTGCTCTTCTCTGCAGTTGAGGGTCCCTGTGCCATTTCCTTCTTCCTTTACGCTGGCCTTGGAGACATTCTTTGCTGGACCTGGGAGGAAGTCACATTTTCAAAAGGAGCACCAGAACACCTCAGGATGGCCAGTGCTCTTATTATTTACTTTTCAAGGCAGTAGCAGCTGAAGAAAAAGGTTCCAAACACATCAAATTGCTCTTGAGCTATGACGTGACAGTTGAGCATTTAGCTCTCCCCTCGGCAGAGCTTCAAAGTTCACTTCCAATGGCTTTTCTTCTCCGGGGCCACACCACCATCCTCAAAATGGGAGTCTGAGGATGCTTCCCATCCTACATCACTCACAGATCCCCACAGAACAACAAGCAGCAAAAACTAACAATTTACAGTTCACGTTCTTTGATGTAAGGTGGGATAGGGGAGTAGAAGGCAGTTGCATTGCCACAGAAAGCAAACTCTTTCTTCTCTCCTTGAGAAGACAGCAAACTGCACTAGCAAATTAAATATGAGCAAGCCTTTACTCAGATAAATTTAGCTTGATTTGGGTCAAGGTGGGGGATGGGAAGAGCAAAGAATTTAAACAGCACGTGCCAAGGATTTGCTGAACATGTTAAAAAAAATGCTGACTGGCATTAAATTAAGTAACAACTGAAGATTACACAAGGGTAAACACTGCTGCTAATGTTTGACTAAAAACTAACCAAGGGCTCTGAGTGACTCCAGTTAATTTACAGATCACGCCAATAATGGCTGCAGGGGGCTGGGGCTGCTGGAGGCTGGGGACACGTTTTATAGCCAGAAGCCAAGTTTGTAAATTTAGAAAAAGAAAACTAAAACTGTAGGAATTGCTTTAGAAACTTCAGGGAAGGAGAGGGAGAGAAGGGGAGGAGGGAGGGAGAGTGAGAGAGAGAGAGAGGGGTGGGGTGGGGGCAGGGAGAGAGGGAAAGAATCTAGTATGTCAGCCTGCAGGGCTTAGGGTAAAAAAAGCAGCCAAGAAAAAACAAAACAAAACGTCTAACTTTGAAGTTAAATGTTTCTAGGAGAACAGAGTGTAGTAGGATCAAAGAGTTAACTGTTCCTGTGGGGTAGGAGCCTTAAATTCTAGACTGTGCCAAGGGCTCCATCCACCCCCAAATGAAAGAGTGTAAATTCTCCTGGTGTTATCAAATACAATTGGTTTAACTCTGCAACATTTAGTTTCAAGTTCACATTTAAGTGTACAGTCCTACAGTGAGTGATTTTGAAATTATAGTCCCTCTTCCACATAACTTCTTTGGATACAGTTTTAAATGCTTTAAAAGTGGGATGTGTGCGGTGTATTTAGAAACACAGCCATTGAAATCCTTAGATTGGGTTTTCATCGGGTGCTTCAATTTCCTAAGGCTTGGGTGACCATCATCGCTGGACAATCCGATATAATGGAATGGTCTAATTCAAGGCTTTTCCCACATAATATCTAAAATCTCCCCTGAACCCCCACCAGGATACTATATTTCATTCTTCCATTTCCTTGGCTATAATCATATTAATTAATTAGTTAATGGTGCAGGGGATGGAACCCAGGGCTTTGCATCAAACATTTGCAGATTCACACTGTTTATTTACATTGCCACGTCATTATGAAGGAAGGGTCACTCATGGCCAGCGTATCTGGGATGGGGACCAGTCTGCTTCGTGCTCCACGGCCCTCCCAGGATTCTCATGGAAGCCCATTTTCTCCACAGCCCCATTCCTTCTCTTCAGGTTTCTGTCTTCTTTCAGTCAAAGGCAAAAATATGTGCGTTGGGACTGCCGCTGCCAGGGTCATCTTGGAGGCTCACAGCAAACAGCGAGCAGGTCTGGGTAACGTGGAGACACATTTCTGTGTTTGCCCAGATGGAACTTTAAAAATGCAAAAAGCCACCAAAATCTCTGCTCTGTCCCTTAATTGCTTGGATTATCAGACTGGAGAAATAAAAGGGCAGGTTTGTTCTAGGGCTGTTAAATTTGTGCTAACTTCACTGACACCAGCACTTTGACTCCGACAGCCTCTCCAGCATTCCCCGGGGACCCTCCCAGTGTGTCAGAAACCAAACACTCTGTCTGCAGAGGTAGCCCCACTGCCAGAGCTTCACTGCAGGGGCCAGGAGAGAAAAATAATGCTGTCGACCAACCCATCCCTTCTGTTCTTGGTTGACTTGACTCACATTATGATTTTTATCCAAAATTTGATAGCTGACCTGATTAAGGTCACCAGCCCCATGGGGCTATTTAAAAATTTTGAAAATCACATGGAACTTTCCAGTTCTTTCCAATGTGAGTTTGCTCAAATATTCTGATGAGCCAATTCTTGAAGATACATAGTCTCCCAAATGGGGAGGTGTGCCACACTAGGGAAATTTAAAAGCAAAAGTAATTTTAGAGTGACCAGAATTAGTAGACATTGGCATGGTCCCCTCTATCCTAGGATTATCCACATCTACTGGGTTAGGTTATGACAGAAAATTGAAGAGTCTAAGGGGGATAGAGTTTTCATGTACAGAAATTTTTGTGATCCAAACAATTCACACTAATTAAAAACAATTTTTATGTGAATTGACAATTGTAGATTCACTATATGACTAAGTAGCTCAATTGCCAAGTTGTGGCTTTTCCTTTCCTTGTCTCCAAAAACAAACAAACAAAAAATATAGCTATAGGTTGCATTTATCTGGCTCTTCAGCTCTTCTAAATTTAATATGAAATTTATGTGGTTTCTCAAAACTTGAAATCACAAAGTTGGGTAATAATAATAATAGTTGAAATTAAGGTTCTGTGTATCTACTCTGCTATTCTAAGCAACAGCCCTGTGGGGCAGGTACTTTTGTTATCCCATTGCAAAGCTTAGGAAGGGAAGTAGAGAGAGACGGATCAGGCATCTGGGGTCATACAGCAGTGGCTGGAGAACTCAGATCCAACCATGTTACCTGTTTTCATTTAGTTTTGGGCTCCACCAGTGAATGGAGACATCATCACTCTGATTTTTCAGGCCTCAGAGTGCATCTGCTCACCATGTTGGCTGGGTTTCGTCCTGTGATCTCACCTATTCTGGCATGGCAGATACTTCATACTAGAGTGGGGGAGGAAAGTAGGGGTTGGATTTCTGGAAACCAACTCAAACTCCATTCTCCATTCTGCCTGAAGAATCTCCTCCCACAATTTAGAGAGAAATTTTAAAGAGAGAACTATTTTATTGGAAAATAAAAATAGCTACCCTTAGTTTATAACATGTCAGAAGTTTCTCAAAGTCTTTGGCATTCATCACTCATTGTATTCTCACAACACAATGGGGGTAGATGGTGTTATCATATTGATTTTATAGGTGGGTAAATCGAAGCACAGATAGGTGATATCACTTGCTTCAAATCATCTAGTTAGGGTGTCATACAAATGAGCTACTCCCAGGGACCCTGGTCCTAGGATCCAAGCTCCTAACACTGCACTCTCTCACCAGTGAGTTGGGAACTGTTCAGGTGGTTTGAAGGCTAGCAATGAAATGATGTCAGGTTCATAATTCAGTCAGAGTTCTGTCACAGTTGAGTGCAGAATTGGCTATTACGAATAACAGCAGAGTTGCTCCTATTACTGCTGCTGTCATAGCAGAATATTCCAGAAAAAAAAAAAAAAGATCTTACCCTTGGAGGAGGAGAATAAGGCCATTATTCTCCCAGAATCTTAGAGAGGATGATTTCTAATTCTTTTCTATGCCTATTTGCCTGCCTCAAAACATGAGCCTAATAATAATAGTCTCTCTCCTCTCTGTTTTTAAAATCTGTGGTGTTTTCCATTTTTCAAAGCAATTTCTTACACATTTCTTCATGTGATGTGTGTAAGGTCCTTGCTTAGCATCTGGATGGCCATCTTAAGTGACAGCTGGCATTTTAAGAAAAATTTTGCTTTCCCACCCAAGGGCATTTCTGAGAAAGGCTCACCACTCCCTCATACCAACCCCACCCTTCACTGCCCGCATTAGGACTCCCCTGGCTCTAATCCCTGAGCCTGCCCCATGAAAGTCCTGAACCCCAATCCTGTTTTGCCTCTCTCCATCTATGGAGAGATGTGCCTTTATTTGTCAGGTCTGACATATAAACTCTCGTGTGTGTGTCCCTGCCTGGTCTCTGTTTTATTTCTCGCTCTCCTGTCTCCTGGTTCCTCACTTTCCTTTCAATGTGAACCAGGCCACGGCTCTGTAGGGTGAGATTAGGATCTTCACTTTATAGGGAAGGAATCTGTAGCCCAGAGACACCCAGACCCACAAAAGTGGTCAAAAAGGGCGAGATGAAATCCTGGGGATTCCAAGCCCAGATGTGTTTCAGCTCTATCCTCAGTTCCTTCTGCAGTGAGAAATAGTCTCCTGGGGCAGCAAATCCACAGGGAGATCTTGAAGCATTCATAAAATTTTGTTCCTTAGAACAAAATTCTGCCCCAATTGACTAGAAACCACCCACTCATACTGCCCACACTGAATTTTGTGCCTGAGTCTCTTGCCATGGTAGACATCTTAGTGCAGTAGATGAGGATATTGGAGTTACCAGGTGTGAGGACAGCGCTTAGAGTCTGAGCCCACGGGGCTTGTTATTCTGCAGGTCCAGGTCATAGAAAGGGAACAACTGTGCAGGGGAGGGAAGTGTGAATACCATGCCTGGGGCCTTGGCGTCCATCCTGCACGATTCTAAAGAAGTATTAATTTTCCTTAAAAAAAAAAAAAAAAAGAAAGAAAAAGAAAAAGTCAGACCTGTTGATAGTGAGTGGGGTCATGTCCCAGACTCCCCTTCTCCTGCCATTCCCTTGGGGTATGGGATGCTGGCAGAGGAAGGAGTAGTCGGCTAGCCTTATTCACTCCAGTTTACAGTTCACAGGGTGGGGGTTAGCCCGAGGCTGGACACAAGTCACCCCAGCTCAGCATTTTAGAACAGCCTGGGCAGTTTCCACAGCTCTGAACCTGTGGCCTAGAAGCAGGCTCATAGAACAACACATTCTCACAAAATACTACCAGCTGGTTTACAAGGTGTCCTGAAGAAAAATTAACATCCCCCACCCCTCTTGGAAGGAAGGAATGAGGAGGAAAAGAGAAGCAACTGGAAAAAAATGCAAAAATGTATGTAAAAGGAAGACTTACAAAGCCCCTTTTTCTGAGAAGCCTTTAACCTGGAGTTTACCAGCAAGGAGCTAGCAGACACATGTGTGCAGGTTAATGTCCCTAAAATAAGGCAGGAGCCAGTAATAACAGGGTCAGAGTGACAGAATGTTACAGCTGGTAGGAAAGTGTGCGCAGCACCACACCAGTAGATCCAGCAGTGACTCTCCACAGAGGGTAGGGCTGGAGTTCCGGCTCTGGGGCATGCATCCCAGTAGGGGGAACAGGCTCTGCTTCCAAGAAAGCATTCCCTAGCCTCTGGTACAGATCCCTGAGAATTTTAGGAAGTCTTTGCAGGGAGATTAAGGGGGTATCTCTGGGTTCTGGAGGCTGGTTGCCTGATTATTGTGTGCAGTTGGGAAAGTCTTGGCAGAGGCGGGTGCTCTGTGCAAGCACTGGACAAGTGCACACACATGTGGTAGCAAAGTTGTGACTTGGAGAGTTGTGTGGCATTTGTGAGAGATGGAGCTTGTCACTGTGACTGGGGCCCAGACTTATGGATCTGTCATCGCTTACCCTGTGGTGGCTTGGACATGCGCTTCTTTGGGGGCTAGCCATGGTACTCCTCTTTTTTTCCTAAGGCCATGGAGTGCCAGCTTCCATTTCACTACTTTCTATTTCTTTGGAAAACATTTCAGAATCGCTTTCCTCATTGTGCCCACTAAAAAAAAAAAAAAAAAATCAACCTTCGCTGCCTGCCACCCTGAGCAGGAAGAGCTGACCCACATTCACCAACACGTTCCCTCCTTGCAGCTGCTAGCACCAGGTGGGTGGCTGCCATCCGATGATGTTCCTCCCTGGCCAGCACATGTTTTTAAATGACTGTGCAGTATCTGTGCTAACAAAAGCAAATGGACCTGACGAGGTCCCAGCAGCCCACGGGGATACCCTCAGATTCTCTCTTCCTGCCCAGCTGGGCTTTGGCTTTGATTCTCCTCCCTTTTTTTTGATTTTTTGATTCTCTACTCCCCTTCATGCATGTGGCTATTTTAGTCACTGCAAAATGCTTTGTGCTGCTTCTAGACATGAAATGTGCACCGGAGCACAATCTAGTTCTTTGGACTCAGAACCTCAGCTTGAGTGCTGATGCAATTATCCACTGCATCTGTGTCCATATGGACAAATCCTTTTAATTCCTGTTCCTTAGTCTCCCCACCTACGAAGTGGCACAGCAGCAATACCTGTCTGAATATGGTTCTTGTTGGAATTAAATGAAATAAAATAATAGGTACTTAGCACAATGCCTACAACATGGACAGATGCCAGTTCCATAATGCTAGCATTATGTCCTGTTTTTTTTGTTGTTGTTGTTGTTGTTATTGTTGTTTGTTTGTTTGTTTTTCTCCCCAAATGGATCTTAATATACATCTACTTATGTGGTAAGGTCTGATGGCTTAGAGGACAGGAAGAAGCCAGCCACAGGGAAGCAAAAGCCACAGCTAACTCTTTTGCCTCACTCAGCAGCCACTGGTCTACCTTCTGACTCTTCCACATAGACTTGTGCTAAACCTGAACCTGGGAGAGGAGAACGGCTGTCCCCATCCTATAGGACACTTGTGGCACAGGTCTTGGGTGTTTATTGCCTGTGTAAACTATTGCCTCACTTTCCATATGGTGTCCAGGAATGGCAGGGAATGCCCAAGAACCATTATTGGAACCCTAGGGCATGGTAGAGCAGGACTTCCTCTGCCTTCCCCTCCTAGTAATGGAAATCTGAAGCCCAGGACTCAGTCAAAACACCTGAGAAGAAGCTGCTAATGAAAATGGTTGACTCTGCCTTTCAAGACTGCAATTGCTCTCCAGGATTGCACTACTGACCCAGGTGCTTCCTCGTTGCTGCTGGTAAAATCTGTCAATCGGCCAGTCTACAGAGAAGAAAGGCAGACTGAAGATAGATAGGGTACAAGGCCATTTAGATCAAGGATTCTCAAGACAGGAGCTGTCATGGCACCAGTCTTGAGTGAACTGGATTAGGTAAATGGCAGGAATCCTTTCCAATGAAGGACCAAGTGGGCAGATAGAAGTTTCTCTATTCAGCTTTTTCTGCATATAGTGCTAAGTAAATTCTCAAGTGCATAAGCAATTAATAATTAGTATAGAAAGAGAGAGAGAGAGAGAGAGAGAGAATTGAAAATAAATAAATAAGGGCACTTCATTGTGCACACAATTTAGATATTTTTGTGCTTGAAGTAAAGTAGGCCTAAGTGGTCAACTCCAGACTTTGGTGGATCATAGAGTTTGTGTGCCTGTGAGCTTGAATTTTAGCCTGCTCAAATGTCCTCTCGTCCACCTTTTCTGTGCCTCATTTTTCTCCAGGATAAGAATTAACATAAACTACAAAGATTCTCCAGGGACTAGTTATTAACCAAGAATGTTGAGAGGCCTTGACAAATATAAAATGTTATATGTAAACCCAACAGTAAATCAAAGAGTTATCTACATCCAACGAGGCCTAGAGTTTTCCTTCAATACTGCAGTCTCCTAGTTTTCCAATCATTCCAGGGCAGATCAAAGTTCCGTGGTATATCTTTTTAATGTGGCAGGCCTCAAGGGTGGATTGAGTTAGGCAATTTCTCCTCTTTTTTGCCCTCTATTCACAGACAACACTCCAACAGGGTAACATAAAACCACGGATAGATTTCTTTACAGCATTATGTAAGTAAACGAGGGAAGCAGCCCGAGCCCTGTGCATAGGACAGGAGAAAAAAGTATGGGAGAAGAAAACGGGCCTTTGCAGAAATGACAAACGTGAAAACCCCCACAGCTTTGAATGTTCTACTTAAGGAGTGTTTCTTTGGCAATTCAGCATTTTCTGAAATTGGCCTCAGACCTCAGGTCCTCCTGAGGTGTTGACTCTGGAGGACCCAGGGCATCCCAGACGCCCCCAGCTCTCCCCAACAAAGAGGATTATTTCTGAACTTGCTGGCTCATGATCTCCCAGTATGTTGTTCACGGTGGAGGTGTCCAAAACGTGTCAAATACATCGAGACTTTGCAAGGTATGTGCATGTGTGCACGTACATGCACACACCCACCCACACCCACACCCATCCCTCCAACCTAGACTAGAGAGTTCAGCTAGAAAGAGAACAGCATGCAACTGGCATGCCACGCTGTGAGGACGCCTCTCCTGCTGGCTCAGCTACCCGACAGGTTTGTCTGGGTATGTTGTCCTGCTGAAGCCAAGTTTCAGGGGAGGAATTTGCTCGGATTTAGGGCTGGAGTTCAGGTTTGCTGATATGAGGACTGATCTTTTGGTTGTCAACAAAGAAAAGGTGGGTTCAAACAAGCAACAGAGGACCATGTGCTACTTGATAATGGCCATCTCTGGCTCCAGTTCAAAGTCTGAGAAATAAAAATGTTATGCAGAACATCTAGGCAGTGGTAGAATACTAGGAGTAGACGCTGGGAAGAAGGAGATTCATTTCAAAGGGACGTGGACAACTTCTCAGGGTGTTAGAAATATTCTGTCTCGATTATTGTGACGGCAATTTGGCTGTGTATGTTTGTCAAAATTCATAGAATCGCACCTGAAAAGGATGAATTCTACGAATGCAAATTATAACTCAACAAACCTAAATTTTAAAAATACTGTACTTTTAGGCCTGGGGTTGTGGCTCAGTGGTGGAGCACTCACCTAGCATGTGCAAGGCCCTGGGTTCTTCAATGCCAGCACCGCATATAAATAAATAAAGTTATTGTGTCCAAGTACAACTAAAAAGTGAATATTAAGGAAAAAATACTGTAGTTTTAGAGGTCATTTAAACCCAAAGAGCATGTTGAGTCACTAATGCCTCTCTAAAAATAACTTGAACGGAATTTTGTTTTAATTAATTTTTTAAAAATGCTGCAGGGTAGTCTTAACTCTTTAAGATTCAATAGGAAGAATAGAATCTAGATTATTTTTCAGAGTTATTAATACTGTTGTTCCCGCCCCGCCCACCCCTTGGAACTTAGGAGTGCTTAAGCACTGAGCCATATCCCCAGACCTTTTAATACTTTATTTTGAGACAGGGTCTTACTAAGTTGCTTAGGACTTTGCTAAATTGCTCAGGCTGCCTTTGAACTCGGCCTCCCAAGCCACTGGAATTACAGGGGTGTGCCACCATACCCCCGTCTATTTATACTTTTTATGTGGGCATTTTTATCCAATTATTTTTATTTTTTTTAAAAAATAAGAAGACAGCCTTAATATTAAAAGTTGAAAGATCCCAAAGCAAGGGTGCGATGAAAATTTAGTATTTCTTAAGGATAATTTATTTAGAAAAAAAATGAAGAAATCAACTATTAGAACTAATAGATTATTTCTCTGATGACTAGATACAAAACATAAACACCCACCACCAGATATTAGTTATAAAGAGGAGAAAAAGCTCATTTACTCTGTGGTGAGGTGGGGGTAGAAAGAAAAGCAACCCAAACAAGAACAAGATTAATAAGTTTTTTTTTTAAATGTACAGGGTCTCTTTAAGTTTAGCTGTAAAATTTTAGTTAATAATTCAAAAGTAGAGGTGAATAAATTGAGACATAGTCTACATCATTGAATGATGTCATTTTTTTTCTCAAATTAATGGTTAGATCCAATATGGTACTAATCAAAATCCTGATTGGAATATATTTGAATGAAAATATTACTGTAGAGTGACTCTAGAAGAATGTATAGTTAAAAATAACCAAGAAACTTGATTTAAAGAGATAAAGTGTACTATACTCCACATTTTAAAGTCCTGCTATAGAATTTTAATAACATGATTACTGTGCAAGACCAGATAGAAAAAAAAACAGAGTTCTTGAATACATTTGAATATATATACATATATATGTACTATATGAAATAACTTTATGAAGTATGAAATTTGAATGTGATAAAGTTATTTTTAACTAGTGGGGAAAATGAAAGATTATTCCAACAAATAATGCTGGTGTGATTAGTCTAGTTTTTGAAGGGAGAGGGGACTCAAAACATATCCCTGATCAGATTCTTGATGACTTCAATAACTTAAAAATTCTAAATATGAAAACACAAAGGAAAAAAAATTATAGTAAAAATTCACAGGGCTGGGATTGTGGCTCAGAGGTAGAGTGCTTACCTACATGCGTGAGGCACTGGGTTCGATCCTCAGCACCACATAAATATAAAATAAAGACATTGTTTCCACCTATAATTAAAAAAAATTACAAATTCCCAGTATGTTGAAGTACTTTTTAAGCAAAAAGATAGAAGAAGACTTTATAAAAATAGAAGACAATTTTTTTAAACATAAAAGTAGAAAACTTGCCTACATGGAAATTCATCAATAAAAAATATAAGACAAAGAATACGGGGTGGAGAGGCAAAATATAACAAATCTTAACATGGTTAATATATGAAGAGCTTCCAGAAGTCAATAATTAAAAGATAAGTATACTAAACAGAAAAATCATTAATATTTACCAAGAAAGGCAATTTATTAAAGAGGAAAAAAATTAGGCAATAAATCATGGAAAACTTGAGGCTCACTACTTTTAAATAATTTAAAGAACACACCAACAGCCATCTCTCAAATTGGTAAATATTTAAAATAAAACAACAATAACAACAATTTTTTGGTCAGCTTTTTAGTTGTTGTGACCAAAAGACCTGACAAGAACAACATAAAGGAGGAAAAGTTTATTTTGGCTCAGTTTCAGAGGTTCAGTCCACAGTAGGCCCACTCCACAGCTCTGGGCTGGAGGTGAGGCAGAGCATCATGGCAGAAGGGTGGGGCAAGAAAGTCCCCTTTGACCTACCTCATTGGACCACACCCTACCTGCCTACAGTTACCACCCAGTTAATCCATGTCGGTAGATTAATCCACTGATTAGATTAAACCTCTCAGAATCGAATCATTTCACCTCTGAAAATGCTTGCATTGTCTCACACATAAGCTTTTGAGGAACACGTCATATCGAAACCATGCCAACCAATAATTACATATTTGATCAAAGTTCAGGAAAAAGAAAAATCTCACACGGTGCTGGTGGAGATACCAAAGTCTTCTATATTTTCTGGTTGTATGTATCTAACGACTTAAAGCTATGGATATAATATTTGACCAAATAATAACCATTTCGAGGAGCCATATCATTAGAAGACATTTTTAGGAAACATAAAGATTTAGGTGAAAGGAGTTATTTCAGTGTTCCTTATAACTGAGAAATTCTAAAGATAGGTTTAATTAATTATGGTTCATCTATACTTACAGATTTGCAGAAATATAGTCTCAAGAATATTTAAAGCTTTCCAAAAATGAAAAAAAAAAGGCAAAGTGGAAAAAAAACAGAATACAAAGCCACATATACAACAGAACAGAATTGTTGATGGGTTTGGATGTATATATATATATATATATATATATATATATATATATATATATACACACACACACATACATACATATACATACATATGCACATACATAGAAAAAAGACTGGAAGGACTTGCACAAACAGAATGTCATAGTGGTTGATAGGATAGTAGAATTATTGGTGGGTTTTTATTACTTTTATTTGGTGTTTCTCCAGATTTTTTTCTGTTTAAAGAATCTATTAGCTATATGATCAGAAGCATAAATATTATTTTTGTAATTTTCTTTGCTATCAAGGGCTCCCCCTGCTGCTCATCTAAAAAAAAAAATCATGGAGAGTTGGTTTATTTTTCCTCTCCCCAAAGCCTGCAGTCTTGCTTCTGGAGATGCTCTTCACTTCTTATTCACCTTCTTATTTGAGTATTTGGTAATGACATATCAAGTTCTAGGCTTGCATTTGTTAATTGAGATATAAATCACATAAACTGGTCATCTGTGCAAAGGGCACAATTCAGTGATTTTTAAAGTCTGTTCACAAAGTTGGGTTAACTGTTGCCACTAATTCCAGAACACTTTCATCATCCCAGAATGAAAACTTTTACCCATTAACAGTCCCTCCCTCCTTACGTTACTGGTAACCACTAAGCTACTTTCAGTGATTATGGATTTGCCTATTTTAGACATTTCACATAAATGGATGGAACTCATACTGCACATGGCCTGTTGCCTCTGGCTGGCTGCACTGTGCTTCATGTTTTTAAAATCCATCCACGTTGCATCAGGTATCTGAACTTCATTCCCACTATGACTGAATAATATTCCTCTGTTTGAATATATACATCTTCTTTGTTAGTGGTCACCAGTTAATGGACATTTGGGTTGTTTCCACTTTTTGGCTAAATAATTAATGCTACAATGTGGGGGGGGGTACTGGGGTTTGAACTCAAGGGCACTTGACCACTGAGCCATATTCCCAGCCCTATTTTGTATTTTATCATATTTTTAAAATTATCTTGGGTATTGTTTTAGTCAGCTATTTTGCTGCTTTAACATAAAGACCCAACCAGACCAACTGTAGAGGAGGAAAACTTTATTTGAGGGCTCACGGTTTCAGAGGTCTTAGTACATGGAAGGCTGGCTCCATTCCTCCAGGCTCAAGGTAAGGTAGAATAACATGGCTGAAGAGTGTGGCAGAGGGAAGCAGCTCGTATGGTGATCAGGAAGCTGAGAGAGAGAGAGGTCTCCACTTGCCAGATACAAATATATACCGAAAGTGATGGCCCTTCCTACCTCCTGCAGCCAAATCACCATTCAGTTAATCCCTGTCAGAAGATTAATTCATTTATTGGGTTAAGACTGTTCTAACCCAATCCTTTCTCCTCTGAACCTTCTTGCATTATCTCACACGTGAACTTTTGGGAGAACCTCATATCCAAACCATAACTGGTATATACTAGTCTAAATACTAGACTCTTATCAGGTATATAATTCTCAAATTTTTTTCCCATCCCATGGGTTAACTTCACTTTTTTGATAGTACTCCTTGAAGCACAAAAGTTTTTTTTTAAATTTTGATTAGTTCAATTTAGATACTTTTTATTTTGCTGTTTGTGATTTTCATATCATATCTGAGAAATCATTGCCTAAATTCAGGGTCACAAATTTTACAGCTATAGTTTCTTTTAATAGCTTTATAGTTTCAGCTTTTACATATAGACATTATACATTGTGTGCTCATTCTGGTGTATGATATGAGGTAGGGATTCACCTGCATTCTTTTGCAGGTGCATAGCCATTTGTTTTAGCACCATCAAAGAATATTGTTCTCACTCTCGAATTGTTCATATGTTCTAGTAAAACCTAAATTGACTACAAATGTATTTGTTTATTTCTGTATTCTTAGTCTTATTCCAATCTGTATGACTATCCTATGTCTCTACCATATAGTCTTAATTGTTACAGCTCCATGCTGTATCAAAACTGGCAAGTCTTAGTTCTCCATCTTTGTTCTTTTTTGGATTGTTTTTATTATTATGGGTCCCTGGAATTTGCATTTGAACTTTAGGATTAGCTTGTAAATTTATGCATGAGAAATAAAAAGGCAGCTGGGATTTTGATAGACAGTGGGGAATCTATAGGTTGATCTAGGGAATTTGTTATGTTAACAATTTTAAGTGTTCCAATCTATGAGTACAGGATGTATTTCCACTGATTTTCTTTAATTTCCTTCCATGATGGTTTCTAGCAGTATTCAAGTAGTTCACTCACTTTGTTAAATTTATCCCCAGGTATTTTATTCTTTAATGCTGTTGTAAATGAATTTCTTAAATTTCATTTCTTGATTGCTTATTGTTAGTGTGGAGAAATAAAATCCATTTTTTCCTGTTTTGCTCTTGTACCCTATAACCTTGCTGAACTGATTTATTAACCCTAATAGATTTTCATGGATTTTTTAAGAATTTTCTATTATAAGATCATGTCATTAGCAAATAGAGACAGGTTGACTTCTTCCCTTCCAATCTGGATGCTTTTTATTTACTTTTCTTCACTAATTGCTGTGGGCAAAAGCACCACCTGTGTATGTTGAATAGATGTGTCTAGAAAGAACTTGATTTTTCTGGTCTTAGTAGGAAGACTTTCAGGCTTTCAGCATTAAGCATTCTTCTTTAAGAATTCTTCATTAAGAATTCTTCTTTCATGCTATTTACCAGATTGAGGAAGTTTCTTTCTACCTAATTTATTGAATGTTTTATTGTGAAATAACTTTTATAATGAGCTTGGTCAAATGCTTTTTCTATGTTGATTAGAGATGATCCTGTAATGTTTACTCCTTTTTTTTTTAATAATATGCCAAATGACATTGATTGGTTTTGGTACATTAAACCAACTTCACATTCCAGGAATAAATTCCAGTTGCATAATTTTTTTAAAAAAGGAATGCATACTAAATTAAGTGTGCTTGTGTTTTGTTGAGGATTTTTGTTTTTTTTTTTTTCACTTATGATCACAGGGATATTGATCTGAGTTTTTCTGGAGATGTCTTTTGCCTGGTTTTAGAATGAGTTGAGAAATATTGCCTCATTTTCTGTTTCGTGGAAAAGCTTGTAAAGGATTAGTCTTAATTGTTATTTAAACATTTGTCAGAATTTAAGAGGGAGGCCATCTGTTCCTGAGCTTTTCATAGAACTACTAATTCAATCTCTTAACTTGTTATAAGTTTATTTAGATTTTCTATTTCTTCCTGAATCAGTATCAGCATTAGTATGTTTCTAGAAATATGTTCATTACCTCTGGATTGTATAATTTGTTATCATACAGTTGTCCAAAATATTTGATTCTAACCCTTTTTATTTTCTATACAAGTGAAAATTCATTATTTCTGTAAGGTTGGAGCAATTTCTTCTCTTTCATTCCTGCTTTTAGTAACTGATTTTAGTACTTAAAATCTCTTTTTTCTTGGTCATTCTAACTAGAGATTTGACAATTTTGTCTATATTTTCAAAGAACAAATTGTTAGTTCATTTACTTTTCTATTGTTTTTCTGTTTTCTATTGCATCAATTTCTACTCTAATATCTATTATTTCCTGCTTTTTATTACTTTTGTTTGCCCTTATTTTTCTAGTTTCTTAAGGTATAAGGTTAGTTTATTGATTTGAGGTCTTCATCTTCAAAATAGACATTCACAGCCATAAATTTTCTTCTTAGAAAAAAATAGCTGTATGGCATTAGCTGTATGGCATTAGCTGTGTGTCATAAGTGTTTTGATATGTTATCTTTTTATTTTCATTCATCTCAAAGTATTTCCTAATTTACTGCAATTTCTTCTTTCACTCATTTGTTATTTTAAAATATATTGTTACTTTTCACACATTGATGAAGTGTTCAAAATTCTGTTATTCAGCAACTTCATTATGATGTAGATGTGGATCTTTATGATTTTATCCTACTTGGAATTTGTTGAGTTTCTTGGTTGTGTAAACTAATATTCTTCATTAAATTTGGGAAGTTTCAGTCATTACTTCTCAAATATTATTTTCCCCCTTTCTTTCAACCCTCTGCTTCTGGGACTCTGTTTATATATGTATTGGTGTGGTTGATGGCTTATGCCTCTATTTTTCTTTATTATTTTTTATGCATATTATTTAGAATGAACAATCATAACTGACCTTTTTTTTAAAAAAAATTTTAATTGTCAATGGATCTCTTATTTATTTATATGTGGTGCTGAGGATTGAACCCAGGGCCTCACACGTGCTAGGCAAGCACTCTCTCTCTGAGCCATGACTCCAGTCCCACAATTGACCTATCTTAAGGTTCAGTGATTCTTTCTTCTGCCTCAACAAATCTGCTGTTGAATACCTCTAGTGAATTTTTAATTTCAATTATTGGATATTTCAATTGCATGATTCCTATTTTGTTCATTTCTATGGTAGAGAATATTGATATTTTTTATTTTATGAGCTATCATTCTTGTACTTATCTTTACTTCTTTAGGTATGGTTTCTTTACTTCTTTGACATATTTAAAAAGGGCAATTTAAAGTCTCTATCTAGTAAGTCCAATGCATTAATCTCTATTTAAAAATTTTCTATGGATGATACTTTCTACCAGACCATTTGCTAACTCTTGTATTTTCTAGCAGACCAATTGCTAACACTTGTATTTTCTTACAGAAAGAAATACTGTAATTTCTGGGCTTTCACTTTTGGATCCTTGGAATCAAAACTTTCAGAGATGGAAAGACCCTTGGGTATCTTCTGGTTTGTCATGTCCCAGAGGTTTTCTAGAGGTGTTAAGTGGTGCACAAGGACAATTCTGTGAGAAAAGACCTTTGGTAAATGCTAATTAAATCAAGTTAAACAGGCTTATTTATTGTTGAATTTATATAGCATTTAACAAATCTGTAAATTTCTAGAAGCGGGGTACAACTTGAGGCATTTCTCAAATTAATTGGATAATTGATCATATTTATTAAAAAGTATCTTCTAGAGAGTGTTCTGCAGGATTTAAGAAACCCTACTCTAATTCAGTGTCATTATTTTATCTATGAGGCTCAGAAAGGTTAAGTTTGTGTGGCCAGATTTAACAAATAAAAATGCAGGTCACCTAGTTAAATTTGAATTTCATAAAAATGACAACTAATTTTTTGTCATTTTCATACATTCTGCTAAAACTCTGTTGTTTATCTGAAAATTACCGTTAGCTGGGTATCCTGTATTTTTCCTTGGCAATCCTAGAAATTGGCTTGCCCAAAATGACATAGCAATTTCATAGAAGAACTGGGACCAAAATTAAACTTTCTCATACTGTTGTCCAGTGGTTTTACTCTGTAAGGCACATAAGCCTGATGGAGGGTTTAGACAGCGGCATTCTGATGCCACTGATGTTGGTAGAATCACCACACTCTTCCATGATGCTCCTTCAAAGAAGCCACCTGGCATGCAAGCAAGATAATGCTACAGCCAGTATTAATCTAAAAATAATAATGATAATGAGACTAGCTATTATTGGATGCCTACTATGTGCCAGACACTATTTCAAGAGTTTTTCTATCTTTCATCATTTAAACCTTACAACATCACTATGAGGCAGGGGCTGTGATTATTCTCATATTACAGATATGGAAACTGAGGTGAAAGAGGTTAAGCAACTTGTTCAGGATCTTTCTTGGCAGAGAAAATAAGAAAGAAAATAATGTTGGGTGCTGTGGTGCATGCCTGTAATCCCAGTAGGCTGGAAGGCTGAGTCAGGAAAATCCCAAGTTCAAAGCCAGCCTTGGCAATTTAGCAAGGCCCTAAGCAACTTAGCAAAATCCTGTCTTAAAATAAAAAATAAAAAGGCCTGGGGATGTGGTTTAGTGGTTGAGCACCCCTGGGCTCAATCCCCAGTGCCCCACCCTCCCCCCCCTCCCCCCCCAAAAAAAAGAAAAAGAAAGAAAGAAAATAACTTCCAGAAGAGAAAAATTATGCTACATTTAAAAATAGATCTCACTTTTTATATATAACATAAAGTGTTATATATAATGTGATTGAGAAGGAGTTAAAAGTTAACTTTCTCTTTGACCAGATCTCTGGAGGCTTATATGAAGTCAATTTTAAGATATGAAGGTTTTACCAGATAGATGAATATTTATATTGTGAAGGAAATTCACTTGATACAGTTCCTCCAAAGCAAGGAAAGGCATAAAACAGAAATTTGTGTGCGATTGGGGTGTCTCTTTCTAGGTTAAGTTTAGAGGCACAACCACAGATTTAAGCTGAGAGCTGCAAAGAGCAACAGGTCCTGCAAATGGTACCTGAATTTATAAATGGAGGGTCACAGTCATATCTTATGGTCTCTCTTTCCTCAGCAGAATGTAGTGCAGTACCTGGCATGTCACAAGAGCTCAGTAAAAACTTGTTTATTAGATGGGAACGAAAGGGAGTACTTATGGACATACACAGGTGAGCAGGGTGCTTACTGTCCTTTCAGGTAGAGTCACTCACTCACTGTGTCCTTTCTCCTGTGACAGATTGTGAGAATGGCTGCAGACTCCCTCTTTGACACTGGAACCTGGTATTCTTGTGGTTAAGGTCCTACCTAGCTTTCAGGTTCCACGGATGCACAGTTTCCTTGGAGGGTTAAAAAAAAAAAAAAAGAAAAGAAAAAGAAACCCTGAGATTTTCAGAGAATTTAGGTGAGGGGGCACACACTTTCAAAATTGTTATATTAAAATAGTATGCTGACCTTCATTATCTGGAGTCATGGTCTATGGAGAAGAAGAGGATTGACTGGGCTGTGGCAGAATTTGATTTAATCTGTGATTAATTGGAGTCTGTCTGTGGCGTTTCTCATTCGTGTGGCTTTCTTCAGTGATATCCAGCTCTTATTTGCCAAGTCTCTTTGGCCTTAAATGACATGTCTGACTAGCAACAGTGATGGATTATTTGGATATGATGTTTGTTGAATGAATCCTTAACTTCTCTTCCTCTCTTGGACTAGTGAAAATTCTTCCCCCTGGGCTCTTGTCAAAATCACTTTAATTACTACAGACTTATGGCTCAAATTTCTGAGAAATTCTAAATTTGTAACTTGAAACATCAGTTGAATCCTGCGTATTCTACTTCTCTGACTACAACTGTTATAAGTAGTAACTCTCATTTTCCGAAGCCTACTTTGTTCCTTACTCTGCGAAGCACTTTATGTGCATTAACTCATTGATCAAATGGACACCACTGTTTCCCTACAGGAATAAATTTAAGCTCAGAGAGGTTAAGTAACTTGCCATAGGTCCCACAATGAGTTAACAGTCTGGGAATGAATGTGCACTAAAGAATTGCCATAAAAAATTTACTATTTCAGACTAATGGAGGCGAGACAACCTGAATTTGCGAGACATGGGCTTAAAAAAACTCTTGTTTAAAGCTCCAGTTCACTGCCTTCTCACACGCTGAGCAACTTGAACTAGATATGCAAAGAGAGCAGTTGCCTCCTAGGGGGTCTTGGAAGACATACATATAAGCATTATTTATAATTAGCATGTCACTCTTAAAGCATCATTTGTAATTAACATGTCAGTTATTTATAGTTGAAGAAATACTTCTAAATTATTTTTAAAGGATCTTAAGAAACAGTTTGTCTTAAGCTATTTAAATTGTAATTCTTTTCACCCTTGATTTGCTTAGCAAACTTCAGGCCCGTCCTGGAACCAACTTAAAAGTAATGGGAGTGTGGATGAATGCAGTTTAATGTCTTTGAGGATCTGTAGCTATCCTGGTTTGGCTTTTTTCTTTAAAAGACAATCTCTTGTGACTGAGACTGGCTATTTCCAGTATCTGTAAGATTCCCCCTTTGTCATAAGAATAGAATCAAAGCCTCTAAGGAATTGGATTCAGTTCTATGCATCCAGAATTCTCTTTTGAAGTGGTGCTTTACAAATATTAGCAAGTACCTGCCTAAGTCTCCAACTTGTATGCAGTCACTGCGCTTTTATGAGATTAGCAGCCATTACTCCTAGTTCTTTGTCTGGGAGCTGAAGTGAAAAGCACAGTGGGCTGAGAGAACCCTTCTCCGGCTCCATGTCCCCATGTCTGTTTTGGGCCTAAATGACTCAGATACGGTATTTCAGTTCTTTCAGCATTCTTGAGTTTTGTTTGCCAGCTCTATTGGAGACTAACACTTATATAAGTAATATAAAACCCCAGCATTTACAACATAAAGGCACCACAAGAACTCTCAGACATTCAGCATTGGTAGGATTTTATTTGGAGGAATTTTATTTTAAAATGTAATATCCTTTTTCTTTCTTTGGCAAAATAGAATCAGGAGAACTTGGATGGAACTCTTCTGCTTATGAAAAGTCTCACCCTGTTCATATAAGCAAGTCTGTCACCCTTGATTGGAAAGTAATAATTCATAAAATTTCATGTTATTATCATCCCTCTGCCTGGAGTGATAGATATTCTTGAGGCTTTTTAAATAAGTTTAAAATTGAATTTGCGACTCAAAAGATTGGTAGGTTCAAATGTTAGTTTCCTGCTGAGTAACTGTGAAAACAATTCCAAAGTGGCTGGTAGTGTGTTAGGAATGGCAGTTTTATTAAATGTCTTGGTGGAGTGCTATGAAAAATACACTTTCAGTGTCTTTCTGCAGCCCTTCCCTGTACAAAAATAATAATTCTCTTACAGACACTGGTGTTCGCCTCCATTGGCCTTATTTGGTTATTCTTCCAGTTACTATAAAAGTTGTTTAATACAAAGATGAAATTTGATATTATCAGTAGCAGACCCATAAGGTTCTCATGTGTGAACTAACTGATGGCATGACACAGCCCAGAGATTATCGATTTGCATTTCATCATATAATTTGGTGGTATCAAAATCCTTAAAGTGCGATGAAAAGAAATCTGTTCTTAAAGTGTGCCGCTGAGTATTGTTCTCATGGTGATTCACCTTCCAACATCCTGGATGGTCTTCAAGGAAGTCCTTGAAGGAACTGGGTCTTGCTGGAGGGAAAAGAGACACCCAGATGGGGAAGGCTGCTCTCACCAATAAGAAACCGGCAAGCTCATTTAAAAAGGTATCTTTCAATTACGAGAACTGGCCAGCATCAAAGGACTCTTGGCAGTGGAACTTTGCAAAAACATTTGCACTGGCGGCCGAAATGGACCTTCTTTTTTGCTGGTTTCATGAAAAAAAAAAAAAAATGAAACTTTTTGCAGTTTCACCTCAATTTTCTCTCTCCCTTTTCCACAAAAACAAAAGGTGATTTTTCAAGGTCCCTGGATCAGCATTATTTGACATCCTTATATGGGCTTGATTCAATAACCGACCAACTCCCTCAGAATGAAAACTGAAAATCTGTTGTGATTTCCACCCCCAGCCCCACTCTGGCCTCCAAGTCAATGGCAAATTGTCTCTTTTCTCTGTTTCTTTACCCCTCTACCACCACCATGGGAAAAACACTGTGCTGTAAAAGTAAAAGCAGTAAAATTCCAGTCTTGACTAAATTGGGGGATTCTTGCACACGTGAAAAAAATTCTTTGTTTCTCTTTGTGGAAATTGGCAAAGTGAAAATCGACAACTTAGCTCTTCTCACATTGGCACTTAGATTGACTGCAGAAATTGATGTTTTAAAAGATTTTAAACCTAATTATAGGGGGTTAAAAGCTACCACATGTAAGTGTGGCTTACGTTTATCTCCACACCAAATGTCCTGCACAGAAAGCTCTATAACCAGACCTGCCGGGCCTTTCCTTTCTGGGAAAGGATGTAGCTTTTTGAGATTAGGGCCCTCTCCCTCCCATTAAGACACTGTCTATTCTCATTCAGATCATCGGGGATCATGGGGAACAAGGAATCTTCAGTGGCTGGATGAATAAGAGTGTCCTTGAATTTCTGATAGGATATCAACAAAGTGTGCCTTAACATATTTGCCTATGACATGAAATAACTTTGGATTATTTTATCCCATTATTTGACACATCCAGTGATTTAAGCCCCCCTCTATAATTTACGTGTACATGTGTATATGTTTTTTTTTTATTCAGTGTCTGTGATAAAAATAGTTTTCTCAAATTCTATGACATCTACATATAAATACAGCAATAGTGTCTGATGAAAGGAGAATCAGAGACCCTCTCTCATCTAAACCCCTACATTTAACATTCTCTTTTCCTACATGTGCCATTTTTATTTTTAGTATGTAAGTTATAGAGGTTAGCTGTTTGCCAGGGGCTAGGAAAAAATTGGGGTCCTACCTTAAAGTTTGTGTGGGAGCATTGCTGTGTCCTGTTACACAGGGGGAATGGCTGGCTGGTAGGACTCTCAGGAAGAAATTTGCTGTTGCTAAAGAAGAGACCAAGATGTCATGATTTACCAGTTCCTCCTCCCTTCTAGGCTTTTACCCTCTTGTGGTAGGCTGATTAGTCCTCTCCACAACCATGTTCAGGTCCTAATCCCCAGTTCCTATGAATATGCTACCTGATGTGGTAAAAGGGATTTTGCAAATGTCATTGAATTGAAGGTCTTGAGATAGGTTCATTATCCTAGACTATTTAGGTCTAGTTAATGGCCTAGCTAACAGTCTAGTTAATGGTCCTTAGGAGAGGAATTCAGGAATCAGACAAAGGAGAAGGCAACATGACTAGAGTAGCCAAAATCAGAGTGAGGCAATTGTGACCACTTCACAAGTACCACTCACTTAGAAGAAAGTTAACTTTGGAAATAGGATGGTAATTAAGTACAGAGGTGAGAAAAGATCAAGGGTTAAAGGATAATTGCATACTCTTGGTAATTTATACTCATTCTCTAACTTCCATAGACTAGAAGGTGTCCTTTCCCACTGGGAGAATTCTGAGTGGTACATGATGCAGTATGTAGTGTATGTAGTGCAGTATGTAGTGCTCAGTGTTCCATTTCTCCGTTTTTCTCTGTTCATTACTAGTAAGAGGGCATGACTAGGCCTTTGAGGGACCTTTAGTACTAGAACTAGGAAAGTCCAGGCAAACTAGGACAAATTGGTCACCTGAGTAGAACAGAGGCTATGGACTTCTGTAAGGAATGGGAGAAAATGGTGTAAAATGGGATTCCAAGTCTTCCTGTATCATAATCTCAGGAGAAAGATGGTGTTATGGTTTGAATACAGTCTGTCCTCTAAAACTCCTGTTGAAATTTGATTACCATTGTGGCATAATTAGGAGGCCATTAAGAGGCGATTTGGTAAGTAAGAAAGACCACTGCCTTTCTTATGAGACTTAGTTAGTTATTGAGAGAGTGGACTGTAAAAAAGTGAGGCTGCCCTCATGTTTTGCATCTTCCACATGCACCTGTTTGCCCTTTTGCATTCCGCCATGTTAGGATACCCTCACCAGACACCATTGCTATGTGCTTGGATTTCCTAGACTCCAGGTTCATGAACCAAAATAACAAATTTCTTTCATAAATGACCCATTCTTAGTGATTCTTTTAAAAAGAGGAACAGACTAAGACAGATGACATTTCTAAGTCCTTATGGTATTGACCTGGGATATTTTTCTCTTACATAATTATAGAAGACGTACCCAATTTTCTCCACTTTTTCATCTTTACCTTCATGTCCAGTCTAGAGAAGCATATGACAATGAGAAGGAACTCCAGGTCAGAAAGCCAGCAGGCTCTTGACTAATGGAAGCCATGTGTCCCTGGCAGGAGAGGCCCTTCCAGGGGCTCCATTAGGTGGTCACTCTTGCCCACAGCAGTCAGCCCCTCCATGACAGCACACCCTCCAGAGCTTTCTAAACAGGAGCTTTCCAAAAACAACACCACAAAGTGCATCCCTCCTATTCTCTTTGTGATGGTCCGTGGAGTGGCCAAGGGTAGACTTGGGTAGCAAGAGTATAATCACTTTTTATTTTTGGAAGCAAAAACACGTCTACTTATTGGCAGCTAAAATGCTGGCATGGACCAGAGGGAAAAGTTTAGATTACACAGCTTCCCAATGCCCTTGTTTATCTAAACCAACCCCTGGGGCACAGACCTTGGCAAATCTCTCAGCAGTTGCCTTTGAGGAAATCTACCAGAAGTCTTATTCTTTTGTTTTGAAATGTGGATATCAGTTGTAAAAAAATGAAATGAAATACAGCAAAACAAAACAATCCTTGCAGTGACCTGGAGCTTCCTCTGCCCTCTCCCTACCTTACGTCTGCTCTCTTGCTACTATGGCTGGGGGTGGGGGTGCTCCATGCCCTCCACCTCTATGCCAGCTTCTCCCAGCCAGGTCTGGTCCAGCAGGACTCACAGCCCACTGTGATGTCCTTTCATTTGCCGATGGGTTTGTGTAAGGAGTCATCCACTGTTGCTCCAGTGACATTGAGGAATCACTCTGGCTTTAGCTATGAGATAAAGGGATGGACACAGCGGGGCCCCATTTTGCCAGAGAGACTCATAAAAGTGTGAATTGGAGTTTATTTAGCAGGAGTGCAGTTGATTTCACAAATAAAAAGTGATTATTCCTGAAATGAGTGGAAAGATTTCTGGGAATCAAAGGTCTCAGTTACCATTCTTGGCTCTGTGGCTTCTCCATCTCTGAGCAGGATCAACTCCACCAGCAGGCTCTCTGGACTTCAGTTTTCCCACCTGGTAAAGGAAGAGGGTAGATGGGATAACCTTCCACCCAAATTAATGTGGAGTATTACTGTGATGCATGCTGGTAATTCCAGTGGCTCAGGAGGCTGAGGCAGGAGAATTCAAAGTTCAAATCCAGCCTCAGCAACCTGTCGAGGTCCTAGGCAAGATCCTGTCTCAAAATGAAAAACAAGAAGAGCTGTGTATTTGGTTCAGTGGATAAGCACTCCTGGGTTCAATCCCCAGTACTAGGGAAAGAAAAATTGGAAGACTGTATTCATTGACTCATTTAAGTATTCAACTTTTATTGGCAGCTTTCAAGTAGAAATCAAGTTTAAATACTCTATTACTTAATTCAACATTAACCAGCATTTATTATCCTCCAGGCACTAAGAGCTTGGGATATAAAGATACTGCCAGATCCCTTAATGAAGGCACTAAGAGCTTGGAATATAAAGATACTGCCAGATCCTTTAATGAAGAAACTGTTTAGTGTAGAAGGCAGACAGATTCAACATTTATGGGATTATGGTTCACGGTTGCCTGTTCAATAATACCACTATTTCTAGATGCATTTCAAGTTTCTTATCCTCTATTTTCTTTTATGTTACCTTAATCCTTTTTATTGATCTCTTGTGGTATTCTTCATATTCTCCTGTACGTTCTCACTTGTATTTCAAATTTTCTGCTTTCTCAAGCCCATTCAACCTATAGACAGGTGCCTCCTTGGGAATCATCGTTTTCTGTCTCTAATGACACAGTGAGTGGCACAATAGGTGCTCAATACATATTTGTTCAGTTGCAACAACTGGTGAGATCCTAATTAATGACTTTTTATTGTCAATGTTCAGTTGCCTTCTATTCTTGGTGGACTCTTAGTGTACTAATGAGGGAACCCTAGACTCCCTCAAGGCCCAGTGTTCATCTGGAAGCCAGAGAGAATACTTTTAGAGGAATGGAGGGTTTTTTGTTTTTGTTTTTGTTTTCTTGGAGGCAGGGGAAACTCACATTATCAACTTTGGGATTTTTAAGGAAAGCTTCTTTTGTTATCATGGAGTATTCTAGATTATGGAACAGGTGTTGGGACACACTTTCTAGATGAAGCACAGGAATATTCATGGCAGCAGCTGGAAGTCTGGCCATGAGATAACTCTGACTTTCAATCCAAATGTGCCCCTGCAGTTGGTTTGCTTTTGGCAAAGCAAGATTTCCTGTTTTTCAGAAAATAGATTTTAAAGAGGCTTAGACAAGAAACTCAAGAGCTTTCTTGCACACCAATCAGTTCTTGCAAAATGGTGTTTTAATTATGTGAGTGCAAGTGAATCAGAAACATCTGAATTAAATTTTCTTGGAAAAAAAATACAATTGGCTTTTAAAACCAAAGAGAGAAAGTGCTTGGTTGGCTAAAAACAATTTAGGTTTTGTGGTAACCCCAAAGTGTTTGAAAAACAATTTACATATTTGATGAGCTCAAAATGTCTCTGGAGTAGGCCTTGTTCCGAGGATAAAATGGACAATAAATATGGAGATTTAAAACAAGGGTCATATTGGGTTCCATCTCACAGGATCTCAATTTTGGTAATCAAAGGTTAAAGAGGCCTCTTATTTTTTTACACAGTACATTTTCGAAACCATTAACACTCTTTAAAAAAATTCAGATAATGAAAATGTCTTATGAACTAGACTTTTCATGATGTCAAAGTAGAATAACTAATGTGACAATTAAATAACATATTTTCTTAAGTTATATTTAACTGAATCTCTCCACAGAGGGCAAATTATTTCAGAAGTCTGAGAGTATTCAGATCCTCAGATAAAGTTCTGCGGCTGCAATATGTTCTCCTATAAAATGAGTGATCAGGATACTTTTTAGGATTTAGGTTTGGTTATTCATGGGACATTCAGCCCAAGGTTCATTAATGCTTGTTAATCAATTTTTGCTGCGCTTGCATTTCCCTAAAAGGCTCCTATTTAATCAACTTACTGATATAAGTCAAGTCACAAGAGTGGGTTGACTTTCTGGCTGACCTGAAGTTCAGGTGGGAACCAAAACCAGATGTCCATTAAAAGACATTTTCTGATCAATAATAACTTACCAATTGAATAGGCAATATAGTTTGTCATTTAATGATGAGACATTTAATGGATTTAAAGCTAGAATATATTGTCTTCTCTCTAAATAGGTCAGTAGCAGGCAGATCATTTTGCTTCTTTTTCCTGCTCTTTGTACACCTGTCTAGTTCTGATAAACAGGGAGAAAGAGGTAAGTGGCACAGGGTTCTCAATTAAGAGAGGGGAGGACACTGACAAGGAAAAATTCTTCCCAGAATTTACATCTTGGTTTGGATCCTCTAATAGTAGTTTGGCTTGTGAAGATCTCTGCTCTCCCTATGAAATATTTATAAGCTATGTGTTAAGCCTTTTGCTTGAAGCCTGACATGATTTCTTTTTAGGGTCTTAAAAATAGGTGGCAACTAAGTTCTTTTGCACTGGATTGATTTTCTATTTCTTTTACCTTGGAACGACAGATCTCCTTCATTCCTGCACCTTTTTGAATTTCAGTTCTTTGTGAGCATTGAGAACATGAGGAACAGAGCAGACATCCTCTCTGCCTCTAAGTCAGGCACTGTACAAGGTGTTATCTATCCAGAGATGATAAAATCCAATCCTGAACCTCAGGCAGCTCATGGTTCAGTGGGAAGGCAGACGTCAAAACAAGAAGTTCTAGTTGGCAGTAGTTTGGATGTGAGTCAGAAGCCACTAGTTACCCCCACATCTCCTTTCCCATGTCTCCTTAGAAATTAAAACTTGTTTTGTATCTGGGTTCATGAGCTCCAGAGTCTCCAACAATAACCGAAGCAACTTGCTTTGTTACTAGGTGTGACCACATTCTGCCCATAAAGATATAAATAGAAATGTGTCTTTGTGGACTTCCAAGGAGAGCATGAAGGAAGCTAACTCAGCAGCAGGGGCAGCTTTTTTTATTTTTTCTGTTGCCCTCCTTCTTCTGGCCTGAAACTCCAGTAGCCATCTTGAGCATGGAGTGAACTTGAGAAACCCAAGGCTGGAATGATGGAGATCAGGCGTCTAGGTCTCTGAGGGTGTCAAGAAGCAGCTTTGACAATCTGGAGTGCTTATTCTGAATTTGTTTTGATTTTCACATGAGAAATAGCTTTCTGTTGTTTAAGTTACTGTTGTAATTTTGAAGATTTTTATTCAAAGCAGCTCAACAAAAAAATCTAACAGAAATGGTCTACGTTAGCGATTTCCATAAGCTAATAGGGATCGAGAGCAAAGGGAACTCAGTGTCCAGGAAGGAAGGCAGAAAAGTCTCTCCAGATAAGGAAATCCTCCAAGAGGAACTCTGAAGAGGGAATGGCCGGTTGCCAGAAGGACAAAGTTGGGGAGGGCGGAGATGTGTGCTGAGATTAGGCTCCAATTGTGTGGATGGCAAAAGAAAACAGAAAACCCCCATGACACCAAAGATTTTGATTTGAAGAATCGGAAAAGTGGAAATGGAGTTTATGGTCGTGGTACTGTGAGAGGAAGAGGTTGAGCAGGGGGTTGGTCCTAATGTTGAGACATTTAATAGTCATCCAAAGAGAGATGTGAAGTAAGCAACTGGATTAAATCTGGAGTTCTGGAGAGAGGTTCACACTGCAGTTTCCATGTGGGTGTTATCCACATGTAGCTGGCAACTAAACCACGAAAATGGATGATATCTCTAAAGAAAGGACTAGAGGCAGAGTAAGCAGAGGTCCAGGGCTGGAACCTGGTGGCCTCCATCATCTAAACCCTGAGGGGTGAGGTAGAAGCATTGCTGTTTTCGGAGGAAAACCATGGAGAGGAATCTACTGGAAGACAAAGCATTTCAAGAAAGATGGAATGAACAATGGTGTCAAATTCTGCTGAGAAGTTATAAAAGATGAGGACTGATTTTGCCAAAGGATTCAGTAAAAAGGAAGCCATTATTGAATAACCACAATAGTTTTATCAGGGTGGCATGCAGAAAATCCTGATTGGAACATGCTGATTTTCCATTGGAATAGGAGGAGGGGGATTACAGAAAACCAGTAAGAGCAATTCAGATTTTAGCAAAAGGAATAGAGCAGTAGTAGTTGAAAGGGAAGCGGAGTCTAGAGAAGGAATTAAAAAAAAAAAAAAGCTGAAACCAGCTTCATTTCAGCACAATTTATATATAGTAAAATGCACATATTTAAGCAAATGTTTATCTTTCACTTGACAAAAATATATACTTATCATATACAATATGATGTTTTGAAATGGGCATATATTATTGAATGGCTCAACAAAGCTATTTAACATATGCATTACCTCACATATTTATTTTTGTGGTGAAAACTCTTAAAATCTATTTTCGTCATTATTTTCAAGAGTATTAATAATACATTATTAACTATAGTCACCATGTTGCATAGTAGATCTCTTGAATAGATTCCTCCAAACTGAAATTATACATCCTTTGATCAGCAGCTCCTGAACTTCTCACTCCACCCTGGTAGCCACCATTCTCCTTTCTGCTTCTATGAGTTCCACTTTCTTTAGATTTTGCAATTAAGTGAGGTCATGCAGCATTTGTCTTTTTTTTTTTTTTTTGAAATGTATCAGTCCTGAATCTTTATTCATTGTGTTTTCTCATTAAAACAAAGGAAAAAATACCTATGCAGATGATGTCAAGCCTTCTAAATTTTTTTTTATTGGTTATTCAAAACATTACAAAGATTGCAGAATCACATCGGTTACACATCCACATTTTTACATAATGCCATAATAGTAACTGTTGTATTTGTCTTTTTATGTCTGACTTACTTCCCTTAACATAATGTTCTCTAGGTTTATCCACGTTGTTGCAAATGACAGAATTTCCTTTCCTTTTTTTAAAGTTAAGGCTGAATAGGACCATCGATTGTGCACATGGTACCACATTTTCTTTCTCTATTCATCTGACAGCCTTTGTGAATAATGCCGCAGTAAACATGTGAGTGCACACATCTCCTCAACCGACTGATTTCATTTCCTTTGGATACCCAGGAGTGGGATTGCTGGATCACAAAGTACTATTTGTCATTTTTGAGGAATTTCCATACTGTTTTCCATAATGGCTGTACTAATTCAAAATGTACCTATTTTGAGTGTTCATTTTGATGAATTTTGACAAATTTTTATGCCCGTGAAACCACTACCATAACTGAGATAGAAAATGTTTACATCATCCCTCAAAGTTCTTCTGTGCCTCTTTTTAGTCAATTCCTCCTTGCAGACCGGGGCAACCACTAATCTGCTTTCTGTCTCTATAGATTATGTTTGCCTTTTATGGAATTTCTTTTAAATGAAATCATACGGTATGTATTCCTTTGTATCTGGATTTTCTTCACTGGGTTTTTTTTTTTTTTTCTTAGTTTTATCCATACTTCAAGGTATCATTGTTCACTACTTGTATTTCTGGGTAGTATTTTTTATATAGACACCTACAATTTGCTTTTCCATTCACCCAATGATTGACATTTATGTCATTTCCAGTTTGGGTGCTTGGTGAATTAAGGTCCTATGTACATTTTGTGTATGAGCCTTTGTGTGAACCTAGATTTGCACTTCTACTGGGTAAGTTATTTAGGAATGAGGTTGCTGGGTCACATTGGCAAGCGTGTCTATAACTTTACAAGCAACCACCAAATTGTTTTATAAAGTAACTGGGTTTTTTTTTTTTTTTTTTTTTTTTTTTATCCCAGAACTACAGAAGAGTTCCAGTTGCTCCAAGTTCTTCCAAAATCTGGTATTTTATAGCTAGACTAGTGGATGTGGTAGGTACCTTGTTGTAGTTTTATATTTTTCTTAAGGCAATTGGGTAATTTGGAATTTGGAAGGGATTTGTATACCTCACCTGAGTTGTCCAACTTACTATTCTAAATTTATTCACCATATTCTCTGACTTTCTCATGAATGCCAGAATGGTCTGTATTAGAGCGCTCACTCTCGTTCCTGCTACAGGTATTCCGTGATTTTGATCTTTTTTTTTTTTTGTTATATTTGATGATTAATTTAGCTAATTTATCAAATTTGTTTGGTGTTTTTGAGGAACTTTTGATTTGTATTCATTTTCCTTATTTTTTGTTGGTTTTCTATTCTGTTGCCTTTTATTCTGATATCTATTATTTCATCCTTTTAATGTATGCTGCATTTAATTTGCTCTTCTTTCTCTAGCTTAATACTGTGGAAGTTAGATCATTGATGTTTTTCTTTCCTGAAGTATTTAAATATATACATTTTACCCTGTGGTCTTAGCTGCATTCCATAAATTTTATTGCTGTTTCCATTGCTATTTAATTAAGAATTTTCTAATTTCCATTGTGATTTGTTTCTTTGAATACATTTAGTATAGGTTTCAATTTTAAAAATATTTCCAGGTTTCTTTCTATTATTGATTTTACTTAATGCTATTGTATTCAGAGAACATATTCTGTATTATATCAGTCTTTTAAAATTCACTGAAACTTATTTTGTGGCCTAGTAAATAACATCACTTAGTGAATGTTTCATGTGTCCTTAAAAAAAAAAAGCATATCCTCTGTTCTCTCTTAAACTCTTACTGGATAAACATTGAAACTTTGAATCTTTTATCTATTCTGTAAACTTCTGTTTCGTATTTTCCATCACATTTCTGTGTATATTGTGTTCCGGGGAAATTCCGTAGCTTAATCTTTGAGATTTATGATTTGCTGTTCATCATATTTATTCTTCTATTCAGTCAATTTCTTAGGTTTTTCAAATATCATAGTTCTTTTTTCATTTTTAAGATCTTCAACTAATTCTTTTATGTAGTGATTTTCTTTTATTTCACGGATGTGATGTGTTCCATCCCTTTGAGAAAATTAATATTTTCTTGTAAAAGTTTTTATTTGTTTTACTCTGTGTTCACAAGTGTCAGTTCTGCTGGTCTTGAAGTTCGATAATTTCATCAGGATGTTTGGTGATTCTGGGTTTATGCTTCTTTCATATTCCCTTATTCGTACATGGCTGCCATGTGGTTCACCATAATTACTTCCAGTTATTGTAGGGAGAAGAAGATTGTTCAGCTGGCCAGTATTTACCAGTAGCTCATATACTGGATGCATGGAATTATGTCTTCCCTGAGGGTATAACTAGATTCCTGTGGGACTTTCCTATCCGTTGGACCTAAACACTCGTTTCTTACCTTAGAAGTAAAAGTCTTATGCTTATATCATGTCTCAACTTAAGATAAACAAGCAAACAGCAAAAGCCATCCTGGATACTTTGAGTGAAGTGATTAAGTAACTCATTGTGTCATGCTCTTGCTTCTGCATTTTGGAGTCTCTAAATGTATTTTTAATGTAGGCCAAAGTCTTATGTGTAATTACTGAGTGCTGTTAACTTCCTTTCACTCATTCCTTTCTAGTTTCTATCTGAACAAATTTGTTTTATCTTCTGGAGTGGCTATTAAAATTTTTTAAAATTATTTTTCTGTTATTTTATGTTCAACATTTGATTCTCTTCTGCATTTTTATCGCCAGATTTATTCAGTTACTTCTCTGTTTTCTTAGTAAAATTTGTTAGAATTATTTTATCTCACCATCTTGATTTTAAATACCAACTCCTATAGTTGAAAATTTAATTATTTTGTACTTTCTGATAATCTTGATTTCCTTAAATTTGTTTCCTTATTCATATTTTTTCATTCTTTTTAATTTACTAATAAAACAATGTCTTAGTCTGTCTGTGCTACTATAACAAAATACCATAGATTGGGTTATAATTCTAAAGGGTGGGAAGACCAAGATCAATGTTCGGATAGGTTAGGCCACAGCAAATACTAAGACTATTAATTTGCCTTATATTTCAGTTTTATTCTATCTTACAAGTTTCGGTTTTTAAGATTATTTCTTAAAATTATTTTCTAAATTAGTTGTGATTATATTTTAACTATTAAGTCAAGAAGGAAATGTAATTCCTAATTAGTAAGTTTTTTAAAAAAGATTTTGCTTCTGGAATTCTCTAGCAAATATCTTGTCATATCTCACTGATTCTAGTTAAGCTTATATTCATCTGGATACCAAGTATGTACTCATCTCTGAGCCAATTATTCTAGTCAGGGTGATGAGAAGTTAAACACCGTGACTCAGCATAAATGACTGATAGTGGTGGGTGAGTAATTCTCCAAAGACTAGGGAGAGCACTGTTTGAATCGGGAAAGAGTGATGGATTCTGGAAGCTAATCAAAAATATTTACTAGTGTGAACATCTGTTTTCATTCTTTACTGTCATAATGAAAAGTTAATGGCTGCTACATTATCTTAACAAACACTAGTACAATACAGAAGTTAACAGAAATAACAGCTTTAGATTTGCCTACTAATTCACTTTTAAAATTCATCTCCTCATTTTATTGTTATACCTTTCACATGAAATACTTAAGGCCTATTATTGTTCTTATCTTGCAGATGTGGAAACTGAGGCTCAGAGAAAGGATGTAACTTTCCTAAAATTCCACATTTATTATTCTGAAGAACTATTTCTGGGGCTAGCCAAGAAAGCACACTTTTCCACTGAAAGTTCAACTAAAAACACCATTTGTCTTCTTTATCTCAATCCCAACAAGTTTTTTTCTCATTTTAAAATTGCCATATAATTTTTGGTGCCAATTACCCTGTTTTGAATTGCCACCAAAAAACCCTATCATTTTCACTATATACTTACTTTTTCTTAGGGGGTAAATTATATATATTCCTAACCTCACAATTCAGGTTGGCCTGGTGTGAGTAAATATGATGTTTTTTTTTCAATACCATATTTGAAAGTGCTGGGCCATTGTGTATAGCTTTTCTTTTGCGTTATTTTCTATTTTCTAGGTTTAATGGTTTAAAATCCTATTATCTTATTAACCAATTCATGTAGGTTGCATTCAGACTAGCTAATAGTGTTTCATACAGTCTCAAAATTTGGGAACATTATCAATTATTTAAAATCACAACTCTCTACATTTCTACCTTTTAGAAGGGGCAAAATTTTTTTTAGATTCAAACTCTAAGTAAAAAACATGTTTATTTCTTAAAATTTGATACTGCAATGACTTCATTAAGGAACAGATGGGTTAACTCTTTAGGTCTTAACTTTAACTCTTAGACACATTGTCATTATGTAGTATTTGGAATTTCTAGTAGCTTCGAGTAGACTTGCAAATCACTTAGAACAAAGATTCATAATTTGATCTCATATTTTAGCTCAATACCATGAACAGAATTATTTTGTTTTGTATCTAATGGAAATCAGCCAAAGGCAAAATACAGGAACTAAGTTATTTCTTGGAAATAGTTCCTATTTTATTGTACAAATCCTGATCATATGGTTCTCTCTTCTACCTCTTTAAATATAAGAATGTTTTAATTTTATTTGGCTTTGAAATTGGTGTTTGGAGTGTCATAGATTTTAAAGATTCCAAATCATATAGAAGGAGCCATGAATAAGGGCTGAGCTTTAAGCTTAAAATATGGCTCATACTCAGTCTTTTAAATATTTTTTTTGTTTGTTTTAGAAAAGACGTCTATTTCTGAAGCTTTGCATATGTTAAAAGAGGGCAACATGCTGTATTAGAGAGATCACTGCCATTGAGTTTGGAAGGCCTGGCTCTGGCATGGATTAGCTGTGGGACATGGAGTTCTACGCTTGGTTTCTCTGAGCTTGTGTTCTCAGCTTGGGTATGACTTCATAGAGTGGATTGAGAAAATCCAAGGAGAGTAAATAAGGAAGAGGCTTTGGGAATTGCCAAAGGCAGTGCAGAGTGGTGGCCCTAGTGGCTTTGTGAGTATGTCCTTTAGGTCTTAGTGTAAACAAGGTTCTGCCAGCTCATCAGGAAGGGAAGGCAGGGGTCATACGTGAAAGAAGCATCCCCTGCTTGAAGGAAATTCTTTTCATTCAATGATGTTTAGAATTGGCAGAGACATGCCCTAGTTCTAGATTGCAAAGGATAGCATCTCCATGGCTATGCTGAGTTCATTTCTGTCTTCTCATTCTTTCTTTCCATAAAGAATGATATTTTGGGAATTTCCAAATGCTTGCTCATAATTCGGATACTCGTACAAATGGTAGTGGGTTTTGATATTTTAAGGGTTATTGTTACAAATACAATGTAATTTCTTCTGCTTTTTTTTTTTTTGGACATTTATAACGGCTTTCCTCTTCTGATTTAAGTTATATATTTGGGATTCTTTTAATATGCGTATCAGTATTTCAGAGAAAAATACATTCAGAAGTTTCATTCTGATTAATTAACTTAGAACTTCATTATGAAAACATTTATGTAGCACAGATAACTAGTGGTTATTGAGAATACTAAATCAAATAAGAAAAGGCAGCCTACAATTGGAGCCGGGAAAGTGGAGATCCACAGAACTAACTCTCATTGAATACAAGAATAGCAAAATGCACTCTAGCTTGGACCAGACACTAATGTACATTTTTAAAAAAAAAAATTTGATTGCCAAAGGTAGGGTGAAAAGATCTGATATTAAACACATCAAGTAATTGCTTCTATTTATTTTAGAGTCCACAAGCTGACTGTAGGCTAGATTTGGCTTTGCCTATGTGTTTGCTTTGGCTTACAGAATATTTAAAAATGTTGAGCCAACATGAAAGCATTCGGAGATTTCATACAAAAGTCCAAATTTCCTAGTTTGCCTTGAACATTTTAAAACGCTTGGCAAACACTTGTCCTGCTTCCATAGAGGACAAGAGTCACCCGGAGATGAGAATCTGCTTGCCTGATAGAAGCCAAGTGCTCTCATGTTCACCTCTTGCCGCACCCATTTCTATACCAACCTGCTGGATATTTCTGAAACAACCAAGCAGGCTTCACCTCAGGACCTTTGTACTTGACGATCTCTGGTCTGGAACCTTCTTTTTCTGAGCACCTGTATGGCTCTATCTCAGGTCTTTGCTTTCCCTGACCTCCCTCTCTGCCAGGACACACCCCACCTCATCACTCTCCCTTTATCCTTCTTTATTGTTCTTACAGCTACTTACCATCATATGACATATGACACATACTTTAATGCATTTACTTTCTTGTTATGTATGCCCTTCTGGTGGTATACAGGATCTGTGAGAGCAGGATCTTTGCTCAGCACCTGGCACTCACTAAGGTTGCGTTGGCTGAATGCTGCTCTTGCAGTTCTACTCAGTTTCTGAACATGACAGGGATCGGGGTAAATGGGTCCCTGATGTGCCCTGGCTCCTACGGAAAAACCAAATGACACTGCAGTTTGAATCATTCAAAACTGACCTGTAACCTCATAGACACAACATGTAGGTGTGTATCATGCATCACACCTAAAACCTACATAAAAATTTAAAAATCTGCGTTATGTGCAGACCATGAGAAGTTGTCTTAGAAGGATACTGAATAAAGAGCCACATTAGATGGATACTGAATCAAGGACTCTGTTTGCCCACCGGGCCGTATGAATTCAAGAGGTGATGGGGTACGTGTGACCTGGGATCTGCAGTCTCATTTGGACCTAGCTGAAGTTCTGAGTATTTGGAGCCTGTCCTTACCACCTGACAATATAACCAGTGTGTTGTGAAGTTTAGTTCAGTTCATGTTTAAACAGCAAAGTGATGGAGATGGGAGGTGGAGGGGAAGATGAGGTGGAAAATTACATCTTAAGGTTTTTTTTTTTGTTTCTGAGTTTTCATATTTCCCTGTACTGCTCCACATTGAAGTAAAAATTATACCATTAGGAGAAAGAACCTAAAAAACTTTTGACAGGGTCACTGAGAAGGAAATGGGGGAAGGAATATTTTAAGTCCAGATATATTTTACCAATATGTAAAAACAAGCTCCCATCATCCTCCTGTCCTCACTGTGCCCCCAGCAAGTGACACAAACATGGAGAGATTTGTGTAATTCAGTGGGTCTCACACTCTTGAAAGGAATACTGGAGGAGGTGAGTATCCCTGACTGTGAGCTTGTGTGTCCACAGTCTGACCTGGAAGGTGTGTGTGTGTGTGTGTGTGTGTGTGTGTGTGTGTTTTACAACAATTAAGAGATATTCCAGTTTGTTGCTTGGTATATCTGCCTCATTCCTACTTATTTCCAATTCTCTTTCTTCACTCTCCTTTCCTTACCACTGAAGAAAAAGCACAAGCTCACTGAGAACAGGGTTTAATCAACTCCAATCGATGCCCTCTTTCCCTTCAATGGCCTCCCATAGCTCTCACTCTCCTTCTCTCTCTATTGTATAATAAATCATTTTAAGGCATTCTCATTCACCCAGAATATGTTTACTGATGGCTTACTAGTTCCAGGCACTAGAGATGCACAGCAGAACAATAAGCATTTCGAACACTTTCTATGAGCTGAGTCAGCTCCAAGGAGAATTTTTACAGGCACTGGTTAAAAATCCAGTAAAGAAATATGTTGAGCAAAAGTAATCAAATGATATTTTTGCCCTGCAGAAGATAGGCACTTCATCCCAGTGTTCTGTGGAAAATGTCAACGTGAGATGTGCTTGGAGGTGTGGATGCCAATAGTTCTCTATCAAAATAACTACCAATTCTAACAGTGGAGAACAATGTCTCAGGCCAGATGTTTCGTGACATATGCATAAACACCACACACGAACAGGCTGATGTATTTTATTAGCCTTTCTTCCTCAGGCTGAGAAGCCTAACCCTGAGATATAGGAAAGGTTATGCCAACATTGTATAGAAAAGCCTCAGCCTCTTGTGATGCCTAAAGATGGAAATATAAACACTTTTGCAGAGACCAGCTGAGTAGGTAGCCCTTGGTAATGAAGGATATCTTTTTTTAGAGATGTTTTAATCAGCCAATGATTGAGATGACAACACATATTGTTTTTAGCTAAATTCTGTGGCAGAAAGTGGGAAGGAAGAAACCGCAGTGCTGTAGGAAAGTTACTGTCATTCAGTATTTCCAAGATTTTTAAAAATCAAGACTGGGTAAGCAGTCCTAGTACCAGCAAGACTAGTTTTCTCGAAGAGATTTTGTTGCTCTTCCATTGACTCGCAAATGGGCTCAACTGTATGTTCCTCGAGGGCTCTGACTCTGGAAGGAGAAGTTCTGAGACCATTGATTTTTTCTGATAACTATGTTAATAAAAAAAAACTTATTGGTTTCCATGCAGGGTGTTAAAAATATATCCAAAGAGTCTGCTTACCTTCACTAGTAACTGCAGCTTGGAGACTGGTGGAGTCTTTGCTGAAGGTTGAAGATCTTGCACCGTTGGACATTGTCTAGTCCCCATGTGTATACAATGGAAATCCTAACAATGTGGTCTAAATGGATAGCACAGGACATTGTAGATCTTGAATATTGGATTAAATATTGGACTCTGGGTAGGTGTGTGTGTGTGTGTGTGTGTGTGTGTGTGTGCGTGCGCGCGCGCTTCAGAACCTCAGCCATGAGCTTCCTGAGCAGAAAGAGACTCTCTCTTACTGACAAAGTTACCTGAATCGGAAGTGACAGGGGAATGGTTTGAACCCACAGACTAACAGTTCACAACAGTCCCATTTTATAGATAAATAAAGTGAGCCCTAGAGAATTAAGGCAATAGAATTGGCTAAAGCAAAGGTAGGCCAGACTGGTGTCTCCCAGACTGGTGTCTCTCTACCACTCCATATAACAGGCTCCAAGAGCAGCCTGCTGGGATTCCAGCCCAGACTTGGGACAAAGGGACTCCCACCGTATCATCTGCAGTACCGAAAGACCTGCTCAGTCTTTGGGGGGAAGGCTCTTTCCTCTTCTCTCTCATTTATGTGACCCCCTCCTGTGACCATACTTTTCCAGGTTCTTGACTTCTGGCCCCATGACAAGCTTGTACAGAAGTGTTATCACTATCCTCAATTTACAGATGGATGAAAACTGAGTTCTGTTGTCATTAAGGAACTTGTTCAAGGTTGCATAAGTGGAAAGAGACTGAACTAGAATCTAGACCTTGGTCAATGAGGTCTGAAACAACCTCTTTCCACAACTCACAGTGGCCTTCACTGTGGCTCTTGGTAGGGGTGCCAGTGCTCTGTACAAACATCTCCTCCCACCTCACCCCAGAGATCCCTTCCAAGTTTGGCCAGGTGCCTAGCACCTGTGTGTCAGAGGCAACTTTAGCTAGACCCTGCAGGCATCATCAGAAGACCAGACTGGGTGGGCATGTCACTCCCAACTATGTGAACAAATGTTTGATTGGCCTTAGTTCACCATTGGGTGGAGTCCACTCTGGGCAGAACACTTAGTGGCTGAATAAACACTGGGAGCATCTTGGAAAGGCTGCCTGGGCTGGTGGTTTGACACTGATTTTGGCTGTTTGGAGAGGCGCCGCTGAAAGCCAGCCTTGACCACTGGTGTGCTATGGAGAGTCCTTGCCTTTTTAGCCTCTTGCTGTCCTAGTTTCCTTGGAGGTCAACTGAGGACAAACGAATTCTGTTATTTCTGCTAAGTTTCTCTTCTCTGGGCTGAGGCAGAGGCAAGAGAAGCCTCCAAAAATGCTGGACAGAATAAATTCGATGCAGTCAAAATGGAAGAGGCTACTTCAGAACCTCCAACTGGGAGGGTGACAGAGACACATAACCCTGAGCACAGATGGAGGAAATTCTTTTTTATTTTCTATTCTCGGACGCCTGTGGAACTGGTCTGTTAGCAGAGCTATTTCCTTGTACCATGTCAAGGACTGGGATAGGGGTTTGGAGTAGATAAACTGATAGTTTCTACTGAGGGTTCCTTACCTGGTTAGGACCTCACTTGAGATCTCAGAAGGGCATGGCTGCTTATGACTGTGAGCTCATATGGAGAAGAGGGGGAGTCAGTGTGTGATTATGAGTGCTGCTGGGTTGAGGCTGGAGATGTGTGTTCAGGAAGAGTGTTCCCAAGGGGCAAAATCACTCCATGCTATGGAGGAAGTTGAAGAAGCTCTGTTGTGAATTACTCAGACTTAATACTAAAGTGTGACCATCTGGGCCTAATTCATAGTATTTTCTCATTAGTCCATATAAAGATCTAATCTGTGAACATTTGAAAACTTGCAGGAGATCTCGAGAACTAGCCTAGAAGAATGTCTTTGATATAGTAAATGTTCCTGTACTGTATCTATAAAGTTGGTTTTCTCTATCTGATTGAACCAGGCATTTGGATAATCAAAGTAATTGGTGGGGTGATCATGTGTCATTGTATTTTCAAAAACATAGTGAGCAAGAGACAAAGAGTAAGACCATCTCTAATGAGCATATGGTAATCCATTGCTCGTAGAACTATCCCAGAGAGATGCATCTCGGGAGCTGGGAGAACTGCACCATTGATTTTTAAGTTGCCCTCTCCCTGTTGGTCTCTACCCAAGTAAAATAATTATACTTGAGCAGTTTCTGATACTGTATCTCAAAGAGAATGCTGTAATTACTGAAGGGCTGAAAAATGTCTGACAAACATAAAGGACATGTTGCTCTAAGTAGCCTGGAAAAGCATCCAAGCAGCTAAATGATTTAATGTGACAAATGAGCCATGTAAGAATCAACATTCTTACATCCGTACATTACAGTGGATCTCTTGAGTTCCATTTCTTTCCCCACCAATGTTGGTGAACAAGAATTGGGGACTAACTACACTTAGGAAGTAGAATTAGGATCTGGATAATTTATACTTCATAATAATTAATAATAGTAATATAGCCCTAAATAAGAATTATCCCCTTTTTCCAACAAATACGCCAGCTTAGGCCTTTTTTATTGTGTGAATATTTGGTGAGATAAAGGAAAAAGCATTAAAATAAATACTGAGACTTCTGGGAGAGTGAAAGTCAGATATTTAAAGGAACTAAAGCCCTCTCTTTCTCATCCTTCCAAAGTTCAGCTTAAATTCCTGTAAATAGCCCCTCCCCCTGCCGGAAGGCCTTTCTGACCTCTCCAAAATGTCAGTCTCTATTTCTTATGATTTCACAGCCCCTGGGACTTTTCTTTGCAACATTAATAGCAATTGTAATTCTGCGCCTGTAATTATTTGTCCAACAGCCCTCACACAAAAACATGGGCTCCCGTGTCTTGTCATGGCCTCAATTTTCCATCTCCTGAAACTCTGTCACATAGTAGGCATGACTCATGCTTGTGAGTCTTATTGCAATAATCTCATTCTTTACATGGTATGAGTTAGGTATTGAGGGAATTATATTAGTTTCAAAAACTAGAACTTTCTCTAGATGAACTGATGAGTCTGAGGATGCAATTATTTTCTGAAAGAATTCTGAACTGCTGGATGATCATGCAGCCTAGAGCAACTCAGTTACTCTGGATTCACGTTTGGGGAGAGGAAATGACCACATCAAGATTAGATTCTTCTTCTCTTCACTTGTCAGCAAGCCTCCACGCTTCCTCATAACGAAGATTTATGAAAATACCATTGGGAAGAGTTATTGCAGGCGTGGAAACCAAAGAATGATGGTCACTGAGTCTGCTTTATGTGCCATAACTGAAGAGTCTTCATTGTAGTTCAAGGGTTAGGTTGTTTCCACATCCTGTCTCCATATAAGCAAATCTGTTGCTTCTTAATATAGGTACCAGATCTACACAGTGGAATGATGTATTGGAATCTTGCAAACTGTTTTTTCCTTCTAATTTAAGTGGAAATTTTCAGAATAAAAGTCAAAGAGAACCATAAATAAACAAAGAAGAAAGTCATAAACTTGACAAATGACAGAAAAAAAAGTGATTTCTCTCCCTGCTCTCTCCCAGGACATTGAAAACAAGATTTTTAAGACAAGTTGTTAAATTCAGGTGAGGGTATGAATTTTATCCTTCCACGTCTGGTGGTGTGATGATGATGATGATGATTCTTTTTGTTCTTCTTCCGTGTTTTCTGTCAAACCCTTTTAAATCAAAGGGTCAATCTTTAACTGACATTTTTTTTCTTACTTTGTAGGTATCCATTTTTGTTACTTGCAATAACCTATGTTCATTTGAAAATCAAAATTCAATTTTGTTGAGCCCCAAAATCGGGTTTCTAAAGGTGGAGGTGTGCTGTTCTCTCTTTCCATTCAGCAGGCACAGAATGCTGTTTCACAAAGAACTCAGTGGGCCATACCTGCTCCCAAACCAGTCCCGCTCTTAGATCTGAACAAGGAGCTGTGCGTACCTCCTCCCAGGGCTTTCAAGACTATCACTCCTCATGATAAGTGGTCCTGTCAGTCAATGCCCTTGGAGTGCCCACTTGATGCACTGATGTCAGGCTCTCCGTAATCAGGTTCCAGTTGCCCAGGGGTAAGGGAAGGATCTTCACTGCATGAATGAGATAACTCCTAGGCTCCTCTAATCCTCCCTGTGGGTGGTGGTGTGTGGAAGGCAGCCATGCAGCCAACACTGAATGAGATCCCATTGCAGGCATACAGAGATTATACTAAAGAGTGCAACAGACATGGTGGGAAGATATGTTGTTGTACATTCATTCTATGAAATTCCAAACAGCAAATTTAACGTAACAAAAACAAAAACCAATTATTGTTCACATTTGCCTTCAGATTCTGGAGAAGACTTGTATTCATGGTCATCACCCAAGAACCAAGCAGAGTAAGACCTTCGGAAGAGACACTGGAAGTCAGTATTCACGTGGGTGATGCAGTGCATGGCTATGATGGAATCCACATCAACAAATACAGGGGCAAGAAGATCAGGAATATTTCAATCCAATAGGCTTTGAAGACCCTTGGCCTTGTGAGTAACAACAATGTGGCTACTTTTATTTTTTTTTTTTTTCATGGTAGAAGACATGAAATTATACAGTGAGGGCATAATGGACCACAAAGAGCCTAAAGAGATAGTTTCTGGTCTTGGATAGGAAAAGGTGGTGCCTAGTACCATGTGGTGCACTGATTGGACAATACATAAATACATAAGTAACTTTCATACTCAATTCTCTATATCTTCATTGATTAATTACTGTACTCACACAGACCCATGATTTTATAATTTTTAAGTTGAGGTCAAATTCATCTAATATTAATGATTTTCAAGTATACAGTTTAGTAGCACTTAATATATTCATGAAGTTGTGCAGTTATCACTTCTATCTACTTCCAAAACATTTTTGTTATTCCAAAAGGAAACCCTGAGCCCACTAAGCAGTCACTCTTTCTTCCACAGTTCCTGGAATACTACTGTGCTTTCTGTCTCCATGGATTGGCCTATGCTATATATTTTATAAAATGGAAATATAAATACAAATGGGAGCCTATGATATGTGTTTGACTTCCTTTGATTAGCATATTTTTTTGAAGTTTCAGCCATGTTAAGGTCTGATTCAATACTCCCTTCCTTTTTATAGCTGAATAATATTTCCTTTTATGCATAATAATATTTCCCACAACAACTCCCACGTTGTGTTGATGCATTCATCAGCTGAAGCACACTTGAATTGTTTCCACCTTTTGACTATTGTGAGTAGTGCTGCTATAAACATTCTTGTACTCGTTTTTGATGAATACTTTTTGTTTTCAATTTGTATGAGCGTAAACTTAGGAGGACACTTTTGGGGTCACATCAGAACTCTACATGGAATCATTTGAGGAACGGCCAGATTGTTTTCCAAACCATTTTACATTCCTACCATCAGTGTATGAGGTTTTCAATTTCTTTACATCCTCACCAACACTTATTTTCCATTATTTTTATTAAAGCCATTATTCAAGTGGGTGTGAAATATTATCTCAGTATGGTTTTGATTTAATCTTTTTTAATTGAATCATTTATTTTGACATGGTCCAGTAAAAAATATTTGCACGAGGTCTTACATATCCAGGAACAGCTTAAAACAACTCCTCAGAGAACCAGTGAGGTGTTCCTTTCTTCCTTTCTTGAAATTCTTAGTTTGAGAATAATTCACGGGTTAGATAAAACAGGTAGGAGTATTAAACGTGGTCATATTTTGAAGGCATATTTTGAAATGCTGAAAACTTCCAATGCACAGATGCAGAATCTCAGGCTCCTACCTCAGATTCCTAGAGTGGAAATTTGCAGTTGAACAAGATCACCAGGTGATTCTTAAGCACATTTAAGGTCAAAATACACTGAGAATTTCCTGTCTTACTGTGGATGGAAAGTCCATGCTAGAAAACCATTCACAGATGCAGTAGCTAGAGTTCAAGCTTAATAAGACCCAGGTGCTGTGTGAAGAGCTAGCACAGTGGTTCTCAAACCCGGCTTATGCTGGGAATCCTGAGTTTGAAAATATTTGAGTACCTGGGCTCTATGCCCTAGAGATCCTGGTTTAACTGGACCTGGGTGGAGCCCATGTCTCAGGATTCTAATGAACAGTCAAGTTTGAGAACTATGTATTAACTGAGCTAATTAGAAGGAATTCAGAGAGATGGTGATTCTTAGATTAGTGTTTGGAAAATGGAAAGGAATAAGATTTTGCCATGAGGGCAGAGAGAGGCAGAGGATCGTCCAGGGCTGCTAGAATAAGGCAGAGAGCATAAGCTAGGGCTTGAAGTAAGAAGAATCCATTGGTAAAGAACCTTAAAGGCTTCAACTAGAATTTTAATATTGTGCATAAGGCAGTTGGGAGTTGTTGTAGGATCATCAGAATGGGAACAGATGACATTTGTTGTTGCTTGGGGGAGGGGATCCCAAAACAGGGAAGTTGGTATAATATAAGGTATGACCTAGGGCTTTGCCGATAGGATTGAAAAGAACGAGAAAGAAGGCCAGTATAAATAAGCTTCCTTTGAGGTTTAGGTGTATCATTATATCTCATGAGTAGTTCTCTGCGTAACTCAAACTTTCTGCTAATTCAAGAAAGTATTGAGTATTTTCTAAGAATCAATCAAAAATCATTCTGAGTGCATGGTTGCCTTAGGAAGCTTCCTATACCTACAAAAGTTACCTGCTGCTGATAGTTAACCAACTCTGGAGTCTCCTATTCATGAATACTATTTTCCTTCATTTAGTAAGTATTTCTTAAGCATGTGCCTGGGCTATTACAGAGAGGACTGACCAACCAGTAGTGCTTTGGACTTTCTAAGAGATTCTCAATGGGGAACAGTCCTCTATAGGTTGGGTTTTAGAAATTTAGGGGGTATTTTTGATGATTGCAACAATTTAGATGAACTGCTAGTTCATGGCAGAGCCAGGGATGTTAGACGAACTGCTATTCCCAGGACAATCCTGCACAAAGAAGAATGGTCCCCACACAACTTACAAATAGGTCAGACATTCATGTAGGTGGAAACCCTATTTAAAATGAGCTGAGCATAGCACTTAATTCAAATATATACAATTATTTCAACTTCTACCTAAATACAAATATATGTGCACACACATACACACTCATTTCTTCCTGTTGTTATCATATATAAAACTTTCCCGAAATGGTCCTGCAGTGAACATTGAGGGAGGATAGTGCCTTGTTTAATTCTTTACCAAGAATTGTTCACTGTTTTAGAAAATGACACCACCCACAGCAAGGCTGAATCCGGCCTTTGAGACAGTACATTTATATTGTTCTAAGCCACCCAGTTTGCGGAACTTTGCTACAGCAGCTCTAGCAAACTAATAAATCACACAATAAAAGTTTGTAGAGTAGTGAATGAATGAATGGTAGCACCAATAGATCCACTTTCTCAGCGTGATTGTTCAAAGAAGTTTTCTCAGAAGTGCCTTCCTCTTCCCCTAACTTCCCAGAAGTTTGTGGCTATCCATTTAAGAAGCAGAAGAAATTATTTCAAGGTTCCTAGACAAATCCTTCACAGAGGACAAACTGTTATTTTTGTTTAGACCATTTGGTTGTGAGAAGGCAACAGTGAGTGCAGTCAGAAAGTTAGTGGGGTGAAATCAATGACGTCGATTCCATCTCACTCCAGTCAGAACGATAATTGTCAAGAATATGAGAAACAATAAATGTTGGCATGGATGTGGGGAAAACAGTACCCTCAGACATTGCTGGGGGGACTGCAAATTGGTGCAACCACTCTGGAAAGCAGTATGGAGAGTCCTCAGAAAACTTGGAATGGATCCCCATTTGACCCAGTCATCTCACTCCTTGATTTATGCCCAAAGGACTTAAAATCAGCATACTACAGTGATGCAGGCACACCAATGTTTATAGCAGCACAACTCACAATAGCCAAGCCATGGAAACAACCTAGGTGTCCTTTAACAGATGAATGGATAAAGAAAATGGAATATACACAACGAAAAGAAAATGGAAAATACACCGTGGGATATTACTCAGCCATAAAGAATGAAATTATGGCATTTCTGGTAAATGGATGGAACTGGAGACTATCATGCTAAGTGAAATAAGACAATCCCTCCAAAACAAAGGCTATATATATATATATATATATATATATATATATATATATATATATATTACATCATATATATGTCATGTATATCTAAAAAGAATGATTTTTTAAAAGACAAAAAAAGAAATACATCACATAAAAGTAACTCAAATTTTACTCTGTACTAGAATTCATCTTGGTGCTTTATACATATTCACTGATTTAATTTTCATAATAGCCCTCTGAAACAGGTGCTCTTGTTATCCCTAATATCCATATAAGAGACAAAGGCACAGAGAGGTAAGTGACCTCCCAAGAGGAGAGAGCAGGGAAATGATGGAGCTGGAATCTCACCTTGGCAGGCGGGCTCTCCTACACTGTCTTGCTGTGCATACTAAGACTAGAACCCTTGAAAACTTTCTTGGTGAGAACAAGAGGGAGGAACTCAGGAGTTTGAGAATGGGCAGAAATAAATAACTTGAGAGCAGGTAGAAGAGAGAAAGAGACAAAAAAAAAAAAAAAAAACTCCTGGGAATGGGTGATGATCATTCCAGCAGTAAAAATGAAAACTTTTATAATCCTAGAAAAAATTCTAGTGGAATTTTTTGGATCCTCTAGGTACAGAATCATGTTGTCAGCAAACAGTGATAGTTTGAGTTCTTCTTTTCCTATCCGTATTCCTTTAATTTCTTGCATCTGTCTGATTGCTCTGGCTAGGGTTTCAAGAACTATGTTTAAATAAAAGTGGTGAAAGAGGGCATCCCTGTCTTGTACCAGTTTTTAAAGGGAATGCTTTCAATTTTTCTCCACTTAGAATGATGTTGGCCTTGGGCTTAGCATAGATAGCTAAGTGTTGAGATATGTTCCTGATATCCCTAGATTTTCTAGTGTTTTGAACATGAAGGGGTGCTCAATTTTGTTGAATGCTTTTTCGGCATTATTGAGATGATCATATGATTCTTATCTTTAAGTCTTTTGATGTGATGAGTTACTTTTATTGATTTCTGTATGTTGAACCAACCCTGTATCCCTAAGATGAACCCCACTTGATTACAGTGCACTATCATTTTAATATTCTTTTGTATTCAATTTGCCAGAATTTTCTTGAGAATTTTTGCATTTATATTCATTAGAGATATTGGTCTGAAGTTTTCTTTCTTTGATGTGTCTTTGTCTGGTTTGGGGATAAGGGTGATATTGGCCTCATAGAATGAGTTTGGAAGAGTTCCTTCTTTTTCTATTTCATGGAATTATTTGAGGAGTATTGGTATTAATTTTTTTCTTTGAAGATCTTGTAGAACTCAGTTATGTATCTATCTGGTCCTGGGCTTTTCTTGGGTTGGTAGGCTTGTGATAGGATCTTCTATTTCATTGCTTGAAATTGATCTGTGTTTAACTTGTGTATATCATCCTGATTCAGTTTGGGCAAATCACATGTCTCTAGAAATTTGTTGATGCCTTCAATATTTTCTATTATATTTCAGTACAAGTTTTCAAAATAATTTCTAATTACCTTCTGTACTTCTGTAGAATCCATCATGATATTATCTTTTTCATCATGGATGTTAGTAATTTGAGTTTTCTCTCTCCTTCTCTTTGTTAGCATGGCTAAGGGTTTAGCAAAGTAGCAGGATATAAAATCAACACCCATAAATCAAAGGTATTTCTGTACATTAGTGACAAATCCTCTGAAAGAGAAACTAGGAGAACTGCCCCATTTACAATAGCCTTAAAAAATTAAAATATTTGGGAATAGATTTAACAAAAGAGGTGAAAGACCTCTAAAATAAAAACTAAAGAACACTAAAGAAAGAAATTATACAGTACCTTAGAAGATGGAAAGATCTCCTTTGTTCTTGGATAGGCAGAATTAATATTGTCAAAATGACCATACTACCAATAGCACTATACAGATTTAATGCAATTCTGATCAAAATGCCAATGACATTCTTCATAGAAATAGAAAAAGCAATCATGAAATTCATCTGGAAAAATAAGAGACCCAGAATAGCCAAAGCAATCCTTAGCAGGAAGAGTGGCATCACTATACCAGACATTAAACTATACTACAGAGCAATAATAACAAAAACAGCATGGTATTGGCATCAAAATAGACTTGTAGACCAACGGTCCAGAATAGAGGACACAGAGACAAACACACATAAATACAGTTATCTCATACTAGACAAAGGCACCAAAAACATATGAGAAAGATAGCCTCTTCAAAAAATGGTGCTGAGAAAACTGGAAATCCATATGTAGCAAAATAAAATCAAGTCCCTCTCTCTCACCATGCACAAAACTCAACTCAAAGTGAAACAAGGACTTAGGAATTATACCAGAGACCCTGCACCTAACAGAAGAAAAAGTAGGCCCACATCTTCCTCATGTTGGATTAGGGCCTGACTTCTTTAACAAGATTCTTATAGTGCAAAAAATAAAATCAAGAATCGATAAATGGGATGGATTCAAACTGAAAAGCTTCTTCTCAGCAAAAGAAACAATCAGTGAGGTGGAGAGAGAGCATACAGAATGGGAGCAAATTTTTACCACATGCATATCGAATAGAGCACTAATCTCTAGGATATATAAAGAACTCAAAAAACTTAATACCAAAACAAAACAAACAAACAAACAACAACAACAAAAACAAATAACCCAATCAATAAATGGGCCAAGGAACTGACCAGACACTTCTCAGAAGATGATATACAATCAATCGACAAATATATGGAAAAATGTTCAACATCTCTAGAAATTAGAGAAATACAAATCAAAACTACTCTACGATTTCATCTCACTCTCATCAGAAGGGCAGCTATTAAGCTGCAACAATAAGTGTTGGCAAGGATGCGGGGGAAAAGGTACATTCATACATTGCTGGTGGGACTGCAAATTGGTGAAACCAATCTGGAAAGCAGTATGGAAATTCCTTGGAAAACTTGGAATGGAACCACTATTTGACCCAGGTATCCCACTCCTTGGTTTATACCCAAAGGACTTAGGAACAGCTTACTACAGTGACACAGCCACATCGATGTTTATAGCAGCACAATTCACAATAGCTAAATCATGGAACCAAACTAGATGTCCTTCAATAGATGAATGGATAAAGAAATCGTGGTATATATACATAATGAAATATTACTCAGCATTAAAAGAGAATAAAATCATGGCATTTGCAGGTAAATAATTGGAGTTGGAGATATCATGCTAAGGTGAAGTAAGCCAATCCCAAAAAACCAAAGGCTGAATGTTTTCTCTGATATGTGGATGCTGATCCATTATGGAGTGGGGGTATGTGTTGGAGGAATGGAGGAACTTTAGATAGGGCAAAGGGGAGGGAAGGGATGGGAGGTGGCACAGGGACAGGAAAGATGGTGGAATGAGATGGTCATCATTGCCCTAAGTACATGTATGAACATGAATGGTGAGATTCTACTTTGTGTACAACCAGAGATATGAAAAGTTGTGTTCTATATGTGTACTATGAATTGAAATACCTTCTACTGTCATGTATAACAAATTAGAATAAATAAATAAATTTTAAAAAAAGAAAATGAGAACTTTTAGATATAGGAAGTCTAATTTTACATGCTTTCTTTGCTGTTTTGCATGGCTTCACACACCTAACTGGTCTTTGTCTGTTCCTGCTGCTATAACAAAATGCTTTTGATGGGGTATTATACACTTAATAGAAATTTATTTTTTGCAGTTCTGAAGACTGGAAAGCCCAAGATTAAAGTACCTGCAGATTCAATGTCCTGTGAAGGATCTCTCTGTACTTCAAAGATGGCACCTCATTACCACATCCTCTGGAGAGGGAGGATGCTGTGTCTCATATGACAGAAGGCAGAAGGGCAAAAGGTACTAGCTAATTCCCCTGAGCCCTTTTATAAGGCTGCTAATCCCATTCATGAAGGCAGAGCCCTCTTGATTAAATCACCTCATAAAGTCCCCACCTCTTAATAGTGTCCCAGTGGGGTTTTAGATTTCAGCATATTAATTTGTGGGGAGTGGGGCGGCTGAGGTGACACATTCAGACCATAGGAAATCCCAGCTTTGAGTGAAAGTCTGCTGTTTGGGGGACAGATGTGATGGGAAGGCTGGCCAGCATAGGGCCCTGCAGTGTAGAAAAGGAACTTCAGAGGTAAGAAAGAGATGAGAGAGGGAATTCAGGAGCAGGAATCAGAGGCAGAGGTCACACTAAGAACCCAAGATACCCACTCCCCAAAACTCCAGAGACACTCAGAGGATGCTGATTTTCCCAGAAGCCTACACTAATGGTTAAAGAAGTTGCCCCTAGCCTATTAGAAAACCTAGGAACTCCAATAGGTGGTAAGCACATTTAACCACGTGGAAGGGACACACCAAAGCCAGCTTTCTGACAGAGGACATGCATTTGGTATTTTGTATGATAAACCAGATTAGGGGAGGAAATATAGGAGACAGGTAGAGAACAGGGACTTGAGAAAAACGTGTTAAGAAGGAATGCAGGTGACGTAAGGAGGGAAGGCAAGCCCAGCCCTTTGTGGACTTCAGAGAACAAAGCTGATGTCTGCTGGTGGATTTTTTTTTTATCCTACTATCTTATGATTAGAAGTTGCTCATTGTTCAAATGGTTCAAATGCATCCCCTAAATATTCCAGTGTTGGAATCTTGGTTCCCCAATATGGCGACATTGGGAGATGGGGGTGAACCCTGAAGAGGTGGGGCTTCTTGTGAGGTGGTTAGGTCATTGGGCTTCTTCCCTTAGAGTGGATGAATGCTGATCCATAGGATTGAGTTAGTCCCTCAAGAGTAGGTTGAAAGACCCCAACCCCTGAATTTTTCTCTAGCTTCCCGTCTCCCCATGTGATCTCTCTCTTTCTGTCTCTCTCCCATCATGTTCATGTCTACATGTCGTGATGCAGCCCAGGGGGTCTCTCCCAGAGGCCAGACCCATGGGGCTACCCAGTCTTGGACTTCCAGCCCCAAAGCTATAAAACTAAATAAATGTCTTTGATTTATACATCACACAGCTTCAGTATTATGGTATAACCACGGAAAATGGGCCAATACAAAAGTCTCATTCCTTCTTTGGGTTTTTATCATTTACACTAAGTGTTTCCTAAGTCCATAGAAAGAAGCTATGAAGTCCGTATCATCAGAATCTGATGTGATTTTGCTTCCACACAGTGTGACTATTTCTTAGTGGGAGACTGGTTTCTACGTTGAGCCACAGAGCACTTCATCCGGCAGATGTCCTGAGTATGTATCCGCCGTGTCAGCAGAGATCCCTAAGACAGAATCGCTCCCTGAGGATGCCAAACAGGGATTTTCTTCTTTAAATCCCCTTTTTACTTAAGTGCTGGCAACAGGGTCATAACAAGAAACATATTTCAAAACCATTTTCTCCATCCCTATCTATTTCTGCAATCTTTATTTCAGTAAATAAAACCCAGGGTCCAAAGTCCTCTTTTTCCCAGGAAAATTTTACCTCTCACACAACAGTGTGTTTCTGAAATCCTAAATCAAGGGGCTGCCGGGGCCCCCTCCAACCTCAGAGCAGCCCGAGAGTGAAGCAAACGTTTTCTTTACAGGAACTTTCCTCTGTATCCTTCCACAGATAAACCAGATGAAGAGTCCAGAATATGCTTTTTTCTGCACACAGAACTTTGGGCTTTCTGACATCTGGAAAAAGTGGTTTGCTCTTTGGACCTTCCAGCAAAATTCTCCTTCAATTGGATTCACGTTAAGACTCTACTGTCCGCTTATAGTTTGGACCTTAGTGACACCTCTCCTTTTCCTTGGCAATGCTGGAAGCTATTTGTATAAAAATGCAAACCCTTGTAAAAGCCTTAGGGAAACTGTCACACTCCTGCTGTCAGGAGGTCACTCAGTCTTCTGACCAGAGCTAACAAAGTCTCTTAGCTCACCTGGATCATCTTAGCCCTTTGAACTGGGGCCTGAATCGGGATTTTAAGCACTGACATCTTAAAGGTCTATTCCCTGGGTACCAAGCGGTGGAAATGCAGTCCCCACCCCCTGGAGCGCAGGGAAGCCAGGTCTGTGGAGGGACATCACCCAGGGTGCAGACCCCTTTAAGAGCTGAGTGATGCTGACCTACCGTGGACCCCTCTTAGGATCCCAGGTCTGGGTCAGCCCCTCTCTTTCCTAAGCTTAGGATGACTTCTGTGGAAGAGGATTTGGTGGATCTGAGGGGGATTTGGCATGAGAATGGAAAAGAAAAATGGGAGGAAACGGGAGGAAAAAAAAATCATCAAGATGAAAAATGCACAAGATTTATGAAGGCAACCCATCCCTGGCCTGCTGGATGCTAACCCTCCCTGAGATGTCTTTTCCAGCTCCTCGGACTGACCGGTTTTCAATGAGGCAAACGAGCAGACTGCCATCACTTTCTCTGAGAGACTGTCAACAGATTCATAGATCTTCCCAACATAGTAATTCTCAAATTGAGCCTATATTTTCCATCACATCACTGAATTTATGTTTCCCTTGGAGAAGCCTAAGCCTTTGTTTATGCCCTTTGAATGCTTGTTTCATATCCACCAAGATCGGGTTTCCTTTTTCGCCATGTGACTGCTTGGCTGGGTTATATAGATTTAAGCCTTTGGAGTCGGTTTCCTTCCAATCCATAATTATTTTCATGCTGCTCTTCACATTTGCTCCGTGTGCCGTCATTTTCTGTGTTTGGTGCTCTACCCGGTGCTGCGATGAGGGTCATTAGGCTGGAGCAAGGCTGGGCACTGACGGTTCGCAATCTCTTTCCCACGTTTGCTTTATGACAAGTTATTGGACTCTTGGACTCTAAAACTTTTCCACCACGACAAGAACAATTTTTGTCTCTTCATTGAGTTCCTTCATACTCTATTAACCCTCCCACCCAAGTCCGGTACTTTATTCATCTCATTCTCGTGGTCCTGTGTCCCCACCAATCTTACAGCACTGTTGGATGTGGGACCAAGATTCAGGACACAGAGGAGGGAAGAGAACAGACAAGTCATTCCATTATTCTCTCAACCGGGGAAGGGGTATAAAGAACTACAAGTTGCCTGTAGGAAATGAACAGAATTCAGTGTGGGTGGCCTTAGAATTTGAACTTTTTGAAAGAAAGGTGTCAAATAAATGGTGGATCTGCCTCTGAATAAGGTCTGAAGAGGCTGCTTATGGGATCATCCCTCTGCATCATGTTTAGCCCCATTCCTCATTTGCCTTCAAAAACATGCAAAGACTTTTGTATTCGTGCTTGATTTCTTTCTTTCACCAAACCTCAGCCTTTTTGTGTTATTTTTCTCCCATCTGTGCTTACATTGAAAAAAAAAAAATCCCGTGTCCTTTGTTTTCATAGAAAGGTCTTGAGAAAACCTGAAAACCATTAGGACTTCGAAAGGCTGCTTGATTAAGATGCCACAACCCCCCTTCTTTCGTTTAAAAGGAAAAGCTCTTCAAAGTCCTACAGCTATGAAGAACATATTTTTAGGTTCCTTGTGGTTACTTTAATGTCTGACCTTCCTTTGACTTCGCGGTTGAGAAAGGCAGGGGATATCTCCAGAGATAAAAATTTGATCCCCTATTTTCAGCCTATGCCAAGTTCTGACGGTTGACCCTGATCCGTCTTGTGAACGTTGAAAGCTTGGTTTCTTTCACTCGCACCCCTTGAGTGGAGCATCTCTCTGACCTTACTGTGCCCTTTCCCATGTTCTCCCTGTCTTCTCCCAGTTCACAGAAGGAAAGGAACTCAGCGGTCCTGACCAGAACTGGCCTGCTCCTCGCTGGCTGCTCATCCCCCTAATATTTCCTTTTGGGTGCTGGTGACCTGGGCAGATGCCCAGCCTGGGTGCTTGTCTTTAAAGAGCTCTGTTTGGCCCTCCTATGCCCACTGCACACCCAACCCCGCAAGGTACCAAGTGCGTGGGACACTCAGCAACTCCACCTCCCCTTGCATATTGTCCCTAGAGATTGCCCAAAGAGCCCAAGTCCTTCCATGGAGCAGTATAGGTAGAGCTTAGAAGTGAGGGCTGGTTTGCACCGACATGTTGGAGAAAAGGATAGGATGACAGGTAGGTTAGTCAGTTTTCTGTTACTATGACAATTTGTAAAGATATCAATTTGTAAAGAGAAAAGTTTTTTTGTTTGTTTGTTTGGTTTTTTTTTTGTTGTTGTTGTTGTTTCGTTTTGTTTTTTTTTGACTTGGGAGATTCACTTCACTATCAGTTGGCCCCATTGCTTCTGAGTCTGTGGCAGGGCAGGGCAGAACATTCTGGCAAAACTGCTCACCTTCTGGCCAGGACACAAAAAAGAGAGAGAAGAAAGGGCTGAGGCCCTACTGTGCCCTTTGAGGGCACCCCCCCCCCCATTGATCCCAATGATCAGAAGCCTCCCCTTACAGCTGGACCTCTTAAAAGCTCCACCTCCCAATAACACCCTGGTCTGGGAGACCACGCCTTTAACACACGGGACTTGGGGGGACACCTTAGGGACTCTTTTCTTCCTGGTTTTATACAAGGAGAAACAATGTCCCAGCAGGAAATCTCTTGCTGGGAGATTCTCCCAGGGAACTGGCTGGGAAAGGCTTCTCCCTCCCCCTAAGCTGCCCTGTTCTGCTGCAGAACTCTGAGGACTCTGAATTCTCTTTGGGTTCTGGGGCCCCAGGTGTCTTTATCAAGATGTCGGAGTAAGCCCAGTGAACAACGTGTCAGCTTGTGCTGCCCTATTTAAATATCTTGTCCTTCACTGGAGCTTCATTCCACCAAGAGCACTTTGTCGGAGGCCTGCTGGCCCCAGCCAGAGAGGGGCAGGCCTGCTCATGGTTGTAGCTCAGTGCAGTCTGATATTGTTATTCAGGCTGAAAATTATTGAAAAGAGATGCTTTCTGCCGAATGAAGAGGCAATGGGACGCTGGGCTCCCTGAGTCCCCCCAGCCCTGTCTCCCAGAGGTCCCTAGAGCCTTGCCACTGGAGTGCTTTTCCTCTCAAGGGAACGCTGCTCTCTGGGGACGGAGCTGTGATGTTCTGGAGGCTGTGGGCCTTCCTGCTGAGTCTCAGTGGCTGTACAGAGCTGGCTGGGCAGCGGGGCCTGCTCTATTTTATTACAGCCCTCACTCAGATCAAATCTGGCATGTCACCTTACACCAGTGTGGGTCTGTCAGGGGGCAAACTTCTGCTGCTTTGGTTCAGTCATAAATACCTCGTGATTCCCGGAGCACCATTTATCTCAAGTCTAAGTTGCTCAGGTCCCTTGAGGAAATGGTTAAATATGATTGTGTTCTTTTCTCCAAGTGAGGAAAAGAGAAACATCTCCAATATGGTGATCTCTTCTCTCTTTTTTTTTCTTGTTTTTAGACCTCCAAATAATATTATTAAACATTTTCATGCTTGATGAAATAAACTTTTCAAAGTAATATGGAAAAAATGATTTCATTTAAACACCTTTTAGCCAAAAAAACATATGCTGCTTGTTATGTGGTGCAGGAACAGAGGCTTTCGCAGGGCTTGCCTGCACATCTGGAGGTATGATGTGGTTTAGCCACTGGCCCCGTCATTGACTTGGGTCTTTGCTGGGGTGGAACCCAGCAGGCAGCCAGGCCCTGGTGTCCTGGTGGGTCCCCAGAATGCAGGCAGGTTTGCTCAGGCAGGCAGGGCAGAGATCCAGTGTGTGCTTGTGAGTGGCTATGCAAACCTCTGCAGAAGCAGCCTGAAAGCCAGGCCCCAGGATCTCAAGGCTTCAGGTGTCTGATCATCATGAACTGATTTATTTACAACTAATGTGTAGCATTTCCATGTTCAGGCTACCCACAGATTCAGGGCCATAAATAACTGCCAAAGAAGAGGAGGTTTCTCTCTCTCTGCTCTTGCTTCAGTTTACAGTGTCAGGAAAACTCATCATAGGTAAGCAGTGCGCCATGGAACTTTAACATTAGCTACACTCCTTTGCAAATAAGAGAAAGCAAAAATGCAAAGTCCTTCCAGCAACTCTGGATAGGCAGTATAAGAAAAAGTTATGCATTCATTTCATAGCTATTTATTGTGAGCCTACTATGTCCCAATCAGCCATGGCTAAAAGTAGGAACCAGCAAGGGATCAGAAGGCTTGGCTGAGCTACAGAGGGCAGGGTGTGCTGAGCTGGGACAAAGGAATGCTGGCTTCTAGCCCTGGTTTTGTGGCTTATTGAGTCAACCTGTAACTATCTTCTGTCTTGACCAATGCAGGCATGCAATCTGAATGCTCAATGCTTTGTTGTATAGACTGGTTATAAATAAAGACAATAGGGATCAGCAAAGCTTAACACAAACCTCTTCTGACAAGTGCTTACAGACCTCTTACAAGCACTAATATTCATTTAATCTTTGTAACAATGCCATGAGATAGGCACTTTCTTCCCATCTTAAACATGGAGAAACCAAGACATGGTAATGAAGTGATTTGTGTTAGGTTACCCAGTTCATAGTGGTGGAGCTGGGGTTGAGACCTTGGTGGGTGATCAGCCATCCTGATTTGTCCAGGATTGTTGGTTTTGCGGGGATGTGGCATTTTCCTGGCTAAAACAGAGATGGGTCCCTGGACAGATGGAGATGGCTGGTCACTCTAGAAGTGCAGCTTTAAGGTCAGTGCCTGTTCGGCTTAATTTAAAACCTCCCATCTGGTGCCCATTCCTGGTGAGTGGGGACAGAAGAAGGATGAGGAGGCATGGCCTCTTGGGTTCTGGGAAGGGAGAGGCCCTGTTTTAGAGCAGACATGGACTCCATCAGTCTTTCCCGTGTGGTGGGGTCCATATTCTGCTGTGTGCTTGATCCTGAACTGCTCTACTTTGCTTTTCTCCATCATGGGATAAATTAATAGAAAAGTGTCAATTTTGATGAATTTTAAATTGTGGTTTTAAATACAATTGTCTCTCCATATCCCTAGGGGATAGATTTCAGGACCCCCAAAGGATACTGCATTCTGTGGATGCTCAAATCCCTTATATAAAATGGCATAGTGTTTTCATATAACCCACAAACATCTTTCTGTACACTTTAAATCATCTCTAGATTCTGTGTCACGTCAAATGCAATGTAAATGTTACATAAATACTTGTTATACTCTATCTTTTAAGGTACAATGACTAATAAAAGAGGTATGTGCTTATTTGGTGAAGACCAGATTATTATTTCTTTAGTATTTTTGATCGTTGGTTAGTTGAATTCACGGATGAGGAGCCCACAGACGTGGAGAGTCAACTATATTAGATTGAGACCAGAGGTGAGTCTTTCTAGAGCTAGATGACCTCAAGTGAGAAACCCATTTTTACCTATCATTTTGGTTTGAATCTTAATAGGCTCATGTGTTAAAATCTTGGTTCCCAGCCACTGGTGCTATTGAGAGGTGCTGGAATCACTAGGAAGCAAGGCCTGGTGGGAGGAAGTTAGATAACTGGGGATATGTCCTTGAAGGTTATATTGGAACCCTGTCTGTCCTCTCTCTCTCTCTCTCTCTCTCTCTCTCTCTCTCTCTCTCTCTCTCTCTCTCTCCTTCCTGGCCACCAAGAGGTGAAACAGACTTCCTTTGCTCCACACTTCCACCAATATGAACTGCTTCATGACTGGCCCCAAAGCAACTCAGCCAGGCAGCAGTTAAACTCTGAAACTATGAGCCAAAATAAACCTTTCCTCCTTTAACTTGACTTTCTCAGGTATTTTGTCATAGTGATTGAAAACTGACTCACACTTTCCTGCCCTTTTCTCCCCAGTCAATGCTCATGAACAAATTGAAGAAAAGGATAGTGTAATCTCCAACCAGAATGTCTCTCCATGCAGGCAGACATGTCCACACTGAACCCCATGGGCCTTCAGCTCTCTGTAATAGAGAAGTTTGGCTCCCCAACCCTCACTCAGGCACACACTCCTTGCTCTGCAGATTTCCCTGATACCACAAGAGGATCCTGGCCTAGTGGAATAAGAGTACAACAGAAGCTCAAACAGCCTAAGAATTGTGTTCAAGAAAATACTACTTATCTGGACATAACTTGTATACCTGTTCCCTATAACTACCTAGTCCTCTTTTAAAAATGTTCTTTTGTGCCAGGGAACTCTAGCTCAGCCTACCTCCAGTATGAATACCAGCTCTACCACTTACTTCCATGTGGGTCTATCTGAACCTTGGTTTTCTCATCTCTGAAGGAAGGTGTTAATGCCTACCTTATGTGACTACCTATGATCTGGACCACGAACTTAGCCCAGTGTCTGATCTGTTGTTGGAACTTCATACATGATGTAAGGAGGACTCTCTGAACATCTGTATGAGCATAAAACCTCCTCATCTGTTCGTAAACCACACACAGGCTTTATTTAGCAACTAAAATGTAAACATGACTTATTTTTCTGAATAGGTAATATATTTATAGAACAGGTATGCAAGCATGTATAACAGAGCCTCCCTACCACCTACACTTTGTAGACTCCTCCTAGTTCCTCTTTCTAGAAATAATACATGTAGGTTTTTCAGAGCCATTTTTGACCTATATAAACAAATTCATATACTATTATTTTTCATTTTTCCACCTTTTGCTATTTTTTTTATTTAACTTATCAGTGTATCTTGGAGGTTGGTCAGGGCAGTACTATGTTTTCAATTTTATTTATAGCAGTATGGATTGTTGTATGGATATACATGTTATAATCTCCCATCTGTAATTCTAAATTAAAAAAAAAAACACTCTAAATCAAAAGTTTTTATTTTTATTTTTTTTATTTTTTTGGTTTCAAGGATTGAACCCAGAGGTGCTTTACCACTGAGCTACATTCCCAGCCCTGTTTTTGGGGGAGGGTGCTGGGGATTGAACTCAGGGTCACTCAACCACTGAGCCACATCCCCAGCCCTATTTTATATTTTATTTAAAGACAGGGTCTCACTGAGTTGCTTAGCACCTAGTTTTTGCTGAGGCTGGCTTTGAACTCAGGATCCTCCTGCTTCAGCTCCCGAGCTGCTGGGATTATAGGCGTGTGCCATGGCGTCTGGCATCCCCAGCCCTTTTTATTTTTTATTTTGAGGCAGGGTCTGCTAAGATGCTCAGGGCCTTGATTGCTGAGTTTGGCTTTGAACTTGTAATTCTCTGTCTCAGCTTCCTGAGCTGCTCGGATTACAGGTGTGTGCCACCGTACCCAGAAAATTTTTCTTGAGTTTGTGGCAAATTCATTCATTCACAAAACATGATTCAGACTGATATGAGTCAATTTATATTCTGTATTCATCCCATTTATATGAATATTTATAGATATGTAAAGATGTTAATGGCTTTGATTTTTGAGTACTGCTCCAGAACCCTCTGGGATATTACCTAGTATATAGTCCATACACTGTATGAGCTTTCAAAATTTCAAGAAATTCTGACAGGCAAATCACATCGAACCCTGGGGTTTCAGATAAAGAATTGTGGTGCTCTCCCATAATTCACTTAACTAGACTTCTGTTGACAGCCACTTGGATTTTTAAAATACTTTGACCTATCACAGTGTTTCAGTAAATAACTTTGTGCATGTGTCATTTCACATGTGTACAATAATATACAGTCACGTGTCCCATGACATTTTGGTCAGTCCATAAAATTATAATAGAGCTGAAAATCACCTAGTGGAGTCATAGCTGCCATCATGTGGTGTCACGCATTCCTCACGTTTGTGCTGATGCTGGTGTACAAAAACCTACCTCACTGCCCGTCTTACCAGCATAGCACCTGGTTACATAGTACTTGATAATAATCATAAACAACTATGTTACCAGTTTATGTATTTACTATGGTAGGATTTTATCATAATTTTAGATTGTACTCCTTCTTATATTTTTAAAATATTTGCTGTGAAAGAGCATGCTGTGCTACATCAGGGACAGCTGGGCACATCTTGTAGAGGCCATTTTGAGTGACTGACCTCTGAACTTCAGGTTTGTGTTGTGCACCTCATGTTCTTCAAACAACTATGAAATCACCTAATGATGTGTTTCTCAGAACATACCCCATTATTAAGCGACACATGACTGCACATGGGTTAAATCACTAGGATTGCTGGGTCAGAGAATAAATGTCTTTGCAATTTTGACATATTTGGCTAAATTGTCTTCCCATAGAGTTTGTGTATCTTTTCACCCCTATCAGTCTATTTCCCCATCTCTGTCCCCCAAATTGTTCATTTTTATCTTTTCTGAGTGAGAGCAAACATCATTTTATATATAGTGTCTTTTCTGTGAAAAGGTTTTTCAACTATTTTTCTTTTGTTTTGCATTGGATTGTTGGAGCTTTTCTTATTGATTTGCCAGATCTTTTTATATAAAAAAGAATGGAATCTTTGTGATATAATCTGCCATTTTTTTTCTAGTTTTCTTTTTGTTTTTTGACTTTATTTGTAGTGACTTCTTATTGAGTTTGTCTATTTGTCTATTTGTTCTTTTATTTGTATCCTTCCTTCACAAACAACTTTCTTTTAATGATTCTTATTCTGTTTTTTTTTTTAAACATAATCTATTCTGATTTTTTAAAAGGAAGGGAAAGGGGAAAAGTAAATTGAATGAACAGCTATTCATATCTCTCAGATCTTAGGAAGATCAGGAAATTGATAGGAAACGCTAAACATTTTAAATTCAGCATTTAAATGAAACATTTTTGTAACAGGGACTTAGAGGCTGCTTTTGCTAAACAGCACTGACTTTTCACTTGGGCCTGCAGATGTCAGATGGGTAAAAGCAGGACAAAAGCTATGTAGCTCTGCCTTCATTTTGCATATGTCTCCTTTGCTACCTATTTTGTTCCATTGTCCAGATGTAAAACACCTATAAAAACTTACATTGGGCAACAAATATACTTGTATATGAAGTAATCCTTGTTTTTAGAGGTCTAGTGAATGACTAGAGTGTTTGAAAATATTTTAAAAGTCATTTCAAATTAATTGCTGCAAAATTTTTCTAATAAATGTTCAACTGAACAAAATATTCTGTACCTAATTTATATGTAACGTAAGAAATGCATTCGGGACGACCTCTTCTAGAACTAGGTAGTCCTTCCATCACAGGGGATGCACTGTATTTCAAGTCATCAGTGGGGGAAAACAGCTGTCCTATGAACAGGACACTGGGACAGTGTGCATGGCATCATATCGGGCAGGGTGCTGAGGTGCCACCTGACCAACTCAGATGTGTTGCTGGTTGTGGTCACTTGTTGACTTGTTGTGGCCTGTGTTTCCATACTTTCCCTGAGTGGTTCTTGCTCTCATTATGGTGAGGTTATTTCTAAGCCCATGAAATTGGATCGGAGACTCTGGGTGCTGTGTGGAATATGGGGATATTGCTACAACTTGGAGTTGAAGTATAGAAAAAGTGCTTGAGAGGGACCCAAGAATGATTCTTTGCTTTGTACTAAGGTAATTCTACAGATGCTCAAAGTGGTAGAGGATCCACCATCACACTCTGCTTTTCTCTGGTCTCTTCACTGATGATGACTTGTTGGTTCTCCTTTGAAATATTGGATTCCAAGCCACAGGCCCCTCAATGGAAAATAAACTAACCCGAGTGTCCCCTAAAACCAACAACAGGGTTGATACAACAAGCAGGAGGATTATTGGAAAATGGAAAGAAGAATGAGTATAGCCAGGGTGCCCCAACCAGAGGTAGTGGGACCTAGAATGGTTTCCATGGTGATGTGGATAAACATGATTGGTTGATTTCCAAATATTCCATTTCCATTAGAGGTGAAAAGAGAAAAAGGCAATTGGCCTTTGTTCATTTGAATAATTGACATGGGCGTGGTAAATGCATGGATCTGTTCACAGATTTGTGAACAAAGAGGAGAAAGATCTCATAAATTTGTAGTATTTCAAAAGAGGCATCTGCTTAGCAAACCTCCAACAACACAATGAGAAACCATCAGGAGGACTAAGGCACAGAGCCCCAAGGTGACATCCGACTGGACAAGAAGAGCCATGCTGTTCTCCAGGGGCCAGAAAACAACCATGACCAAACAAGCCTCACTGTGGGAAACTGACAACTCATTTTCAGAAAGGTGATGTAACCCTTGGTTGGAAGTGTTTTGCCCCTTGCCACCAAAATAATTGTTGAACAAGTCATGAGAGTCACTTCTGGGTATATTGTGTAACGATGGAAGGGTGCTACAGCTGCCCAATGCCCTATTTAAAGTACGGCTTAAATAATGTAAGCCGTGACCTGTTGAGAGGACAATCTGTTTTTTCATTCTTAATGATAATAAGGGATACATAAACTCTAAATTATGATTTCCAACCTATTTTAATGCACCTGTTAGTCTGTTGTCACTCCTGAAGTCAGGCCCCCTTCTGGCCTAGAGTCTGGTAACAATTGGTTTTCAATTTTTTTTTTTAACACAATACTCTCTATGTATGTATTTATTTTTATGTGGTGCTGAGGATCGAACCCGGTGCCTCACACAGGCTAGGCAACCCCACGGAGCCACAATCCCAGCCCTGGTTTTCAATTTTGGTATCAATGGATAACCACAGCACCTTCTGTGAGTACATAATACAATGCTAGACTATAGTAGGTTTTTTGAAACAAAGTCTGACTGTCCCCGTCAGCATAGCTGTGTGACGATTCACCTGAGCCTGTCTTCTGTCTGGCCTTGGCTTTCCTTTCTCAGTGCCCAATTTTGCTCCGTGTCTGGGTGCGTTCAGTGTTTCAAAACGTTCTTCGTGTGTTTCGTGCAAAAGTGCTTTTTTTACGATGTTGTTCGTGGGCTTGTTTGTCCATGTATATTATAAATATATCAGGCATGGAAGACCACCTCTTGTATTTCCAAAGAAAAGATAGATATCTCAAATAAATATTTTAAGATCAACTCAGACTTCTGTTGAGATTACTGAATTAACTTTAAACTACTCACATCAGAACATGTAAACAGAGACATGGGGAACCAAGCTGACATTTGGGTGACATTTTATCTATTGTCTTGAGGACACTGAACTGACATGTAGTGAACGTTTCCTGAGAGGGGCTGGATTCCAGGACTGGGCTGCAGAGGTGCTGTTTGCTGCCTACTCACCCTGTCTCTCCGCCGCCTCTGCCAGGCCCCTGTGGTCCCCTTTCACTGGAAGACTGTGGTTAGATTTTCCAGGAAGAGGGCTGAGGGGGTGAGGCCCAAGGAGGCTGGGGAGGTCAGGCCGGGGCTCCGGCAAGACACAGCCTCTGTTTACATGGGGTGCAGGTGCAGGGTGGTGACAGTGGCCGGAAGACAAGAGCCCCTTGGGCTTCTCCCAATCAATCACCCCACCTGGGCCACCGGGTGCCCCCTTGGGACTGCTGAACACAAAGTGCAGCTTTCTCTGTGACATCCCAAACAGGCCGAGGCCAGAGTTCACAGAGAGCAGGGCTTTGACGACTTGGCCGTTTTTAAAATTTAGTCCAGAAGTTAAATTGAGTCCCCCGTGGCCCAAATCTAAACAGTCTCTCTTTCCCTTCGCTCTCCTCTCCCCCTGGGGCTCTTCTGACCCAACCTTCCATTTCCTGCTTGGAGCCTCCCTTCTCCATCTGAGGAGGTCACTGTTGCTTTTCCCTCCTGTGAAACTCCTGCTGAGCCTCCAGCCTCTGCAGGAAGCGCTTCATGTTTTCGGCAGCTCTTTGCACACCCCAGAAGCTCAGCTCTCTTTAGGAAGAAAGAGGTGGAGACCTGGCCTTTGCAAAGCTGGCAGCCTCTAACTAGATAGACGTTAGGGGAGAAAGAGGTGAGGAGCTAATTCATCTCTGAAAAAATTATTATACCTTCCTCAAGGCAAACCCTTGCCTGAAGCATGGGGTCAAGAGGGAAAGAAGTGAAGACACGGTTCCTACCATTAAGCTTACAATCTAGCTGGAAAGCTAAAATTCATGCCACATCCAAATGGGGAATAGTGAATTGGTTCTGGGCATCAATCCTAGCATTGCTGGTTAATAGCTTTGTGACCTTGACACATTGCTTAAGCTCTCTGAACTTCTGTTTCCTCGTCAGTGAAGTGGGAATACTAATCGCCTCTACCTGAGAGGATTGGCTTAAGGATTGAATGGGACAACAGGTGTAATTATTGGATTGGTTCTTCGGCAAGTTTGAGTGAATATGAGCTTAATATCTGCCCCATGGATGGGATGATCTGATCGGACTGAAGTTGCCATAGATAAGAAGGATTTGAACGAGGCTTTGAAAGAAGGAAAGAGCTTATGTATGTGGAGTATTTTAGCATGGTGTGTGTTTGGGGGCTCCCTCCCATTTTATGTGAAGGAGAAGAATTCCACTGTCATTTTATATCAGGGAGCCAGGGTCTTCCAAATAAGACTTTGTCTGAAGGAAATGTTCTGTCCATTAAAAACAAGTTGGCCTAATTAAAAGCAATTGGCTGGTGAGCCCAGAACAGTATTTGAAAAGCTGATTTACATACCCTAATATTTATTAATATCCATTTGTTCAACTTGCTGAGCACCAGCTCACGCACTGTGTGTTCTAGGTAAGGAAACAGGGGAGACACAGAGATATCAGATATACTGTGGTTCCTGGCTCCAGACTCAGTGCCCTGGGCAGTCGGTGACTTGGGGAGCCTACCATGAGCAAAGGGCCACTGGGCCATCCTGTGAGCCTGGGGTGCAATGGTAAGGCCCACTTGGGGCTCTGGAAAGCCTTCCTAGAGGAGGGAGTGGCAGGTGAGCTGTGTGGCCCAGTGATACCTCTGCCTCTTTCAGGATACCCAGGGGTGCCTCTGCCTCTCCAAAGAGGAGCTAGGGTAGGCAGTGTGCAGGGTGAGGAGGGGGAAGGCTCAACTGGGGCCCTGCAAGTGAGTAGAGGAGCCTCTGGTGCGCTTGGACCCCCACTGAGCCTGCCGTGGGGAGGCAGACCAGGGCCCTCGGGAAGGCGGGAGTTAGTGAGTGACCTGTTCTAGGCTGGCCCCGGCCCATCTCTTTCTGCCTCTTTTTGCTCTTTTTCTTACGATACCTGTGCTAGAAGAGTCCACAGAAACGTCTAGTACAGAAGCAGAGGGTCTATGGGTCAGGAGAGGGGACTTAACAGTGAGAACAGAATGGGCCCACTTAGCTCCCTTGAGCTCCAGGAGGGCAGGTCTCCTCTGTCTTGGGAGCCCAGGGTGCCTTGTGGAGAATGGACGCCTAATAAACATTTGTACCATGGAACGAAATCAGCCAAACGTGGGGCATAGCTTCATAATTAAATTTACAGATGAAACCTGATAGAGATAGGATCTGGGAACACCAGTGACAATTGAGAAACTGCCCCCAAAGGGACTAAAGGGAAAGGGACTAGCTGTATGGGCAGGAAATAACAACTTGAGAGGTTTGACCTTGAACAATGGAGGGGCAATTCACCTGGGTGGACATAATTGAAAACACAGATATTCAGCTCAGAAAAGTCACATTGAAATGTAAAACGTTGATAAGGGCTGGGGAGACTAAGTAGCACATTGGATGGTAGATTTAATCAGGGCAAGTCTGCAAAAACTGAACTCCAGTGACAGGTCTGCCAGACTTGTAGCTCTGCTTGCTCTACTGTGAACTGGTCCTGGCCATGGAGAGGCTGGGATAACAAAGATAGGAGCCAAGGAGGGTACTTTGGGATGAGGTGGAGTAGAGAGGCATTAGAGAGGAGGTGGAGAAGAAATTGGTCAGGGAAGGCTCTCCTTTGTATTTAGCACAGAGCATGGTACATGGTGGCACTCAATGAGTCACTGAGTGAATTCCTGTTAACTGCAACCAACCTCTCTTCCTGATGAGGGTGAATAATAGTGGGGCTCTCTTGTGGCCCAGGGCATGCGTTAATATTTTAGAATTTTATGATTTTTAATGAAGTGTCATAGAAGCTCCTCCTCCTCCTCCTCCTCCTCAACCTTCCCCTTCCCCACTTCCTCTCCCTCTCCTTCCCCTCCCCCATCCTTCTTTGCAAGCAAGAGAATGGAGGTTAAATAGGGTCTTTGGGCCTATTTAAATTGTCCACCTGTCAACAGACTGAGAACCAACACTTTAGAAAATGCCAGCGATCCAATATAGAGGCTATTTTTTTTTCTTTAAGTACTGGGATTGAACCCAGGGGGTCCTTAAACCACCAAACCACATCCTTGGCCCTTTTTGTTTTTTATTTTAAAATAGGGTCTCACCAAGTTGTTTAGGGCCTCAACTGGCCTTGAATTTGTGATCCTCTTGTCTCAGCCTCCCCAGTTGCTGGGATTACAGGATTGTGTCACCACACCCAGCATTTATAGAGGGTAATTTAGTAGAATTGGTCCTCTGTGCCTGCAGGTTCTGCATCCTCAGATTCAACTAACCAGGACTTTTAAACATTAGGGGGAAAATGCATGTATACTAAATATGCAATAAGATTTTTTTTCCTGTCATTATTCTCTAAATAATATAGTGAAACAACCATTTCCGTAGCATTTATATTATGTTAGGTATGATGTGCAATTTAGAGATGACTTATGGAGCATGTGCAGAGGTCGTGTGCAAACACTATGCCATTTTATATGAGGGACAGAGCATGGGCAGAGTTTGGTATCCACGGATGTGTAAGAGGGCTGGTGTCCTGGAACCAATTGTCCCAGGACATGGGGGGACAATATGGGTCATCCTCCCAGTGATACAGATCATTTGGTTTCTGTCCCTTTCCTTTGCCTTGGTCCAGTGGACTGTTTCTGAGTGCCTTTGCCACTGTCCCCTTCTCCCTCTTACCACTGCCCCTGGCCCACTTCACCTAGGAAATGCAGTGGCTTCGTTCCTGCCCTCCCCAGCTTTACCTGGCGCCTGCCCTCACCATTCTGAACCTGGCCTTGGCAGGGTCCCCCTCCCCTTCATGCTCCTGGAGCAGCAAGCATCTCCTGCCTTCCGCAGCTCCCAGTAGGTCGCCTCCCGTCCAGTAGGACCTCTGAGGGTGTTTATCGATGGCTCTGGTGACCAAATAAACAGAAAAATAGTGGGTGGCACAATCGGGAATGCTCTCTTGTCACTTGACTCAGCCTAACCTCTATGGTTCAGGCACTTATGGGCAGGTTGGCTGGAGCACCCAGCAGGCTGGTGTTAGGCTGGACCCTCATGGTTTGCCCAACTGGGCTGCACAGAGGACGGATCACTTCTATGCTTTGTTTCCTCCCTTTATTTGACTACCCGAATCCACCCAACAGCCAACCCGTGTAACAGGGCCTTGGAAATGGAGGCAGGTTTCCTTCCTTGGGTCCCCCGGGAGCTACCATAACTATGATTAACTGGCTGGAAATAATTCAGCGTCTGGCTCCCCAGAGGTGGAAATGTATAGAATAGGGAAAGGGGTGAAAGTACATCCCATCCTGTGGTTGAAACAATAGTCTGGCTCAGAAAGTAAAGAATCTAAACACATTTTTTTTTTCCCTAGAAAAAGTGAATGTGGTCATTTTTGTGGAAAGAGCTCAGTGTTTCTAGTCTGTTGATAAACAGAGACTGAGTCTAAAGGGCTGAGGTCACTTGGAGAGCAGGGCCTGTCTGGCAGAATTTGGAGGGAGGATGTATTTCTGAAGTGCCCCTCTACCTCCATTTTCATGCGCATTCATTCATGCCCTTCCGGTACCACCTGTGGGACTGGAGTCTTGTTTTCCACTCTGGCTAACGTGTGCCCCTGGGATGCCCTGTCTGGGCCCACTCTCCTGAGCCTGCCTCTCACACCCTGATCTTTTCCACTTGTCTCTCTTCACTTTCATCCTTATCTACTCTCAAACTAGTCCCTGGTACTCACCTGTTACCCATTCCATGCCATGTACACACTTTTTAATGAGGCCTTCTTGTGAGATGGTCTTGGAATTCCAAAGGATGCTTCTAAGGGTGGAACAATTTTGACCCCAGCTCTAAAAATGAGATAGTTTTCTTCATCCACCATTTTCTTTCAAGTGATCTTTCCCCAACACGCAAAGAAAGAATTAACACAAAAGCCAAACAGAGTAATCATACTTGAAAATTGACACTGGGCCACCTTTATAAAAGCGACACCACATTTAAACACCAAAAGTACTTCCTACGGGTTTGAAGGTAACAAGTAGAAAACTTAACCCTTGGAAGAAAGGGTTGAGGCTCCAATTCACTCTCTCCATTGCTCTTGCAGCCGTTTTGAGCTTAAATATTTCCCCAAGGTTCTGCACAAAATCAGAAGGGGTCTAGGTTGGTTGCTCAGAAGTGGTACAGAAGCTTCGCACAGAGCAAAGGGCCTAGAGAAGGGTCAGTGGTTTAACTTTCAGGATTCTGAAGTCTTTTCAGAAGAAGAAGGAAAGCCAAAACCAGGCTGGGTGGAAGAGATTTCAAATAAGGAAGAGTGTGAAGCTAAGTCAATGGAGCAGAACGAAACTAAAACAAGGACCGTCCAAAGGGTCCGGAGGAGGACTTACTGAAGTAGGCAAACGACAAAGAAAAACAGCTGATGATATAAAGTGAATCCTCCTAGAGCAAGCTCCTCTTTCAAAGAAAACCCACATAAGCGAAACTCCACTGACTGTCCTTAGATGAAAGGAAAAAGAATGTTCCAGAAAGATGCAGCACATGGTATCTGAAATTGCAGGGGTTAAGCTTCACTGGTAACCGTAGTGCATTTATTGGGTGTACTCATTCTGAATCACCGAGAGCAAGATTATGCCAAGTCACATAGTTGGCTTCATATCTCACCTGGGTCCACACCTATGATAGGCCCATAATTCTTGTTCTTGGATTCTGTGGGTAAGACCTGGGTGCTCACAGTTAGGGTCCCTGAACATAATCCAAGGAGGATGTTCACACTTTATTTTAAAACAACTCTAGTGAGCACCTTGCAGATCATCATTGTTTATAAAAAATATTTTATTGGCTCTCAAGAAGATATGCTGTTTTCAAGATTTTATTTGTAAACATGTCTGTGTACCTTAATATCATTGCTGCAATAGGTCTAAATATTGATCTAGAGCCATCAACAACATTGTGTTGGCGATTATCTATAAGTCTATGTGTGACAAGTTAAAAAATAAATTGAATATAATATAAAACCAATCCTAAGTTAAACATATAGGCAGGAAAAAAAAAAAAAAAAAAAAAACAACTGAAAGGAAATGAACCAAAAGGTTAGCAGTTGTACTTTCTGGGAGGTAGGATTATGGGAAATTATTATTTTTTTCTTTATTCTCTGTTTTCCAAATTTTGAATGTATGTTTATGATCTTAACTAGAACAATGAGCACTGGCAACTCAGGAAAATGTATTTGGTAAAGGGAATAAAACTGCACGTAAATGTTATCAACCGAAGGTGACAAAAGACAACCGAAGGAGTTGGTTGGAAGTCTCCTGAAAATCAGGGAGATAGATAGACTGTTTTAAGGTTTTAACCAGGAAGTTGGACTCCTCACATATTCTGCCAAGACAGAGAATTGAAGTATTCTAGGCCAGGAGGACACAGTCCCCGAGGATGAGGGTAGGGTTGTTAGATGCCCCCTGTGAAAACCAAGGTGCCAAGAATGGCAGGGCTTCCTTCCTCCTCAGATACCAGCTGGCCCCCGCCATGCATCATTGGGTGCTCATACCTGATCAAATGTCACGTTCAAGTTTAACTGGATAAAATCCAGGTTCTGTGCTACTGGGGACTTGTCTGACAGCCCCCTCATCCGTCTGGAGGCGATTTTACTTGAGTTTCCAGCCTAACGTCACAGAGTTGGGAGATTATGGTGTGAGGACTTGAACAAAGTCTCCCAACTCCTGTCACCCCGCTGCTCTTCTTCCTTGCCTGCTCCCCTCTTCTAACCCATTCTGTTTACTCTGAGTTTTGTGCCTAAGAGTTAACTCTCAATTCTTGGGAATAAAACCTAGGTGGTCAGAATTAGGTGGTAGAATTTAAGCTCAGAAGGCCCACTGATCCAAATGTCTACATTTTCATGTGAACGTCATGCCTGAAAATTTACCTTAGGAGAGAACTCATTTCTTCGGGTTAAAAATCTGGGATGCATGGTGTTCTTCGTATTAAGGTCATTTAGTAGAATTACTGGATGGTAATGGGAGTCATGGGGGTCTCTTCTGGGCCATTATGTGTTATTGAGCAAGTAATTTAAACTCTTTGGGTCTTTTCCTTTGTTGTTAGTAAAAACCTCATAAATATTTCTTAGTTATTAGTCTTTAAGTAGGATTTAATCCATTAGGTTTTTCTTCCTATATAACTGCTACAGAAGGAAAATGTTTTACTAGGAAACATTGAAAGGAGTGTTCTGAAACATGGGCCACCCTCTGCAGGGGACAGATTCAGGTGGAGTCTGAAGAATGAGGGACATGTCTGTAGAAAATGGAGAGGTGGGTGCTCCATCAACTCATGGTGGAAAGCAGAAAGGCAAGCAGGTAAACGAGAAAGAGGCAAAACCCCTGACTGCAAACGCTTCACTCTCATGGTAGCCAATCCATCCTGTGAGGAAATCACCTCTTAAAGATCCCACTTCCCCATACTGCCACAAAGACATCAAATTCCTATGAGTTTCAGAGGGGATAAACCATATTCAAACTATATCACAGGTCCTGGGGGTAACTGCTGTGAGAATATCCGACTAACAAATTTAAGATTTTCTAATGGAGAGAAAAAAAGAAATGGACACTGGGCAGAAGAAATGGACATTTGTTGAGTGTATACCTTTTTGTTGGGTGGTAAGAGGAGGAAAAGAAAGGCAGTCTCCCTATTCTCCTGGTGAAAAGTGCAGTTGAATGCAGTTCATGCAGCATGTCCATGTGGGGCCAGGTGGGTGATTGGCGTGGGCAGGTAGAAACTGTTCTGAACTATCCCAGTTCTTCTGACCCCCCAGTTTCTATCTGCCCCCACCAATCACCCACTTGATATTGGACTTCTCAGTCTCCAGAACTGTGAGCTAAATAAACTACTTTTCTTTATAAATGATCCAGTCTCAGGGATTCTGTTATAGCAACAGAAAGCAGACTAATTATTGGAGGAAAACATGAATCAAAAATGCAGGCTACACATACTCCATAAGTTAAGGAAGCCTAAATCCTCTTCATTTTCTAGGGAACACCTCTTGACCCTACTGTTTTTAAAATGCTCTTTGTTCTTTATTCTGAGACTTTTGTTTCACTTGGTTCTTTTCCAATCTATTCCATTAGAGAGTCCACATTCACAATTACACAAAGCCTGACAGGCCCTTTATAACTGCTGTATATATAACCACTGGGGGTCTTTGAGTTCTCAGAAGCTTGAAGAGAGGAAGAAAGGACAGCTCGACCTGGGATGATGGAGAAACTTGGCAGTTGGCTTCTGGTTGATTCCCAGTCTCAGCTGAACTCTCATATTCTGGAATTAAGGAAGTTTCATCCAGAGAGTCAGAATCTCTCAAGAGACCCTTGATTATCCATCTGTGGGTTGGGTCAAGGTGGGGGAGAGGATGCTTCTCATATAGACTTTCTATTTTGTTTTTGTTGGAGCTGGATTATTTTATTTATAGAAATTGTTCTAAAACGTATGCCATATTTTTTTAAAATATGTGTCCTAAGAAAGAAGAACTAAAACAAATATCTCTGTCATTTGCAAGGATCTGAGTATTTATTGTTTGATGAAACTAGAAATAAGGCTAATGGTATTATAGATTATTATGCTGAATTGTTAGTATTTCTCCTCTGATGATTTTTTCACAATCTTGCTGAAAAATTTAGCCTGTGTTGTCAGTTTTCTACAACTTTAAAGTTCAGACTTTATGTCTGAATTATTAAAATTCAGCAAACAGGTAAATTTATGCTTTTAACTTTTTACATTTTCTTAGGTGTTCAATGTAGAAATCTTGATAATTTAAAAAGATTATTATGTTGAATGTAGCTATGTATATTAACATTTTAGATGATAATTGTATGAAGTTTTACATACACATTTTAAATAAAATATTATATAATGAGCACTTCCATTTTTTTCAACAAATATTAGTCTGGTTCGAAAGAATAGCTTGAGATTACTCCAAACCACAGATTTCTCTAGGTGTACTGCCATCCTCCTTAGAGTCTGTATTTTCACATACCCCTAAGATGTTCGTTGCTGCCAGGGTTCTCCACCATTGTTCTCTCTGGACATCTCAGTCAATTAGTCCCAGAGGCCAGCCATGGGGACATGGTGGGAACTGTGACAGATAGACAGGTAAGAAGGAAGAGGATGAGCCACCATTTGTATTTTAAATAGTGGCAGCAGCTACTTCAGCTTCTCCCTTCCTACCCTATCATCAAATGGTTGAGCCACCCCTAAATGGGAAAGCACTTTTAAAAGGCCGAATGCCAGTAAAATGCTGGGAATTTTAATTATGAATATCGGTATATTAAAATGTCTACATTTTTTTTGTTTCTCCTGCTTTCTTATCAGTCCCTATGATTTCACAATTGGTCCCAAGTGGCATCTCCAACTCTCTGGCATTTGGCACTTGGTGGGTGAAACAGAAATGCAGATGATATCAGCAGTGATGGAATGGAATGAACTTTTCATCCAGCTGAAAAAAAATCACCCTGAGCTACTGAAATATAGCAGCATCCATCACAGTCAAGTTGTCAAGGAGGGATATTTCACAGCTATGACCTCACAGCCATAAAACATAAGCCGTGTAACGTGTGAGGAAACCCAAGGCATCTTTTCCAGGTTTTTTTTTTATTAATAAGATTACCATATGGAAAATAACTTTAAATTATTACAAGTATTCTATTAATTAGGAGAAAGCAATCCTACAGACCTTCCCAGTTTCCAGGGCTTACATTTGTTACTGACTACTCATGAAAGCATAAAGTGACATTAGCTGTTCTCTCCATATCACATGCTCAGCCCCCAGTGTCCCAGGAAGGGGCCTGAGTCTTCTCACCTTGGATGTTCGTGGTTCTAGCCAGCTTGCCTCATTCCCCGCTGCTAAATGGGCCTCGACAGCAGGTGGGTTCTGGTCCCTTCACTCCAGCCAACAGCAGAGTTTTTCCAGCAGGTGTCAAAGTCATTCTGGGATAGACTTTAGCGAAAACCCTCCTTCTGACCTTTCCCCACGCAGAACTCACATCCAACTCGAATAATTCATCAAGGCCTTCTGATGGCTGCTCTGTGAGTTTCTAAGGTTGTGTTTAAAATCCCATTGTTCCCTCTTATTTTAATGTCTTTGCTTTTCTTCAGAGTGTCATCAAAAAAAAAAAAAGGTGTCATAATTTTTTTCTTTTATCTTGGTTTTATTTATGATAAAGAAGGCTTATGGTAAAATCAGCTGCCCTGGAATCAGTTGATGATGCATTTAGTTTCTGATGATCATCAGCATTCTACTACTCTTGGATGGACACTCTCCTTAGATCCGCTTCCTTATTTGGAAAAGCTCAAGCTGATTTAGGAGACCATTAACAAAGAAGGACAAGGACCCAAATTATCTAGTGACCAGTGGGTAGGTTGTTTTCCACCTAAAATGCTGCAAATTAGACATTTGCCTGTGATATGCTGTCCTTAGATAATCCTTTCTCCAAATCTTGTGAAGTCCGTGCTATGGTTTGGATATAATTTAATTATGTATCTCCCCAAGAGACCATTATGATTGAAGGCTTATTCCTGCAGGGTGGTGCTGTTGGGAGGTTGGGCCTGGTGACAAGTTTTGAGGTCACTCAGTGTGTGCCCTTGGAAGTAATTGTGAGACCCAGTTTTTGTCTCTCTGCTCCTGTTTGGTTATGTAAGCTCTTCCACACACATACACCTCTGCCATGATAGGACTATAGCCAGGAAGGCCTTCACCAGAACTGAACTAATACAGGTGCGTTGTCCTTGAACCTCCAAAACTGTGAGCTAAATAAACCTTTTGTCTTTATAAGTTAGCAGCTTCATGCATTTCATTGTAGTAATGCAAAAATGACTAGTAACATCTGACACCCACACCATGATTTCTACAAATATCAATGATTCCTACTTCCTCACAGTCACATTGGTCTCCAATTTCCTATCTATTGAATCTTAATCTCTGTTCTGTTTCATGGCTGGTGTTTAGTCTCTGTTTTTGCCATTGACTCCATCATGGAACAGAGCTTTTTTCTATGGTTTCCTCTTATCCCATACAAATAGAAAAAGAAAAATGAGGGAAAAAAAAGTACTACAAAAGCTTATTTATATCAGACTTTACTGAAGGTATGGGGCTTTGGTGGGAGTTTATATTGCAACAGTGACGACATTTCTGGTATCAAAAATCCTCTAGCTCTTTTGTCTCTCTAATTCTTAAGTTTTCTCTTTGTTCTCTTGCTTTCTCTCAGGAACTGCCCCATGCACTGCTAACCTGTCTCCTGCGTCTTCCTGTGCAGGGAGCACCTGACTTCCCTCTGATGCTTCTCCAAGGGGTACTGGGCCAGGTGGATTTCTCTGTCCATGCGAGGATTTAACTAACACTTTGGCATTTCTTGTACAATCTCTAGATGTAATTCTAGAACATTTTCTTTCTTGTTTCCCCATGGTTCCCCCACACCCCCACAACACTGGGGCAAGAGGTAAGTGTTGATCACGAGGACAGAAGCTCTGGTCTTGATCCTTTGGGAATGTGAATCGCAAATTTCACTGGGAGTCAACATTAAAGACCTACTGGTATCCTCAACACAAACTTTGTTTTGCTTTTTAGGATTCTTGTCTCTGTTCCTCCCTACTCAAATTGTTCTTCCATTTAGTTCAGTCCTTCATAGACAGTGAACATTGAGCCAAGATCCCTTTCCAGATTAGTAGACATGAGTATTCTCAGTAGATATATTGGAGGCTGAGCTGGATACACTGGTGTGGAGTAAATCATTGCTCAGCCCCTCAGTCAGGGATCTCATCAGTTCAGCGACAAAGTGATTGATGGACCCAGACAGGAAAACATGCAGTTTTTGCTGTCCAGCAAAATAATACATACAAATACATCACTTTTTAATGGATGTAGGGGAGGTGAACAATTCAATCTGGTTAACATATGAAATCAGCAAACTCTTCCATGCAATCATGAAGTTATTGCTTTTGAAAATGATCTATTGGTCTGTTATTACCACCAAAATGAAAAGGAACAAAGACAAGCTTTGTAAACTGTGGCTAGAGTTTGGGAGGAGAGGAAAGGAGGAGGAAACTGAAATGTCTGGAGAAGTCTTACCTAGGGTGAAGCCCAGCAGTGCTGTTTAGCATCCCTTGTGATTACTGCTAACATCTATTGTGCACTAGCTGTGCACTCCAGGTGCCTTTTCTCATTTAACCTCCAATAAGCACTGAAGGAGGCTCTATATTTCTCTACCACCAAGGCATGGAGAGTTTAGGCAATGAGCTCATCAGAGTGTCTGCACAATTTGTGCCCTGACTGCTTCCCAAGAAGACCCAGAAGGAGATTTTTCCTTCCCTGTGCAAGTGTATAACTGCACCTGAGGATCCTGATGGTTGTAACCACGAGCTTTTTTTTTTAAATTTTGATTTAGTTGTTTATTTTTTACTACAAAGTATCATCTTGTCTATGGAGGATTTATGCAGAAATACTGTGAAAAAGTGAAGCATACATAACTGTTACATTCTTAGTATTTGTTGCCACTATGCATGTCATTTCAGTGCTAAGAAATTCAGTCTGATGCTGCAAATAGGCAAGGAATATATTTTCAATTCATTTTACAGATAGTAAAAGTGAATTGGGTACCAGGGATTTAATCTAGGGGTGCTTTACCACTAAGCTACATCCCCCACTCTTTTTAATTCTTTTATCTTGAAACAGGGCCATGCTAGCGTGCTGAGGCTGACCTTGAACCTGCAAGCCTCCTGCCTTACATCCAGTCACTGCAATTATAGATGTGCACCGCTGGGCCTGGTTCAAGAGGTTGTTGCATCTTCAAACGAAAGGAGTTTGGGAGTAACTCCGATCTTCATTTATATTGTTTCCACCATTTCCTGGCTGGGCAAGGGCCTGGACTCTCTCTGAAGTTCATTTTACCATGCATAAAGGAGGGATATTAATACTTTTCTATGAGGCTAATGTGAATACTAGAGATAATTAATGATAACATTAGATTAGATTAGATAACATTCAATTAGGTATAACATTAGAGATAACATGTCCCAGTATTAGGCCCACAGAAGACTTATTCTTTGTGCCCCAAAGCTACTGTATTAACTTCCTTGGGCTGGAGGGAAAACAGAGTCCTTAATTTCCTATTCCAACCTGTTGAACATAACCCCATTTCCTAGGCTCGTGACTGTATGAGACCATGTGCTTGAGCAAGAGTGTGCCTCTTCTGAGACAATCACTAAAAATACATTTCTAAGAAAATCCACATCAAATGGAAGTCAAAAAGTTGTCATAGGTCCTATGGTAGTATTGGATCCTCTGATACTAGCATATACATAGCAATGACAGCATCTTGCCACCAAATAGCACATTCTCTTTTGCAAAGTATTTTCAAACACAGAATCTCACTTTGTGGTCCAAACCAGCTTGTCAGAGAGGTGACAGTAGGCTCATATGACAAAGACAAAATAGGGAGAGGAATAAATGGAATAGCAATCTGCAGATGCTGAATTTGTTTGGTAAGTAGTGTGGTATGCCACCCAATAGGTTGAAAATCAGCACCACCATTACCAAACAGTTCAGAATTGGACACTAGACTTGCCAGCTAAGATGTTCAGTGAGGCAGTGAAGCTGCCAACCCATCCTTTTGTGCTAGATGAATAAATGAAGTACAAATGTGAATATATCAAAAGTAATTATCAGCTATTCCTGTGAATTCACTGTTCAATAAACATTTTTAAATCTCTGAATCAGACTACCTACTGGGTATCCATTGTGCAAAATGCTTCCAGAGATGGGGTCAGGCATCCTTAGTGACCTCTCTGTCTCCTGGGGACTCTACAAAGGATGGTCAAGTCTGTGTGATCATTATTATCAAGGACATAGCAGCCAACGCGGACTGAGGAAGTCAGGGAGCTGACCTTTGAGGTGTACCTTAAGGAGATGGAGAGGTCAGGAAAGTTGTACAAGGGATGACCTCTGGCCTCCCAGTCCCCTGTGCTGGCAGGCAAACAATTCTAATGTCCATCAACTTAATGCGAAATGGGACTTTCCATCACCCATCCCTGTGCATCTCAGGTCAGAGAAAGAAACATTAGATTCCTGTCATTAGGCACCAAAGCCTAGGGCACCTCTCATTCCTCTGGGCCTTGGATTATGCATGTTCCTCCTTCTGTCTGGAATGTTCTTCTCTACCCCTATCCATCTTTTGGGTGGCTTTTAACCTTCCATTCCTCCTTACAAGCCAAGCTGAAAGATGAGCCTCAAGTTGATTCTTTATGCTCCAATCCTCCAGTGCAGCTTTTGTTACTCCTTTGTCCCATGTAGCAGTGTGAGGCTGTCTTAGTGTGCTCTCTGCTGCTAAAACAGAATACCATATACTGGGAAATTTATCAACAGTAGAAGTTAATTTGGCTCCCAGTCTGGATGCTGGAAGTTCAGGAGCATGGTGCCTGCATCCGACGAGGGTCTTCTTGCTGCATCATAACGTGGTGGAAGGGCAGGTGAGCGTAGGTAGGGCAGAGGGAGGGTGGACTTATCCTTTCATTAGGAACATCAGTTATCCACTGATAACTAACCCACTCCTGGGATAATGGTGTTAATCCACTCATGAGGGCAGAGTTCCCCTGATCTGATCACCTCTTAAAGGTCACGCCTCTCAGCGCAGTTTCAATAGCAATTAAATTCGAACATGAGTTTTGAAGAGGACATTCAAACCATAGAAGAAGATCTGGATTTTGGTTACAGCAACTCCCACCCTGCCATCCCTGCAAGACATAGACTGTATGAAATAGGTCAGGATTTTGTTTTCATTTCTATTGCCCAAGAATGGAGGACAGTCCCTGGCCCAGAGAAATAGCTGCCAATGGAAAGAATAAACTTATAGAGAGAATTGAGATTTCCTGCCTCCCTAAACAGATAAGGAAGCCTCAGTATATTGATTCATTAGCTAACTGGCATATTGCCATATTCAGGTCCTTGAACAAATTTGAAAATTAGGTAAATTTGCTTTAAGTATCTGTCCATGGGCCTTTTTATTCCATCTTATATATAGCTTTCTGGAAGAATCTGAGGTTTACAGACTTGGCCAAAGTCACTTTGCACAAGGCTGTTGCAATATAAACTCCCTCCAAAGCCCTATAACTTCAGTAGAGTCTGATGTAAATAAGCTTTTATAGGACCTTTCTTTTCTTTTTCTATTTGGATGAGAAAAGAGGAAAACCTAGAAAAAGGCTCTGTTTCCTTATGGAGACAATGGCAAAAACAGGTGCTTGAGATACTAACAGTTAGAAGGTTATGGCAGAATCTGCTACAACAGACCTGAGTCCATAGTTGATCAGGGGTTTCCTCCCCAACTCTGCCCTCCTCAGCATTCCTCCTTCTAAAAGTTTGCTGCTCCTTAATAAAGCCTGGATGCACGTTCCTTAGTGTGCTGTTCATTAAGTGACTGCCATCTGTGGGTGGCTATGGCACTCTGGAGGGGGTAAATCACACACAAAATTTTGAAGACTTAGCATATAAAACAAGTATAAAATAGCTTTTTAATTTTGCATATTGGATGCAATAAAAATAATATTAAAACTCCCTGCATCTATTCTTCTTGCTTTTTTGACACATATACTAGAATATTTAAAGTTTAAATGGTTACTGGATCTATGCCTCTGAGCAACAAAAGCATTCTCCAAAATTGTGATCTCATCTGAATTTTAGAGTAAAACAAAGATTGTGAAGTTTAAAAAAATCATATTGGTTACATTATTAATAAAGAACAACAGCTGTTTGCCAAGAACTTCTTGGTGCTGCATGATGGGGAGGCAAACTCTGTGTGATGGAACATGTTTAAAATTCATGACAACTGCCGGGTACGGTGGCACATGCCGGTAATCCCAGTGGCTCAGGAGGCTGAGGCAGGAGGATCACAAGTTCAAAGTCAGCCTCAGCAAAAGCAAGACACTAAGCAACTCAGTGAGACCCTGTCTCTAAATAAAATACAAAATAGGGCTGGGGATGTGGCTTAGTGGGTGATTGCCCCTGGGTTCAATCCCTGGTATCCCCCAATAAAAAAAAATCTCATGACAACTGTAGAGTGAGTACTATTTTTTTATACAAAGAAACAGGTACAGGCAGAAATGATGTTACCACTTTTATGGTGCAGCAGAGCTGAGATTCAGACCTGTATCATGTGGCTTCAGAGCCCAAATCTTTAACTTCTATGGTTTTGCTCTGACCAGGACTTACCCTGAAAAAATGGCCATGACAGAGATTCTGACTTCAAAGGAGCATTTGTCTTGTGTGACATCATTCTGGCTGCCTTTTGGTTTAGAGGTGAGAAAAATCAATGTTCACTATTAATATATAATTGGAGCTGAGGCCAGCCATGATGGCTTCCAACAGCTAGGGTAGGAACCTTCATTTTTTGGCATGTTCCTGGGATAATTTGAACTTGCCACGTAGTGACTTGAATGGGGGAGTGGTGGGCAACCCAGGAAGATAGAACTATAAGCCTTGCAGTCTGGTGACCCACACAGTTACCCTCCCCCACATCTTTTCAGAAAGAGGAGAGCAGATAAGATGGACAGAGGTGGGGGGGTATGCTCCAACCAGGTTGTAGATGTGAGCACAGTGCCTGGGATAGATAAATACTTAATAAATATCTGTTCTTTCCTTTCTGTTTTCTTCACTCAGGCACGTGCTCAGAGTTTAGTGAAATGCTCACAAAATCTGCTAGCAAGCCAGGCATTCCAACCTTCTGAGAAATCACCATTGTTTTTCCCAGGTACATTACTTCTGTGAGAAGGACCCTCATCTTCACAGTTTCCTACTTTAAAAAATGGTTTTTATGTTTTTTTTCTCCTGTTTTCCATCTTTTATTTTTTCCATAGTCATTTAAAGCAAATCTCAGAAATGAGTAACTTTCACCTATAGTTTGTAGTCTATTGCCACAGGTAAGAACTTTAAAAAAAACCCACACATTGGTATTATCTCACCCAGAAAGTGAATAATAGTTCCTTGCTATAATTGAATACTCATTTTCCATTTCCCTAGTTGTCTCCAAAATGTCTTCTTCGAGTTGGTTGGCTTGGATGTTGTCCTTTCTTTCAAATTCCATTTCTCTTTCTCCCTCTCTCCTGTGACCTCTTATTCTTCTCTTCTATCCTTCTCTATTCTGGAAAAGATTTAAATGGTCTTTCAGAGATGCCTACAGGATGGTGAAATAAATGAACTCTGATATGAGGGGGGGAAAGATGGCAAAGGGAGAATACAAGAAGCAAGACGGATGGAGCCAAGATCGTGGTGAGGACAAAATGCCTGCTCTGGGGTTCCCAGTCCTTTTCCTTCTGAGCTTCTAGGGGGGCCTACAAAGGGGGCATGTTTGCAACTGTGGGAAACAGAGTTGACAATGCACCACCAAATGCTCAGGAACAGCATGCCCTGAAAGACAGAGGGAACAGTAAGTAGTCTGAAAAATTGTGTTCTCCCTAGCAGCCTCAGTGTACAAGAACAAGGAGTTTCATAAGGATTTAAAAAATCATACCCTGAGTATTCATTCCAACCCTGCTTGGGTAAATGAAGTCCCTCACAGCATAATTGTTTCTTGGAGTCACTCATGAATTCATGCCTAGGTCCCTGTGGCAGCTGCTGGCTGATCTACCTAGAACACTCTGGGCCTCACTCACAGTTCCTAAATAGCTCTGTCATGCTGATCTTCCTAAGGGACCATGTTCTAGTTTGGGTATGAAGTGTCCCCCCAAAGCTCCTGTGTTCCTATAGGCATGTTCAGAAGTGAAATGATCAGATTAGGAGAGCTGTGACCTGATCCGTGAATTCATCCACTTGATGGATTAATAATTTGAAAGGTGGTCATTGTAGGCAGGTGGGGCATGGCTGGGGGAAGCAGGTCACTGGGGGCATGCCCTTGAGGATCATGTCTTGCCTCCCTGGATCCTCAGCTCTCTCTGCTTCCTGGCTGTCAAGAGCTGAGCAGCTTTCCTCCTCCACATCCTGCTGGCATGATGTTCTGCCTCACCCTGAACCCAGAATGATGGAGTCAGCTGACCATGGACTGAACTTCAGAAACCATGAGCCAAATAAACTTTTCCTCCTCTAGGTTATTGCTGTCAGGTATTTTGGTTAACAGTGATAAAAAGCTGAATCCCACAAACCACTTCAGCCTATTGCTGTCCTGCTTGAGGGTCTTCAGTAACTCCCTATTGACCACTGAAAGTTGTTCTGCTGCAGTGATACCTCTTACCTCATTCTACCAGGGTCACACTGAAAAAATGAAGGAGTTGCAAAGCTTCAGAAAAACCAAGGAAAATGAGATCTTAGAAAGGCTGATGGACTTAGTGACTAGGTGGTCATAGAGTGACGTTTAAGAGAGCAGTTTCTGAAAAATACCTGGGAGTGAAACTAGACTCAAGTGTAGGGCCATGTTGTTTAGCACTGAAATGCTCTTTGCTTGTTTTATGTGAGCTTTAGTCTGTGACCCCACTGCTTGGGTTCCAGTCTTAGTCATATCCCTTACTTCTTTAGATAGGTTACCTGAGCTTGCTGCACCTCAGTTTCATCACCTGTAAAATAGAAGTAACATAATGTGTCTCTTAGCAGGTACTGTTGGGGCAAACGGATCAGCCACACAGAGAAGCGCCCCATCGGGGTTAGCCGTCCACCCCTGTGGGGGTGCAGACAGTGCCTCTTTGCATCAAGCACAGCAATTCTTCATGTTTCCTAAAGCCTGCACATCTTTTATTTTCAAATACTTTCTCCCACCATTTATTAATAAATCTCTCAAAAGAAAGTTCTAAAAGAGTAATGCAAGAGGAAAAACTGCTGCTTAGTTTTTACAACTTAAAAACTACAGGAAATATAAACTAAGAGAGTAATTTACTAGAAACCCTTCAGTTGCATAAATAATTATACATGTGTAAATGTTCAGGGCCTGCTTATCTCTTCCTAGGAACCCTTTGTTCAGTGATGTATGGGGAACTTTTCCTGAGAAGTTGCAGGCTTTACATTGGGGATTAATAAAACGGTGTGACAGAGACCCCAGCTTACACCAGCAGATGGTTGCTCTCACCTTAGGGCCCTTCAGGGACAGCCATCAGCTGTGGAAATGTGGCTTCAGAGCCCAAATCAGGCACCCAAGATCCTCACACTGTATTGCCTGAAACTCCATTTGCACACTCAGCCACGGTCCATGTTTCCATGAGATCCTCCTTCATCAGACCACATCTTTTATGAAAAATTCAGTGTTAGAAGAAACAGATCCAGAATCATTCCTTGGTCACATGAAGGTCATCAGTGGTAAAGCAGAATCAAGGCACCTGGACTCGTTCTTCTTTCTGAAAATCCACTGAAAACAATTAAAATAGCATTAGAAAAGAAAATAGACATGAAAATTGAAATCAGCCTAATTCCTGGTAAGTGCAGTTGGGCTGGACTTATGGAAGGAGACTGGAAGCAGTGGCATGGGTATAGAGCCCAGGTAATTCAGAGCCTGCCTGCAGCCATGGGGTTGCTCCAGGGAGGAAAAACACTGGCCTTGTGCAACAGCAGGGTCTGAGTAGGAATGCAAACTTTGGGACATTCCTGAGCCTTGTGAGAGGACACAGGGCTAAATGAGGGAAGAAAGAGATATCTTTGCTCAAGAATGGCATGGAAAAGCAGGCAATTGACCTTGCCAGGAAATAAATGCAGTCTCTCCTTGTGGATCATTGCAGCTGACCGAGCCTACCTCCTGCTAGGACTGGAGAGGAGACCATGGGGCCCGAGAGAAATCCATGCTGGTTCATCCAGCTCACTTTTCTGGCCTCTCTGCCATATCATCCTTTAGAAAAATAATTTACACATAGGAAAAATGCCCATAAACCAATGCGTAACCACATAAAAAATGAGCCATCTTGCAACAGGAGTTCACAAAGGATATAATGCAAATATATTGCAAGAACAATAAATGAGAACATGACAAAAAGCAGATTAACATTCCAGAAAATTATTGCATCATATAGATAAAAATTATAGAGGAACATTCTTTTGCATAAAATATAAAAATGACTTTTCTAAAGCAATAATTCATAGAAGAGCTATGTCGGCTCAAGTAAGGGATTATTAAACAGCTGAAGGTGATTTTTTGAAAAAAAAGAACATGCGGGGCTATGGAAGAAATACAAAGAATAAAATATAGTTGAAATAGTGAAAATTAACATTAGAAGTACAAAAAGAGACACTGCTTAAAATAGGGCAAGGATAAAGAGAATACATTTGAGGAAACAATGGAAAATAAAGAGAAAAGAACCAAATATTTAAAGTGCTTAGTGAAGGAAAAATAAACATGGAAGATAGGCGAAGGAATTCTAATTGAAGGAATTTCGCCTAACTTCCTCATGAATGGGTGTCATCCCTAGAACAAATATTCAGATATAATAGAATAAATATTTCCTTAATAAATAAGACAGAACTCCATACTTCAAAATAGGCCCAGTTATTACAAAGGAAAAAAATTTTTTTAATCAGAAAAATAATTATTAACGCTGATATGGACTTGGTAAAGTTACTAGCCATCAAACATAGAATAAGTGTAATGAAGCTTGATCCAACTGTGACAAAACATTTTCTTATATCAAAACTGTAAATTTATTGAAAGAAAAAGACCCTTGTGTTTGTGTAGCAAAACATAATCCAAATATATGTTACACAGAGACACAGATGGTTAAAACAGCCATACAAATGCAGCCAAAAGTGGGTGCCCAGATATTAATGTTCGTTGCTATGGTCTGAATACTTGTTTTATCCCCTCTTCCAAATTTGCCTGTTTAAATATAACCTCCAAAGCTATGGTATTAAGAGGTGGAGACTTTAGGAGATGACTAGGTCATCAAGTTTCTGCCCTCAATATGGGATTGGTGTCCCTATGAAAGTGGCTTGAAGTAGCCTCTTTGTCTTTCTGCCATGGGAGGACACATATAGAATGGACCTCACCAGACACTGAATCTGTTGATGGCTTAACCTTGGACTTTTTAGCCTTTGGAACTATGAGCAATGTATTTCTATTGTTGTATGCCGCGTCCCCTCGCCAGCAAAGGAAACACGACACAGGATTCTTCCTTCAGCAGTTTATTCAGGCCTTTATTTTGACATGTCTTCTAGCTTCTACTACTACTCCTACTGCTACTTCTACTGCTACTCCTTTACTACTCCTCCTACTACTACTCCTACTACTACTACTACTGCTGCTCCTGCTACTTGCCCCAGCCCTAATAAAGCAGATAAAGCCCCAATGCACAACTGCCACGTGGATCTTTCTCATAGGGTGTTTTACAGCTACGTGCCAACTCTCCCAAAACAAGGAGTTGTTTATCACAGGCCACGGCGCTTATCAGCGCCATCTTGTAATGGCGGCCACAGTACACAGAAACGGCTCACTACAGTTATAAATTATTCCATCTAAGATATTTTGTTATATCCTGAATGGACTAAGACATTAATTCTGAGTAAATTAGAGAAAAAAAAACATTAAAGATAAAGAACATTTTATAGAGAAAAGAGATATAATCCATAATATAGTTCTTCTTCTTATGAATCTTTTTTGTGTCAAAAATCAAACTCTCAGAATTCATAAAGCAAAAAGTTTCTTGAACCCAGGAAGAACTTGCTGGTACAAATCCTTAATTCATTTATCCTAAGATATTTTTCAGGTCTAAGTAGTATGATCTTTAGGATAAATCTACACAAAAGATGCTCACACACACACACACACACACACACACACACACACACCCCTTGTCTAATTTTCTAATTATCTATATACCACAAAAATGAAGAATATATCTTATTTTTTGCAGTATTTTAAATTGTACATAGAGATTCTCAATAGATCTCACCAATTGAAAGGGAGTTTGATTTAAAAAACAACAAAAAATTTGAACATCCAGTAATTAAAAAGGCAAAGATCAGAAACTCCCACAGGAAGAACATAGAAGGAAGGTACAGCTCACCCCCTGCCAGTGGGTCCTCCCAGGATCAGTTCATTTTCTAAGCTCCCCATCCCACACCAGCCATGAGAGACACTAACGGTGTTGATTTTCACAACACACTTTATCTAAACAGAATTTCCTGATACACTGTCCTACCGTGTTCATCTCAATATACACATGTGTTAAGCTTATTTAGGACTTAATTGCATTTGCCCTTATCATAAAATAATAACTTTAAAATTCTTCATTTGAATATCTACCTTGGTTTCAAATAAACAGGCTCATTTCCTCACAAATTCATATACCATAAAGATCTGTTTGGAGCCATCTGACTAGTGAGACAGAGGATGGGGGCTCTGCCCTCTCAGTGCCTTTGGAACCCGGGGTCAGGGTTGCTGGGGGAACCCACCTACACTCTTGTCTGTACTTTGATGCCTCATCTGCCTGCCCTCTCCTCCTTCCACACCAGACATTGCAAAGACATTTCTTTTCACCTCTGTGGTATGTTCTGTTCTGCCTGCTCCTGAGATCTGGAGGCCTTAGTAGCTTAGAAAATACAGTAGACTGCCCTTATCTGTGGTTATGCTGTGATTTCAGTTACCTACAGTCAGCCCCTGAAAATATTAAATAATTTTGTTAAATTATTTAGTAAACAGCATTAAATAATTTAAATATGTAAATATTAAGTTTAATATTAGATTCCAGAAAAAATATTCATAATTTTTAAAACTGTTTACTATTTTGAGTAAGAGGATGAACTATCATGCTTTCTCTCTCCATCCTTACCTGGGACAGGAGTCATTCCTTTGTCCCATGTCCACACTGTATATGCTACTTACCCATTTGTCACTTCATAGCCATCTTGGTAATTAGACCAACAGTCTCCATTAGAGGGCTCAGACCCCAGTGACCCTTATTTCACTTTGTAAGGGCCCCAAAGCACCAGGGTAGAGATACAAAAGAGGCAGCAGAGCATAAAACATGGAAGGACAGATTGATTCTAGTGCGACATGGCCGTGCTGCAGGGTATTGAGAAGAGAACACGGTATGTAGGGGTTTCCATGCTCTGGTTTCAGACATCCACTGGGGGTCTTGCAACATCCAGTATATCCCGGGGTAGGGGGTTGGGGACTACTGAGCAGGCAGTTTTGTGCTGGATTGTCTAGTCCCTGGCCACACTGCACCCCAATTGTTCAGCTATGATGAGTTTGTCTGATTTCCTGATTCACTCAAAGCCTTGCCCATTCACTTCCCAGGTAGGGGTTCTTGTAAATTGCCAGCAGATATAAAGCTTAACTATGACCCAGAGACATTATTCAGGTTCTCTTTACCAGAGACCTTCCTCTAGCGGTTAATAATTCTCCCTTCCTTGTGCAGTCTGATTGTGCAAGGGCCACTCAGTTTTTATATTATTTTTCATCTTCATGTAGCTGCAAATAGTTGCAAAGAAAATAACACTTGATTGAGAAAAAAAAAAAAAAACAACAAGATAGTCCGTGGCCATTTAAGTTTTTATTTTTGTATCATAGCCTCGCTCTCAATCCATTTATTAAAAAATAGAGTCAGAGAGTTGATCAAAACACATACTCTGATAAAATTTGCTGTGTATACCACAATATTTAAGCCTGCTTCAGTATTTGGGAGAAACACTTAGCAGCAAAAGCATCTTGGTGCAACATTATATGTGATTATCATGGTGCAATATTATGTGTGTTCATTTCTTAAGAAGGTGATGGATCTTGAATTTTTCTTAGCATATCAGGAGCAGCACTAGAGCAAATTGGTTCACATATGCCAAGCATTTACTTATGCTTTCCAAAAGCACTCACGACAGGACTGAACTCATCCATTCCTTTGTAGTTGTGTGCAATGGTTCATAGAACAAGAATTCTTTGATCTGTCTCTCCTATAGGGAGCCTCTGTACACGTAGCCACCAGCCTCAGAGAACTCAGAAGAATACGCAATTTGAAGGGGCTAATGTGGCTACTTTCTATAGCATGCTTCTTAAAGAATTCTAGAACAGGTCACATTGTTTTCTCAAGGAACTACTAATGGTTCTTTTCTGCATCTGCTTCCAATAACTATTTTCTGAGTATCCCTTTTAATGCATGGCTTTTCACTGATTTTTCCACTATCATCTGAAATGTCTTTCCCTTGCCTTACACATATGCAGTAAGACAAGAAACTTACCATAAACATGGGCTTCTCAGGTGTCAAACCCAAACATTTTAAGACATTTTTAGAAATACTCTCACGTCCAGCTGCACAGCCTTGTATTGTTGAAAGCTTGGACAGCTCTGATGGTCTGAATTTGAAGTTTGAAAAATAATGAATTACACAGAACATATTCCAGTCTATAGACACTGTATAGCAAACCCCTAAAGAGTCCCTGTTCCCATCTGTATTTATTTAACATGGATCACCCCTTAATATATGAATATTTCCTTGAGATGGTGGAGAGTTTTGCTGGGTGAATGAGCCCTGGCACTGCCCATCTTACCTATAGGAGTCTTTTGATAACAGCTAATCTTCAGCAAGCAGTTTTTATGTTCCAGGCCCTGCGCTTTGCAAGCATTGATCGCGACAACCCAATGTAGGGAAGGATTATTATTACCATCATTGTACAAAAGCAGAAATGGATTCTTAAAAGAGGTCAGAAGATAGGGTTTTTCAAATCCCATTTCATGTTAGAGAAATGGTTGGAAAAGGAAATGTACACAATGAGCTTAGAATGCCTCATTTTACCAGATGGCAATGGAACCAGCAAAGACTGGTAAGAAGGGAGACCAACTCATCTGGGTTTGCCCCTCGCTTACTGAAAACTGAAAGTCCCATATCACAGGAACCTCCTCATTCCTAGGTAAACTGGGACAAGCGTCATGTTGAAAAATAATGAGGTCATGTTAAAAGGATGCAGAAACCAACTTCCGTGGGCTTCCAGGCTGGTGGCTACAGGAAGCCTTCATGGGACAAAAGCTTCCATGGGACAGAAATAGGACACTTTGAACACAAAGCACTACAAAGAATTGAAATACATCAAATACCTATGAACCCAGGAGTTCATAATGATACTAAAAAACAAAACAGAACCACAACCACAGGATCATCATCGAAGGGAATGAACTCATTATTTTGAAAACCAACCATTTATCTAGCTTTTCTTAAATAAACAGTACTATTTGGTATCTGTAAATACTGGAAAATTTCTTTTTATAAAAGTGTGTTGGCTAATTCATGAAAAAGAGAGATGGAAATTAGAATATCATTGTTTTGCAGCCTCCTAATGAATCCAGGAATTGAGCATAAACAGCTGTTAATAATACTGAAAGAGGAACAACCAAATAATAAGTACTACCTGTTGGAAAAACTAACACCATTCAATTTATGAATGATTTTTTTGCCCCTCCCCACCCCCCCCAAAAAGAACCCTGAATCTGTGTGGGATGAAGCCTCTAGATCTAACTATAGGAAACCGAGAGAACAGAGAAGCATGCTAAACACCAAGGGTTGTAATCAGAAAAATACAGAAAAATAGAAAGTTCTACAGGACAAATAATCAGTTCTCTTCAAACAATAGTTAGATGGGGAAAAAAAGATGGAAGCAAAATGTATAGGCCAAAATATATTTAATAGATATATAAACCAATTACGATGAGTGGACATTGATTTGAACAAACTATAAGAAAATTTTAAAACTTGAGATAATTGCAAATTCAAGCGCAGATTACATGTTTGATGTCATTCAATAATTTGTTTAATTTTTAAGTGTGAAAATGGTGTTGTACTATTTGTTTTAAAAGAATTCTTTTATTTTAAAGACACATACTAAAATGCTATGAATAAAATTAGGTGATGTGTTATCTGGGATGTGCTTCAAAATAATATAAGATGGGGAAGTGGATTATAGCGGAAATGAGACAATACTGAGTGAGCTAATAATTGTTGAAGTTGGGTGATAGGTGGGAGATCCTATACTTTTGAATCTGTTCTTGTAGATTTAAAAATTTCTTCAGAAGGAGGGAGAGAGAGAGAGAGGGAGAAAGACTAAATTTTTAATGTCTCATTGTACATCATAGATGACCCCCATTGACAATGACTCCTAGTAGAAAAGAGAATTTTAGGGGAAGGAATGGGGAAGGGTGGGGAATGTGTCTAGTCATTCCATCTCTGCCTGGAGCATCTGATGTGGTATCCCTAGTTGGTGCCCAGACATTGGATGATATACTCATGTAAGGGCTCTGCTTCCCCATCTGTTCTCTGATGGAAAGTCAGTTGGGATCATTCTGGATCCCTCTTGGTCCCATGGTGAGGATCCTCCAGGTCCACTACCTTCTGAGAAAGCACAATTCTCTTCAATATTCTTTTTCATATCTGCAGCAGTCTCAGGCTCAACTACTCAGGACTACTGGGATGCCCAGTCTAATCCAATACTATTTCATTCTACTGGGGTTGGGAAGAGATCTGCCCCTTATGGCTTTTCCAGGTTCCACCCAGTTCTCCTGCATTCTCACCAGATTTCTTGTTCTTCCTTGTGAATTGGGACACCAGGAAAGGAATACAATACCCCTTTGTATCTTTTACCTTTTGCTCTCTTCTTCTCAAGCCTAAGGAATTTGTATCTAGTATCTACTGGGCAAAAAATTCACTTTGTTTGATCACATCATCTTCCCCATCTTTTGTCTCACATCTGGACCTCAGATTTTAGAGCTCAAATGCCAAGAATTAGTGCTTTATTTTTGTTCACTACCATCAGCCTCCACCTCCTTGCAGGCAATAGATTTTCCATATCTTAGCTGACTAAATAGGAGAGGGTCATGGGTTAATAGCACATACATGAAAAAGACTAGCTGTTGATACATTAAAATGTTCTCATGCCACGTGGGGATAGTAATTGTACTGGATGGGCTGCAGCAGAAGTCCATAAAACCTGGAATGTTTTTGTTCACGTTGCTACTATTGAAGGAAAGTGGTTTCAACTGTTTTTTTCCCCCAATATAAGCTGCTATGACTTATGCCATTTTACTTTTTAGTGAAACTAAGTCTCCTGGTCTAGTTATAGCTGATTAGATCAAGGAGCAATTTATAGGACGCAGGCTACCACTGAGGAATTGAGCATGAGGTAAGCTGACTGCCTCTGAGGCAGTTAGGCAAGACATTTGGCCAATTGAAGTGCTCTCTACTGGGTGGATACAAACTCAAATCCAATCCTCCCCTTTATTATTACTAGTTTCCAGAAAAACAAAGAGAAGGCAGTACCTTTGAACTCAGGTACACATCCCAAAGACTGCTGAGCAACTTTTTGGCAACTGTAATCTTGCAACATGTAGAATTTGGGATTATAGAAATAATCCTGTGGCTGATGGGGTTAATCCTCATTCTGCCTTGTGTTCTCATATATTTTTTTTTGCATCAAGTCTCCATTACTGAGGTAATATAGTATGCACAGTCTATAACAATCTACCTCTTAAAATTTGGAGGACTTAATTAAATAAAGTATATCAACTTTTTACCGCCGTGCCTGGAGCACAATAAGTAGCCCTAATATGTTCAAAATTTCTTGTTGATATGGCTATTATTGGTTTACTCATTAGTCTACTGCTACCATGTGGTTTAATCAGTGGCATCAAGATGTTTTCACTAAATTCAGGAATCCTTAAAAGGTATAAGAAGCATAATTTAGTGATCATCATGAAGCAATTATTAAGAAGTTTCATGGGGTCAGGGGTTGTGGTTTGTGGTTCAGGGGTAGAGTGCTTGCCTAGCATGCAAGAGGCACTGGGTTCGATCCTCAGCACCACATAAAAATAAATAAAGGTATTTTGTCCATTTACAACTTTAAAAAATATTTGAAAAAAGAAGTTGCTATTTATTTTCTCTAGTACTAGGAAACTTAGTGGCAAAAAAAGTTTGTTTTTGAAGTTATGAACTCTCTTAGGATAGAGAAGAAAAGAAAGAGCTTTTTATTCTCCTCTCAAAATTTTGTAATCTCTTGAAGCAGGTAATTTGTTGCTTTCTAAATTGAGAAAAGAAAAAAAAATGGAATTACATGATTTGTTAAAAATTATCACAGAGTTGATGACCATCTGAATCTCCTGACCATCTCTGTAGTGTTCTCTCTATAGAGCAGGACTGTTTCTTGTGGTAGGGTATGTTAATAATGTAATGTTGCATAGAAAAACATTCAGAATTTTGCAGTTCAGAATAATAAACTCACAATTTGCAAGGGTCAGGAATTCAAAAGGCATTTAGCTGGTGGCTCTCACTAAGGGTCTCTGAAAAAGTCATAGTCAAGATGTTGGTCAAGGCTTAAGACATGGAAACTGGCTTTCCCCAGATGGACTGATGCAAGAGAGAGTGAGAGATGAATGATCCATAACAGACTGCTGTCATTTATAACCTACCCTTGGAAGTGTCATCTCATCACTTCTGCCATGCTCTTCTTGTTCAAATGCAGTCAAAAAATCCAGTTCTACTCAAGAGGAATTGCACAAGGGCAGGAATCCCAGTGGGTGGAAGTCTTTGGGGGATCATCTTGGAGACAGCCTACCATATATGGATATGCCCAACATCCCCTGGGCAGAGAAATGGCTGGGCCTGGAATCCTTGCTTCATGACTAGGTTGCTTGGAGAGTTTTCAGGCTACATGAAGTGTACCAGTATGACAAGAGCAGATTTCGAAGCGGGAACTTAACAACGGAAGAAGTAGAACTAACACCACATTGCTACCATCATTTTAACAAAGATAGTAAACATGAGTTTTCTACTATATCTATGGTAGCAGAGGCTCTGGCTTGCCTGGCCTTTCAGCAAATGGTGTTAAATTTTCAGAAATTTATACCTAGAAAATAGCTTCTTCCTAAAAGACAAGAGGGGATCCAACTTATGGATCTCTCTCAGAGAAGCAGATATCAAAGTAAATATTCAAAGGACCTCTACATCTTGGTCAGCCACTTCTGCATTCATTGGAAACTACTTAGTAAGTGATTAGGATTTTGTCTTTTAAACTTTTTTGATCATCTTGAAATATCTTTATGGTAGTACCTATATTTGTTTTAAGAGCATTTATAGAAGATACTTCAAAAAGGACACTTCTTCTGCCCTCAGAGTTCTTTTAATCTCTGACTAAGATCATCAATGAACAAAAGAAGAATCATACATGATTGATGCTATGTAGAGCTAATGGGCATTTGGTCTGCACTTTCAGCAAGGGCCCTGGGAAGGGATGGATGAAGAAGGGTTCCCTTTGGGAAAGACCAGAAGCTAGGGGGGAACAGGCACTACCACACACTGCTGGTGGGAGGGTACATTTTTACAACCTCTCTGGAGGTCAATTTGAAAATATATATCAAAATTATAATATGCACCTACCCTTTGACCTAGAAATTCTCCACTCAGGAATTTATCTTAAGAATGCACTTGCACACATATGAAATACTCTGTGTTCAAGGTTATGCATGGCAACACTATGGGTAGTGGCAAAGCCTGGGAACAATCTCAATGTGCATTACTCAGAAGAATTTATGGCATATCTTCATAACATGAAATTATACATAAATTATGTAAAAAAAAGTATGACGCTATCTACACAAAACCTGTGCATGGATGTTTATAGATGCTTTATTGATAATTGCCTAAATTTACATGAACCAAGATGCTCTTCAGTAAGTAAACGCATAATTAAACTATGGCACATCCAGATGATGGAATATTATTCAAAGCTAAAAAGAAATGAGTGATGGAACCAAGAAAAGACATGGAGAAACCTTAAATGCATATTCTTAAGTGAAAGATGCCAATTGGAAAAGGTTATGTTCTGTGTGATTCCAACTGTATGACAATCCAAAAGGCAAACTATGAAGAAAATATAAAAATCAGTGGTTGGCCATCTCTCTGGAAATGGCTTCCCTTGAATGCATGCTCCTTGCTTTAGCCCAAAGGTGTCTCTCTCTTGAGACTGCCCCCATTCTCCCTTCAAAATGTATCTACTTTCCTAAAAACAATCTCTGTTTAAAAAAAAAAAAAAGAATCAATGGTTGCCAGGAGTTAAGGAGGAGGAAGGAATGAATAGGTATAACACAGAGGATTTTTTTAAAATTGAATTTGCATGATGCTTCTATATGCATTTTATTTCAAAAGGACAAGAAGAATGAATCCACTCATATGTACTAGTTACAGACATTTCAAAAATTTTCCACCAACAAATTAAAATAAAAGTAAAAGAACATCATATTCCTGTGGATCAATTATTCTAGGAGGACCGTTTTAGGGTGGTAAGGCACCTCCTCAGGATAAGTTTTCTCTGAACCCCAAGTCCCCTTCCTCCCCTTCAGCATATCTTTTATTTATCCTTTGGGGTCCTTGCTTCTCTTTGCCCATGCTTTTCTGGTTCTATTGTATTTCCTTCATTGTCTGGAAATGGATATTCCACAGAGGATTTTGAAGACTGTGTTAGCCTTCCATCACTTTAACAAAATATCTGAGGAAATCTAATCAATTTAAAAGGAGGAAAAGCTTAGTTTGGCTCATGGGTTTGGAGGTTTCAGTGCCTGGTCACTTGGCCCTGTAGCTTTGGGGCTGTGGCAGCACAGTCCATCAGGGTGGGAGTACATGGCAGAGGAGGCCTGTTCACCTCATAGTGGCGGAGAAGCAAAGAGAGAGAGAAAGAGTTTGGGATTCCTATATTCCCTTCAAGAGCAAACCCCCCAGGACCTAACTTCCTCCAGGGGGCTCCACTCTAAAGGGTTTCATCACCTACCTCCCAATAATGCCAAGGGCTAGGGCTGAGCCTTTAACACATAGACTTTGGGGGGACATTTCAGATACAAGCTGTGAAACTATAATTCTGCTTGGTACTACAATGGGGAATACATATCACGATATAGCTGCCCAAATTTATAGAGTGCACAATACCAAGAGTGAATCCCAATGTTCACTTGAGCAATAGTGATGCACCAGTGTTCATTGGTTGTAACAAATGCATTACTCGGGGTGGGATACCCGAGAACCCTCTCCACATTTGGCTTAATTGTTCTGTGATCTTAAAACGACTCTAAAAATAAAATATATATTGAAAAAAGAAAATGATATGGAATTTTTTGTGTGATAACTTGGGACATCTTCAAAATATGTTGGTTGTTAAATGACAAAAGCTGGGTCTTTCCTGTGGGATCATTTAGTAGGAAGAGAACTTTGCAAAGTGGTGTGCCTATCTTCTTGAAGTGGCTCAGCAGGATGAGGAGGTATTTGTAGAATTTGACAATGGGACTAATCCATTTCTTAATATACTAAAGCACTGAGGGAAAGACTGCACTTACATTATATCCTGTCTTATTGTTGAAATATTTTTTGGCTCCCAGGAATTTCAGCAGCCCCGTCTGGTGAGAAGCGCAGGATGTCACAGCTCCAAAGGGCTTCCATGGGTTGCTCAGCATCAGGTTGCAGATTGACAGTACATCCAAATTGGCCAGTTTATCTTGACTCAAAAGCAAACAGTTCATTAATCATAGCATAACCCCCCTCTCACCCTGTCTCCCTATTGCCTGCCTGTAAGGAAAGCTACATATTTATTTTATTGAATAAAAGAAAACTCCTGCTTCCAACTCGTGGGAGAAAGGGTCAAATTGCCAAGCTATGATGTAATCAAAGGGCTAACGGTAAATAACTTTGAGGTCACGTCAATGGTATAGAACTATTTGGAAGAACAGAGGAGTGTTAAGCAGCTAGAATGCTTTTAATGACATTGAAATGGAAAGAATGTGTGCGCATTGGCGAAGTCCTCTGCATAGGGACTGCTCCTGGCCATCACCTCAGTGAGAACAAAGAGGCCTTAAGCTGGTGGGAACTCAGATCTGGATCCCTTTAAAAGAAGAAAAAGAAAGAGGGTGGGAGGTAGAAGAATGGATCTGTTGTTTCTGGAAAACGTGGGTAGAGATGATCCGGTTCTCATTCTCTGTTTAGGAGAGAAATTATAAGAAGCTGATGTGACCTCTATCAGAAGGCAAAGAATGTATTTCCATTGGCTCTGATGCCCTTAAATTTTTTTTTCAGATGCCTGACTTCATACATGGGGAGGAGAGATGCCAAAGAGGAGACAGGAGGAAAGACAAGTTGTGAACGGTGAATGAAAACCGTGGGGGAGAAACACTTTATGTTTCCTCTGAAGAAATTTATATGGAGCCCTGTTTATACACTGTCTTCTAAAGAAATCATGTTATTTCAGTTCTCATTTATGAGAAAACAAAAAGTTTTGTGAAACAACATATACAATTTTGGGATTTTTTTTCTTTTTAAATGGGGCTAGGGATTGAACCCAGGACTTTGCACATGTAGGCAAACATTTCCCACTGAGCTCTCCTCCGCCCTATACAACTTCTAATAATAGGTAATTCCACAACAACTCCCACTCTTACCACAATGGTGAGGGCAGTTCATTCAAATATTTGCCGAGTGCTTCTGTGTGAGGTGCTGAGGCACAAACATGAAAGTGATACCCCAGAGGACCTTGCAGTTAGTCCCCTAAAAAACAGAGCTTCTCTGAGATGTCCAAACTGGCCAGAGGTGGGTCTGTCAGGGCTTCATCTGTTCAAGGCCAGGACCATCCACTAAGAATATGGTGACTGCATGCACTGGGGCCAACCTGGGCCAGGGCAGTCAGGGCTCTGCCCTTGAACAAGACAGTCTGACATTTGAATCCCTCCCACCCCTCAGAAGAAAAATGAGAAAATTCTGGTCAAGATAATTTTGAATATTTTTAAATAAGTCAGCTTTGTTGTATGTTAGGAAACACTTGTCCTCAAGAGTTTAGGTATGTAGTAGGTACTGCTGTACCAGTTTGATGTCCTCAGGCCAAGAGGCCTGTATTTTGATTTTCATGAATCTTTAACCTTTGTAGACCCTTTTTTGAAAAATTGAAAGTCATATTTTCAAAATATTCTAAAATATTATTAAAAATGATATTTAATGACATATTAGTATAAAGATGAATATATTAATCATATATGTGTGTATATGTGTATGTATATATACACACATATATGTTTATAAAACCTTTTCTGTGACCTAAAAGCTGTTTTTTTTTTCCTTTCTGACTTTAAATGAAATTAGAACATTTTGTTAAAATGCTGTGGCCCTAGTACTGTGCTTACAGCACCTCATAGATGAGTGGGTTCCAGATGCCAGCCTGAGCCTTATAGTCAAATGAACACCTCCAATAGGAAGGGCAGTAGATGGACACTGTTCTGAATTCACCGCGGCATCATATGCCAGTCAGCTGGCATCAGAGATGCCAAACTATTTCCGTTTTTCATACACATATTTGTGACTTATTGCTTCCTATTGCATGTAGCAGCTCAGGGCATGCCAATTGTCTTTTGACTCTCTCAATGTACTCTGTGTTCTATGAGAGATTCAAAGACGTAAAAGCAAGAAGGATAGAAGGAGCCATGCAATAAGTCAAGCAACAGAGCAATCCTGAAACATGGAAAGAGAGGAACTGCTCATACTTTTCTCATGGATTCTCTGTGAAGTCAAAGGCAAACCGTCAGTCATAACAAACACTGCTAAAGGAAACCCTCAACAGAGAATCAAATGGACAAATATTAAAACTCTGCAAAGCGAGTCTTGATAATGTCAAGGATGAATAGGAAAAATAAAACCTTGACAAGTTTTGACAGAAAATCTGGATTTTGTAGAGGTAAAAAAAAAAAAAAAAAAAAAAAGATGCAGGACAAGCTCACGCTGGTAAAAGTTCACACTGGAAAAAGCCTATGACATATGATAAACCAAAAGTGATCAGTAAGCAAAATAAAAGTAATTTGTTTCCTGCAATGAAGTTCTTAAAATTTAATTTAGGCATCCATGTACCTATGCAATTGTAACTGCATAGGAATGTTCTCGAAAGCTAGCCCCAAGGAGATATCGGTGGTTGCTTCACATGAAAGGAGGCTTTTTTCTTTTTATTCTCCATAAGATAACATTGAACCCACCAGCCAGCTAGGACCCAGGAGAAGCAGGTTCTGTCTTTGTACTAAACCTCTTGTTGCCCCATGCATTGCTGTCTTTCCTTCCACAGCATGTCTGTGTTTTAATCATTTCCCTTCAATGCTTTACACTCTCTTGTTTGTTTTTCTGAAGTTGCAACAAGTTTCTCTTCTGTGCCTTCTACCTCTCGCTCACAGGGGAGTATCCACCTTGATTTATGGCCTTGAAAATACAGACGTCTCTGTGCATTCAGTAGGATAGGTTCCATCCAGAAAAGAAGAATATGTGGAAAAGAACTTCAAATATTTCTTCAAGGTTACCCGACTGGGCATATGGCCCACATTCCCAGCTCAGAGATTTCTCTATTATCAGATTTCATTTCTGATTCATTAGCCTCCAAAATATAACATAAAAAAAACCTGTGGCTTAAAAGGAGATAGATCCCCAGTCTGCTTCCTAGGTCAGACACCTACAATGGGTCTCCACTGTCTGACTGAAACAGCCCAGTGACAGATATGCTGGAAAATTGGGATTTAGAATCAGAGGAATTTATAGAAAATTACTCCTGTAGCAAAAATAATAGACAATTGACTACCTATAATTGATTTAGAAGTTTTTGACTTTATGATGGTGAGAAAGCAGACTCATAAAATCATTCATTCTTGGGCAGGGGATGTGGCTCAAGCGGTAGCGCACTCGCCTGGCATGCGTGTGTCCTGGGTTCGATCCTCAGCACCACATACAAACAAAGATGTTGTGTCCGCCGAAAACTAACAAAATAAATATTAAAATTCTCTCTCTCTCTCTCTCTCTTTCTCTCTCTCTCTCTTTAAAAAAAAATCATTCATTCTGCTTTTCACTTTCAGTGCAGTATTAAAGAAATTATGCGAGATATTCAATTTTTTTATATAACTGGCTTTTTTAAATGATTTTGCCCCACTGTAGGCTAATGTAAGCATTCTGAGTATGTTCAAAGCAGGCTAGGCTAGGCTATGGTGTTTGGTTCCATTGGTTAGGCGTATTAAATTCATTTCTACTTAGAATCTTATCTATTACAATGGGTTTATTGAAACAGAAACCTATCACAACTTGAGGAATATCTGTATTTTCCAAAGAATTCCTTCCTAACTTCAACCCCTTATCTGGTCTATGTGATTACTTTGCAGTCCACTAATTATAAAGTCAACTCACAGATGAGCAGGAGAGAGTGTGGAGAACAAATCAATGCCCCTTTCCAGTTTCTGAAGAAGATTCTTAGGCTATAAGGAAACAGCCTTGTACTAAAGCGTGACTCTGTTCCCCCACAACAGCAGTGCCAGGAAGTCTCATGGCTCTGCAGCCTGGGTCAGTCCCCTCTGCCTCCTTGGTGCCTTTTCTCCATTCCCAAGCCACTTCTACTCAACCACCTTCAGCAGGGCCCCAGAGGATGTGACTGGATGTTGCCAGAGTTTGCCCAATTTCATGTTTTATTTAAGAGAAGCTGTCTGCTGCTCCTCTAGGGAAAGTGAAAAAGTCACTTCACACTCATTATCTTTGGTACTTCGTGGAGAGCCTGGGCCAGACCCACTTAATGAACATGTATTTCTTGCTCTTTTCCAGCACCTATCTTGGCCTACCTTAGTATGCAAAGCTCTGGGAAGGAGTAGAGTGGTGTGCAGTGTTTTGAAGTCTTAGGAGGAGAAAGATTCTAGACCCCCAGCCATTCTCTAAGATTGAAGTTTGGAAAACCTGTCTGGGCAGAGATTGTTGTTCATTCTAGAAGGAAAGAGTGTGGGGAAGGTGTAGAATAAACTCTAACGGATGTCAAGAGCTGACCATTTTGGGATGCCGTGGTGTGACAGCACTGTTTTTATTCCAAAGTATATAAATGCATGTCACAGTTAATTGGAGAAGAAATAATATCATTGATTTTCTTTAGCTCAGCTTCAATATGCTGAGAGCACTTTCAGAACATATTTCTCAATGAAAGCCAGGAAGGGAAAAATAGAGATATAAGGAAGGGTCTAATTTCCTATTTTACCAGGTGCTCCCACTTAAAATCATCTTTCAGAAGTCACATTGTCTTGAAACACTTATATCCTAGCCTGTATCCTGTATGTTGCAGCACCTCACCTGTTCTACTGCCTAGTTTTTGGTGTATCTGTGATTAGGGAGCATCAGGTTAACACCATCCCTTCAGAAGCTACTTTAGAAACAACTAGAAGCTTCCGGGTCAGGGTAATGAAATTCCCTTTTGTCCTCTACCTAGGGCCCTCCTTCTGGGTCCAGTTTACCACAGGAAAAGCTTTTCCGGGTGTCTTCTCATGCAATGCAACAATCATAGCATCCACGTATAAAAATTTCTGCTTTCAAAAGATCCCAAGAATCTATCAATTCCAGATGTTCACTTTGGAGAAGAAGAAATGTTATGTAGAGAGAAAGAGAAAATGGGATGATCTTTAAGACACTCTATTAGGGGAAACTTAGGGAAGAGAGTAGAAACTTATAGAAGCTTTGGTGATGCCATAGTCCGAGGACAATTGCATGTACTGTATGGCCTTGTCCATCGCTGCATCTCTGGCTCCTCTCTCGTGCTAGAGACTGAAAACATGTTGTGTTCTGAACACATGGACAACTTTAAGTAAATTACCTACGTAGATATCTAATGTGGAGACAAGTGGAATGAACATGTAAATGATGCTGGCCTAGGAGCTCTCTCATGGTTGCCTGGCAACAAGATAGACTGACAGCCTACCTCTCCTAGAATGAGGGGACAAGACATTTCCCCAGGGGAGAGGGTGGCCTAAATTTAACTTCCCACAGGCTTAGGACCCTAAAGCCTTTAGGTGCTAGGTCACTGCCATTTCCTAGAAAGCCCCTAAACAGCTAGAATCCAAGGCCAGGCAATTTGCAGCTGAATCCAAAATATTGATTGAACTAGAACAACTCTGTTTTCATTCTGGAGAGCTGTGATCCAAAGAGACAACCAACTCTGTAAACATGGAGAAAAACAGGAAGTAGGCTGTCTCCCTTGGATCACCAACCCTTCACCTTCAGTGCATCTATCTTCTCTGCCTACAGCTCAGTTGGAGGCTTGCTTCACATGCTTCTCTGGGAATGTCAAGGCAAGAGAGGACACAATGCTTACAGCCTCATCTATGAGTTTCAGCCTGCTCACTGCTGGCCACCCAACTCCCTTCACTACATGATGAGTTAGAATCAAATCATTATCAGGGGCTGGGGATGTGGTTCCAGCGGTAACACACTCGCCTGGCATGCACGGGGCGCTGGGTTTGATCCTCAGCACCACATAAAAATAAAATAAAGATGTGTCCACTGAAAACTGAAAAATAAATATTTTTTAAAAATGAGTGCTAGTCACATAATGAGTAATGACAGGGTCAGGAGTACAGTCTGACCCTCTTGGGTTCAGAGCCTCTATTTCATAAAATCATTTTATGTGGTCACTTAGGGTAATGACAGATGATTGATGCATGTGTTAGAGTTTGTGGGGTGGAAGGACCTCGATGTAAGATTTTGAAACTACGGTTTCAAAATCCCACATATCATGGAAATTCCCATGCCGTCCCAAGAACTTCTGCAAATTCTTAATGGGCTTATAGGCACAGAGGAATCTCTGGCATCCATTCTTGCTGATTAGACGGGTTTCTGATAGTTAGAGAATTCAGTCTTTAAGTTTTTAATGATCTTATAAATGTAATTTTTACAATTTGGTTTGTTTGCCCTGGAATTCCACTTGTGATTAGCAGGTATGTTTCTTAGGTCTTTCTTAATGTATAAGCTCTACTGCCGTCTCTTCTTTACTACTCCTGTCAATTTATGTACTGAATGAGCCAAGTTTGTCCTGTGGTTTCCAATAGTTTAGATTTTGCTGGTTGTGTCCTTGTAGCATCAATTACTGTGTTTACTAATTAATTTGTCATTTTAAAATGATAATTGTCTACCTACATTGTTACTTTTCCATTTATTAGCCAGAATGATGTTTATAAAGAGAAGCTTTTCTTCATCAATTATTTTCATATCCAGAGTTACATTTCTTACTGGAAAGATAGGATGAATGCCTTGTTGTCTCCCTTGATTTAGTGTTTAAAATGACAAAACTAGGGCTGGGGATATAGCTCAATTGGTAGAGTGCTTGCTTCACATGCACAAGTCTTGGGTTCAATCCCCAGCACCAAAAAAAAAAAAAAAAAGACAAATCTCTAAAGATGACTAATGATATTTGTTTTTTAATCATGAAATAATATATTTAAATAATTTAGGTATCTATTAAATAATTGCAGTCTTTTCCCTTTCAAATGCACACATTTTCATGTCTTTGGCCAGAGGAAGCTTCTCTGAGGGGGTCCGTGAATCATTTGGTTCATCTTGTGTATTTCAGACCTAAAATCATCACTTCTCTAGAAAATCCTGGTTTCTTTTTATTGAAAAACTGGTATTTGGAGAACACATCCTAGAAAACAGGAGAATTCATTGTTACTAGGTGTTTCACTGTTTCTTGTTGCTTTTATTTTTTTTCCACATGAAATATATCAAGCATTCATACTGATTCCACTCAATTTCTTTTCTGTTTGATCTTTTTGATCTTCCAGCTGGCTCTTCTTTCTCAAGGCTAAGAGTCCAGGTTCTCCATCACAGTGGGATTGATAGAAGTGGAATATCACATAATTCCTCATTAGCCCTCTCCTACCATTTACCCACATGATTTTAAAATAATAATACCCAAACTATACCAACACATGACTAATGAAAGCAATATAAGATTTTAATTTATTTTTTAGGTTTTTTTTCAGTTGTTTTGGCTTCAGGGCATATCTCAGTTATTAAATTTTAAAATCACTTGAAAATGTTCTTTGTGTGATCAAGCCATCTGCTGGATGCACAATTAGGTTAAAGTTCATTGGCTCTATTTTATTTTTTATGTTTAGGGATTGCTTTCCGTGAAGTCTTCAAAATTTGCTTTAAAAGTTAGAAGGTAAAATCTTTACATCCTATGATATTCAAAGTCTGAGAACACCCCAAAGGAAGAGTATGTGCTAGAAAGTTCTTCCAATTCTGAGAAGGCATGTTAAACATCTGATGGATGCAAAGATCCAGTTGATCATTTATCTTTGTGGGCACAGTTTTGCCCCGATTGATCTCAAATTGTTCTACCTGAAAGAAGTTTGTTTTCTATCACAGGACACGCCAGACTCTTTGAACGAGTGGAGTGTCGATGTTGTACAGTCAAAAGATATATCTCTAACAGGGAAGACTGTGCATATATCCACACAGCAGTTCAAACCTATCATATGTGTTATATAGCACTGAAGTCTCAGGTTTGAATCTATTAAAAAAATAAGATATTGTATTCTGCATCATAATAAGTATATTGACTACAGATAAAATTACTTCCAAAATCAACACTATCACAAATATTGGCACTACAGGAAGAACTGTGTGGTTTTCAGTTCTTTATGACCCATAGCTTAAGATTCTTTCATTAGGAGACAGATGTCTTGGGCCCCCAGAATTGCTTCATCTCACAGAGTCTCAAAGGCTCCTGGGATAAATTGAGACTATATTGTATAAATTAAATTTTCTTTTGTTTTCAAATGGAAAGATAACTGTTAAGAGGTCTGTCTCTTGTTATTTAGGAATACCTTGAGTATGAAATCTTGCATTATCGTTCCTTGGGGCTGAGTGCAAGAAGAGCAGACAAAAGGAAGAGATTGTGTTCTTCTTCCCTCAACCCTCCTAGAAGTTTCTCTTGGTCTGTTGTCACTGTCTTGGAACTTGGGCAACCCTGAAGTCACAACTGTAATGAGGACCTGTAGCCTTGGTTAACCATGATGTTATGTTTTGGCAAAAGAAATATAGCATGACTTGGCCCTACAATTTATTAGTAATTGCTGCTAGCTTCTGTTTACTTTAAAAAATTTTTTCTACCTCTTTGTGTCCTCAAATCACATCTTTTTTCTGATTCTTTATTCTTTTCCCCAAAGCTAATTTTCTTTTCTGTTGAAATTAAAACTTCTTTCCCTCAACCCTTTCCTTTTTAATCATGGTGAGTTCCTTTCTTTCCAAACATCCGAGCAGCGAGGTAGAGGAGCTTTGGGGTCTGATTTCATTTCGTAGGTAAATTCTCATCCAAGTCCTCATCTCGCAGTTTGGTTGGAATCACAACTTTTGAAGCTAAACAGAACATGGGTATCTTCTAGGCCAGTGGTTCCGGCTGCATTTCAAACCACAAGTCTCTTTGGAGGAAACTGAGGCTGCAGAGAGAGAAAAAAGTTGTTGAGTCAGTTCCCCTTAACTCTGCCGTGGCTTTGTCTCCTTTCAATACGGGGATCCCTTCCTCTGATACATATTGCTTCTTTTTTAAAACTAAAATTTCACTATTAAAATAAAAGAGAGATTATTGATTTTAGACCAATTATATAATTTTCAAACAAGAAATATGAAGCTCAAAGCAGCTTACTAAATGGTCCAAGGTCATGTAGTTGGTCAATGAGAGAACCCAAACTTCACCAAGATCTTTTGACTCCCCCACTAACTTGCCTTCTCTGACCCCCTATTTCCATGAGGTAACAGAAATCAAGATCAAAATTGAAAGGCTATTTGATCAATGATTATTAGCAACACTTTGTGAAAAAATCTGGAGAGGGAGAGGTTTACAAAGTCTAAAGACCCACTGTGTGTGTGTGTGTGTGTGTGTGTGTGTGTGTGTGTGTGTGTTTACAGGAGGAACTTTGGATGAGAAGAGGGATAGGAATATTATCTTGCATTTTGTAAAATATTCTCCCCGGGTTTCAGAACACTCCCTTTTCTAAGGAGCCCCACTTACTTTATAAGTTGAACTTCTCCAAGTAGGAAAGGGAGCTTCGGAGCTGATGAATTGCAAATCGAGTTTCCACATCTTTGATTATTCAATCCAGAAAGTAGTGCTGGGACAAGTTCCCACAACAAAACAGTATCCAGATTGGGCGGGGGGGGGGGGGGGGGGGGGGCGGTCCACCACAATCACAAAATATGAAGTTGGTTCTGGGCAACTGGTTCTACTTGGGAAACCAAAACGAGGGGAAGGGGACGGAAGCCAACCTGGGCCGACAGAGCAGGTAGAACCAACCTCCAGGCGGATTGGAAAGGACCAGCTGGAGATGCCCGTGGACGTGAGCGCCTCTAAACCCAAGAATAACTACCTGTAGTTCCTCACTGTGGAACCTTCCAGGGTTTAATGTATTTTGTCATTGAATTATCTGCCTCTCGCCCTACTGATTTATCTTGTGTAAGGGCAAAGAGAACATGCCTGTCTTATTCCTGGCTGTATTCTCCAAGCTTAGTACACATTTGTTAAGTTAGGAGTTGAACACACACACACACACACACACACACCCAAAAATATATACTTTGTTGAAAATTTGAAATTCTTTGTACTTCTCCTGAAGGATCTCAGAGAGAGTGTTGTGGGGACCCACTGGGTGAGACTGGACCAGGCCCATGTCTCAGCAGCTCCATCTCCCAGAAAGAAGCCCTGCTGCCTGCTTGAGCTGCTCCGATCGGCTGCCTTCCAGGCTGGGTTTGGACCTCAGTTCAGTCCCTGCACTCTCGGGCTGGAGTGACAGATGGGCCTTTGATGTAGTCAGAGGGAATGGAAAGATGGGAGACGGCAGAGAAGCTGGCTCTTCTCCTATGTCCGAGTTTCCCTCTTGACCCTCCTTACATTCCTTTCCTGGGTCCCCAGTATCCCTGTCTCCTTGACAACAGACCTGTTTCTTTGGTCTTTGGTCTCTCCCCTACTTCCATCCTCAATCCCTTTTCACTCCTGGACCTTTTTCCTTCCCAAAGAGAATTCGAGCAGCAGTCACACTTGTCAAGTCCCTTTGGGTTGTTTCTCCCACATTCTGAAAAAACTTTGTTATCCCTCTCCTGTCTGCTCACATTTCCAAAACCCTTATTTTCACATTTTACTGAAAATAAAACACAATGAAACAGAACGAGAAAAAAATACACACACACACACACACACACACACTCAGGTATATACGCATAGGATCTTGTTTCCTTTGAGTTTATCTCCCAACTCCCCTGCTCCTGTCCTCTGCCTTTCTTCCTGCTCCAATGTGTGAACTGCTCCTCTCCTGGCCCTAGACAATTCCACTTGTGCACTAGATTCCACGAGCCCCTGTCTTAGGCAAAGACTTTGCTCCTGAAAATTTCCCTTTTTCTTTGCATCATAATGTCCCCCTTTATCTCAAATTATTCCCACGAGTATCAAATCCCGGTGTAACATCTTTCATCTGAAAAACAGAAAATAAAACACTCTCTTCAACGCTGTGTTTCCTCTCTGCCAACAACTGCCCCATTGCCTTGGTCTTCTGAGCAGCCGGCATCTTCAAGAGTAGCCTCCCTTGGCTGCCTTCGTCTCACATTCTGCCCTTGTGGACTAGTCCCCTGCAACGGTGCGCTATGGGTTTAATGGTGACCCCTGAAAAGATATGTTGGATTGTGGTTGTTGGGGATGGAGCGGTTAAGGTGAAGTCATACTGGAACAAGGTGGGCAGAACAAGACGTCTGGTCTCCTTATGAAACGAGGAGAGAGAAACCTGTTGAGGGAGAGGTAGAAGGGCTTAGGCCGTCAGGGCAAGATGGCGAGTGAGGAGATTGGCGACAGGGCCAGAACCAAGGAACATGGGCAGGGTCTTCTGATGAGGTCAACTTCTTGCCTGATGAAAGTGCTCATGGACACCAGCGGGGGACCCAATCACACAGACACTTCTGTACTCCTGCTCCTTTCTAAGAAATACTAAAACAGATGTTTGGATAGAGGGGGTACCAAACAATAGTAGTGAGGATCACATGGACAGGGGAGGAGATAAGGAGAAGTGGAATTTCAGAGGCCATAAAAAGAAGAGGCCAAAACTCCCCCACTGGAGTCCCAGCTCTGGGGCCCCTTCTCTTTGGAGAAGTCTGTCTCTGTATCTCTATTGTTTTTCAACTTCCTACTTGCTCTCTCTGTGTCCTGTTCTTCAACTCTTTGCTGAACAGAGACAAACCACCCCTAGATGGTAACAGTGTGGAGGGGAGAAAGTCATGTGACAAGGGAGGTGGAAATTGGAGTCACATGTCTGCAAACCAAAGAACACCAAGAGTTGCTGCTGGCCCACACTGGAAACCAGGAAGGTGCAGGGAAAGATTCTTCTCTAAATCCTTCCGAGAGAGCGTGGCCTGGTAGGCCCCTTGACTATGGGCTTCTGGACTCCCAGTCTGACGGACCAGACTTCTGCTGTTGGAAGTCATTCACACGTGGAACTTTGTTATGGCAGCCCTGGAGAACTAATGCACTGGGCATACCTATCTAGGTTACCAAGGATCTTCCTGTGAGCAAACGGAGTGATTGTCTCTGACTCCTTGCCTTACAGGAGCTCTAAGCAGCAGTCCATAGGGCTTGATCACTTCCTCCCCCACATGCCTTCTTCACTCTGGTCCTGAAACTCCACGTTGGCCTTCCCTCCTGCCTCACAGTTCTCTCCTTCTCTATCTCCATTGCTGGCTCTTTCCCCATTTCTTGCCTCTAAAAGTTTTAGCACCTCAAGAATCAAGGCTCATCCTTCCTTTCCAACTAGCATCTGACTGCGGTTTCATGGCTTTATAAGCTATCCAATTCTGAGAACTCCATAATTTGTATTTCTAATCGATGCCTCTCCACTGAGCTCCAGGCTCACATATTTGTACCTATCACTATCTGCTCTTGAATTTCTGGGAGACATATGCAAATTTATCCTGCCCAAACCTGAACTCATGATTCCTGCCCTCACATCCTACACCCACCTCAGTTGGTAAGTTGTACCCAATTGCTCTGGCCCTAAACCTAGAAGTCATCCTTGTTCCTATTTTAATTTTCTTACCACACAAATAAATCCAGTCTGCTAGGATATTGTGTCAATTCTACTTTCAGAATAAATCCTGTGAGCCAGAATGATATTCCACATAGTGTGACAACTGATTTATTCATCACTTTATTTATTGAACACCTACTATAAGCCAGATGTTGTGGGTACTGAATAAGAGAGTCAAATAAAACTGTCCTCATGGAGCATACATTCCAGTGGACAATGTCAGACTATGAACCAAATAAATAAGTAAAAGTATGTCAGAAAGTGATGATGTTGAGGGAGAAAATAAGCCCAGGCCATAGACGTGAGTGTGTAGAGACACAGAAAAAAAAATTACATGCCCTGCATCTGACAATTTCTCACCATTTCCATTACCAACACCGAATCTGTCACTATTGCCTCTTGCCTTCAGGAAAGCAAGAGCTTTCTGGCCAGTCTGCCTTCTTTCATTTTTATTCCCCTATAATATACCCATTCACACTACAACCAGAGTAACCTTTTAAAAATGCAAGTCGCATTAAGTCACAACTCTGCAGAAACATTTCAGAATAAAATCCAATTTGGGGTCCAATTAATTATGTGATCTTGGTTCATCTTGGACATTTATTTGCCTTTTTAAACCCTAAATTCTTTCCGAGTTAATTAGGAGTAGGGTAAGATAAAGTCTCTTAACCTCGGGAGCCTCTGCCCTGTGGTGAGCTGCAGCTCCGTTCTCTGGGCTACAAAAACAAGGAGCATATTTCTATGATGTGTGCTTTAAATCTTTAAAAATATTTAAACATTCATGGGCATATTATGGTTTGCAGTGAAAAATCTATATGGATAACAGTAAAACATGGGACCTCAAAGAAAGTCCCCTGCTCTGGTGGATCTCTGTGGTGCTTGCTTTTCCCCCTCATCACACTTACTAAAATGCCCTGAGTGGAATATTTTACCAGGTCCCCTCCAGGATGGGATCCATTCCAGGTGCACCTGCCTCTGCTGCTCAATTTAGGTAGTGCCTACATATCTGAAAAGGAGTGAAAAACTGAAAATGTAAAAGCCAATATTTTGTATGATTTAGAATAATCCATTCATTTAACAGGTATTTATTGAGTGTGAGCTCAAGGAGGAGAGAAGCACGAGGCAAGGTGTGAGAGACAGAGGGAGGTCTGGCAAAGACAAGTGCCCGGGGGAGAGGAGCAGCAGAGGGGGACCCCCGCCCCTGCAGTACTGCAGCAGAGGGCACCAGGTCTTTCCTGGATTCCTGGAATAGCCTCAAGTTAGATTCCTCTGCACCCACCTTGGCCTCTCTGCAGTCAGTTCTCAACATAGGTCCAAAGTGATCTGTAGCCATAGAGGAGCTCTGTTCAAAAATTATTGATGGGTCTGGTGTGGGGCTGCCGGACTGTAATCCCAGCCGCTCGGGAGTCTGAGGTAGGAGGATCCTAAGAGATCAAAGCCAGCCTCAACTACTGAGTGAGGAGACCCTGTAAAAACAACAACAACAACAACAAAAGGGCTAGAGGTGTAGCTCAGTGGTTAAGCATCCCTGGGTTCAATCCCCAGTACCAAGGGCAGGGACCAGGTGAACTACTGATGGTTTTTCCATGTCTCCCAGAGTAAAAGCCAACAAGGACTCACATCAGTGACTCTCAGCTCCAACTGGGCTCCAAAGTTGTCTAGGGACCTTTAGATGATATGTCTGCCTGTGCCCTACCTCCACTAGTTGGGCTTGTGTTGGTCTGGGGTGAGGCCCAGGCAGGTTCTGGGTCCTGTGCAACAGCATTAGCTGTACAGGCAGGTGGCCTGTCCTCCCTCTGCTCCTCTTCTCACTAAGCCCAATTCCTTCCCTGGACCCCTCTGTCTCTTACACACCTTACCTCCTGCTTTTATAAATACATTTTTGAAGGCAGAGATGCTAGGAGTTTTGCTGCTGGGAGGCAAATAAACATTTATAAAAAAACTTTTTAAAAGTGAATATAGAAGTGTCTTTAAAAGGTGAATAAAAAGTGTCTATTTTGAAATGAAAACAAAATCTGTAAAGTGTCCCAAGAAGCCACAAAGTGCATTAATGTACGACTACTGCCTCTGATGTTCCCAGACTTCTTTATGAGGATGCTTCTAACCACCGTATTTGGCCATGGTCACTGGTATTGCAGACTCAGCCCTTTTTCACTGCTGAGCCGCATTGGCAGAACTTGGCCTCACTGTGTTTTTTCATGGGAGACGACCAAGGGTACCTATTTTCCTTTTTCTTTTTTTTCTTTTTGGTACCAGGGATTGGATCCAGGGGTCCTTAACCCCTGAGCTACATCCCCCACCCTTTTTATTTTATGTTTTGAGACAGGGTGTCACTAAGTTGCTTAGGGCCTTGCCACGTTTCTAAGGTTTGCCTCAAACTTACAATCCTCCTGCCTCAGCCTCCCAAGCTGCTGGGATTACAGGCATACACCACCATACCCTTTTGAGACTACCTATTTCCAATGGACCTCAAAACTTCCATTTTTAGGGGCTGGGGATGTGGCTCAAGTGGTAGCGCGCTCGCCTGGCATGCGTGCGACCCAGGTTCGATCCTCAGCACCACATACCAACAAAGATGTTGTGTCTGCCGAGAACTAAAAAATAAATATTAAAAAAATTCTCTCTCTCTCTCTCCTCTCTCACTCTCACTTAAAAAAAAAAAAAAACTTCCATTTTTGGCTTTGAAGATGAAAGCCATTTGCTGCTTCTCAACAAGGTCCTCCCTTAGATGTTAGCATGTTTTTTTTTTTTAATGGGACAACAATATCACTTAAAAGAATAATTAATCCTGGCATAGTGGCACATGCCTGTAATCCCAGCGGCTTGGGAGGTGGAGGCAGGAGGATCAAAGGTTGAAAGCCAGCCTCAGCAATTTAGCATGGTGCTAAGCAACTCAGTGAGACTGTCTCTAAGAAAATACAAAAGAGGGCTAGGAATGTGGCTCAGAGGTTGAGTGCCCCTAAATTCAACCCGGGCACAAAAAAAAAAAAAAGAAAAAGAAAAAGAAAAAAATAATTAGTTAATTTGTTCATTGGTTGCTTTCTTAAACTACTCTGTCAGTATCAGACCCTCCTGCATTTTAGCAAGCATTGTAACATTTTTAAATTGTGTTATTCTGAAATAAATTTAGCTTCCTAAAAACAGTGTGGCCTACACCCTTAAACACTGACAGTGAAAAGCAGCCCTTATCTGCTTCTCCCAACTCTGGTTTTTCTACCAGAGCTCCACTTGGGGATCATCCTCAAGAATCAGGAAACACCCTTGAGGTCCTCTGAATCGAGGGAGAGGGCTCCCTGGCCTGGGACAGATGTTCTAGGGGATGCAGTGAGAATCAGCCTTGCCTTCAGACTCCTGAAAATGAAGCTTCGTCCACCAGGCGGATCTGGGAATCCTCTGCTGGTCAGCCTCCTTTCAAGGGTGTTAAATGTCTGGCTTGGCACTTCGTTTTGTTTAACTAACTTTTCAGCCTGTTTTAACACATGGAACCTTCGGAAACCTGAGCCGGGGGCCTGCACATCTCGCCCCGTTTCGTTCTGGTCTGTCACTTGGGTGTTAGCATTTTCCTCACTCTCATTTCCAGTTTGAGTTATGAAACCATTTCAGTTCAGTTTTAATAACCTCCCTGGCACGGCAAGCTCGACGAGAGCTGCCAAACTTCATCCGTTGACTCCCTGTGACAAGGGCAGCCGCTCTGGCCTGGGGGCCCGGGAGGTGGATTTCTGTAAAGGCATCCGTTTTCCATTACAGCCCTTTGAATTTGGTAGCCCATTCCCAGGTGTGGCTGCTTTCCCCTTGGGCATGCAATCACTTCTGACTTCTCTTTCTGCGTTTCCTGGTCTCCGATCCTCTGAATAAACAAACTGCCTCGGGATCCATCTTTCTTTCCCTAGGAATGCAGCTGGGACTCCTCGGCCCTGGGTGCATTGAGCTACATGCTGAAGGACACAGCTTTAGAGGGTGACTTCCCCGTGGTGTTTGTGGTGGCTTCCCTGATCAGCACAGAGAACCCACTGCTCTGGTGCACAGAGAGGGCAGTCCTGGTGGAGTTGGAGCAGGATCCTATCCTTGGAAACATGGATCTGCTGCAGACCTCAAAACCCTCTGAATCTACTCCTGCAACCCAGCCACTCCCATGGGGCAGAGGTTCCGATCCCTATTATTTATTTAGCTTCATCCTTTCTCTGGTATCTGTTAATTTAAGACATGGACACACTCATACATTGAATAAAATATGCAAAACATTTGATTTCTCACGAAAGGTTCAATAGGCTACAGATTTCATGGGCCGGCTTACAAAATAGGCATCCTTCTTCAAACCAATAAAACACATGAAATTCCAAATTTAAAACCACACAAGGTGAAGTCAGTATACTACCCCTTGCTTTACAAAAAACAAACAAAACAATAGTGGCCATAAGAAACTTTCCATATCTATATTCTTGTAGAATAATAATGTACTACAATTTCTTTATTCAAACAAGGTGAGTTGTTCCTATAATAAAAATAGTAGGAAAAAAAAATAGGTCAGCAAGAGGGCCAGAAGGCTGCCCAAAACAGGTGTATAAATTCTCCTATGGGAATGGGGCCACCTATACTTTCTTTTGGAACCTTGGCTTCATCTTATTAAATTTCTTCCCTCTCCTCCTCTTTTTTTCTTTCTTTCTTCTTATTTTGTTGTCACACTTTCTTTAAAGCACAGAGCTTTCTAAACCATCACATATATAATTAGCAATCTTTGCCCATGAGAAGTTGCAATTTGTTCTGTGTTCCAAAACAGCTTGACTTTTGCAAATTTTTAAAACCTGGGGTTTAGTTTGGAGACATGCTTAATTCATTTGGGTCAAGTAACAATGAGCACAAAATCTTTGATAATATTGAAAAAAAAATTAAATTATTTCAAGATATTCACTGAACTGTTTTCTTTCCTACCTTTCCTCTTTCCTAGGAAAAGAAAATATTGTAGCCCAAAAGAGCTCCTGGGAGCTGCTGTGGATCCTGTGGTGGGGTTCCCTATAATAGAGGGGAGTTGTAGCTGTTGGAACAAAACAAAAAGAGAATGGCCTCATTATCAAAGAAGTGCCTTCAAGAAAGAAGTGTCGCAGAGAGGTCTAGAGCAGGGCGTTCCAAACCTGGCTTTAAAAGCCCCTTTGAGGCCAAGAAGAGGAGCAGAGGAAGAAAGGATAAAGGGGGAGTGGAGAAAGGCTGAACGGATCAAGTTCATGGTTGTTCCTCCAACCAGAGAGGCTCCACTTCCAGAAAAAGAGGAATTATCTCCTTTTGTTTATGCAACTCTGTATATGTGTATTGACATTCTCCAGGCTCATTAGTCAATATCAAGGCTCTATGCATTGATATCTAATGCCAAATGCAATTTTAAATTTGGGGGGGAAATGATTATATTTCTAAGAAATTGGCAAAGGGACTATTCTCTTGTCTCCTGATATTATTGTTACTACAGAGAGGGAATCTACAATGAGAAAAAAAGTTCTTTTTTTTTTTTCACTTGCTATTGGGAGATCAAATAATATGCACCTCCAGGAACTCTCCCATCAAGAGCTACTCAGAAAGGGGAAATTCATCATTAGCACATTCATAGCTCTGGAATGTTTTTTTGGATGGCCAGATGCAAAGGATCATCCATAGACATTAAAACTCAAGAACAGAGAAGTCAATGAGTGCATTTAGAATTGTGTACTCTTCTCCTGCCCAAGAATAATGCCCCTGTAAATGAATGGCAGCTGTGTCCTTGATTTGAGTAACTCCTTCTCCCAATCAAGCACAAGTCAGGCTAACAGATCTCTGTGTCCTATGCTGTTTGTATACTATCCTGTAATAGAATGAAAAGAGATGTTTTTGAAAGCTTGATTGTTAGTGATGCCTGTTAATGTCTTTCCAGTATAAACACTGGGGCACATGATTATAACTACAGATTGCAATGGCATTCAAAACTGCACTTTAGAAAACAGGAAATTAAACCAAGAAACTCTCCTTCTTTTTGCTAGACATTGTACAAAGGAAAGTCTACTATGGTCTGAACCTTTCAAAGTATATACAGTATACTAAGCAAGATCTGGATCTTTGAATCATTGTTTTAGAGAAGTGTCCTGTGAGACAAAACCTATGCTCAACAGCCCATTATTTTGGGTGATTATAAGGGACATCCACCACAAGAGGCAAGGACAACATAAGATCTAGAAAGAACATGGATTTTAGAATTTATCAAATCTAGATTCAAATCTCAACACTTCACAGAGTTGGTTGGGCAAGTTACGAAGCCACCTTGAGCTTTGTTTTCCTCATTTGTAAAATGACAACGAAACTCTCATTTCTCAATTTCAAAGGAAATATGGAAACCAACTAGGATAAAAATGCCTTGCTTACAATAGACACTCATGTGTTAGGTTTCTTCTTTTCTTTTCTTCTTACAGGTAGTTGCAGAAAGGATGTGCTATCAGAGGTGAAGGGAAAGAATCCTGAGGGATTTGGCTAGGTCTCCCCTTTGGTCCTTTTCTGCAAGGCCAGTACCTGGAGACTCTTTCCACATCTCCAGGTGGAATACTTATAGTGGGTACTGCATGAGTTGCTCCAGATTTCTCCTGTCCCCTAACAACCATCTGGGCCCTTCATCTGTCACTACTGAAATATGTGAGGCCCCTCAGTGTTCATCATTTTGGGTGGTGACTCTGCCCACCAGCAGTGATGGAGCTTTTAGTAGAAGGCCTTTGAGCTGAGTTTCTTTGGGGGTTGAGATAAGGAGAATCAATTTTCTTGGAAACTTTTGCCACCTGGCAAGTATTTTTAAAATTCATGGAGGCATTGAAATTGGCTTGGAATTGTCAAGCACTTCCACTCTGTTTTAAATATTAGGTTTCCTCATGAGATTTCACTGAAAAAAATATTGATGTGGCCCCAAAGAATTTATGAATCACAGGCAAGAAAGCTGCATGTGGTCTGAGGGTGGGTGAGGAGCCCTATTCTAGCCTGGGTTCTGCCACAATTTGCCTTGGGATGCTCTGTTGCTGTCAGTTTCTCAGAAATTGAACAAGGAAAAAGTAGACGGTAGGGCATGAAAGGACATTTTTATTAAGACCTAAAGCAACACATATATGATAAGAGTTCATCCAAAGACCCCAAGTTCAATTTGCTCTCTAGTGAAGAGGTGTCATTGTACTTATCTCAGCATTACAATGTCCTCAATGGCCCATCTCAAAATGCAACTGAAAGTAATTAGTTCATAGTGAAATGGAATCTTTCTGTCTGCATTTTATTTTTATTTTAACACCCGGCATTTAAAAACTTTCCTAGTTCTTTTGGTTAAAGAAAGTACATTTATTCGTATATTGATTTGTTTTCTTGTCAGTTCAAAAAAAATATTTTCATGGACCAAATCCCAAAACTTATTAGAAAGAAATCTCCCACTGCTCCAACTAGTCAGTGTTTCCTGTGAATTCATCAATCCAGTTGAAGGTAAAACGTGCCTCTGTTCACTTGAAGGACATAGGACTCTGTATTTATGTGCACCTGTTTTTCTGGCTAACACAATGTGCAAATATTAGACAAGATGGGTATTGCAAACCTGCACTATGGAAATATGTATCTAAATATTCCCACCAGAAATATTGGCCATATCAGTGCTTTATTATTAATTAGGATGCTTGTGTACATTCCTGAGAGCATTTTTTGCGATATATGTAGTAAATATTTGATTACTTAATAAATGTAAGTGTAATATGAGATGTAGGTAACAAACACTAATTTGAAAGCTGATATTAATTGCCAACATAAACTTAATCATGAGTTATTAATTTACCATTTGAGAGTCCTGATTAAATTCCAATAATCTGAAGCATCATAACCAATTGCACTCAATTTGACCATTTTAATTTGAAGATTTTTGTCTTGCTCATAAAGGTCAACTCCAAATGCAATCATACCATGATATACCTTTCTTATTTTTGAAAACTAATAGGTAGAACTGTTTACAGTAGGTTTCTGTAGAAGTCTGATTGGGAGCTGCAGGGGCTATGATAAATTACAAATACATGCTTGTTATAAAAGTATGATCTGTGATATTCCTATTTTTATTGAAATAAAGATTTGATTCAGGGAAAAACCTTAACCACTTGGGCTGAAGAATTCAGCCATAAAGAGTCTAAAATGGGTTCAAGTTTTGTTGGGAAGATGAGAAAGAAAACAGCTCTCCTCATACCTCACTCCTTCCCATCCCATAAAGGGACTCTCTTGACACTTGGGGACTCCCTTAATCTTCTTCAAGACAGGTCACCAATCTGATTAGTTACAGTTTGACATTTATCAGAGCACAGTTGCAGGGGGCAGGGTGTCTGCTGTTCTACCTGTGCCCAGGTGTGCCCTTGGCCTCCATGTCTGCCCTGCAGGTGCGAACATAACTCCTCTTTCTCCTTTTCTCATACAGGGTCCCAGATTTAGAGTTCAGGTGGGAAGTCTCATATTTGCCTTGATTCTGAAGCAGGTTCTTCTACTCAGTTTGCCTAAAGTCTTGCCTAAATATACACTTATATACCTAGATTAATAACCTGACATTTCATTTCTCATTTATCCACTGATCATTGTGTGCTCTGTCAGAACCTGGGCCTGGAAAGTAGGCAAGTAGTTAGGGAACATTTGCAAGGACAGGGGAAATAGAGGTCCTTTGTTGAGAGCCACAGCCAAGTCGGAATGGCCCCTGGCATTTTGCCAGAAGGAGTGGTTGGGAGGTGACGCCAGCGAGCCATTGGGATGATGGTGATTAAGTTAAGCTGTGTATAATTATTGAGATGGTGACTGATTGCTGTAATTGGATGTTGCTGGATTGAGGCAAGCTGTGTATTCAGTTGTGTATGTGGACCTCTGCTGTCCGGCAATAAGGCGGCTCCTACTGCCTCGGGTGCCCGCTACTTTTGAGTTCTCTCGGAGTTCCCGTTGAGTTCCCGTTGGTTCTCGCAGAGTTTCCGAGGAATTCTGGAGAGTTCCCGTGGGGTTCGGGCAATAAAGTAGTTCCTGTTTGAACCTACAAGTGGCTTGTGACCCCGGTTATTTGTGCCCAGCCAGACTGCTGCAGTCCATAAAAAGAAGTTCACTTTAATTCTCATAGTAAAGAAAGCATGGAGAACAAGAGCAGTGCGTGCTGAGGAGAGCCCTCTGGGAAGGATAGTTCCTCTCCCTTCGTTTCAACTCCCCTGCTCTAACCATCCATGGCTGGCTATGGGAACACTCTCGGTGGAGGTGACAATTCACAGGATCAGAGCTGTGTTTAGTGCCTGAACCATTCCGTTATGCTCAGAGACAAAAAAATAAGCGACCAAGGAATGAATATTGGGAAAAACAAATCAAATGCAAGATATCTTAGTCCATTTAGCGTTGCTATAACAGAATGAGCAAGACTGAGTCATGTGTAAGGAAAAGAAGTGTATTTGGCTCACAGTTTGAGAAGCTGGAAGTGTTGAACCAGCACAGACTCCACTTCTAGCGAGAGCCTGAGCTGCTGTATCCCAACATGCTCAAAAGTAGCACGAGAGAGAGACAAAACACAAGTGGCAGCCTTGCTCAATACAACTCGCTCTTGTGGGAACTAATCTAGTCCCATGAGAAAAGGCCCACATCCCCCTTAACGACCTAACCATCTATTAAGGCCCCATCTATCAATACCACCATGTGGTAATCAAATTTCAACATGAGTTTCAGAGGGGACAAGCCATATTCAAACCATAACACAAACTGGTGTTTCAAACTAACATTTTTTTTTTTTGGTACTGATCAGAAAATATGCCCTGCTATATGGGAAATGTGCAAAATAGAGAACAGCATAAATAGAGAAAACCAAATATTACCTGCATCCTCTCAACTGGAGTGAGGGACTTGAAAGGAAAGTGACCACAACACTCGGAGTGACCAAAAGATCTTTATTGCAGCAGTGCAACAAAGAGAAAAGAAGGAAGGAAAGAGAGAGAAAGAAAGAAGAGAAGAGATGAACAGGGAGAGAGCAAGAGCAAGAGAGACAGAGCGCACGCAAGAAAGATAAAGAGCAAGAGAGAGAGAGAGCAAGAGAGAAAGAGCTAGAGAAAGAGAGCAAGAGAGAGAAGGGCCTGGCAGGAGGGAGTTTTTATAGCCCAAATCTAATGGGGCCTCTGGGTCTGCAAGCTGCTTGTTGGCCCAAGGGGGGTTGAGTGCTCAGCCTTGAGCGGGACTTGACACAAACAGGTGATAAAGGACCAGATAGAGGGGGGTTTGAGTGCATGGGCTATCTTGCAGCCAACATCTGTTCAGCCTGCCCTGCAGACAACACAGTTCAGCCTGCTCTGCACCCAACAGGACTTTTCTTGCTGTTTCTGAGCTCCCTCTGGCCACCTCCAAAATGTTGGCTTGCTCCACCTGCTTCTGCTCAGACCCAGCTGCTGGTTGGAGCACAGGTGTTAAAGACCTCATTAGCATGGTTGTGCTGCTCACTTGGACAACTCAACCCCCTCCAGTGACTCTTGAGTTCTCCCAGCACAGTCTCTTTCTCCAGCTGGCGAGTTCAGAGTTTGAGAAGTTCATGGGTGGCTACTGCCTTCCTCTTGGCTTTTGGGATTTGCCTTTCAAAAGGGTCATGCCTTATGGCCCTGTTCTGCATTCTGTTCCTTAGTTCCCTGCTCCACCTGACTTCTGCACAGCTTAGTACCGATTTCATTTCCTTTGTGGGGCAGGGAGGCGCTACCATTCTTCTTTCTTACCCACAACCAAATGCATAAACAATGTAAAGAAGAAGCAGTGCCTTCAACTTGTTTCTTCACAAATCCATTTGAAAAGGTCCTAGGGAATTAGGTCCTTACGGGACAGAGACTTCTTTCCAATTGCTGAATAGTAGAATTTGGGAAAGCTACAATCCTAGGTGTGGTGTTGGACCCCGAGTGCTCCAACGATAGGTGGCAACCACGTATTTTGGTCTTTTTTTTTTTTTAATCAGGATGAAGTCTGAATAACAATTCAAATAACAGAGAATAAAGTTATTTTTACAATGAATGTATTTTCCCCAAAACATTTTAAGCAACAGATCACGTTAGGTCATTAGTTTATCTCCGACCATCATTCTTTTCCAGTTTTCTTACCAGGCTGCTCTTCTTTCTCCTACTGCAAGTATCCATATTTCCAGAGTTCTATCCTCAATTCTGTCTTCCTCTTTTAAAATTTCCCTCTCAGGGATGTTCTCTCTGACCTTGTGTTATAATTGGGATCTGAAATGTCACCCAAAGTCACATGTATTCAGAGGTGGGGCTGAACCTCTGAATTTGGAAATGATTGGTTCATGAGGGCTCTAACCTCATCAGTGGATTAATCCACTTGCTGGATTAATAATTTGAGTGGACTACTGGGAGGCAGTAGGAATTGTAGGCAGGTAGGGCAGGTTGGAGACAGTAGGTCACTGGAGGGCATGCCCTTGGGGACTATATCTTGCCCCTGCTCCTTCTTCTCTCCTTCAGCTTCCTGGCTATCATGAGCTGAGCAGCCTTCCTTCACCCTACCCTTCCTTTCTGATGTTGTCCTCATCTCAGTCCTTAAGCAATGGAGCTGGCCAACTATGTACTGAACCCTGTGAAATCATAAGCCAAAATAATTTTTTCCTTCTTTAAGTTGTTATTGTCAGGCCTTTTGCTCGCAGCAATGAAAAGCTAACACATTTTGGCTTCAGTGATCACTGCCTGGAGAAGGTTTCTTAGACCTCACTGAACTTTCCCAAAAGACAGTCTAGCAAAGCTATTTAGAGTGTGCATTTTCAATTCCCAGAGCTGCACATCATTGCTGAATGCCTTTGGGCCTAGAGTATTTCAGACTCTGGGCCTCATTCTCTCCTTCATAGAATGGCGAGCAATTCGTGAGACAGTACCCCAAGGCATTTAAATATTATTGAAGGCATGCTGGTCATAAATTATCTCAGGAGCTGTTGTTTCCTGTTTGAAATTGTTTTCATTTTATTAAAATCAATTTAGGTTTCCCTTATCTTTTGAACAAGGAATACAGGTATGTGTAAAATTTCACAGGGTACATGTGAAAAGTAAGCCTCTCTTAATCTTTATCTCTCAGCTGCTCTTCTAGAAGCAACCATTTTCTGTACCCCCATCTTTGTAATTACAAAGTAATATTCCATTACACGGACATACAACAATTTATTTATTATTCATTCTCTTATTTGTGGCTCTCAGCTTATTGCTTATTTTATTATTAAAATTAATGATGATGGGGCTGGGGATGTGGCTCAAGCGGTAGCGCGCTCGCCTGGCATGCGTGCGGCCCGGGTTCGATCCCCAGCACCACATACCAAACAAAGATGTTGTGTCCACCGAAAACTAAAGAAAATAAATAAATAAAAAATATTTAAAAAAATTAATGATGGACATATTTGAATATAGGATAGATTTCTAGAATTAACATTGGTGGGTCCAAGGATAGATCCATATTTTGTGTTTAGGGTTTTTTGGCGGGGGGGAGGGGGGCAAAGTTGAGCTCCAGGGGATTTAACCACTGAGCCACATCTCCAGCCCCTTCACTTTTTATTTTGAGGCAAGATTTTATGGTTTAGATATGAAGTATCATCCAAAAGCTTATGTGTGAGACGGTGCAAGTTCAAGAAGGTTTAGAGGTGAAATAATTGGATTATGAGAGCCTTAATCCTCCATAGGGAGTATCTGAGTGGTTTCTGTAGGCAGATAAGGTGTGGCTGGGGGAAGTGGGTCCTTGAGAACATGTCTTTGGGTTTTATATATATTTTTTTGTCCTTGTTGAACAGAGCTCTCTCTCTCTGCTTCTTGGTACCATGTTCTCAGCTGCCTTCCTCTAACCATACACTTCCATCATGACATTTTGCCCCATGCCAGGCCCAAGAGATGGAGCCAGCTGTCTATGGACTGAGACCTCTGAAATGATGAGCACCCCCCCCCAAATAAACACCTTTAATTGTTCTTGTCACATTGTTTAATCATGGCAGAGAAAAAGCTGACTAAAACACAGAGTCTCACTAAGTTGCTGAGACTGGCTTTGAACTTGTGATCCTCTAGCCTCAGCCTCCCAAGTCACTAGGATTACAGGCGTGTGCCTTTGCACTTAGCATGTGGTTAGGTTTTTAAAGCTGTAATTTACATACAGTGAAATTTTTCCTCTTTCAGTGTGCACATTTATAGGTTTGGACAAATGTATATCGTTATATATTACCACTGCAATCAAAATATGGAACATTTCCATCACCTCAAAAATTTTCATCATGTCTAGTGATGTATTAGAGCCAGGCTTTATTGATTCTTGAGAGAGTGCTATTAAATTTTTAGGAATTTTCTAAGTCTGTAGTTAAAAACAGCTATTATTTAAATAACGTAAACATATATATAAATATATTTTATTAAAAACAAATGTATTAAGTACTAAAAACTCATTACTTCCTGGTTGTTTTACACTTTACAATTATTTGTGAAAAGCTATTGTAGCTCTCATGTCTTTAGGGGAGAACAACTATACAATGCTGTGCTACTGTGCATTTTTTTCCCATCTCTAAGTTCAGTGTCATCACATCAGTAGCTTGAAACTGGCCATGGTGGGAATATTTACACTGATAATTACCAGTGTTTCCAACCACATAATTATTTGCAGATCATTTTGCTAAATATTTACCAGTATACCATTATTCATACCCTTTTACAGTTAACTCTTCCTCAACCCCAGGCCCTGGCTATGATTTCTGACCCTATAGTTTTGACTATTTCTAAATAAATGAAATCATCCAGAACGCAGGTTTCTGTAGGTTAACATAATGCACTTGAGATTCATTCATATTCTTGTAAGTATCAGTAATTATTTCTTCTTATTGGTAAGTAATAGTCTATTGTAAAAATATACCACAGTTTGTTTATCCACTCACTTGTTAATTTGGCAGCTGTGTTATTTCTTGTTTTTTTTTTTTTTGGTAGCTATGCATAAAGTCATTATAAATATTAACATGCAATAGGTTTTATGTGAATATTAGGTTCTATTGGTCTTGGACAAGTACCTAGGAAGTACCTAGGAGTGAGATTGTTAGATTGTATTAGGAGTGTATATTTAACCTTATAAGAAACTGTCAAATGGCTTTCCGAAGTGGCTATCCCACTTTGCATTCTGACAAGTCAGGTATAAGAGCTCTAGCTGCTCTTCATGCTCGCTTACACTTAATTTGGTCAGTTTTTAAGTTTTAGAAATTCTGAAAGGTGTGCAGTACTATCCTATAGCAGGACCATTGGTCTGACATAATCTATTACAAGCTTCTAAAAAGTAGAATTCTTTACAATTATTCCTAAATAATATTTTCACAAAATACATAATTTATAGATTAATTGCTATTTTTGAATATTTTGAAGATATTATTCTATTGGTTTTTGGCTTTTAACTTCTCTGTTAAGAAGGCAACTGTCAGTCTTATATTATTGCTCCTTTGAGGGTAACACATCATTTTTTCTGCCCATCTAACCTTGTTGTTGTTGTTTTTGTTTTTAATTTGGAATTTTTGCTATTATGTTGTGTGTATCTACGCTGTTTAGAGTTCTTTGCATTTCTTATTGTCAATATTTTTGTGTCTTTTATTTTTTTAAAACAATTCACAGTCATTATCTCTTCGAATACTACTTTTTACCAGACTTTCTTCTCTATACAGGAACTTCAATTATGTGAAATTTAGACCTGTCGATCTTTTCTTTTAAATTCTTTTTTTAGCCTTATCTACTTTTGTCACTCTATACTTCCATTTAGATATTTCCCAGTTCATTTCTTTTGACTTCATAAATGTCTCACAGTCATTGTATTTTTCATTTATTCAGGAATTCCCATTTTCTCACTTGTCATATTTCCACTCCTTCTGGAATCCTCCCTCTTGTCATTTAATTCAGCAAACATATTAACATAGTTATTCAAAGTCTATGTTCGATAATTCCAGACATGGATTTTATATTAACTATTCTATGTGTCTCTTTATATTGCTTGAATTTTCTCCCCCTGACTTTCAATCAAGATTTGTATTTATTTATATGCCTTGTTAGTATTGATTGAGTGTTGGACAATGTGTGTGGAACATTATTGAAATTAAAATCTCTGGCTGATATTATAATTCTCATTCACCAGAGGGAATCCAATTTTGCTTCTGAGAGGCAAATAGGTTAGAATAATACCTTAGTCCAAGTGGGGAAGGAGATGATCAAATCTAACCTATGGTTTGTATGAGGTCTAGTTTGTTCCCTCCTTATCCCTTATGCGAATCTTAAGTCCCTGAATGAAAGACAGTGGGCAGCTACCAGATTTCATTCCACCTTGGTGGGCTTTACACTCTGATTTTCACCACCTCCTTATTCTCAGTCACATGAAACTCCTGAGAACTCTTTCACTTCTCAGTCCTTCAGCACTGATTTTGAAACTGGCAGCTGAACCTCTTGAGTGAAAAGATTTCCCCAAGCTTTAATAAGAAGAGCTCACTGCTCTTGACTCCCCCATTTTGGAATGTTGGCCTTCCAAACTCTCATGTCTGTGGCAGCTCTCAGATTCCTTCAGGTATTTAAAATACGTTTTGACCAATTTTCTGTTTTGATAGTCAGATGAACCAAAGATGGCCCAGAGTGTTATTTCCAGATGCACTATTCGATCTGTATTTCTGAAAACAACTTCCCAGGTGATTCTAATGGGAAGTTGAAATAACAAACCATGGACATACAGTCTAGAGAGTGTACAAGAGTCTTCACAACTCTTTCAGACCCATATTTTAGCACAGCTGTTTCTCCATCTGCTAAACCCAAAGTCCACATACCCTCCAGCCTTGAGGAATTACTTCCATTTCTGCTGTGCCAGGCCCCAGGCTCTCCCTCCTCATCTTCAGCTTTATGTCTATCACACTGGCTCTGCCTGGCCGGCTCTTACTCAGCCCTTGTGTCTCCTTAAATGTCACCTTTCCATTTACTATACTCAATGTCATGAATCTCTCCACTAGTTTCTGAGGCAGGATTTCTAGCTGACTAGAGCTGTTTGCTGCTTTAAAGCAAAGGTGAGGCCCTCTGGACTATTCTCTCAGCCTAAAGAACTATTTCCTTTCCTTCAGGAGATCTCCCATGTTTTCCTCTCCTGTCCCTCCACCTCCCCTTTCTATCCAGGCGTTAAGACAATGAGCTCCTTAATGCAAAGAACTCACACAGGTGCTTAAATGATGGTGTTGAGTTGAATTTAATATAACGTATTTTGCAAAAATAATAAAAATTTCATGAAAATAAGACTGTCCCAGAATCTCTGCAGTTTGTATTTAACCAAAGTATCAGTTAAATTCAGTCCATATGTACCTAAACTGATAGAGGAAAATGTCTTCGTTCTTACTAGATGTGAAAAAAAAAATGCTCAATTCTTAGTCTATTTGATTATTTATGTGCGCTGCTGTCCCAGAGATATCATATTAGCTAACTTAATCCTTAATGTGTGCCAGGCAATCTGCTGGGCACTTCCCATGCATTTAATTCTTAAAAGAATCCTATATCATAGATGCTGTTATTATTAAAGCTAAGAGATATTCATTTGCTTTACCAAGATGATATATCTGGTGAGTGTCTAATGCAGAACACAGAATAAGGTACAGCTGACCCTAAAACCTGTGCTTGCGTGACGCTGTACTAAACACTGGTAAGAAAAGCTACCCAGCTTAACCTCTCAGTTCCAAAATGTGCATTGGGCCAGCTGCTTGGCCTTTCGGTTCCTGCTTTCTCATGCATAACAACTAAATTCGATACCTCGAAAGTCTGAAGAAAGGGCCTGAAACCATGTCGGGGTATCATGCAGGTGCTTGATGAACGTGATTACACACACACACTCACTTTGTCCAGGTGTCTTTATTTGTCTTATTGCTGCCTTTTCCACACCATCTGCTATTAGGCTGTATTCACTTTATTTACTTATATATTCTTTTCCTACACCCCAGGCAGGGCTAGTATGGTTTTAATTAACTTCATAGGAATTAATTACTTACCAGTAGTGACATATTTATTATCAATTGCACAATTGCTTTATGTAGTTCTAGTAAAACATTACTTCAAGTATAAAATATGTCTCGTTAAGAACAAATTACCCATGCTAATAAACAAATTTGACACAAGCCATTATTTACTAAGCTTAGAGCTGGTATTTGCTGAAAAGCCTCAAGTCATTTCATTTTTGCTAAAGACTCATATTTAAGTAATTGTGTAACATAGTCATTCATTTCTGTCAAGCCACACTTCTCTGTGCCTTAACTGAAAAGGAAACAGTCCAGGGAAGTATATGTTCCATAGAATCATTTCTCACTGCAGAGGTGGGGTGTGGGGGGGGAAGCCAGAGATTGCTGAGAGTCTGGACTAAAAAAGAAAAGTAATGGATTAGCACTGATGTGTGTGTGTGTGTGTGTGTGTGTGTGTGTGAATTTCCTAACCTGGCCTGATCTTGCCACACACTTGCTTTTAGTCTGCTCACCTAGCTTTATCACTCACTCTGTTTAAAAAGATTCTGCTAACATCGTTTCCTTGTTTAGTTTGAATATTGAGTCTGTGTAACCCTGCAGGGAGTCTATCTGGGCTATTGATGTAGGTGAAATTTCTTATAGGGCATTTGTAAGACTTGTTTGCCATCTTACAATGAGAGAGAGAGAGAGAGAGAGAGAGAGAGAGAGAGAGAGAGAGAGAGAGAGAGAGAGAGAGAGCACTATAGCAAAGGGCTTGGTTTCCTAATTTCTCTGATGAGAATCATCTCGAGCACTTGTTAAGCATACAGCTGCCCCAGCCTGTTCCCTTAGACATTCTGATTGAATGGAACCTGGGAGAGCTTTAACAAGAATTTCAGGAAACTTTTCAACCTTATCCTCAGGGAAGTTGGGAGAACACCATTATAAAAGTTATGTGGGTTTGATAAAATGCTACCATTTTGTTTGAAAAAATGGATGGAATTTATCCTCGGCTCTTCATTTAAAACACAGTTCCTACTATGCCCCTGACCATGGGGCATCAAGTGACCATCTGTTCAGAGCTGTCCATCTGTCAGATCCATCAAGTCATGTGGTTGGATGGCCCAGCAGCAATGTATTGTCAGCTGGAAGGGGTGCATCTGGAATGGGGTACAAAGGAGTTCCACAAACAGGCGACCCCAATCCCATCTCATAGCACTCTTGTACTGGTATTTCTCCTGTGCACATGTGGCCACATGGTGAGTCCCTTACTGTCAACTGGTGGAAGAGGAAAAAGTCTTAGGTTTGATTCACTGATGGGATGTTTTTCCCTAGGACACAATATACCGGAAACCAACCAACATTATATTGTGCTCTGATACCAGAAATAAGGAAATAAGGGTTAGAAATAAGAGTAGCCCAATTTCCATCATTCCCAATGACCCACTTGGGGGGAATTTGTGCTTCCTGTCCCAGAAATTTTAGTTTTTATGGCTCATCATGCCAAAAGACCAGCATTCAAGGAAAGGAGTTACCATACAGGTAGGAACAATTGGCCTGAACACCAGGAGGAGGTAGGGACCTGTTACATAAAAGATGCAACAAGATTCGGAGGTGATCCCTGGGGTTGGCATCCTTTAATATGAATCTACACATTTTTGATAATAAATGAACATGTACAGTAGCAAAATCTGAAAAGAACCTGCTGACCACATTAGCCCTTCAGAGATGAGGGATAGGTCATCACACTGGTGAGTCACCTAGAGCAGCAGAACTGTTGCTAGTAGTAAAGGGAACCCAGAATGGGCAGTAGCAAAGGAAAACCAGGTGTGTCGACTGTAGCCTTAAGATCAGCTGCATCTGTGGAGGCTGAGGTTTATTTACAAACTTTTCTTTTGCAGTTTTTCTCAGGAAGAGAGATCTTCCAGAATTATAGAGAAGTTTTTTTGCAGATGGGTAAATATAGTCTAAGCAGGAGGGTCCAGGCAACACAGTGGACACAACTAGTGGACTTTGGGGACCCACATTCATCTTTCAGGGGCCAGGCACTCATTCTCTCAGCTGCTGGGTGGCTGACTGCTAGTAACTGTGCTCCTATCTAGAATTTGCCCTTGACTGATAGGAACTACCTTATCCAAAGTCTGTCCTTTATCTAGGGGTCACCCACATCTGATGATTACTAGGTACAGGATATGATACAATGGTACCACTTGCCTTGACTAGGGACAACTCTGAATGCCATTCCCAGTTCCACAGGTTTCTTTTACACACATTGAAGTTCAACATTTCCTTTTGTCCAATCTTGTTTCTCTCATTCCTTTCTGGGGTGTTTTTCCTGAGGTCAGGCCCTCATAAAACTTTTATATGTAAATCTTTGCCTCAGAATTTGTTTCTAGGGAACTAACCTAAGGCACCATGTAATTTAATTTTAGATCTAAGTTTCAAGGAGTGTGTATGATTACTGCAATCTACATTGCATATGAATGCCAAGCATAAGGGGTCTGAGAACTATAGTATTTAGCCTTGCGGACTATGAATTACAGGAAGAAAATGCCAGAATGAGCATAGATGGCATGCAAGGGGGTCAAGCCAGAGTATCCACCAAGGCAGCCCATAAAGATGCATCTAAGAAGCCCATCTGGGGGTGCTGATCTGCATTTTATATAGGTAAATACTAATTGTTAATTACTGTCTCTTGCAGTAGGGGATGCTTGCCTCTACTTCAATGAACTTGTTCCCCCAACTGTCAACACAGAGTGATTTGTATGTTGGCATTTGTTAATCATGGCCAACAGGCCAAGTAGCGCATTGTTCAGATACATGCCTCAGATGATTCTCTGTCACTTAGGGCTTTGTGAAAGGCATTGATATTGATTGATTATTTCCTCTTTGCCAGACATGGTGTGAAATGACTTCCAAATTCCCTCAATGACTATGCTTTGGTATCACCATTGAGAAATTCAGGAGTTAGTCACTGTCTCCTTCTTCTTTTCCTCCTCCTTTTTTCCCTCCCCTCCTCTCCCTCCTCCTAACATCACAGTGACAGCTGTGGAATTTGAACTTGCTTCTGACTTCTAAACTCATTCTCTTTTAACAATAGTGTGACACCCTTGAAAAAGCAGAGAGCAAATCTTCCTCCTCTACCAGATTCTAGTTGAGTTGATGGTTCTATTGGGGCTGATGCAACAAATGGTCCTGGTTTTATATTTCCCACAAAGATGCTTCCGTCATGTGTGGTCTCACTGCCCTGGAGCATACCCAGGGCAGCAGTCTATCCCCCGTGCCACAGTGCTCAATGGGGATCAGTTCAGATAGACTTGGGAAACTGCACAGCTCCAACACTATTCCTGAGTGCATGGCTTGGAGTTCAGGGCCTGCCGAAAGCAGGGCAGGAACAGTGCCTCTGTGTCTTAGAAGCAGTGCACAGCCTTTCCAGTGTGCAGCTGCAACGTCTTAAGCAACTTCATCATGCCAGAGGACAAAAGGTCAAAAACCTCTGTTGGCAAATTAGAAGGCAATTTGAACCTTGTCAATTATTTACCTGAACATATGGAAAGAATTTTTCCCTTCTCCATTTAATCTGGTCCGAGAATTGCTTTTATGGGACAGGAATTAGCATTCACTGAGTGCCTACCAGGCACCAGGCATCAGGCACGGAACAAGGCAACTCTACAATGAATTCTTTCCATCTCCCTGTGAGTTGGGCATCTTTAGCCAGCACTTGTGGATAAAGAAATTGCGACTTGGGGGAAATTTAGTAAATTACACCCTGTCCCCACAGTGAGGAAGACTGTGCTGAATTTCCAACCCAGTCTGGCTGGTCTGAAGCTCAGCCTTTGTCTAACAGACTATTTAGGGAGAAGAGCAAGGCAGGGTGAATATTGCTAAGGCAGCAGCATCTGCAGGTCTCAAATTTCCTCCTAGTGCCTTTTCTGAAATACACTTGCTTTGTCTATCTTAGGAATCAAAGTGGTCACACTGCGTCTCTCTTGGAAGGAATGTGTTCCCAGATGGTGCATAGATTTCTCAGCCAAGGGCTCTTAAATACGACGTGAATATTTTCTCCAGAGGAATCTACCGAGCACACGGGGTCTTCAGGCCTTCCACCATGCAGACACCTGTACACACAAAACTCACACTCTGCCCTAACGCGTTCTTACACACAGATGTGCCCTTTCTCCTGCTCTCTCATAACACACCTGTGGCTGCCTCTCCACAAAGGCAGTCTTGTGCTGTAAAAGCACTGATTCAGAAGGAGAACGTAAACCAGATGGAGGGAATGGGAGACGGGAAGTTCTTAGGTAAGTAAACAGCATAACTTGTGAATTTTCCCATTTTCCCTTGGGGTGAAGATGAAGTAAAGGGAGGTGGAGCCCACCAGCCCTGGTGCTCTTGCCAATTCAAGTTCTTTGCCAGTTGCACTAGGAAAATGGCTCTTTCCTAGAATTCTTCATTCAGTGATAGGGGAAGACTGAGCCTGGAAATAACTTGATATAATGCAGTTCCCAAAATATCTAGGAAAACTGTGATGTTCCTTTGCTGAGATTATTTGCAAATCCAGTTAATCAAGAGAAGATTATATACATATATATATATATATATATATATATACAAATTTATGTAATTTTTTAATTGTTATCCTAACTAAATAAACACATAAACTATGTGTTTGTGTGCATGCATTCATATATATGTGTGTGTGTGTACAAGCTGGCAATTCAATAAAAAAATTTTTTGCAGAGGGATGGGACCAGGGATTAAACTCAGGGGCACCTGATCACTGAGCCACATCTGCAGCCCTATTTTGTACTTTATTTAGAGACAAGGTCTCACTGAGTTGCTTAGCACCCCACTTTTGCTGAGGCTGGCTTTGAACTCTCCATGCTCCTGCCTCAGCCCGCCCCCCAAGCTGCTGGGATTACAGTTGTGTGCCACAAATAAAATATTTTTAATGATTATCTCACTGAATGGAAAACACCATAATGACATGCTAAGGGAGTTTTCTAGTTGTTCTTAATTAAAATGTCCTGAAAAAATCCAAATGTCTGATATGAGAAATTAAAAAATGAACAATTAAAGGATTTTACTTCCATTTTTATCTTGACTATTTTCTTTATAAAAAGGAGAGAAAACCTGAGCTAGAAAAATAAAAGCAGATACAGTGGCCAATGAAGAAGGGAGAGCCATGGAGTTGGTGGAGATATGTTTTTAATGCTCACTGCCCAGTTCCCTCATTTCACAAATAAAGACAAGAGGCCCAGAATGACCCAGAGGTTGCCCAAGATGGCTCCAGGATCAGCATCTGGGAAGGGACAGGTGGAGCAGGGTCTCCAACCTAAGCCCTCTGACACCGTGTCAGTCAGTATAGGTTGCACTACATTACAGGTGTGAAAAGGACACTTGGAACTTTCCCTCAAGGAGGAATGTGTCCATAAGACAATAACCCCAAACAATGGTTATGCAGACACCATCTTCATGATCCCTGTTGCCTGGGATTCGTGTAGTTGTGACTATTTTGGAATGAAATTTGAGAAATATTAATTTGCTCCTTCCAGTGCCATGGAAAGGATTGGTTGGTTCAGTGTTTTTTATTGCCTGGCTCCTAACCCAATCCCAGGGCATGTCTTGGGCATCAAGAGGGCTAGAAGCCAATGTTGAGTATTTCTGCCTTAAGTTACATTGCAGGGGCCATGAGCATCTCATTTTTAAATTCTATTTCATACCAAACAAGCCAACATCTGCCTTTTGTTATTTCTTTTTTTAAAAAAAATTTTCTTAGTGGTTGATAGACCTTTATTTTATTTATTTATATGTGGTGCTGAGAATCAAACCCAGCACCTAACACATGCAAGGCAAGCATTCTATGGCTGAGCCACAACCCCAGCTCCAGCCTTTTGTTATTTCTAACCCTCATTGTTTTTGAAACGTTCATTGTACATTTTGAGTAAAACTCCCTATACAAAAAACTGCCTAGCAGGTCCTGGGCAGAGTCATACCCTTGGTGTAAAACTCACAGCCTCCCCCTCCTCCTCGTTACAACACATCCAGGGATTTATAAACGTTTACAGAGCAGGATACTCCCTAAGACTCCGTGTCGAGTCTGCCCAAAAGGTGAGATTTTTCAAGATTTCTAGAATGATGAAAAAGAAAGAGTGAACCAGGCAATTTGTGATGGGAGGATGACCTTACACGATTCAGTGGGGACAAAAGCAAGAGTCCAGCTTCTTTCTTTTCCACACATTGCCAACTATTAACCCACTATGTCCCCGTGTCCTACATACAATAGTTTAGGGTGTTTTGAGCCAGGACCAAACTGGACAAGCAAAACTGAAGTCCTTCAAAGATGATCTGGAATAATCTCTCTCACATCCCACTGCAGCCAGGAGAGTAGGAGCCAAGAAGGAGGAAAAGGAGGAAAGGGAGGATTTGTTTTGCTTTGGTCAAATGGGAAGATACTCAGGAGGTAAGAAGAAGGGCTCCAAATCTTCCTCACCAAGACCCTGGAGAAACTTTCTAATATGTAACCCAGTGACTCCTCCCAAATCCAACCTAATTCCAGTCACATGGGGGTAAAGAGTGGAATATATAATAGAAAATGAGAAATCAAATTTGGTGTTCAAATATGGGAATTAAATATAAAGGAGATCTTTGGGGCCACATTTTACTCTATCTTTTATTCTCTCAAATCAATCCACATTCCTTTGAAACAAGCAAGTTCTAGTTGCTAGCTGAGTCACAGGGAAACAGGACTTGAAGTACAGCTGATAGAAGCAACTATTATAGTTTGAATCTGAATTGTTCCCCAAAGTCCTATGTCTTCGGAGGTGGGGCTTTGGGGGAAGGGGTTGGGTCTTGAGGGCTCTGATATCATCAATGGATTAATCCATTTATAGCTGAATGGGCTACTGGGAGGTGTGGAAACCCTAGTGGAGCATGGTTGGAGGAAGAGGTCACTGATGGTGTGCTCTTGGGGACTAGATCTTGTTCCTGACCTCTGCTCTACTTCCTGGCTTCCAGGAGCTGAACTGTTTTCTTTTACCCCATTCTTCCACCAAAATGTTCTACCTTACCTCAGGCCCAAAGTAATGGAGCCAGCCATGAAACCATGAGCCAAAATAAAACCTTTCCTCCTCTTAGTTGTTCTTATCAGGTATTTCGGTCATGGCAACAAAAACCTGGCTAACACAGCAACCCTTCCACAGCATCCCCCCAACAACGAGTCTTTGAAGTTCCTTCTTAAAAAGTCTTACTGCTACTTCACAAATCCAGCCTAACTACAGTCACGTGGGGGTAAAGAGTGGAATATATAATAGAAAATGAGAAATCAAATTTGATGTTCAAATAGGAGAATTAAAACTTTGCTTCTATTGATTTCAAATAGATGGACTTTCTTGAGGGGCCAGAACATTCCAAGCCTCAGATTCCTTATCCATAAACGAGAGTTTGTTGATTGAGAATAAAAAATGCTAGAGGACGACACAGTGAAGATGTCCCATTTGTAAGAACAGTGCCCATGAGAAAGGTCATCTTCCATGCCCAGCTTGTAGCTGTCCACTCCTCAGAGACTAGTTTCTGTGGAAAATCAGGGAGTCCTTATGTTGGTTTTAAAATGTTTTATGAAAATGACTTCATTGTGAAATCTTGAACGAAAAGAAGCCTCTTCACCCTTTTAATTAAAAACATTGCTAACTTATTTGGCAGGTTTTCTTGACTTATTAAGTACAACATGAAAGGCTAGAAGGGTCTTCATTTCAGCGCTCCCAGGAGTGCAGCGTTCCCCTGATCAGCACTAGAAATATATTGTGGAAGAGGAGACTTCACTGGAAAAGAGGGAGAGAATACACTCGGGTCCACAGAGGGCAGGGCATATCCTCCAGGCTGACCCTAGGACAGAGCTGAGTGCCTGACCTTGTACCCTCCAGACCTGCCTCTTGCAGTCCTCTCTGAATGTGTAAATGGGAACTCCCTGTCCCATCCGCTACAGTGAAAGCCTCTGAAGTCCCCATTAGTTCCTCTCCACACCTCCCACATTCACTCCATCACCAAGTCCTCAGGCCTGGCCTTCTTTCACATCCCACTGAGAATCCCATGGCTTCACACTGTGAGTCCCAACTGCCATCATTTCTCCATAGGTTACTGCCAGACCCTTAGAACGGACCTCCTTGCTTTTGCCCTCGTGGGTCTCCAGCTTATTTCCAACAGGGCAGTCGGAGTGATCCTTTCAAAGGGTACGTTAGGTCAAGTCACTTCTCCATTCAAAACTCTTCAGTGTCTCTCCCGCTTTACCCAGATCAGGAGCCCAAGTGCTCAAGATGATCCACAAGATCCTCCATCCTGTGGCCCCTCATTTTCTCTCAGCACTCTTTGTTCACTCCTTCCTGGACTCTTGACTGCTCTTTAAACATACTTCTGCCTCAGAGACTTTGCACTTTGGACCTCTTTCCTAGAATCCTCTCCCCATCTCCCCACCCCCCAGATAGCTGCAAATCCGCCTTCTTCATCTCCTTTGGGTCTGTATTTGAATGTTACTTTTTGTTAATTACTTTCCTGGCCGCCCTTTCTCAAATAGTATTCCTCCTCTTCACTCCAAACCCTGACTTTTGTACTTTTTCTAACACTTTTGGCTTCATTTTTCTTATTAGCATTAATGATTATAGATATATGACACGAGTAACTTGTTGTTTTATTTTCCTTCTTAACTAGAATGGAAGTTCTGTAAGAGTAAGAAACACTTTGTTTAGAATAGTGCCTAGCATAAAGTAAATAATAAAATTTTGTTGAATGAATATAAATGTGGAAGAGGAGATTTCACTGGAAAAGAGGGAGAGAATAAACTCGGGTCCAGAGAGGGCAGGGCATATCCTCCAGGCTGATTGAGATGAAAAAAAAAAAAAAAAAAAAACCCCAAACAATGCGAAAACATAAACAAAATCAGTCATTTAAACAGAGAATAAAAATATAGCCCAATTAGAAGTTCCACATTAGGCAGTTTAGGGCTCTACAGCAATACCATCAGAGACTCAGTATCGTTCCATTTTTCCATATTACCATGCATAACCCATAGGCCTTCATTAACAAGCAATTTGTCTCAAGAGAAAATGGCCGCTATACCACTACAACTCATTATCTTTCTCTGTCTAGACTGGATGGGGAGAAACTTCTGAGACCTTAAGACAAGGGGAAAGATATGGGGAAGACTTAGCTCAAACTATTGCTGAAGAAAATCCTCCGTCCTTCAGTGGAAGAGGAGCTATGGAATTGGACATGTAAAACACTTGGGCAAAATGGCCATACTACCAAAAGCAATATGCAGGTTCAATGAAATCTCCATCAAAATATCTATGACATTCTTCACAGAAAAAAAAATCCTTAAGTTTGTTTGGAAGAATAAGAGACTTAGAATAGCCAAAGCAATTCTCAGCAAGAAGGGCAATGCAGAGGTCATTACAATACCTGATCTCAAATTATTCTACAGAGTTATAGTAATAAAAACAGTATGGTGCTGGAATCAAAATAGATATGAAGATCAATGGAAGAGAATGGAAGACACAGAGACAAACCCACATACTTACAGCCATCTGATACTTGACAAAGATGCCAAAAATATATGTTGGAGAAAAGGCAGTCTTTTAAACAAATGGTGCTGGGAAAACTGTAGACCCATATGTAGAAGAATAAAATTAGATCCCTATCTCTTACCTCACACAAAAGTCAAATCAAAATAGATCAAAGACTTAGGAATTAGACCAGAAATCTTGCTACTGCTAGAATAAAACGTAGAATTAACACTCCATCATATAATTGCTGTCACTGGCTTCCTTAACAAGACCCCGAAAGCTCAAGAAATAAAAGCAAGAATCAATAAATGGGATGCCATCAAATTAAAAAGCTTTTGCACAGCAAAGGAAATGATTAACAGGGTGAAGAGAAAGCCCACAGAATGGGAGAAAAATTTTGCCAGCTACTCCTCCAACCGAGAATTAATATCCAGAATATATAAAGAACTCAAAAAAACTTAATACACGCACACACACACCAAATTGCCCAGTCATAAATAGGCAAAAGAACTAAATAGAAATTTCTCCAAAGAAGAAACACAAATGACCAATCAGGGAAATGCAAATCAAAACTACACTGAGATCTCAGCTCACTCCTGTTGGAAAGACAATTATCAAGAACACATATAATAAATTTTGGTGCAGATATGGGGGAAAGGGTACACTCACACATTGTTGGTGGGACTATAGAGGAGTACGAGCACTCTGGAAATCAGTTTGGAGATTCCTCAGAAAGCTTGAGAGGAGCCATCCTATAACCCATTTATTTTTTTACCATTAATATTTACTCCAAAAAACCAAAATCAGCATATTATAGCAATACAACCATCCCAATGTTTATAGAAACACAATTCACAATAGCCAAATAGTGGAATCAACCCAGATGCCAATAGATGAATGGATTAAGAAATCATTTTATATATATATTTCTCTAATGGGATTTCATTCAGCCATAAAGAAAAATAAAATGGGATTTGCTGGTAAATAGATGGAACTAGAGAACACCATGCTAAGTAAAATATGCCAGTATCGGAAAATCAAGGGTGGAATGTTTTCTCTCATATGTGAAATCTAAAGAAAAATAAAGGAAAGAAGGAGGGGAAGATAGGGTATCATAAAGATATAGGGAAGATCAGTAGAACAGAAGGGAGGGAGGAGGGAGGAGGGATGGAGAAGGGGAGGAAATGCAGAATGGAGTTTTTAAAAAAAAATTATGCTATGTGCATATATAGATATGCCAAAGGGAATTTTGCCTTTATGTATAAATAGAAAGAACCGATCAAAAAATAAATAAATGAGCAAAAGAAAGATCAGTAGAAGAATGAGAATGGAGGAAGAGAGATGGGGGCAAGAAAAAGGGATTGGGAGTATGTAATCAAATTCCATGCATGTGCGATGTTGTGAGGATTAACCTTACCACTATGTATAAATATGATGCTCTAATTAAAAAAACAACAACAAAAAAAACCTTTGGCAGCCATGTTCTTAGCAGCATGGGGAACATACTGAGCTGGGGGAATGATGGAAATGGAGGGAAGGAAAGAGCCACGTTTGACAGAGGGAGATAACCCCAGGTGCCTTCATGTCTTTGCCTCCAGGTGTTATGGAGGCCCCACTGCAAGGCTTTCTAGCCCTGGTGATGACAAGACTTTTATTGCGTGGCTTGACATAAATGAGCGACAGCTAAGTTTAGACTTGGCGCCTTGTACCGTCTCAACGGTGGTTCTCAGCAAGGAAGTGTCAGCTGGGAGATGTGGCCATCTCCACTCACCCTCACCACAATGCCATATAGAGAGCTCGGAGAATCTCCAGGCAGGCCCACTCCTCTCCCCCAGCCAGGAATATTTTCAAATATCTCCCCAGGTGATTCTGGTACCTGACCCTCTGAGCAGGGGTCCCCTCAGTTCTAAATCCAAGGCAGAAGTTTTGATGTAGAGGAGTAAAGTAATACCTGGGAACAGTTAAATAGGGTCACCCATTTTTGGATTATCTGCCTCAGGAACTGTGCAGAAAACAGATGCTGGCTTGCCCCCCCCCCCCCCCCCGGCTGTGTGTGAGCTGCCTTGCATTCAAATAGGCCTAACCTGTGACATGGCAGGCAAGGGAGGAAAGGGGCAGTGAGAGGGTGTCTGTCCTGTTCCTTTTTCTAGGAACACCCATGTCAGAAATGTGGGCTGTGGCTCCTGATGTGACTGCCCACCCCCACCTCACTCCTGGTCACCATCTTGTCCCAGCTCGGAGGAGAACACCTGGCCCTGCTTGCTGGTCTCAGGGCCACTAGGGAACTGGCTGTGTGCAGAGGCAGTGGTTGCTATCAGAAGGCCCCCAAATGCTAATGCTCATTGCAGAGCCTGGGGTAGAAAAGCAGCCGCTTGACTTGTTTCTTCAGCTCCTTTTTCTGAAAGGCCAGAATCCAGAATCTAGAAACAAAGTCGGTAGCATTCTTGTAACAGAGACTGACAGCCCTCCTACAGGGAAGGAGGGGTTATGCCATCTGACGGCTAGACATATGAAAAGAAGCACTGAGAACCTTGGCCTCCGTCCCCAGTGTCCCTGGTGCTGAGGATAGAGGATGGAACCCCAGTTTTTCCACTTCCTCAGAGACCACTGCCTGGGCTGTTCCAGGACACTTCCTTTTAAAACAACCATGAGTCCATTACAGCCAAGAGGAGATGTGCGTGTGTGTGTGTGTGTGTGTGTGTGTGTGTGTGTGTGTGTGTGGTGTATTGGCTTGGTGGGAGGCAGATGTGAGGACTTACATACTATACGTAAAAAGAACCATAACATCTAGAAATCTTGAGAAAGATCTCAAAACTTGTCATACAAGAATTCATGGAAAGCCATTTTGTGTTGCTCCACTTTTCTGTAAGATGATGTAAGATTTCTGTAAGATGATGGCCTAAGCCTCCCTCTGGAGGTCCGCAGCTTCCACTCTGCATGTATTCCAGCAAAGCTGAGGGCCTGTCCAGCAGGCATGTCATTCTCACTGGGTGGAGACTAAGAACAGATGGCCTCTTGCAGCTGTGAGATAGAAAGTTGATACACCTTGGCTCCAAGGCCTCAGTGCTGGAAGCCCACCACTGCAGGGAACAGGCCTTCCTCCTTCTTTCAAATTGCTGTGGCAGGGTGCAGGGCAGGAATCCAAGACCAGCTGGGCAACTGAGTCAGCCCCTGCCTCAAAATAAACAATAAAAAGGGCCGGGGATATAGGTCAGCGGTAGACTATCCCTAGGCTCAATGCCCAGTACCTCTACCCCTCAAAAAAGACTCCTGAGAGAACAAACACTAATGGTTCTTGCAGAATGTTAATGCCCCAGAGGTTTTCTCCTATGACCATGGCAATGACTCAGGGAACATGGCTAAGCTTGACCACAGGCCAGCTTCAAGACCAGCTCTGCAGAGCTCACCAGATTCCCTAGGCCTCTGATCAATATGGATTTGACAGATCTGGGGGAAGGTTATAAACATGCATCCAGGTGATTTTCATGGTCAGGTTCAGGAACACTTTCCAAAGTTTTGGCTCAACCAAAACCTCAATGAGCCACTGGAAAAAATTATTTTGACCTTGATTTATCAAACATTTAAACAACTTATTTAACATACCCTACTCCCCTCCCATAAGGATGACTACATTTTTTTTTTCAATTCTTCATATGTAAACTTCACCTGGAACGGGATTTGAATCTGATGTCCATGTGTCACTGTAGGAGTGAGAACCACAGTGTTCTTGTGTTTCCTCCTTCCTCCAGTCCAGTCCAATCATTCTCTGGCTCTTCAAGGGCCAGGATTATGTCTTTCTTCTGCATCTACGACAGAACTAGGTACAAACCATGTGCTCGATATTTGGGGAAGGAAGGAAAGGAAGGAATAATATTTTTGTCCAAAGGATTACATCCAGTTTCAACAAAGATTGCTAGAATTTTATGCCAAAAAAAAAAAAAAAAAAAAAAGCAAGGGACAGACAGGATATAGAGTGGGGCTGTATGTGCTCATGTCAAACAGGCAGGGGACCGGGACTTTGATACTTCTATTTGCTCCTATGTCTTATCAGAGCCCCCAACCCACAAGACCTCACTGTGCTGAGAGTGGATTGCACCACTCTTGCCCATCCCCAGCCCCTCCCGGCCCACTCACTGGTTTTCTGGTGCTCCTCATAGACAGCCAGCTGTCCTGCCTGCAGATTTTTCTAAAGTCATTCACTCACACATTGTTTTTTTTTTTTTTTTAGTAAAAACCACGAGTACCTTGAGACGAATACATTATGGAGGCAACTGTCATCACGACCACATGTGGTATTATTTACTCATGTCAGTTTGAATGATTAATGTGGAAAAATGGCCAAGCAGCTAATATGATTGAGGGCTGGGTAGGACAATTCCTACGTGATTGCAAACAATGCCCACACTGTGCGTGGCAAGTCGCCGCAGCATGAAGAGCTGGAATGCTGGCCTCCTCTCTCTGCTGACTCCCTTTCTTGGCTATATCCCCCGGAACGCCTCACCCCCACAGAACCTGAATTTTCCATCTACAGCCAAGGAAGAGAAACCAAGGACCCTGTGAACTCTAGCAGCCTGGAGGTTGCGAAGGGTGGCAGCCACCTAGCTGATGTCATTGGTGACTTCTCAGCCTTGAAAGAAAATCCAGGCTCACTAGCCCATCTTTGCCCCCTCTAATGATGGCTGAATAGGCAATGTTATAAACCCAGGGATGGCTTTTGGCTTCAGAGAAACATCATTGAAATGGAAGAGTTTGTAAGAGAACAAGATGCTACAAATAAATCAGGGATTCGTTCTATAAGCCCATCAGGTCTATCAATATCTAGATGCCTGCGAACCAACTATTGGTTTAAGGTTCACCTCCAGGTGATAAAGAAATTTCTGTTTCTGTTTTTTTTTTTTTTTTTCTTCTTTGTGGAAATCCCAAGAGACTCCATGAAAAACCTTTTATTGGCCTCCATGGTCACCACCACTTTGATGATCATCGCTATCTCCATTTCACTGAGAGCTGGTGTTGAGAGCTCACTAGAACTGTGCTCAAGGCCTCAAATGCATTGCTTTATTTAAGCCTCAAGGCAGATGAAGAAACTGAGGCTCAAGTACTTGACAGGAGCTGTAGGAGGTCACGCAGTGGTGAGTGACCTTTGGACCTGGAGCCCAGAGCTGTCTGGTTTCAAAACCTGAGCTGGTCACACATCCATCTGACCCCTGCGTCATCTGCTTTCATTCCATTCCTTGGTTTTGTGGAGTGTTGGAGGATGGGCTGAGTGTTCCGAGAGGAAAGTAGAGAAAGTGACAGAGCCAAGCCCCCTTCAGGTTGCCTACAGAGGGTGACAAGTAGGCCCACAAGGTACTGTGGGGATGGGAGGTGGCAGCATGCAAGGAAGAGGAGGATGGTAAGCAGGCAGGCCACTTCATGAAGGAGACAATGGGAAGGGACTGTGGTTTTCTCCTTCACATTACAAATCACGACACCAATCTCAACAAGTTTAGTTGAGGAACTCTTTTCCATAACATCACTTCAGCTTTGACGATAAAGTCGTCAATCACATAAGATACAATGGGAGGTTCAGCATCATCATTGCTTTGATCCTTGTCAAGAAGTTCCGTAACACTTTAAAAGGGACCTTGTGCAAATGGGAGGTGCTCAGAGCATATTGGCTGTGACTATGCTGCCATTGGGATCCTTGGTCCCACCACGGTATTCAGAGTGCTGCCAAACTTCTCCTCACTCCTACAGAGCAACGCTTTTGATTGATGCTCAGGGGACATCATGAGGAGCTGTCGGCAGAGGGCAGACACCCCTCACCTCTTGCACATGATCTTTGACATTATGTTAGACAAGATCTGAAGTCAGATTCAGTAGCTTACTTTCGTCTAATATGATAAACACTAATTTTTCATGCAACCAGATAGCAAGAAACAAAATTAAAAGATTGATTTTGCCCTAGAAGTTTATAGAAATCTTCAGGGAGGTGCAAAGAAAACCAGAACAGAATGACAATGTTAAGCCTCAAACTCAATCTCTTTATTACTTTTGCCACTAATTCCTATTATCAGTTTTCATTATTTTTGAGTCTCTCATTTTTAAAATCTTGTTTCCCTCTATTTTTTACTTTTAACCCAGCGTTAGTCATGTTTGACATTGAACAATCACATGCCACATTGCATTCATGTCTTCCTATCTTCATCCTGCTTTTGTGTAGGAGTGTAATACACATATACCTTATAGAAAGAAAGTTGTCTTGCAATTAGACATTGTCACCAAAACATTCTGACTACAACTACCTAATTTGACTTACTTTTTTTTTTTTAATGTCACCTGTCTTGAAGACAGTCCCAGTGACAGGGGCTAGATGCAATGATGGAGGCCCAAGTGTCCACTGGACCCTTTGAAGTAATAGTCATAATAACATCTCCTGAGCCAGCTTCCCAGTAAAACTTTTGACAACTTTTTAACTGGTAATGTGGCCACATCTATCAATGCCAATGAGACATTTGGATTGATGGTTGAGCTCCCTTCAAACTAATTATGCCACAACATCTCATACCCATGAATTGGACGCTGCATTTTTAAAAGAATATCCCTGCAGGAGAATCACCCAGAAGGGTGATTAAATTGCAGATGCCTGGTCCCCACTAAACCCCACTAAAATGAATCTCTCATTTTTAAAATAAGACTCCAAGGAGTCAATAAGACTCCCTGGAGTTGGGCTCAGGTTATGTTTTGTTTTTCAATCCTTATTTGTGTTTCTTGGGTATAATAAAGTTGAAACCAACAGTTCACAGTTAGGGTGAGTTGAGTGGCATTCTTACAGTTCTGCATGGCCAGCATTAGTCATGGGGAAGGTTCAGAAGAATTAACCCAGTTCTGTGAGGAAGGCATCAATAACTCTTAGCAACCTAATCATCTCTCAACACCACCACAACACCTCACCTCCCAACACTTCCACAGTGGCAATTGAATTTCAGTAAGAGTTTCTGAGGGGTCAAGTATAATGGTGCACACCTGTAATCCCAGTGACTCAGGAGGCTGAGGGAGGAGGATCACAAGTTCAAAGCCAGCCTCAGCAACTTAGCAAGGCCCTAAGCAAGTTAGCAAGACACTGTCTCAAAAACAAACAAACAAACAAACAAAATCATAAATAGGGATGGGGATGTGGCTCCTCAGTGGTTAAGTGTCCCTGGATCCAATCCCTGGTATAAAAAAATAAAAAGTTTCAGAGGGGACAAACCATATTCAATCTACAGCACCATCTCTACTTGGTTTGGTTTTTCAAAGAACTGATATTCCTCTACTCAGTTATTCAGCAAGACTTTATTGAATAATTCTGATATTTAGTCTTGAACTGAGAAGGAAAGCATGGAGTTTATAGAGGTCTCTTCCTTAATTTTGGAACAGAAATATGGGCCTAGGGTTGTGATTCTGAAACTTGCATAATATTATGTGTAACTTGATCTGAAGAGTCTTTTCATATACCACACGCACGCACACACATACACACAATGCCTTCACAGATCTGGAATGGGCATTGGGCCACTAAATGTTTGTAATAGTGATTCTGATATCCAGCCAACATTGAGGAAATACTTTATTAGAGAAGTTCTCTGTGCATCAAAATACCAAATGGACAGATTTTTATAGGGAAAGGTATTTTCATAATTGTGGCACCTGACTTTGCCTTGAGCAAAACTAGTCATAGTTCTTTGCAGATGAGGTTGGTCTTACACAAAACCTTGAGAATGGTTCCTTATGAAGCAAGGCCATTCCTCAGCTTCTGTCTCTTCTGCATGCACCGCCTTGCCCTTCTGCTTTTCTGCATGACCTGAAGCTGCACAGGCCCCCTACTAGAGACCACACAGACCAGCACCTTACTCTTAAACTTTTCATTCTCCAGAACTGTGAGCCAAAAGAAACCTATATTTTTTTTTATAAACTACCCAGTGTTACTCTTTTATAGCAACAGAAAAAGACTGAGTCAGAGGATGATGGAGAGAAGGTAGGTGAGTCTTTTCAAAAGAGGCCACCATGAGCCACAGCTCCCTAAAGAGTCTATAAAAGGCTTGAAAGATAGTGAGGGTATCTATTCAGTTAGAAGAAAGACAAATACATTGTCATATTTTGGATGTTATAAACCTATTGCTATCCTCTTAATGTAACTGAATACCCCAGGTACCTGTGGGACTGTACTCGGTACTGTCCACTTTAACAAAAAGGAAATATGTGCAAAACACATAGTGGTAGTAAACTTAAATCAAACTTTCAGGTATAATTATTGGTTCAAGGAAGTATAAAGTTTTCAAGCCTGTTTTCCTAGAAATTTTGGAAAACATTGAGGGAAAAAAATCAACAGAGTCTTACCACTCAGAAATAACCATAATCAGCATTTTCATAGATAACCACTTTTTCTCAATTGATGTTAATTTGTGACCATTGTTTGTTTCATTAAAAATGAAGCCTTAAAATTACTTTGAATGTTTCAACAGAGAGAATGAAAGAAGCAACTTTGAAATAAATTTAATAATTGGTGAAGCTAGGCAAAGAGCCTGTATTATATTATTCTTTCAACTTGTTAGTGAGTTTTAAATTTTTCAAAACAAAAAGAGAGAAAATATCAGTGTAAAAAGTAGGAGGCAACAGAATAAATTATTCTAAATACCATGTGGTTAAGGTCTGGAATTATTTTTCAAATACTTAGAAAACTAGTAAATTAAGTTACATCAGGGTTTTGCAGGAAAATGAACTGTAGGAATTATGGTTGTAGATTTCAATAGTATTCAAGTAATATCTTGGAGAGTCTCTCTTGTTTCCATTATCCTACTGACATTTATGATTAATTAAAAGAGAGTCATAGTTTCAAATGTACCTCATTTAATAATGGCTCCTACCTGGTATCAGATAGCAAAGGAAAAATTACTTTTAAATAAAAGGATTACCTGGCTACAAACTAAATCAGTGTGACACATGCATGTACCCCCACACACACTCACACACATTATATAGAAGCATGATTTTCCCCCCAGTGGTCCCACTTTAAGTCCTTTCTGGAATAAGACAGAATGTAAGAACATAGCTCATAGTTTAATGAATTATCTTGCTATTGTTCAAGCTGATTAAGTTCAATATTTTGTTTTATAAAGAATATTATGTTGATTTTTTTTCTAATGTCAGCATTTCCTTAGGAAAGACATCAGAAATGAATAGTTCATGTTGGAACTTCTCTGAAAGCTGACACAGTTCTTTCCTCATTCCCAAGGCCAATGATCAAGAGTGAGTCTCTGTGTAGGTCTTCAGACAAGACCCTGACACCAAGTCACAGGATAGTTAATTCAGGTAGAGGTAAGCTGCTATAACAACAACAACAACAAAGCCCATGGCATAGTGGTTTAATCAGATGGAACTTTATTTCTCTCTTCATTTTTCAGATGTGAATGAGTCAAGGTTTGGCAGAGAGGCATTGACATTCTCAACACCTGGCTTCCATTTCTGGATCCAAAATGACTATTCCTGTTCTCATCATTTTACAGGCATTGGGAAGAGGGAAATGTTCTGGGGAATGTACACTTAACTGCTTTAAAGGTAAAATCTAAGAGTGGCCACATGTCATTTCAGATCATGTCCCATTGGTCAGAACCTAGTCTTTGGTTTAACCTAGCTGCAAGAAAAAAGACAAAATAAAGTAGCTACCTGGACAGTCATGTGCTCAGCTAGAACTGGGAGAAGAAATCTGGGGGCACAACTAGCCATCTACCCCGGCTCCCAACTGTGGTTCTGGAAACCAGAAGGTAAGCAACTGAGGCCTTGTGTGATTGCCCGTCTCGCTCAACTTGGAGCCTTTGAGATGTAAGCATTAGAACTTTTACAGTCAGATAGTGAAAAGTTTGCTAATCTGACAAGGAATCAAGGTTCATTAAACTCTTAAATGTGGCATTTTTATAGGGTATGGCCAAACTGGAGTTGGCTAAGTGCAGATGTCTTCAGCTACAGGTTCACTGGAGTCCACGGTGCATTTTCCCTCCTGTTCTCCTTTTCCCCTCCCTCTCCTCCTCCTCCTATACCTCTCCTTTTTGTTTTTTTGGAACTCTCCTTTTTTGCTATTTATAGGTACACAAGGAAAAAAATTTAAGATTTTAATGGGGAAAAAAACCCCAAATTTTAAAGTAGAATTTACAACCAGACGCCTAATGAACAATGGTCTATTCGTGTAGCTGAAAGCTCTACTCACAAATCTCTTTCCCTTTTAGATTTGTGAGGAACAAGGGATTGTATTCTCTGCATGGGATTTTGCTTCTGGGCTAGGGTTGACTGCAAGTTTATTGGAATGAGCACTACGTTTTGTTTTGCTTTTACCATAAGGGACTTCTGCAAAGAGCCCTGGCGTTCATCATGTGCTGTGAGGAGAATGGAGAGTGTTTGCAGAATAGTTCTTTCCCTCTGCTCAAAAATTAGGTTCAAGCTGAGAGCCACTGGCGATTTTTTTCAAGTCCTGTTTTGGGTGAAAAAAGCAGACGTATTTGAATTCGTTAACTCTGTAAGGCGACTCAGCCCCTAGACGAGTTTGTGCCTGATGTAAGGAGCTCCAAGGCAGGATCATGAACATCCTTTCCCAGTCTAGACCTTGCCACAAACTCTTTGTCAGACTGTGGGCAAATAGCCAACATTTCTGTGCTGTGAACCCTTGGTGACATAAATTCCAAGATGCTTACAGTTCTGGAAGAAGAATGACCATAGATTCTCTAGTCTGTAGTCATTTTGGTAACCCAGGAAGACTGGGATGCAGGGAGACTTTTTACTGGAATCTTCCTTTCCATGAACCTGGGAGAATGGACCATTCACTTCTGGGACTTTCCTGCACCATGGGTTCTAGCACCCTCTGCTTTAGATCATACAGTATTGGGTGGCTGGTATCTTACTTATATCTTCCTTGTATCTTTCCCATGACCTTCTTAAAAAGAGTCTATTTCTTACCTGTGTTGTCCCTACGATGCCTCGTTCTACACTTAGCTCATAGGAGGCCTTGATATTGAATAAATAAATGAAACAAAAATGCACCCAACATCAGATGGCTGCTAAGATGCACAGCTGGGCAAGAACCCAGGTCTCTTTACTCCCAGATCAAGCTCTTTTCATGGAAGACCTCTCCTTGAGAACAAGGGTAAAGACCTATATCTAATGTCACCAGAGATTCTGGTGCTAGAGAGGAGTGATTTCATCACCCCCCTTGTTGGAATTGTTCTGCTTTTTCAGTCTTTTGGGTTTTAATGAGGATTTCTTCTCATTATATACTTCTCTTTCTTCTTCCTCAAAAATCCCTGCTGGTTAGATATGTCTCAGTCTAAATCAGGGAGAATAATACTGCATGGAGACCCAGAGCACTCTGTAGGAGTTCAATGCCAGTCTCAATGTCCGTTCTCTCAGATGAGGGCCAACACGTTTCCAAAATGAGATGCTCAGGAACTGCTCCATGCAAAGCAGAGGTTTCACACCTTTGAATTAGGCACAAGAGGCCTAAGCCTGGGTCTGTTGCCCAGGTCACTCTGCCCGACTCTACTCAGTCTGCTTCAAAACATGGTCCATGTTCCAGGAGTCAGAATAATCATAAAGGGCAGGGAGAAGACACAGGGCAGAGTTCTGGAATGTTCTGAAAGGGGCTGCTTTTAGCAAAGAAAGAGAATGAGGCAACAGAAGCCACAGCAATGGGCCCAAGAGGAAGGCAGACCACTGTGGGGTCTCCAGGAGAAGTATTCCCTGTCATTGTCTGGCCATAGGGGCTTGGCTGAAAATAAAAATAGATGGTAAGAGAATACATGCATGTGTATATTTCAAACCAGACACATGCAGAGAATCTGTTGGCTCTGTATTTGGGAGGCCATGGAGAAATGACTCAGGGCATTCTGGCCCAGTGAATAATGGGACTTCTGCAGCCCTGCCCAAGTCAGAGAATTGGGGAGAAAGAATATTTAAACTGTAACCACTCTGTAAGGTGCTGGGAGAAGAGTTTCTTAGTCCAGAGATCCAACCTGGCAATTTTTGATAGAGCAGAGGACCATACAATCCAAAATACTATGGTAGGACATAAAACACAGAGCCAAGCAAGAAGCCCTGTCTAGCACTTTTTTCATAAATGCTGAAAGAAGTGTGCAAACTATGGTTCTGAAGGATTCTTAAACTCTCATCCTATTTCCGCCCAGAGAAGGCTCTTTAAAGATCATGTATTTTTCTCAGGCACTTTTCTCCCTTGTGTTTTAAAAAAAAATGTATTATGGAGACTTTCAGCTATCAATAAAAATAAACATGATAATCTAATAAATCCCTGTGTAAGTATCAACCACCTTCAACAATGATCAACTCATGGCCAATCTGATTTCATCCTTGCCCATCTATTTTCTTACTCCCATCTTACACATTATACAATTTCATCTAAAAGTCATGTTGTGTTTCTAAAACTTAAAGACTTTTTATAAAAAACAACTCTTCTACTGTGTTTCCTAAAATGAATGAGAATTCTATAAAGTCATCAAATATTCAGTAAGTGTTCAACTTTCAAACCCTTTATACATAAGACTTCCCTGTTAGACCTACTCTAACTTTCATCCTGAGGAAACCAAGGCAGACAGACTGCCCCTTCTCCTGCTAGGAAGGGAGTTCTGTGTACCCTGGCCATTTGGTTTTCACCCTATAGTCATGTAACATGCAGTGTACTAGAAACTGAGAGGGTGACCCCTAAATTGGAGGCAAGCACATTGGAAACACAAAAAGAAAGTAACTGACAAATCCCTAATTCTGGAAGATGCCCAGAGCGCCTGGGCCTGGAGCCAGAAGCTTAACAAGTTTCCATTGTTATTGGCAGCTGACAAATTTAGAAGCAGACAGGGGACCTTCTTATCATGGGGAATTTTGTTAGCTGAGTCTATATGCATTTAAAAAGCACGATCAACCTGTAGAGAGCTAAGGGATTAAACATGATTTTTCTCAACTTGAATGACCCCTGTCCCTAAATTAAGCTGCCTATTTAGCGCCCTTAATAAATACATAGATAATTTAAACCATGTGGCAACAAATTAAAAACATGGGCTTTGTGAACTATGTATTTTCTTTCTCATGTTGGAACACTTCCCTCGAGAAAAATCTCAGGTCTCATGATTACGGAAAAGAAAGATCTGTATATCTTTCTGATTAAGTGTTTCATGATACACACATACACATTTGATCGGGTTTTTCTTCTTTCTTGGCTAAAGCGAAGCATATGCTTCTGAGAAAGGCCTCCTTCCATCGACACTTCTCTGGCAGCTGCCTGGTCTATTTGTCAACAAAACAAAATGTGAAAGGATTATATTTCTAGAAAAGTCATTACATTTCAAAGAAGCTTGTCATTATATACCACTTGGCATTACGTTGAACCAAGATACTATTTTCTGCCTGATTGTTAGATGTAACCATCTGTATTCACAAGTCAGTAAAATACTCAAATATATATCTTGCTTGATTGAGGAAAATAATACTCCCTACTTGAATACCTTGAGGTTTGGACTGAGTGATTTGACATGCCAGTTTTGAGATGTTTGTATTCATCTATTGATTTAAAATACAGCTTGCATACAAAAAACGAAATTGACTATTTTCTTTAATATCAGTAATCTTGATTTTGATTAAAAAAATAATGATTTTTTTTAAAAAATAATTTCAGTATGGTTTTCCCCCTTTCCATGAATTAATGACTCACATCAAAGAGTGTCTGGATTTTTAGTAGCTTTGTTACAATTTATTTTGACTTCTTTCATGTGTATCCAAAAGAAGATCCATAAGCAGCTTTCTGTGTTCATGGGCCCAGGGGACCTGTCTGGGCTCCTCATCCTCTCTGTGGTCAGAGTGCTCTCTGAGACAGTTTTTACCACAAATTCCCTAGAGATAAAGTCTGCAGCTTCCCAGAAGATTCCCAGCCTTCGGCCCTCCCCATGAGGAAGCAGAAAGTCTTAGACAAAATGAGATAATGGGACAAACCTTGACATCCTAATTCAAACTGCACGGACTTTCTCTTGCTGCAAATGTGGGACACAGAGTGTCCTGTGGGTAGATCATCCTTGGCTTAGCAAAAGGACACCAAAAATATTTTCAGAAGAGGCGATTCAGCTACTAGAAGAGGTGGGGGGGGGAACTACTCTCTGGAAAATTTTGTCTAATTAAACTTTTGTTTTGTCTTGGAAAGTAGACATTGATAAACAAGCCTTCTGGGTCAGACTTTACCCAGATGAGAAAGTCTAATTGTCGGAGAGCGCATGTAAAGAGACGAGAGGGTTGGCCTTTTGAGCCCCCTGGTCTATAACATGCCATAGAGCCGTCACCCCCCCCCCGCCCCCCCCCACTCTCTGAATCACTTCTCTGAGTGTCCATTACCTGCCTTCCCTAAGGCAGACCGTCTAATGTTGGATCAATGGTATTGTTTGAAGAGACCGACTTTGAGACAGGCTCATGCAAGCTTCTTTGGAAAGCTGATGCTGTCAGTTTGTCAATCTAAATATTGCATGCAGCTCTTGGTTAACAATGCTCCTCTTTTTCTAATAATTTGCTGAAACTAATTGAATACAGTCTATAGTTCACTGGTGGGCCAGTTGGGATGTTTTTGAGATGGTGTTTGACTGAGGAGAGCAAAGCCACTGCGCCTGTTTCCTTAACAGTGTGATTGATTAGCATGTCTCTGCAGGGAGTTATTTGGAAAAGGGATAAGTGATTGGCCTTTACAAATGATTAAGAAGTTGTATTTGGAAATAAATAATCAGTAAAATTTCATTTTATAGCTCATCTGAGGAGTTAAAAAATAAAAAGATGTAGGAGGCTTATGTAGAATGATAACACATACTTACCAAGAATACAGAAACTGTTATTTTGTTAGAAGCAATATAACTCGATTTTTATGTTGGATTTAGTGTCACTAGTATGGTCACAAAGGCAGATAGATGGTTTCTCCTTCACTTTCTTATACTGATCTAGTGGTACTTGTAGAACATGTTTAATGTAATGCTATAACAGTTGTACATTTTGATAGTTTGGGTGATGGACTCCTAATTGAGGATGGCGTTTGTCTAGGTGAGCTCTCTAAAGCTGCAGTATCCAATACAGTAGGCCCTAGATTCCTGTGATTATTTAAATTTAAGTTAAAGTTGAAAACTCATTTCTTCAGTTGCACTATCCACTTTTCAAGTGCTTAATAGCTACCATATTAGACATTTTCTTCACTATAGAAAGTTCTATTGAAAAGGGCTGCTCTAAAGTCTCCACATAATTATCCAAGCTGCTGGTACTTCATCTTTCTGCATTTTTCTTACCTGGAAAATGAGAAGGAGGGACCACATAGACTCTAGGGTCCATCCCAAGCACTTTCTTAATGTCTGTGTAGGAACATTTGCATGAGAACACTGAGGCCCTTTGCTGAGAAAGGTGGTTGTGTGTGTGTGTGTGTGTGTGTGTGTGTGTGTGTGTGTGTGTGTGGTGGGGGGACATTTTGGAATTTAAAGGACCTGAATTTAATCCCAGTGCCCTAAGTGAAAGCTCAGGAAATTTTCTCCATGACTTTGTCTTTTTGCTCATTTATCACATGGAGTGACTCTAACCCTCTAAAATGTTACTAAATTTTTTGGGGGGTGGGGTACTGGAGATTGAACTCAGGGGCACTTGGCCACTGAGCCACATCCCCAGCCCTTTTTTAAAAAATTACTTTTTAGTTATAGGTGGACACAATATCTTTATTTTATTTTTATGTGATACTGAGGATAGAACCCAGTGCCTCATGCATGGTAGGCAAGAGCTCTATCTCTGAGCCACAACCTCAGCACCCCAGCCCTATTTTGTGCTCAGTCTCCAGAGCCACAGAGATTATAGGCGGGCACCATCATGCCCGGCTAAAATGTGACTAATTTTTTAAAATGTCCCTTGCTGATGTAGTAAAAACCCACCAGATTGGGATATTGTGTAGTCCTTGCTTTTTTCTTTGAAAATATTCTGAATTCTCACAGCACTCACTCAAAGGTAGGGAAACTTGTTACCATTTTCCTCCCCTTGAAAGGTTGGCTGCGATGGAGTCCCTTCACCCGACATTTGGAAGATGAAAAATTGCCAGTCAAGCAGCTGTTTTTAATCTGAAGATCTTTGGCATCTGCGTGCAAAGTATCAGAATGATCAAAGTTTTCCCGTTTCTTCCAAAAGTTCGGGTGTCTTGTGGATTTGCCATGTGATAAATACTTAGTTTAGTATTTGAGTTTGACCTTCTGCAATGAACTGTGACCTTAACTCTTTGCTATTAGGAACAATACAGAAAAATAACGTTTTAGTCATTTGATTTGGAAGTTTTGGTATAAATGTATCCACCAGCGTGGCCTTTGTTCAGCTGAGATTATCTGACCAATTACACAATACCTTCATCTGGGGAGTTGATCTAGAACATTAGAAAAATCAGGCTAAAATTAAGGAGAAGAATCTGACTATTCATTCAATGACTTTTTTTTTTTTTAATGGTTGCCCTCTATCAATCTGGAAGGTGAGCAATAAACAAAAGAAACCAAAAGCTCTCTTTCAAAGGAGCGTCTCTTTTGGTGGCTTCCAAAGCAGTTTGCATGGAACTGGAGTTTCCTGAGATGTTAACAGAAATTACCTCGATGAATCTAGACTCCTCAAATACAATTAGAAAATTGCTAAACAAAATTAAAAGTTGTATTTGTTTGTTTGCTGTTTATTGCTGGAGTCTTCGGATTTTTTAAAATGCCAGGACTAGCATATAATCGTGGTACATAAAGAAAAACAATTTTATAAATATTCAGCTGGATCACTGAACACTGTTTTACCCCCACAGCCCCCCACCCCCATGGAATCCTTCAGGCAAATGACTAAAACTCTGCTAGGAAGGTGGGGGAGCCTGGTGGAAAATCTTTATAGCTGGATGATGAGCTCAGTCATTAAGACTGAGACCTATTACATTCCTTAGATAGAGACCATCTGATACTCTGAATTCACCACTGGCCTCTCCGGGACAGGGCTGAGCCCTGGACTCTTGTTCCAGGCGTATGAAATCGTTGGGCAGTTCACCAACAGCACAGCTGGTGCTCCGTCATCCTCACCCATCAGAAGACACCTAACAAGGATCCCAGGGGATGATGGGGAGTTTGCTTTGTTACATCAGAGCTGAGGCAACGTTGTGCCAAGAGTGTGGGGTGCTCACAGTTCTTGGGTTTTAGACTCAGACCCTTGAGGTTAAAATCCACATTCCACCCCTATTTGTTGAGTAGGCTCCTCTGAACCCTTTACTTCTCTAAACTTGAGGCTCAGCTGAGATCTTGTGTGTGACCTTAGCTCTGACTACATGAAGCAGGCACACTACCATGGGCCACAAGGTCATGCCTCTCACTCAATGGAGTATTTTAACAATGCAGGGACCTGGATCCACACCATCTTATTATACCTAAATGGCAGGATATGGCCTTTCTCCTTCATATAAAGGATTCTTGCTCCTGCCAGAACACTCAGCATTGAGAATTCAATAATAGATACAAATAAGTCTCATATTTCTATAATTTGAGGATAAAAAGTGTGTTTATAATTTCCAGTACATTGTGAAACATGGCATTGCATATCATTATGTCATTATTTTTTTAAAAAGAAACATGATTACTTTTGTATGAATTATCCTACTCAGACTTCTCTCAAATAAAAAGAATGTCAAAAAGATCGCAGAATTTTTTTTTAACTTTCCATTTGATTATTAGAAAAATTGAACTTCCCTCGTATTATTCTATAGAATTTGTCAACTTTTAATTGCTATTACGATTCTTTGGTTAGTGGCCTGTCTCCCAACAGAGACATCAAACAAAGAAACAAATACCTTTTGAGGAAAATTGTCTTTTTAGGCACAAGCATCTAAGGCAGCCCTACAGTATCCTCTGTGTAAAGAAACAGCACACCCCCATCAACAGCTTTGAGAAGCAAAAGTGAGCTCTCTCCAAAAAAGGCATTAGTGCCTGTTAGAAGGCTGAGGAGAGATTTGCTGACTTGACAAACCATGATTGCTTTTTACAGCTCATGAAACTGTCTTTTTAAGAGCCGTGCTCTAGGACCTTAAGTTTATTGCATGCATGATTTCAGAAATAGCATCTTTTGGAAAGATGAGATACCTCCATGAGAAAAGACAAGATTAATAGGGTAGCTTCTCCCCGTGCTAAGCATCTTTGGATTTGTTGCTAAACAGAAGAGAAGGGAGACCAGGAGTTGGGGCACTGTGCCATCTGTCAACACAGATAACCCTCCAGCCCACTTCATCTTTTAATATCAAGGCCTGTTAGTCTGCTCTGCTTTATAAACTGATATCTAATAGCCTGGATTGAATCACGTTTTTTACTCCCTTAATAGACGGTGACCTGGAACCCATCACTGACCAACTTCTGCAAGTCTAGGATCCGTCCTGTGTCAAAAGGAAGTAGAAAGAGGCTTTTCTTTGAAAGCTGGAGTAATCTATGGCTAAAGAGTCCCTGTGAAGACAAACGTCATGAAATGTCACTCCTTCACTTGGAACCCTTCCACAGGTGCCCATGTCACTCTGAGTAAAAGCTGAAATCCTGACAGAGGTCACAAGAAAGACCCCACACAATCCCATACCATAATCCTTTCTGACCTCTCAGGAAGCTTAATAGAAGTTTCCCTCCAGCCATGCTGGCCTTCTTCTTATTGCTCAAGCACCAAGGCTTTCACCTGCCTCAGGGCCTTGACACATGCAGTTCCCATGACCCAGAATGCTCTTCCCCCAAATGTTTGTATGCCTTAAATCCTTAATTCTGAGGGTCTTGGCTAAAATATCACATTCTCAGGGACCCTTTGAATCCTACTTAAAATTACAAACTCTTTCCTCAACCCCCCTTTCCTCTTTGGTTACTTGATTTCTCTCCACGGCATGGCCACCACCAGCTCTGTGCCATGGGGGAGTCGCTGACTTGAACTTGTGGAAGTTCAACGTTTGATTCCACCAGCTCACGGCAAATGCTCAAGATTCCGCCCGGGTGACTGGGTAGTCCCCAAGGAACACACTTCAAAGATCAATTCTTTAAAAAAAAAAAAAAATGCTTCTTGACAGAAGAATGCCGTCTGTAAAACTTAATGATACGATTAGGAATCACTATGTCACAGTCCCTGGGGGGATCACTGATTCCAGCACAGATCATCAATGGGTGGCAAAACTAGAGGAAGAGAAGTGGGTGGGGAAAGTTGAGCAAGGCTAATGTATCCGCCCACAGACTTCTTACCAGTCATGTAGGGGTGTGTGTGTGTGTGTGTGTGTGTGTGTGTGTGTGTGTGTGTGAATTATCTTACTGCCTTCATTTGTTTCATCAGGAGCCTTAAGAGAAGAGAAGAAGAGGGGTCAGCCTCTTCATATTAACTTTAATTCCACCCCACGCCCTCCACAAATACACCAGAGCTACAAACCCAGGGCCCCAAAGCTCTTGCAGGACAGGGCCTGTGACACATGACTTACGGCCCAGGGGCTCCCCCCACCCCACCCCCCGGTGTCTAGCAGCCTGCCGTCTTAGCTTTCCAGTGGAGCTTGTGAGTTACATTAGCCAATGAAAATAGCTGTAAGCTCAGCTTTATTTCCCCACTGCCCTATTTTGCTTCTATTTCTCCTTTCATTCCTGGAAAATGAGATTCTAATTCTATATAAATGAAAACAAAACAAAACACGATTTCAGGGGTTTCTTCCAGCTCCTCCCGATGTGACTTGTCTTTTCACGGTGGGGGTTGATCAATAGTCTGGGCTTGGTGGAAGGTCACTCCTGAAGGGAGACATTTGTCAGCCTCACCTGTCTACCCATCCTCTCTGAAATCCTCCAGGTGAGCCGGGAGCGTGTTCATATCAATGGTAGTTGTGCAGCCCTCCAGGGCTAAGATTCTCACAAAGAGAAGAAAGATAGAATTCCGTTGTCAAATGACTCTAGAGGAAACGGGGGGATTTGGCACCTGGGATGGAGTCATCGGGTCCCGGACACATCTGATGATCACTGCTCTGCAAGGAGGCCCCTGGAAGCCCCATCTTTCTTTTCTTCTTCTCCCGTGTCCTGTTTCTTCCTTTTAAAAGAAAGAGCAAAACTACTTTCCCAGGCACAGTGGAGAGTTTATCATCAGGAATAAGATGTCAGCAAGTCTTAAGACTAGTGGGCTCTAGACTGCATGGGGACTTTCCCGTAGGTGATACCATTTTAAAAACCAATATGCAACTCCACAGGAAAGCAATCTAACATCCCAGAGCACAGTGGGGAGAGGACCTGCTAGGCCCCCAGATGGAGAGGCCTCACGCACCACATTCCTTCTTGTTCAGGCCAACCGTGGGGAGCCCTCCTCCTGCATTTGGCAGTCTGGCTTTAGGTGAAGAAATGTACACAGAATTAAAGAAGAAGACAGTTGCTTTACGGGTTTGAGTTCACTGGTGTTAGAGAAAAGGGACTGTGGGAGCCGGGAATGTGTTTCCCCCAAATGTAAAGGATTGTTGAATTGAAGGCAGTTAAGAAAAAGCACATGCAGGAAAGCTCTCTGCTTCTAGAATATAGACTGCAAAGATTAAAATGTGTCCCTCCCCCCAAGCCCCTCTATCAGGGAGAACAAAGGTTAACTACTGTCTTAGTTCCATGTTCTGGTGCTATAATGGAATATTGCACAGACTGGGCAACTGATAAAAACTGGAGATTTATGAAGTTCATGGTCCCAGAGGCTAAGAGGTCCAAGCTCACGGCACTAGGGTCAGGTGAGGGCTTTCTTATTGCATCATAAGGTGGTAGGGGCATCACATGGTAAGATGGAGCAACATACCAGAGAGACTCACTGTTTTAATAACCACTCCTGCGATATAATCCATTAATCCACGAGCGCATTAATCCCTTCATGAGGGCAGAGCCCGCTGACCAATCAGCTTCCCAAGATCTCACCTCTCAAGTAGCATTAATATATGGCTTTGGGGATTAAGTCTCTAACACGTAAAATTTGGGGGACTCATTCCGAGCAAAGTCAGCACTGAAGACAACTTTGGACCTTTATCCTCCTGGTCAGGAATTTACATGACAGGTTTTACCAACTGAACTTTATCTGCTGCCATTTAATCCTCTTCCCCCAAGTTACTGCCCTACAGAGGCTCAAAGTCTTTTTTTTTTTTTTTTTTTTGTCATATCACGTCTCTAAAAATCTATTGTTCTTTGTTGAAGATGCAATAAATAGAAATCCAAAACCACCTCTTTGAGAATTATTCATTCTCTGGGTATCTCTGCTCTTCTATTTGGTTTTCTCTTGTGAATCTGTCTTTTGTGACAGGGGTCTGTTCCACTTAAGGAATTTATAGGGATTATTATTTTTCTCTTACAGAACCAAAGTTGGATGTGGCATTTCTGACTATAAAGGCCAGAGAGCAATATGTCCATGTGCCTTTGGCTTATTTTCTTTCTGTCTTGGAGAGTGGAGCTCCTGGTTCTTATCTCCAGGGGTTCTGTACTTCAAGGGTTAATTTTGAAGCGTGTACCATGTGCCTTCAGTAATAGCGCAGAGGGCCTCTGGTTTTCATTTAGCTTTGTAAATTAGTTTTACCTGGTATTCCTCCTGGACCAGGAAGTATAGCTGGTGAGGTCCTGGAGGGCTGGGCTGGGCATAGAGATGGCGTGGAAGGATCTATCACATGCGGTTTCCTGGGAGGTTGCACTATCAGCATCAAAACCCAGATTGCTCCAAGAGAACCTTTTCAGAATGGGGAACCATGAAGTCAAAGTATGGGGCTAACGGTCAGAGTGGAAGGTCAAGCAGAGACGTGGAGAAACTCTCTGGAACTGGGTGTATCCTTCATAGGCTTTTAATGGTTGCCCATTGTCTTCAGCCTGAAGGAGTGAATTGAGAAAGGAGCCAAGAGCACCAGACAACTTTTTTTTTTATTATTTTATTTGTTCTTTTTCCTTATACATGACAGCAGTATCCATTTAAATATATTTATAAATATGTCTTATTTTAATTAGCATCCCAGTCTTATGGATGTACATGATGGTGAGATTCACTGGGTACCAGGCATTTTGAAGTATGTAATACTGGGATCTGCCCCTGCCTGGGGGAAATATACCAATGGACAATTGCCAATCCATATTATTAGTCCATTTCTCATTATGATAACAAAACACCTGAACAAACTGACTTTATAAAGAAGTTTATTGAGCTCATGGAGGTTCCAGGGCATTATCTTAGTTCTAGTGAGGGTCCTTTTGGCGGTCACATTTTGGCAGGAGAATGTGTGTATGGAAGAGACCATCATGCCAAAAAGCATGCTGGAGTGTAATTCCAGAGTCATATTTGCTGTTTAAGAACTCGTTCTGATGAGAGCTCACTCCAGGAGACCAGCATTCCCTCCTAAGAGCAGCAACTCAATGACTCAAGAGCCTCCCACTAGGCTCCATCTCCACCACCCAACTGGGACCAAGCTTTCAAAACACGAATCTTTGGGGGATAAACAACATCCACACCACAGCATCATATGTGCCTACAGAGCTCTGACCTGCAATCTCTGCAGAAATAGGGCCAGAGCAATCAGGACTTGATCAATGACTATCAGCTTCTCTAAGTTTTATCTTCCACTTCTAGCTCAGAACCACCAAGAAGGTCAAGTACAGTCCCCAAACCAATCACAAAAGATGTGCTGCTTCTAGTTAGCCCACCTCCAGGTGCCCCATCCAAAGGACCTCCTATCACTGCATAAGAGAAACAGTATCTTTGCTCACTAGGGAACTTGCCCACTCCTCCACCTATCTGAGTCTCTGTCAAACACAATTAATTGACAGGGACTGACTTCCCTTCTACAACAACCAAATAAATAGTCTGTTGGCTCCCACCGGAGAAGTCTGTTTGCCTCTACAAGGTCTAAATCTATAATGGATATATTGCTTATTTAAACAAACATCCCAGGAATGATACATCTAAATAGTGATATCCTCCTCAAGTGGTCTCTTTAGAGAATGAAAATATATTCTAATGGTACCATTGTTTCTCAAAATCTCTTTGGCACTTTTTTTTTTAATCAACATTGAACTTGGAGGCAATACAGGCTGTATATTGGGCTAACTCTCATTCCATTTAATGCTTTCAGGTTTTCATGTTCTCCTTCTCGGTCTCTCTCACAAACGCACGCATACATACACAGGTTTCCCAGTACATCTTGGTTCTGACCTAGAATATGCCCACTGCCAGTGATATTGCTAAACTTATTCACCAACTTTGTCTCCAAAATGACTTTTAATAATTTCCTTAATCAATTTGCTCCCCTACAAGACTTTCTTGTTTACCAAAATGATATTCCAAAGAGGGACTCAAGGATTTGCCATCTGTTCAAGACATTTGACAGACTCTGCTTTCTTTGCATTTTGCAGTTCCAGAGGACAGAGGTACCTGTGTAGTAATTTTTTTCTTGGTTCCAAATACTGAGTTCATTCTCCAGCGTGTTCTTCCTTGGATGGGAGACATCTCCAGTGTGCAAGCCCGAGCAGGGAGGGAAGCCTCTCTGTGGCTGGCAAAACAGACAGTGTGTTCTCATCCCCTGACGCACAGGACACGGGTCCTTTGTGCTCCGTCTCTTCTTGCCCTGCAAACAGTGCAGCAACGCTTGTAGCTGGGATTAGTTTCAGGGAATTATAAAATACGTGAATTTTAAATGTGGGTTGCAAGAAATCACTTTGGCTTTCATTCTCAGCGTGAATTCCTACAATTAAATGGTACTTGTCCCTATACATGACTGTTTTGTTCTTGAGGTTCAAACAGCAGAATCCTTACAAGTGGCATTTTTCAGCCTGGGAGAGCTTATAATGACTCTGGCTCTCTTAAAGGACCCAGACAAAGAAGCTCTGGGTCAGCAATGTTCATTTTGTTGAAGCCTGGAGTTGGAGAGACAGTCACGGTTGGGGACAGGCTGGAGTGTTTACGATGCACTGGAGCCATAGAGCTGAGAGCTCACTGAAGGACAATTGCTGGAAACAGTCTATAAACAATTCATGCTAAGTTTATTCAAAATGGGCACTTTGCTTTGAAATGATAAAATCACTGAATTGTTTAGGATACTCACATTGAGCCTTTGACATTCTTCTGCATGCTATGAGGTTGGAGATGACTTGCAGGATATTTGAAGTTTCATTCTGATTTTTCACCCCATCCAGATGTTGGGGGTGGGTGGGTGTGGAGGAAATCTCCCCAACCCTTCTCTCATTCTTGGAGCCTAAGAAATTTCCTGTTCTTGTCAGTCCTTCTAAAACATTAATTAGTACTCAGAGACAGAGACAGAGACACATATGTTGGCACACCCTTCCTGTGTAAAACATAATTACTACTCACTCAGAGACACAGTCACATATATTGGCACGCTCTTGCGGCTGACAGGAAAATCAAGGGAACCCAGAGTCTGATGGATGCCAATTTGCACATGATCTCCTCACTGGAAAAACACCAGGGAATAAGCACAGAGCACTTCCTTGTCCATGTCACCTGAGGCAGGCGTGGCAGAGGCCAGCCACCCCGTCTGCTGCCCCTCAGGCCTCCCCAGGCCCTAACCTGGGATTAGACATCTCTCCTCTCTTCTCCTATAGTACTCTGCTGATCTCCTGCTAAGAAATTTCTCCAATTGCTTGTTTATACATAGGTCTTTCAAGAGATTATAAATTCCTAGGGCAGGGACTGAATCTTAGCATGGTAGTATTATGAGCAGAATAAAATAAACAGTAGTGAGAAGTGACCAAAATCAAAATGTGGTGCTAAGCATTTCAGGTAATAAAGGAATAAAATTTTTAAGTATATATTATATATATAAGTCTGTATGTGTGCATAGACATATACATAGGCTTCAATAACATGGCTTCAGTCCTTTTGAAATTATTTGTGAATTAAAAAAACAATCTGTAAATAAATAAATAAATAAATAAACCACAGTGAAAATTTGTCCTAAGACCACATGATCATTTTCAATTGGCTTCTTGTAAGATTCAAAGGACTTTATGAATATAAAATCACATTAAACAATAGTGCCATTTGTGCACAGGTATTATTATGTTACTAATACAATAATGTGCCTTTTAAAAACCTCATTCTTTTTTTTTCAGAGACAGGAGTTCTCAGGCATCAGAAAGCCTGGGGGTTTTACTACTAGAACTTTCTATTGCTTCAGAAAACCTAGTATTTTGAAAAAAATATAACTTGACTAACCATAGTAGGTTAGTTTGCCTCTCTGTCCACTTCAACATTTAACTCATTTGATTTCTCTATATGTCACTGAGGTTAGAGGTTCCTCTAAGGTTTCTTGCAGTTTTGAAACAGTATATTTTGTTTCTCTCACCCTCTGTCTAGATAGATACACAGCCAATACCAAGACATCATTCACAAGCCACCTCAGGCTGCATTTCCTAAGCATAAGGGACCATAAGCATAGTACCATTTTATTCATTATCACAACCAAGAAAATTAATATATCATCTAAAATACAGACCATCTTTAAATTCCTTATTTTTTCCAAAATTGACTTAAAATGTTTTAAAATCTGATCCTGGATCCAGTCCATTCACACATTTTTTTTGACTGTTAATTGATTCAATCTCTTTTACTAGAGTACAGTTCTTAGTTTTCCTGCTTTTGCATTTTTTAAAATAAAATTTATTTTCTGGTAAGCTCAGGTAAATTGTCTTTCTAAACGTGCCACTGTCTTGGTTTTATATGATCATTTCCTCATGGTTGGATTCAAACTAATCTATTTCACATAAATACTGTGCATAATTTTCATTATTCTTAATAATTTTGTTCATAAATATAGTATAGTGCTATTAGAAAATAAAAAAGTAAGGAAACCATTAATAACTCACTGTCCTAACTCACACAATAACATTTTGACGTATTTCCACCTTTTCCCCTATTGTTCTTTTTAGTGTAGTTTTGATTATACTGCAATCCAGCTTTGTATTCTGATTGCTTTAGACAGAAGGTCACATCATAAGCATTTTCACTATAAATAACGGCTTCAATGCTAACAATATTAACTAATATTTATTGAGTTCTTAAAAGTCACAGACTATATCCATTGTTTTCTTTTAATCGATGACAATCTTGTGAAGTGTGTGTTATTTTTATCCCCATTTTAGAATGGGGGAAACTGAGACCTCAGACCCATAGCTGGGAAGGGTAAAGAAGGGATTTGAACCCAAGGGATTGTGATTCCATTGCACTGTCTTCTACGTTTTATGTAACTATGCTTTGATTTATTTATTTCATTTAAATAAACTGGTAGATGATATCAGCTTAGGCTTGTCCTGCTTTTTTTTTTTTTAATATTTTACAAGCTCCGATTTTTTTTGACGACCCCCTTTGAATTATGACTAAAGCCCTAAGACTTGTGTCAGAAACCAGTGATTTCCATTTTCCCCCTAAGAACCTCATTTAAACCAAATTTGGTTTTGCCAATCTATTTTCATTCATCCAGGGCAATGTGATTTATAAGTAAATGGCAAATTCATCAAGGAGCCCGAATAGAGGGGAGTGAAGAAAATAAAACAAGTGCAACCACCACCAGAGTCTCCAGGATGGCAGGCCTCCTTGTGTGGGGGTAGCAGGGTTCTGTCCTGGGCCTCAGAAGGCCCTCTGAGCAGGCCTTGCCCTTGACAGCAGCATGGCGGAGACACTGGTTTATCTTCTGTTTCCAGTACACACCCTGGAATTCAAGCTATGGGAAATCACCCTGTTATTAAAGTCCTCTGATCCAAGCACACCCCACTGATAAGGAATGTGTCCCTTGTCAAGGCCTTGGTAGTGGAGATTGAATCCAGGGGCCTTAACACATCCCCAGCCCTCTTTCTTTCTTTCTTTCTTTCTTTCTTTCTTTCTTTCTTTCTTTCTTTCTTTCTTTCTTTTTTCTTTTCTTTTTTTTTTTTTTTTTTTTGTGTGTGTGTGTGTATTTTATTTAGACCCAGAGTCTGACTGAGTTGCTTATGGCCTTGCTGAGTTGCTAAGGCTGCCTTTGAACTTGTGATCTTCCTGCCTCAGCCTCTGGAGCCCCTGGGGTTATAGGCATATGCCACCACACCTGGCTCTACATGCACTTTAATGTGAGTTAGGCACCTATGTTTGCTCAGAGCCCATGGTACCAAACAAGGAAGGGGCAGAAGTAGCAGCGACTTTTGCCAACTCAGCCTCTGGAAGGGTTCTGGGAGCAGCAGGATGGAGCCAGATGCAACTGCATTCAACGCAGGGGTTTAAACTTCCTGCAGCTGTCTTAAATGTTATGACTCTTATCTTTATGCCATGGCATTCCTGCCCCCAAAGAATTGCATTAAAAATATATTTTAATTAAAAACCCCATTTCATAAAGCAATTCTAAGAACTTGGACAGGAAACAAATAAATTGGTTAATAATTCTTGGTTGGTTGTATTTATTTTGATCTTTTCCTCTAGACCTATCCCAATGACAGTACATGCCCAACCATTTATTAAATGGTTTAAGGCAATATAATTTTGTAATTAAAAATAAAAATAAAGAACAGATAAATTCTTCATAGTTTTCTGTTTTATTTGATTCAGAGATTGGGTCTCAGAAAGGTTTCTCTTACGATCACTTTCTTTCTTTAATTCTCAATACTGAGAATGATGCAAAGAATCAAGAGACATGATTGATTCATGAAACTAGCTTCATGTGGCTAAAGAATGCCCCAGATCTGGTAAATTATTCTATAATGCTGTTTGTAGCAAATTTAAATGGCTTATAATTATCCAAATGTATCAGTTAATCTATTGCCACAATAATGCTGGATAATGAGCAGATACAAACTTTCAGTCACATGCAATAAGTATTTATAGCTCCTACATTTGCAGTGATTGGCTCTGCAGTTGGCCATGCTGCCCTAGGCCATGCATATTAACGCACCTGGGAGTCAACTGATTGTCAGCAGAGCTAAGCTGCTCTTGTCTGTGATGACTGGGTTCCGCGACTCTTTACCTTATCCACTGCAGGAGGACACCACAAAGTTACATGGCAAAAACATGGTCAAAGGGAGGGGGAAAACTTAGGTCCATGATTTTAATATGTCACAGCAGGTTATATTATTCCCTATAGGGATAAAATCAGTGTGAATTACTTACCAATAGCCAATATCCAGTGCACAGCCTATCTTGTTGCTGAGCCGTGCAAGCAAAGCCCTTATCTGGTGGCAGATCTCATAATCAATCCAAGACAGAAGACATGATTTGATATTAAAAGGTGGCCAGAAAGGCTTACTATGGTAATCTTCTAAAATTAATCTATAGATTAATGTAATCCCAACTAAAATCCTGGCAAGTCATTTTTTTTAGAAATCAACAAACTGATTCTTAGATATATATGGAAAAGAAAAAAAATGTTCTTTTAAAACTCTATTTAAAAACTTACCCATAAAGCTCCAGTAATCAAGAGTGTGCATGTTGATAAAAGGGTAGACACATAAGTCAATGAAATATAACTGAATTCAAAATAGATCAACAAACACAAGGATAATTCAATGACAACCAAGGAACCAAGAAAATGCAATGAAGGAGTGTAGTTTTTTTTTTAAATAGGCAACTCTGAAACACACATTCATAAGCAAAAACATGATCCTCAACTCCTTCCTTACCTAGTATACAAAATCAATCAAAATGAAGCAGAACTTCATGTAAAACCCAATAATAAAAAACTTTCTAGAGGAAAAATAATCTTTGCAACCATTAAAAAGTCCTACTTTTTTAACTAGGGCACAAGAATAATGAATCATAAAGGAAAAATAAGCAGGACTTCATCAAAATGAAAACACTGCTCTTTAAAAGTCACAGTTAAGAAAAGAAAAATGAATAGACAAATCAGACTGGGAGGAAATATTTTCAGAACATATATTACTATTAAAAAAAACCCATGTATCAAGAATATGTTAAGAACTCTGACAAATAATAAAAATATTAAAACCCCAATAAAAACCAGGCATCAGAACTGGACATTTCACCAAAGAAAATATATGGAAAGCAAATAAACAGATGGAAAGGCACTCAACATTGTTAGTTATAAGAAAAATGCAAAATAGAAACAATAAAATACTATACCACATTTTCTTGAAAACTAAATTTTTAAAACAACAAGGTTGAGAACTGATAAGGTTGTAGAAAAAAATGGTGCTCTCACAAACTGCTAGGGTAGAGGACAAATGGTGTGACCATTTTAAAAAAAACAGTGTGACAGTTTCTTACAAAGTTAAAAATCATTTGCATGGTGGAGCACTAAGAGCAACCCCTGAGTTACTCTGTCGTCAGCTGCAAGAAGACCGTGGTGAATGGCCAGCACCTTCCCTCTGCACAAGAGGTGGCTGCTACTCAACTCCGCAAATTATTACATTAAAAAATGTGGGTCCATTGTGTCCAAGGCTTCCCAAATTTCAAGAGAGTTAGAAATATGGGTTTATGGGTAATTTCCCAATTTTTAAATGTCAGCAGCTACTTCACAATGACTGAAAACACTACACGGGTTCATTTGTAACTCTTGCCTTCATATTTTTTAAGACAAATTTCTACCACTGGACGTGGAATTCTGCCTGGATGTGACCCCTGAGTGATAGATATAAGACCAACACATGGGAATCACAGAGAAATAGGCCTTGATCCAAAAGGATAATGCATTTTCTAATAATTTGCTCCAAAATAGAATGTAGAGGCATGAGTTTGTGGAGATGTTCAAGTGTTAGTTGCATTTCTCTGCCAGAAGAGTGGAAAGCCATCCAGGCAGCTGATGGATGGACTGATAGGCTCCCTGGCTCTCTTGCTACCCTGAATTTCTTCAGGTCAAAACCATTGTTTTCTTCATTAAGATTTCAGTTCAAAGTGGGTGGGGTGTTCAATGTGAGGTGTTTGATTTCACTTACCATGTCACGCATGGAGCATATGTGTGTCTGCTAAGATGTTACTGGGATGTCTTTTCCAAAGGACAACATTCCCAGGCTGTTTATTGCTATTTTATGCTTCCTATTCTACAGCTGACCGTGCCCTATATGGGTCTATGTTCCTCAACCCCACCCAGCAAGGATCAGCTTGGCTTAGCTATGCCTCTGCTGGTAATATTTCCTGTGAAAATAAATGCCCAGAGACTGATAATTTACACATGTTCAGAATTGACCACAAGGAGAACCAATACCTCATTATATATTTAAAAATGACTATGAATCTGGGATCTGGAAATGAAGAGTTTATCTTTCTCTGAACTTGTATATTTGCTTCTATTGGTGTTTTCTGTCCCCATGAAAACTTTCAGTATAACATTGAAATGTGAATATATTAGGCAAAAATAACTAGGCCAATTAAACCAGATGCGTCAATTAATTCAATGACAATAATAAGTCAAACACTTAGCTTTGGCTTCACATGGAAGCATTAAAGATGTCAACATCTGTTTTATTTTTGACTGGAGTGTCTGGTCTTCATATATCCATCTAACACTTTCAGTAGATTTTGACTTTAATATGAAAGTCGCCCACATCTTCAGATCTGCAAAGGCAGATTTTAACCATGATTCTGAAAATGATTTCCCTTCCATAAGAAAGTGAAGGAAAAGACTGCTTTACATTAAACTGCTTATTTTAGCCATGCAGATAAGCCTCAGCCATTCTCAGATGCTGAAATATTCTGGTTTGGAAACTCTGTACTGCTTGGTTCTTGGCTGGGAGCCGCAATCACACTCAAGAATGGACTTGAATGTTCTTTTATTCAGTTGTTTGTTTGCAAAGTCTAATCTGCCAGTGGAACTAACATTAGTATCAGGACTTTTTATATGCAAGGCTTTTGTTAGGTATTTTTACATGTACTATCTCATTTAATCCTCTCAGCTCCCCAATGGGGTGGACATTTTTTACCCAGATGGGGAGCAGGCTTGGATTCCTAATCAGGATCAGATTAGGAATAGGACTGAGGGCAATTGGCTCCAAGTTTCATACATTTTCTACAGCATAACGAAAATGAAGGGGGTAAAGAAGAGAAATCATTATAAACTTAGGTAATCCAAAGTGAAATTCAGGAAACCAACTATGAAACCATCTCCTTGAATCATAATTCCAGTTCCACATTACACTGTAGAAAGAGTTGATTACAAACATCTGGTGATTAGCCTCAAAGTAAATCTGTGAGACAGAAAGTCACTAAGTCCTGTCATTACAGATGGTACCCACCACCGACTTTGGCTTTTAGCTGTCAGATTGATCATTGGCAAATAACTTCCTGCCATGTGCTTCCATCCGTTTGGAGTGAACTTTGGGATTCTTCTCTTCTGTGATTCGTACAAACTGGGTACGCTTTCTCTGGTAATCCCTATGAAGACTCAGAGCAGATATTCCCAAAACGGATATTCCAATTCTACATTTATTTTCCCTTGGTGTGTAGACAGTCTGTTGAATCAACTTTCCATCAAGAGCCTTTTAATGCTTCCAACTAAGAAGTTCTCTGGGAGAGCTGTATTCCATTCAACTTTCTCCCTCCCTTCCTTCTCTTAACCCCATATACTGTGTTGAAAAACCCCTTCGCATCAGCATTTATGCAGCATATAACTTTTTTTTTTTTTTGCTCCCATCCAACAGGCACATTTGGATTTACTATTTCTCTTGAACAGTTGGTGTTTACTGGCAGCAATAAGAACAGAATTTATAGCAGCAAATGGAAGCTGAACTCACACGCTGGCTTTGCACTGAAGAACTTTGTGTTTGCCATTTCCTAATTGTGAAAACAATATGTCCAAGATTTCGCAGTCATCAGCATTCTGATGTAACGATTTCCATCTGGTCAAAGGAAAAAAAAATCCAGAACTTCTATCACTTTGAATTTAAATCGAATCCAATGCAAAAGGTAATCGGTTTAGGAGAAAGTTGGAAGACAGGAGAAATTCAGATGAAAAACATTTGGAAAAGTGTCTGTAACATCCACTTTCCCAGAGGATAATGTTCCTGAAGAGCAAACAGGGGTAGGTAGGGAGAGAATTCACCATGATCTTCTTAGTAGAAGTGGCTCTAACTGGAATGAGATGACAGGATTACTTCAAGGTGAGAGAAGATAAAGAAAGCAGCATGATTTGTGGGGTGTTCCAATTGGAGGTAAAAAGGAGTTGGAGATCCTCAGAGACCAAGCAATTGGAGAATAATACTGAGGCACTGGAGGCCAACGACGTGGTAATAAGAAGCGGTTTAACATCCCATCTCGTCCCATCTGGCATTAAGAATTTGGCACTGGCTGTTGAAATACGAAGCTCCTGATGGCCCTTAAGCTCTTGCAGTGACCTTCCTCATTCATTAGCCAGGAGTTGAAGCAAAAAGAAATGTACCATAATATTTCAAATGCTTGGTTTGCAGTTTTCCCTATTTATTGATTCAACAAACATTTATTGAGCACTATATTGAATGTTGGGAATGGAATTGGGTGCTGAGGTGGTGTGGTCACATGCATTTCTTGGCTCTCTATTAGAGATAACTAAATAAGAAACATAAAATAGGCATAGAATGGTCCTATTTTTGAGGTGAAGAACCCATAAAGAAATCTTTTCTATATCTAGACATCTATATGCTTTATATTAATTGTTTCATACTTTATATTCATTGGTTATCTTCCTGAAATGAGAATGGAAAGAAAACATAATTAGAGAAATAACCTCAGAGCTGCCCTTCACTCTATGGAATAAGTAAGCTCTTGGAAGGAAGGGGACTCTATCCAGGAAATCTGCAACAACATCGTGAATACATTCATGAATATATTAGTTCTTGGAACAAAAGCCTTTCACATAGTAGACCCTCAACTGGGGTATTGATGATATTGACTAACCACCAAACAGAAGAAGCTGGATGACATTATTAAAGGCTATGACTTCATACCTACAGTAGGCTCTCTCAGAAACTGGGAGAGAGTGGCCTCCCATCTGCCTTCCTTCTCAACTCCACATCATTCAGCAGATGTGTGAATGGCCCAGATTCTGCCCACCTGGAAACCTCCAGGACTGGGCAGGAGGGCCCTGCTGGTTCTGCCCCCACCCTCACCATGGTTCTGTGATAGAATGGCCACTCCATTCCCTCTTTGCTTCATCCCTACGCTCTGTGGGAAAACCAAGCTGTGAAATCACAAAGCCCAGAGAGGAGGGGGTCCACTATGACAGCTCCATGGGCCCAGTTCACATGATTTTTTCAGGGACCACGGCAGGAAGACAGAAGAATCCTGCTTACCTATGAGCTGGTCCTCATCCAGAACCATGGAACACAGCTCCCTTATCTTCACAGTGCCCTGGGTCCCACTATGGCCAATGTCTGGGGCTGGAAGTGTGGTTTCCTCCATATTAATTTAAGTCTTGTGTGTTTTCTGATTTCTTCCTACCTTGGTGGTGATTTCTCTCCCTGGGACCTCAATTGCCTCTCCAGCTATCCAACTTTTTCAGACCAACTTCAATCTAACATGTTTTAAGAAAGTGAAATCTAAAATGGAAAGCAAGGATGCTGATATATATATGGAATGGGACATTAAAATGAGACTTTCCTGTTGGATCAATATTTGTTAAGGCCCGAGCTGAGAACAAATGTTAAGTGCCTATCTTTTCTACAGAGATGAAACTTGCTAAGGGATGACCCCAAAATGATCCGGTAACCCTGAGCCCTCTACCATCTTAGGGATATAAGGGGAGGTTTGTGAATTGATGAGGAGGGTAAGGATTTCTTCAGGGAGAACATGTGAGCTGATGAAGTGCTCTCTCTTCCTCTGTTTCCCCCCCTCATCTTACTCAAAATGAGGAGGTGGGATGGAGCTTCAGAGAATCACTGCAGAGCTGATCCCTGGACTTGGGGGAACATAGGGTATATTAATTTCTGTCACAGCTGAAATAAATTAGCTCAAATTTAGAAGTTTAAAAATAGCAAAATTACTATCTCACAGTTCGGTAGGCCGGAAGTCCAGCAGGCTCGGCTGGTTTCTCTACTTGGAGCCTCACAAAGCTGAAGTCAAGGTGTTGGCAGAGTTGCATTCCCTTCTGGGGGCTCTCAGGGAGAATCCATTTCCAGGCTCCTGCATGTTGTTGGCAGAATTCAGTTCCATTCGGCTGTTGGACCGAGGCCCCTCTTTCCATAGGGTTGTCAGCTAAGGCCACCATTGGCTCCTTGGAGCCTCTGTCTGGTTCTTGCATGAAGGCCCCTACCCCTGAGCCAGCAAGAGTGTGTGAAGCCTTCTCGAACTGCCACTTCTCTCTGATTTCAGTTGGGAAATGTTCTCCACTTTCAAAAGTTCATGTAATTAGACTGGACCCACCTATAATCCAGGATAATCCCTCCATCTCAAAATCTGTTACCTGAAATCATATCTGCAAAGTCCCTTTTGCTGTGAATGTAAACTTCACAAATTCCAGGGATTAGGGAAATGCTTTGAGGGGACCTTCTTTGGCCTACCACATAGAGATCGGTACCTGGAAAAATCAGAAGGTGGCTACTGAGCAAGAAGTGGGGTGGGGGCTGGAGCTGGAGCAAGTTGCATCTTCACTGATCCTCGTGATGAAAAGGCTGGTATCTTTGAGGACTCCGGGGAAAGGGAGCTGCTCTTAGCCTGGATTGGGAATCCACTCAAGAGGACCACTGAGAGGCAGAGGCCATGCCAGCAGAAAGAAGTTAGAGGTGGAACACAAAAAGTTAGGGGCTGAAGGGAAGTCATAGCAGTGGGAGTTCCCCATGGGTATTTCTGAGGAACTCTAAAGACGTCCCCGAGACAAGCATCAGCCTGCATGTAACTTCTACACCCAGATAATTACGACTGTGCCTGTCATGGATAAAGCTGATCTGATGCTAGGAGATCCGAAGGTAGCAGATGAATCAAAGAAGAGTGGTAGAAAAGCAGGGTGGGAGTGAGGAGTCCACTGGACTCTACTCCCTGTCCCTTTCTCCAGCTGGGGCCATCTGAGATGTGGATGGAGGAAACTTTGAGTTGAGTGAGCCACCGAAGCTTTGCCAGTAGGGCTGAACTGGACTCGCAAGATCTCAAAACCCAAAGTGTTTGTCAATATCAGAAAGTGGGAGGAAGGTTATGGATCTAACTAGGATTGAATCCCCAAATGGGGATTCAAGTTTACCATGTAGATGCGAGAAAAAATGAAGTTGTCTTCTGCTTGATTTTTTTTTTATTTAGTATATCAGCCAGTCCTGAGTTCTGATTACCAATGGCTACCTCAGAGAAGGGCTTTACATCTCCACAAGCGGAACTGAGACCCTTGTTAAGAGGATTGATGACAGATGAACAATTACATGGCAAAACCAGGATATTAAGTTTTTATGTGATACACTATTTATGTGAAATAATGCCTTCTCACTACCATTATTGAACATAGTAAATTCTTGGATAACTGGTACTGGGTAGAAAAAATATTTTGACTGGCCAAGGAGAGCTCGATTTTTTGATGTGTGATCTTTGGACTACACTTTCTGTGATCTCATGGAAAGAGCATCAGCCTAGTTGTTCTAGAACTGGGTGTCTCATAACTCCACACACACAAGCAGATCATTCATCTCCTTGTGCCTCAATTTCTTCATGTGTGAAATGACAACAGAATGTCTGTCCTGCTTATTTCACAGTGTGGTAGGGAGAATCAAGTAACATAATGGTCATGAAAATGTATTTCTAAATCATAACCAGGATATACAATAAGTTTTAATTAGCAATTGAGCTTTTATATATAGCTAAAACAGGTTAGACATTTTTAAAGAAATCTAGACACCATGACTAATGGACTCCTTCTGGAAGGTGATACGTTAAAAACTGGTAACAATAGGTGCCTCCAGGCAGAGATTTGATGAGAGTTATGAGCTAGAGAAAAGACTCATTTTTAACTAGACCCCTTTTGTATCTTTTGAGTTAAAACCATGTGTATACATTCAACCCAATAAAATTTAATAACCATTCGAGACGTTGAAGACAGAAGATATTTGTTCTTAGTAATATATTTAACATAATCTAATCTTTCTGTAAAGGGACATTTTTAGGATCTTTATTGCTTCAGGGCTAAAGGAGATGATTTGGTGGATGCAACTAGCATAGAACTTGGCACACAGTAGGTGTTCAGAAAGTGGTAGTGCCCTTGGCTTTGAGGTCATCATTATAACCATCAACTCCCTCTGAGTGAGCTATATACAAGGAGGGAGCTAATGGGATGCTGGATATTAGAAAGTTTATTGGGTTTTATGGGATGTTGAACACAGATGGTAAATGGGATATGCCAGAAAGTTGATGAATCATGTGGTAAGCTAGTGGAAAAGGTGAGTAGAGCCAGAAACAAGCCAGAGAGGGCAAGGAAACAACAGGTCTGGAGAAAGGCAACTACACTCATTATATCATGTAATCCACTTTTCAGTTGCTGATGTTTCCAGAATGTTAAGTGCCTTTTGCAAGTTGAAGTTATTCTGATCTTCATGCTATTAAATGCTTATTAAATAACAAATAACTTGAAATCTCATTAGCTAGACTGTGGAACTCTTTTTTTTTTCAATTTATGATTTCTCCTCATTTTATGGTGAGGAGCAGTGAGTCCATAAATCAGAACACTTTATGAGAAGCTGTAACACCTAGCCCTAATGCCAAGACTGAGAATCTGATAGCATAGCTATTAAAAATTAAGACCCCTGAAAGACTGCAGTTCATGCTAACAGGAATGCCCAAGGCAGCCAGACACCATGTCTCCCTTTTGGTTTTAATGTAGTTGTATCAGTTTGGCTATTCTGTTATAAAGCAAGCACCCAGAAGACGTTTACAAAATGGGCAAAATGAAAACAGACCTATAACGGGGAAGAACCACCCCATGCAGAAATCACCACCCACATTAAGGCACTGCTGACATTGTTGTGGGTCAATTTGGAATCTTGCTATTCAAAGCATGGTCCCCTACCAGCATCCTCAGCATCACACAGAACTTGTTCCCAGTTCAGAATCTCAGGCCTTCCCCACGAGACCTTCAGAGTCAGAATTGACTTTTGTGAGTCCCCCAGGTGAGTCCTATGAACATCAAATTTTTAGAAGAACTGATTTAAAGGCAGAAAAAAACTGATGCAAAAGAAGTATGTGGGCTGGGGATGTGGCTCAAGCGGTAGCGCGCTCGCCTGGCATGCGTGCGGCCCGGGTTCGATCCTCAGCCCCACATACAAACAAAGATGTTGTGTCCACCGAAAACAAAAATAAATAAATAAATAAATATTAAAAAACTTCTCTCTCTCTCTCCTAAAAAAAAAAAAAAGTATGTGTTTTTACCAGGGAATAAGAAATGGTTGATTTCAGATTGTTCTTGAGAATAATTAATAAATAACTTCAGCCAAAAATACATCATAGAAATTCTTTTTTATCCTCACTCCATGATCAAAAAGAAAAAAATACTTTGAGGAAATGGAACCATTTAGGGGCCACAGGACTTGAAAGAAGGTCCTAGAAGAAGCAGCAGTTCAAAGATGGAGGCTCTAACTCTTGGCAGCTAATTGAATGTAGAATTCAGTGGACATTGAAGGTCCCCAGTCTGGTGACTAGGATATCAGATGAAGAAGGGCATCTTCTTGTCAGCGACATGAAATAGAGCCCCTCCTTTACAATCCAGGACATTTAAGTCCTGGGATTTTCTTCATGGGATTGTCTGATTTCTAAATCACTGATTGCATTTGACACCAAGAGCTGCTTTTACTGTTTTCTACCCCACCCACATGGCTCCCTGGATTAAAAGACTTCATCCGTCAAAAACTTTCCATTTTATGCATTACCCATTTTTTTAATTTTCTCATTTTTAAGCATTAAAGTACTTCTGATTGGGGTAAGATAATATGCATGACCACTAGGTTGTTATAATATCAGATACAAGTAAGAAAACTTGACCTCTTAGTTGATGTATAACATTTTCTGTTTATGATTTTGGTTAGAAAATAACTCAGGGATATACCCTTAGTGTGAACATGAGCAAGAATCCAGGGCTAATGTGGGTGAAAGTTCCCAGGATACAGGATGAGAAGAAGAACTGAAGACAAAGAGTGGAAAATCAAGAAGAGTTTCACTAATGTTTCTCCATGAGTACCTCCCACTGAAGGACTCAACTCAGCTTAAGGAAAAAGAGGAATGAATATCCGCAGCTGGGAATGCTCAGACATCTCCCACTAGGAAACAAACCAGAGAAACAGGAGACATCAGCAATCAGCTGGTGACTATCCTGAATCTTGGCAATAATAAAATAATGGGAAAAAATCTGAACTATCACTTCCAACGTGGAAGGCTCTCGTCATTCTTATTGTAGGAGGTTCAGGTTAAAATTCATTGCAACAAATAATTTCTCTTGGAAAGTGCCTACATTATACACCAGACTATCAGGACTCCAGACAGCTTTATGCTACATTTTTGGTGATTTAAGGAATTCTGTTACAACAGATGACATTTCTGTGAGTGGAAATTTACTTAGGTGGAACCAAAGTCTTAACTCTTTCAGTCATGAACCGTTGGGGCTGGAAATTCTTCTCAGGCATTTTAACTGCAGTGATTTTTTAGTAAAGTTAAATCAATTAACAAAAAAAGTAAGAAACTCTTCATAGAGTTTTTAGGTGCATAACTAGATAAAAGATTGGCAACTTTGGAGACTGGTGTGGCAACTGTTATGTGGGAATGATTATTTGGGTCCCAGCATGAATAGGCAGGGAATAACTCTTTGAACCTCTGTGAGGATCTAGGTGTAGCCATCTTGGGTTTGAGTGATGCTGGTAGATATTCGTGTGTTACGACTGGGAGAATATGCTACTATGATTCAATGTTAATAGGAATTAATGTGTGGTTTAGTGAGCAAGTTAGAACTGTTTCACATTAGAATGGCTTTACAGCAGACAGTTTTATAAGGAGAATGGAATGAATTGAATTCAGTCACTTCAATTAAAATATCTTTTATATTCTCTGTGTTCCGTCGGAGCTGATGACAAACCTAGAGAAGCATGTTAGAACAAGTAGACTGGAAAATTACATTCTTCTATTTCTCACTTTGTACAGTAGGCAATTCAGATACTACAATTCAAAGTACTGGCGTCAAATATCTATTTTCTTTTTTGCCCTTCTTCCCTTCTTAGTCTGTTTGTGTTGCTATAACAAAATACCTGATGTTGAGTAAAAAAAAAAAAAAAGAAAGAAAGAAAGAAAAGAAATAAAATAAAGAAAGAAAAGAGATTCATTTAGCTCATAGTTTTAGAGTCTGAAAGTTCAAGATCAGGTAGGCCCATCAGTTTGGCCTCTGTAAAGGCCTTCTGGCTTCATCAAAATACACTGGAGGGTGTTACATGGCAGAACATGAGACAGGGGAAGGAGAGAAGGGTCACAGGACAAGACAGGAAGTCAAGGACTGGGGAAGGGTCAGATTCACTATTTTATAATTGGTTCCAAGGGGAATTCAGCCACTTCTAGGAGACTGATCTACTCACGAGGGAGATGGCTCCCTGTCCTAATTACCTTTTGTCCTTAGGTCCTACCTCTTAAAGGTCCTACCACTTTACCATCACCACACTGGGAACCAAGCTTCCAGCACAGGAACCTTTGGGTGGGGAGGTGATCACATCCATCCCACAGCATCTGCTTCATGCATCAGCCAAGCTGGGTAAGATCATTTAAAATCCAACGAAGGAGTAGGTCAGAAAGATTGGGCTGGAGTGATCCTTTGAGCCAGTTGGTCCAGTGCTTTGGCTCCTGCTGGCCAACACCTCAGGCACCGTGATAACACCTAATGGGGATAAGGCCCAATAGAGGGCAATTAGTATGGCTCCAAGGCAGGAAAGCTGCTTACCCCATAGCAGGTAGGAAATAGAGAGAGAGAGAGAGAGAGAGAGAGAGAGAGGAGAGAAAGGGACTAGGGACAAGAAATACCCCTCCAGGCCATGTCTCCAGATCCTATTTCTTCCAGGTAGGCCCTACCCCCTAAAGTCTCCGCCACCTCCCTCTAATGTCATGTAACTATTAATCCATCTGTGAATTAATCCTCTGATGAGGATGGAGGCCTCCTGATCCAATCACTTCCCCAAAGCCCCACCTCTGCACACTCTGCATTCTGCACCAAACCTTCAACCTGTGAGCCTTTGAAGGGCATTCCGGGTACCAAGCACCACAGAGGCATTCCTGTTCCTGTGCTGGAATCATGGAAGTTCTCTTCCATTGAGCAGGAGAGACCCAAGGAGGGAAGGGCTTAGCTCCCCTCAGTTTGAGACAAGAGCAGAAGGAATGGCAGGTGCAAACCTCTCAGAGGGGAGAAGGCTTGGTTTACCTCACAACAGCAAGACTGCCCATGTCCCTGGAGCCACGAGCATGTGAGAGAGAGGGTGGTAGGAGATAAAATCAGAGGCAGCCTAGGACCAGGTCATGGGCAGTATTTTTTACAGACCTTGACTTTAACTCTGAGATCAGAAACAATCAGTATTTCAAGGAGGCAAATAATGGAATCTGACTCATATTTGACAAAGGTTACTGACTCCTATGTGGGGCATGGACTTAGGGATGCAAGAAAAGAACAGAGAGGCAAATTTGAAAACTATTGCAATCATCCAGGCACAAGACCATGGTAGTGAGTAAAATGACGGAGGAGGTGAAGAGAATAGTGGTCAGGATCTGGATGTAATTCAAAGTTTGAGGCAATACAACTTGTAGGCGGATTCAGCGTCGTGTGGAAAAAAGAGATTGGAGTCAAAGATAATAACCACAAAATTTGGGGTCTGAGCAATTGGAAGAACAGATTCGTCAATATTGATAGGAATATTGTAGAGGCATATTCTGGATTGTTCTTGGGAGATGAAGAATCAAGTGCATGGTTTAGGATTTATTATGGTTAAGAAGAATAGATATCTAAGAAGGGCTGCAGAGGGCTGGGGTTGTGGCTCAGCAGTAGAGTACTTGCCTAGTGTTGAGAGCCACAGCCAAAGGGGCCCCAGCAAACTTCCAGCTGCCGGCTAATGATTGGCTCACAGCGGGCCCCAGCAACATCTAGCTGATTGGCTCCTCTGCGGTGATGTTCATTGGGCTGTTTCCCTGCCCTTCAGACTACGGAACTGCTCATTGGGGGACTTCTTTGGCTCCGCCCACATGACCCAGCCAATCAGCCTCAAGAGCAGGAGGATTGTGGGAGGTGGTGAGGTTTGTGTGGGTGAGAGGCGTGTGGAAGCCGGTGGTGGCAGTTGGGCTCTGAGGGTTTTTTTCCTGAGGAGCTGTTTTGTTTGGCGTTTGTAGTTCTAAAAATAAAGTTAGTTTCTTTTGACAAGTGGCTCCTGAATTGTGCCCAGACAGACTGCGGCAGCCTAGTATGTGTGAAGCATGTTAGAACAAGTAGACTGGGTTCGATTCTCAGCACCACATAAAAAGTAAACAAATAAAATAAAGTTATTAAAAATAAAAAGAAAATACTGAACTTATACTTTAAAAAAAATAAAAAGGGATGCCGGTTTGAAATTTTAGCAGGTAGGTCAAGGCTACACAAATCAATTTGCTCATCACCAGCAGAGGATGCTTCTTTTGAGCTGTGGGATTGAATGGGATACCCCACTTAGCACAATACCCAACTCCTCCATTTGCAGTATCCTTGACTCTGTCTCTTGCCAGCCCTGGGCTTCCCTGTCACTACTTCCCATGAGAATGAAATGCATACTCATCCAGTGGGGAGCCCATCTGAGTTCTACCCTCAGCCAGCCAGTCAGCTGTCTAGGTGATCATGACCTATAATTTCCTCATGGATAAAGTAAAAAAAATCCCCCATGTCTCCTCCTCTTCTAACCTGCTTTGGTCTTTAGGGATATGCACTTGGGCACTAGTTTGTCAGAATCTGAAGGGGCATGGTTTGATGCTATGCTCTGCATCCGATCTGAGGTTCATTTTCCCCCCTCCTTTACCTAAGACAGGTTCTATGTGCAGAGAACACCCACCCAAACTGAGCTTCGGCCCCATACCCAGGCAGTGGCTGCCCCACCCCCAAGCCTTGTGAGTAGTAAAGAATTAGCCATCCATATAATGTGAAAAGTCAACACATGTTGACTATTTTAGTGTTTTGCCAGAAGCGAGTAGATTTAAAAGCTAAGAGAAGGAATCAAGCAGCTGTCTGAAGGAGAAAGAGGAGAAAGGGGAAGTAAAATGCATCATTCCCCCAAAACTACTGGTCCAGTTGCTGCCACGATCTGACTGGACCACTGAATGGAACAGAATTTGACTAATGTTGGCATTTTTTGCCTGTACTATGCTGACCAATGGAATTTTATTATTATGATTATTATTATTATTATTATTTTTTACCAGTTTGTGATGTAGCCTAGGAATGTTAATGAGTCACCGTCATTGTTGAAATCTTAGTCTAAATTTGGTTAGCTTTTGGTGGTTTGGGTTGGAAACACCTTCTTTTTCTCACTTAGAAATGTTTGAAGCATTTTCCCAGCATGCGCTCTGCGCTAAACATGATGTTAGGCTCTCAGGATAGAAAGATCCACAGAGTGTGATTGCTAACTCAAGGGACCCACTGTCTTGGAGAAGTGGTGAAAAGAATCAACAAACTGTACAGCTGCTTTCTCTGCTTCTGTCCTGTGGCCTTGGAATGGAAGCAGGTGACCTGGTCCTGCTGACCTCCTGGGTCCTCAAATGTGAGGTCCCCAGTCCACCTCCCCACCATTTAGCCTTCCTGTCATTTGCCTCTTTTGACTGTTCCCAGGGCAGCACTCCCAATCCTTTTTCTGCTCCTCTCTCACCCCCACCCACTCTCCTCCGCTGACAACCAGCTTCTCCAACCTTTCCAAGAGCTCGCACCAGAATCTTTCTGGGAATCAGCCAGCAGTGACCTCAGGACTCCCCCCCACCCCACCCTTCTTTGTTCGTAGTGCAGGCTTCCATTTAACCAGAAAGACATGTTTTCTCACTTAAATTTCTCTTGAAAATACACAAGGGTTTAAATTAAGGATAAAAATTACATTTTCAAATCACAAAACTTTTTGCCAAAATTCAAAATTGTCGAAAAAAAAATAGGTCAAGAGCCTCTCTGAGAGCAAGCGTCAGGTTTTCCCATTTGCAGTCAGATGCGTGCATCCCATGTGAGCCCCTTTCGTGTATGGATGTCAGCATGCCAAGAGCTGCTGGCTGTACCTTTGATTTCTCCAGGCAGAAATAGTGTGCCCTGGGGGTAGGTTGAGTAACTGAGAGTCTGGGTGACAGTTCCTAATTAGGGCTGTGACCTTAAACATATCTCCTAGCCACCAAGGTCTTAATAGATAAGGATGGTACCAGCTTGGCCCCTAACAAGGCCTGGAGACCGAATATCTCAGACTTCCTGAGCTTCTTGGATGACACATGTCAGTTCAATTAATCTTTTTCCTATCAGTACATCTTTTTCCTCCACCTGGAGGTAAAATTGTATATGTCCTTAATTTTGTAGGCAAATTCTAATGCTGAACTATGTTTTGCAAAGCAGTGTTTTGAGCACTGACTGCTCTGTAAATCTGCTGTGTGTGCCCAACAATGTAGGGCAAACTCACAGCAGGTAGTAGGATAAAAAAAAATCTCCTTCTCTGAGCTGTAGAATGAAGGGTAGAGGGATCTAGGGTGCAGCTCAGTGGTAGAGTGTTTGCCTGCCATGAATGAGGCCCTGGGTTCCATTCTAAGACACACACACACACAAGGTAGAACGAAGAGTGGAAGGTTGGAATTAGAGCTGGGCTGTAGACTATAACCCTGTGTGACCCTGTGTGTTCTATAGTGCATTTTTGTGTCCTTAATATGTTAATATATGTTGCTATCCAAAAAAGAATAAACAGTTTTGTGTGTATGCATGTGTGTGTGAATGCACAGTGGTTTGTGGATGTCTGAATATGGAGATACTGAGAAGCAATTTTCTGCTATTCACAAGCAGAAGACCTAGGTGGGGTTTCTCTCTCTCTCTCTCTCTCTCTCTCTCTCTCTCTCTCTCTCCCTCCCTCCCTCCCTCCCTCCCTCCCTAACCCTCTTTCTTTTAGGGAGTATAAAAGCTGAAGAATTAACAAAAGCTTCTGGGCTTGGGATGTATAGCTCAGTGGTAGAGTGCTTACCTTGCAAGTGAGGGGACCTAGGTTACAACAGCAGAAAAAAAAATTAACAAATGCCTCAACTAAAGATTAATTTGTTTAGTCAATTTGAAGGTAAATGAGATGAGTCCTGATTTCACCTCTGCCTGGAGCTGCAGTGTTTTCTTTTGCATTGAGTTTTTCCTTTGGGAGCTGCGGGTCATTGACATGCAGCTGCTCTTGGTCTATCACTTTTGCCTGATGCTCTCAAGAAGCCACAGTCTCAGGACTGATCTCCCTAACACCTCCTGGGCTACTGACTGTGTCTGTTGGTCTCAATTCCTGGGTCAGTCCCCTCTTACTTCCTTGAAGAAGATTCAAAGTTCCCTCCTGTCTTTTCTCTGACTCTACCCTCACCCCTACCATATCTTCAAAATGCGCAGAACCACACCATAGCCTGGATTTTGGTTATTCTGTGTGAAGGCTCAGTGTCAATCTCAGGGGAGCTGGCTGCCCCACCCTCACTCTCTTGTAGGACCAGGCATCCTCCCTGCTTGCGTCCTCTGGACTCAGGCTCACTGCCTGCAAATCACCTGGCATTCTTGTTAAAAGGATGGCTTTCCTTCAGTAGCTCCAGAGTGGGGCCGGGATTCTGCATTTCTAACAAGCTCCCAGGAGAGACAAATGCAGTTGGGACTGGGACAGCACTTAAAAAGAAGATCACAAAGTGCACCCACCAGAGGCTGCAGTTAGTCACACCTGGCAGGATCATCCTGTTGGCCTCTAAGTCCTTAGAAGATGCAAGAAGCCAGTCTTCAGGGTGGAAGGAGTCATATTAGCAGGTTGGGCTCTGTTGAGGGAGGGCTGGGGGGACCACAGCTTTTCCAATTACAGATAAACTGCTAGTTATTTTAAAGACAAATAAGAAATGTAATAGACTAAAATTGCGGTTCCCTAGGTATATTCTAGGAAATACTGGTCCCTAGGGGTGTTAATAGGAGTCGTGTGCAAAACAGATTCTTATACTCAAATGAGTTCTAGAATCTAGACTCTAAACACCGGGTTAAACAAAGTTTAATAGGTTTCTTTTCAGAGGCTTTAATAAGCTAATGTGCATTATAGCTCTCTGAGAAGGACATAAAGCATGCAACATTCCCCAAAAGAATTTTCCAAGGAAACCCTGCCCTCCCTCCCCAACTCCGCAGGGAGGTTAATAGAACTAAATTTTCATGAAACACTCCCCTGAGAAAGGATAAGGTAAGCTTAGGTCTAAGTCAACTTCATCCATCTTTTTAGCTCTTCCTTTGCCTGCCCTCAAGATTTTAACATGGAAGAGCATTTGTTTTCTTGTTCATGATCCATAAACACCTGGCAATTGATTGATTGTTGTGTGTGTGTGCGTGTGTGTACACATGCACATATGCACAAATGTCACATACTCCTCTCAAATGCTAATTCTTATGCAAACATCATATCATCTGTTCATATATATAGAGAGAGATCATATAAAGCCTGATAGGTATTTCTGGCCCATTATCCCCTCCTCCTTACTGTATAAGTTGAAAGGTTAGGATGGCAGCAGAAGAAAGGAAGAGTATTTAAAATGATGAAAGGGACATATTTCTCTCACTGCCTATCACCTATAATTAGAAAAAAAAAACCCAGCGGACGGATATGTTAAACATGCCTGAGTCAGCCTGAGTGTTTCTCTTTGAGATCCAAGACAGAACAGGTGGTCCCAGAGAGCAATTTTTCCCCCAGCTTCTGCTGAGGGTCTACATCCTGGTGAGGATTCCCTTCTATTTAACAGTCCAAACACCCTTTGTGGGGAGTCTCCTCTTTTTCGATTCAGAATGAGACACACAACTGGAATTTCTGTGTTCTGTTGCAAGCAGGCAGGGAGAAGCATCTCATTCGATTACCACTTCAAAGCAGGCAGAATGGAAGCTTCTAGTCCCCAACACAATACTGCATCTTCTTACCCAAACTTCTGTTGGTGTCTTAGGGAGGGTTCAATTGAAGATGGAATGGGTGAAAGGGGGTGAAGAGAGGTACGCATGCATGAGTTTCCGAGGCGGTAGGTACATGGAATTGGAGATGGACAGTGTTGTGAGCGGTGCTATTTAATCATTCCTGGGAGGCGAACTGTCTTTAAATGCAAGCATATATTCAACCACACCAATCACCAAACACAAACAATTAATGCAAAAATTGTTGGGTGTGTTGGAGCACCCCAATTAGCATTCAATGCATACTAATTAAACACTATAAGCAAATCACATAATCCTAGGGCAATCACGAGCACCAAAGTACCTCCAATGCCAGGTGACTTCTCTTACCTGAAGAGCAGTCTTGTTTTTGTCCCCTGGTTCTCTCCAGCCTGACGGCTGGATGTCAGGGAAAGTTTGAGTCGATCTGGGCACAGACAGCAAGGCAGCCTGTCTCACTGATGTCCTCAGAGCAAAGCTCTCTGACACCGCAGGACAAGTAGTTTATATACAGGTCCAAGTTGGTGCTCATTGTTATCACGCTCCAGCGTTTTTCTGTCTCTAGATGATGGTCCTTATCAATTGCATCCAGTCCAGCCTGTGGCTGTTGCTCCTTACAACCAGCAGCTTAGTGAGTCCCAGCATATCTGTGACAGATGCTCCCTATAGATAGATTTATGAATTGAATAACAGTAAAAATTGTATTTAAAGATGGTAAAAGTGGGAAATTATCTTTTATGTGATAGTGTACCCCCTTGCCCCCTCCCAAATTTGTAGAGATCATAGTTGCCAGGGTAGCACCTGTAGTGTTAAGTTGCTATGGCTGCTGCAGTAAGTGAGGTTTCTTCTAAAAACCTCACTGGCCCCAGAACAAGCCCAGGCAAGCCAACAATTCAGTGGCTTATGCGCTCTTTCTTATTCTAAAACATTGCACTGATCATTGTGAAGAGGAGGATTATTGTTAACAGAGGAAAGAGAGGCCATTTGGGCTCTTGTGTGTGTCTTTTCCTCCTACTTAGTGTCTCCTTACATTTTCTCTAATTCTCCACACACCTGATTGCAAAGCCAATGTCCATTTTCTGAAGCAAAAAATTAAAAATCAAACTTTTTTTTTCTTTTTTGCCCAACTCAAACATATAAAGTTTTAGACATCTCGCTTTTAATTTAAATATATGTATATTAATTGCATACCACTCAAAAGAAAATGTATAACTCATTACTTTGGGAATATGGCTTTATTCTACGCTGATGTTTTATGAAACAATTTGATTCATATGTGTCATGTGTATCTCAGCTGTCAACAACTTTGTTTTCAAAAAAATCAAGCACTTTTTTATTTTTAAGCTATTTTAAAAACATACTATCTTTTTTCCACCCCAATTTTACAATAGATTAAAATATGAAACCTAAAAGGGGGACAGATGGTGGAGGCTTAAACAACCTCTTCACAGAGGAGAGGGAAGGGGGTGTGCAGGCACGTTTAGAGGGAGAGTAAATGATTTTTAGGAAAGGAATGCATCTGAAGAATAGGCAGTGGCCTGGGACAACATTCCCCTGGGTTCTAGATGTGGTGTTTGACTTTTGTCTCTTCCTCTATGACATAAATTTAATTTTCTTAATGAAATTTCAGCAAAATGAAAGGCAATTGTGTCACTCGTCAGTGGATCCAGTCTTTAGATGGACAAGGGAACTTTGGAGAAAGCCCTTCTTTCCTGAACTTCAGGAGAGAAAGGATTGACAGACAGGGGAAGGTCAGAGAGATCTTGAGGCTGCTTCTTAGCTCATCATGTCAAAGCACCATGCTTTGAGGTTTCATTGTTTCGGAGCCTCAATGATGTTTTAGCGATCTCTGTCAGTCTCACTGGATTTCTTTTTTTACAAAAAGCTTATTTACAATGACATACAAGATTTCAGAGGATGGGTTAAACCTCCAAAGGAAAGATGATTGTACTGTTCGTTTCTAAAAAAAATTAAAAATGAATTCTATTAGAAAACAAAATAGTAGTAATTAACAAGTAACACATGTTGATCCTCATCATGTGACAGGCACCATTTAAACACACTATGCATAGTAGTTTATAAAAGGGTTGCTTCTGGGAGTGTGGTGGTAGAAGCTTCCTGAGCAGATACTACTGAGGACCAGAGGGCAGCATCCCCTATATCCCTTATGGTGGTGTGCTAAGGCTGCTGGAGGGTTGCCACTCCTATGTGCATTACTGCTGCTTAATTGCTTGGTTCCCAAACACATACACACATTCTCTCTCTCTCTCTCTCTCTCTCTCTCTCTCTCTCTCTCTCTCTCTCTCTCTCTCTCTCACACACACACACACACACACACACACACACACACACACACACCCGTCTTCTTTCCTCAGAGGGGAATAAGATCTTAACAACATGCCATTGTTTTAGGTTAGTGGCTCTCAGCCTATGTCTGCACATTGGAAACATCTGAAAAGCTTTTAAAAAACACTGATGACACCCGGGCCTCACCCCAGAACAAATAAATCAGAAGTTATTTCTGGTAGAACTGGAGCAACAATAGGTTTGAAAGTTTCCCAGGTGATTCTAATTTATAGCCAGACTGAGACCCAGCGTTTTACGTTATTAGACATAAACCAAATGTGCTCATATCTCTACCTAGATGAATCAAGTGTCTTGATATCCCTACCCTAACAAGGAAGTTGAAAATACTAATCATCCTCTAACCATACTCTTTCAGTGTTCAGCAGATTTTTCTTTCCTTTTTCTTGTCTGTGGTAATGGCTTTGAACTCTGGGCCTTGCAGGTGCTAGGCAAGCACTCCACCCCTGAGCTACATTCAGCAGATTTTCAAAGTTCTACTTATAAGATTACCTGATGGCACGTTGGTCCACACCTCTGTGCTTCTGTCTTTCCTTTGACCCACCCTTTAAAATGCCCACTTCACCTCCATACTTAGAATCTTATCAAGTTCTCCTGGGTGGAGAGCGCCACCCTGAGACTGGGCAGAGAATTTATCTCCCCACCCTCTGCCTCCCACTGGTTCCAGGTCATACCCCCCTACACTTCTCACCTCTGTCCCCGATGTCCACACACACATTTTTTTTTATGTCACATCTCCCAGTTTTCAGTTAATAACACCACAGCCATTCTCTTTTTAAGCTTTTTTCTTCTAATAGATCCCACATAACAAATAATAATAACTTCTTTTTTGACCAAGTTATGTATCAGACATCATACTGACACTTTACATAACTATTTTTTTATGCCTCACAACAAACCTAGGAGAGATTGATTTTGCAGACAAGGACATTAAAGTTTGGAGAAGTAACCTCCCGGAGATCACCCAGGTGGCAAGTAGGAGGTCTGGGATTCACGTTCTGATATATCTGATTGGCGGGTCTCAACTCAGCACCCTCCCTGGCTTCGGGGATTCATACTTTGTTCCAGTCATACGAGGTCCTGTGCCGACTGTGCTTGCTTTAAACTTCTCTTTCTGAACCAGAAGTTCCCCCATCTTCATTTCCCTCTGAGCCCTGCAAATTAGGTAGCCCAACCTGTTTCTCCACTCTTGCTAGCAATAAAATTCAGTCACTTTATATTCTTTGAGAACAAACTATGTACTCAAATCGTTAATAAAATAAGTGTTCAAGGGAATAGAAAAAAACTTATTAATGTGAAATTAGACCTGATAGAGAACCATTTCTATTAACTTTTGAAGTTCCCAAATATATTAAAAATCCTAAGTCTTCTTTGCACTTTGTCATCTTCTAAATAATCAGATTCTACTCATGTTGACCCGCAAAATGAATTTTTGCACAATTTACTGATTTAGTTTTTTGTTATGTCATTTTTCAGCAAATTCCATCCCCACTGTCACCATCCCCGAAATGAAAGCATCATCATTCCATTTCCTTTGGGAACCAAAACATATTCAAATTATGATCATGTAGAAAAAAGAGTATTAACAGTTTCTTTAAACTTAAAAATACATTAAGTTGAAACAATCTTAAGAAAAGAGAAAGGAAAGGTATTTTTTTAAGAGTAAAAGGGTGAAAAAAGAAGAGGAAGAGGAGGAGGAGGAGGAGGAGGAGGAGAACAACCACGACGACTCTAACAGTCTCAGAGATCTGTGTCAGTATTAAAAGGCCTAACATACATCTTACTAAAATCCTAAAAAGGAGAGAAGAGAATAGGGTAAAAGAAAAATTTTTGAAGAAATAATGTGGAACAATATCTAAAATTTGGTGGAAGATATACTTTTACCAAGTAAAGAAATTCAATAAATTCTAACCAGGACAAATAGAAAGAATATTATACCCTGTAATAAACTTTAAATATGAAGAAATGGAGAGGGGTTGAAACGAAGTGTACAAGAAAATATACACCATGTAGACCGTAACTCTAAGAAAGATGAAGTGACTATATTAATATCAGATAGAGTAGACTTCAAAACAAAGAATATTTCAAAACTAAGAATATTTCACAATGACAAAATAAATTTCTAAGAATATTTTTAGTTATTAATGCATATGTGCCTAATCACAAAAATTTCAAAATACCTGTAGCAAATACTGACAGATTTAAGGGAACAGACAACCCCACCATCATACTCAGAGAATTTAACACTCCTTTCTCAAACATTGATAGAACAATTAGGCAAAATAATTCAGTAAAGACATGAATGACATTGGTATTTATAAAGCATTTCATCAAACAACAACAGAATAAACATTGTTTTTAAGAGTCTATATTTATCAAGAAAGACTATCTGCTTGGCCAAAAAGCAAGTATCAACAAATTAAACAATAATAAAATAATTTAGGATATGTTCAATTACTATGAAATTAAATTTAAATATCAATAAGAAGAAGATATTTAGAAAAATATTTGGTAATAAGATAATATATTTCCAAAAAAAATTTATGGACCAGAAAAGAAATTGCAACAAAGATTATACAATATATGAAAGAATAAAAATAAAGCTATAAAGTTGTGAAATGTAGCAAAAACAATCCTTCAAGAAAAAAAATATAACTTTAAATGTATGTTATCAATGAATAATCTAAAATTGATGACCTAAGATTCTACTTCAAAAAGAAAGATGTGCAAAATAGCTCCAAAATAAATAGAAGAAAGGAAATTATAAAGAGAAAAAAAAACAATTTTAAAAACAAACAATGGAAAATTTTAACAGAGTCAAAAATTGGAAACTATCAACAAAATTAATAATTGTGTAGTTAGAGAAAAAGGGAGAAAGGAACACAGAGAGGACACAAATTATTAATATAAAAATGAAGGAGGCATTGTCACTTCAAATCCTAAATCCTACAAATACCAATATGCTACAGATATTAAATCGATAATAAGAAGAAACATGTGCCAAAACTGTAGCAACTTAGATGACTTGGACAAATTCCTTCAAAAATACACCTCACCAAATCTGACACAAGGATAGACTGAAATAAGAATATGAATATCCTGTTTAAAACTTGAAGTTGTTATTTAAAATATTTTCATAAAATAACTTTAGGCCCAGATGGTTTCACAGGAAAAATCTATGCAAAATAAAAGGGGTGGGAAGAGGCAAATTTCTAACCTACATAAAATCTCAGAAATTAGAGGAAGAAAGATTACTTCCTAATTTGTTTTGTGAAGCCTTTAAAACCTTAATACAAAAATCTGTCAAAGGCATTGCTATAGTTTGTATCTTAAATATCATCCAAAGGCCCATGTGTTAAGGTCCTGGTCCCATAGTCGCACTACTGGAAGGTAGTAAAGTCTTTAAATAGTGGACCTAGTGGAAGGAAGTGAGGAAGTTAAGTCACTGGGGATACGCCCTTAAAGGGGATGTCTGGATCCCAGCCCCTCCCCCACCTATCCAGCCACCATAAGGTAAACCACTCTTTTGCAACATGATTCCTTCCATCATGTTCTGCCTTACCCCAGACCCAAAAGCACCGAACCAAGTGACCATGGACTGAAACCTGTAAGACCATAAGCCACAGTAAACCTTTCCTTCTTATAAGTTAGTTACATAACAGTAGCATTTTCTAATTTTTGGCTTTGTCCTTTGTTGTTTGGCTGACTAACAAAGACATAAGAAAGAAAGAGATGCAGATACAGCTCCGTGGCACAGCACTTGCCTAGTATGCACAAAGCCCTGAGTTCTGTCCCTAAACACCATAAAAAATGCAAAACAAAAACAACAAGAAAACCCTGCTAGACCAATATCTCTCATGCATACAAAAGCAAAATTATTTAACAAAATATTAACAAGCTAAGATCATTAAAGTATTGAAAAGGTAATAAATTGTGACCTAAGGGGGATCATCCTAGGAATTCAAAGTTGGTTTAACATTTGAAATTTAATTAGTGTAATTCACCATGCTAACTGTGAAGAGGAAAAAATAATATATAAGATTAATTCAATAGATTCAGAAAAACATTTCACAAAATTCAACACCCATCCATGATAAAAAAAATTCTCATCAAACTAGAAATAATGGAAACCTAATAAAGTATCTCTCTGCAAAATCCATAGCTAACACAGTCCTTAATGATATAACAGTAAATTTTTTTTGTCATTAAGGATGAGGAAAGAAAGCCCTCCTACACTTCCATTTAACATTGTGCTAGAGGTCCTAGCCACTTGACTAAGGCAAGAAAAATAAAAATGGAAATTAGAAAGGCAATAGTAAAATTGTCTAGATTTGCAGATAACATGGTTGTTTATAAAGAAAAGCCTAAGGAATCTAAATTAATTTAGCAAGGTTTCAGGATAAAAGACTGAAGTAGAAACATGAATTGTATTTTTCAAAAATAGCAGCAAATCTTTGGAAAATGAAATAAAAAATTATTTCATTTGCAATAGTGTCAAAAATAGTTGGGAATAAATTTGACAAAATAGCTATAAGACCATACACTGAGTATAAATATTTCTAGGAGGAATTAAAATAAGGCCTAAATAAATGGAAAGATGTCATGTTAATTTATTGGGGAAATTAATATTAACTTTTAATTCTTTCCAATTTATCTATAGATTCAGTGCCATCCCGATCATAATTCTAGCACTATTTATCATAGAAAATGTCAAACTTATTCCAAAATTTATATAGAAATAAAAAGTACCTAGAATGTCCTGAACAATCTTTAAAAAGAAGAGCAAAGTTAAAGGACTTATACTACTTGACTTCAAAATTACCAAAAATTACTGTAAGACTGACATAAGGATGAAAAAAATAGACCACTTCAACAAAATTGAGACATTTTGTGGTCATTTTCCTTTCAATAAAGATGACAAAGCAGAGCCGATATAGCTCAGCTGGTAGACTGCTTGCTTCTCATGCACAAGACCCTGAGTTCAATTCCCCAGCACCAAAAAAAAAAAAAAAAAAAGACAAAGCATCAATGGAAGGATAAATGATAAATGGTGCTGGAACAACTTAGAAATCCTGAAGAGGGGTCTCCATTCCTACCTCACATTATATACAGAAGTTAATTTGAGGTAGTCCTAGCCTTAAACATCAAAGCTAAAAATGCAAGCTTTTTGAAAAAACCACAGGAGAATATACTTGTGAAGGTAGACAAAGGTTTCTCAAATACTGTAAGCAAAGCAAGAGCCATTCAGGAAAAAAATTGACCAACCAGATTTCATCAAAATTAAAGCTTATGTTCTTCAAAAGACACCATTTGAAAAATGACTAGGCAAACCACAAACTGGGGGCTGAAAATGTTTTCACATGAGTATTTGACAAAGAAATAATATCCAGGATACAGCTCTACTTCCAACAACATGGTAATGAAAAAGCAAACAAACCAAACACAACAAAAAAAGGATGCAGACACCACATACAGGAAGATAAATGTCAGGCCAGTAAGCTCATGAAAAAGTGTGTGACACCATTAGTCACTAAGAAGATTCAAATTCACAGTAGCACTACAAATTCATTAAAATGACTAAATTTTTTTAAAAGATGAAAGACAGCAAATGTTGATGAAAGATGGCACAGTCAGTATTCTCATATTTTGTTGAGAGAGTAAAAAAGGACCACTCTAAAAGGTCTTGTGGGATCTAACAAACCAAAACGTACACCTGTACCACCACCCAGCAATTCTACGTATAGACATTTTCCCAAGAGAAATGAAATATAAATTCACAAAATACCCTGTATGGGAGAATTAATCACAACTTTATTCATAACAGCCAAACCCAGCAAACCACCTAGGCATCCATCAACAGGAGCGTGGATAAACATCTGTAGGCTCTTCACACAAAAGAACACTACCAAAAACCTAGGAAAGAAAAACTACTCATAAAAGCAATGATGTTCTTGAATTTGAAATACTTTATGTGAGAGAAAGAAGCCCTACACAAAAGAGTTCACATTATATGAGTCCATTTATATAACGTTCTGGGATAGGCAAATTATTCTGTGGTGACAAAAATGAGAACAATGGTTTCCCCTGGAGAGAAGAAGGGAAAGGGCATGGAGAATGTGTTGGGATAAGAGTTATTTTTTGTGACTTGGTTTGGGTCACACAGTTGTCTGCACTTGTCAAAACTCATAAAATGGTGCCCTTACAATTTATGCATTTCACATAATGCAAAAGAAAAAAAAATAGCTTTAACAAGCATCGAATGCTTATAAATATGTAATAACGGCACTTTTACCCAGGAATGCCTATTACTTCAGAGAGTATCTCAGAAATTGATTGAGAGATGAATAAAAGGATTGATAGATGCACAGAGATTTAACTGAAGCGATATAGCACATTAATGGTAGAATCTAGATGGTGAGTTTTCAGTGTAAGTTTATCTGAACTTTTCTATATGTCTGAAATTCTTCGTTTAAAAATGTCAGAAAAATCTCAATAGCAACCAATCAATTGTTTAGAACCTAGACCCACAAAGATTCTTTGGGGGAGGAGCATTTTATCACTGACATTGTTGAGAATTTCCAACATATGGTGATAATAAAAAGCAGATCAGCTTTCAGTCAAATTTATCATTGTTTTTGAATTCTTAATCACAATGCACACCCTTATTGCCTGCACCCAGGGTGGGCCCTCCTACCACACTTGCTTGGTACTTGGTTAGTGTCATGGAATTGGAAAAGCACAGTGACAAGAATCAAAGCCAGATCTGCCCAATTCCAATGCAAATACTCTTTGCACACTATCCTGCTAGCTGTGATGGAAATTATACAAAGATGAAAAAGACATAATTCTTCCCTACAAGGAGATCATAGTAGAGTGGAGACAGATCCATACTAATATGTTTTTGATACAAGATGATGATTATAGATATTTAAAATAACATGCTGGAGGAATATGGGAAAGATTCTTGGAAGAAGTGGTGTCTGAGGCACACTGGGCTCCCTACCTACACCCATTTGGTGGCTTCCTCTTGTTTCTAAGCTCAACTCCAAAATTCTTAACACAGCCTACAGGATCCTACATGATCTGGTCTCTCTGTGTCTCTTTGTACTTCTGTACAATCTTGGGCATTATTTGAGTCTGTTTTCTTCTACTCTAATAGAATACCACAGACTGTCATTTATTAAAGAGCAGGTTTATTTCTTACAGTTCTGGAAGCCAGAAGGTCTGAGACTGAGTGAGGGCACCTATGATGGAAACGGAAAGGGCAAAAGGCCCATGAGCGAGAGAAACAAAGCCGAGACAGGCGGGTCCTTTTATTAGGAGCCCACTCCAGTGATGAAATAAATAAATAAATAAACTTTTTTCCCCACACACTATCCTGCTAGCTGTGCTGGAAATTATACAAAGATGAAAAAGACATAATTCTTCCCTACAAGGAGTTCATAGTCGAGTGGAGACAGATCCATACTAATATGTTTTTGATACAAGATGATTACTATAGGTTTTTAAAATAACATGTTTAGTTGTAGTTGTAGATGGACAACATGCCTTTATCTGTTTATTTTTTATGCAGTGCTAACGATCGGACCCAGTGCCTCACATGTGCTAGGCAAGTGCTCCTTCATGACCTATGGTCCCAGCCCCTCCAGTGATGAAACCATTAACCCATTCATGAAGGCAGAGCCCTCCTGACCTAACCGCCTTTGAAAGGTCCCACCTCTTAATACTGCTGCTGTGGCAATTAAATTTCAACATGTGTTTTGGAAGAGACACATGTGCTCTCAGTGAGCACCCGTCCCAAAACAACACATACACACACACACTCACATGCACACACACTCTCTCTCTCTCTCTCTCACACACACACACACACACACACACTCACGCTTACACTCTGGCCTGCCTTCTGTCTTCATTATGTTCCTTCCTGCCTTGTGGCTTTATCCGGGCACTGCCCTCTTCCTGGAATGCTCTTCCCTATTTCCATCTCTGGTCCCATCCCCCACTTCACCTCATCCAATTCTCCTCATTCTTAGGAGCTCAACTCCAAGGTAGCTTTCTCAGGATGCTCTTCTCTGACTTTTCAGGCTGCGTGGCCTCCTCTTCTTCCTTCTTTGAAACACAGGACACAATTGTTACTATGCCATTTCTGTGTAACCTCAGATGTGGTTTGGATCATATGTGATCTGGAACTACCTTTGACTGGTTTCCGGCAATAACCCAGTAGGCATTCAGTAAATATCTGTTGAGTAAATAGAGCCGAAAGAGGTGACAAATGGAACCGTGAATGAGTGGAGGGCAGGAACTTAATGCCCAGGGATGGAATGGAGATGGCAGGGAATACCCTGCAGAGAAAAAAGAAACCTTGGTCCCAAGCCCAGCGAAGGGAAGAATGACAAGAAGTGAAAAGATGTAGTGCTGGGTATTTCCTGAGATTGAGTTTTTTAAAATTTATATATGACAGCAGAATGCATTAGAATTCTTATTACACAGGTAGAGCACAATTTTTCATATCTCTGGTTGTATTCAAAGTGTATTCACACCAATTCGTATCTTCATACATTTACTTTGGATAATGATGTCCATCACATTGTCCCCTTCCCTTCCCACCCTTAATTTTTTTTTAAATGAAATTTTAAAAATCATCTCTCAAAAGACTCTTGTATTGTCCTGGTACAGACCAGAAATGAATTATGTTTTCTAAGAAGCGAAATTTTAGAGGAACTCAGAAGAGTCTGCAAAAATTCTCATCAGTCTGATAATAGTTTCTAGGGAATGTTCCCTTTTCACTACATTCCAGAACCCCGATGCAACCAAAATGGGGATACGGTCACTGGGAATGTTCACTTTCTCATTAGCATAGTCCAGTCCTACCTAGTCTCCTTTGGCCAGATGCTTCCATCTATAGTGACCCGAGACTTACTGCTCAGGACATGTGAAGCCTCCCTAGAGGCTTAGAACTTCTATAAAACCAGCAACTGGTTGAAGGGGTGGTGTGGAGGCAGAGATGTGTAAAGAGGTGAACTCTTGTAACTGATGCCACATACTAGCTCACTGGTTTCTGTTTCATTACCTTAGTCCTGATAGGGCCTCAGTAAATGAAATGTTCCTCAAAGTGAGAAAATTCCAAAAAGGTGCTTGCACATTTTCCTGCACCATTTAGGCTTTCATTTCTTGATCCTTTGGTATGTTCTATTCTAATGCTAGGCAAATAAGAAAAGCAAAGAAGCTGAAACAATCTGTACTACAACCCCAAAACAGAGTAACGTAATAGTAAATGGCTTCTTTGGCATCCAGGGTCCTGAGGGCAACTTTCCTAATAAAGGAAATCAAATTACTTTAAATTCATGTCCACACAAAGAATAATTGCACGCCATAGACATTTCTCTCAATTTTTTTTTCTGGGGTTTCTCTGTGACTAAAAATGAATTTCAATTTCCTGGTGTGTGTAAAATTAGGAAAATAGATCAAGAGGGTTCTGCCTACCCCAGGACGGCACAGACATTGCTAATCACTCACAGAAACCTTTGCAGCATAGGATACTGGAAGTCACTATCAATCAATTGAAGATTGCACTTGAGTTCAAATTTGTTTGCTGTACTGGAACAAGGAGATCCCTAAGGCTTCTTATAGCTAATCTCTGGAATCCATGGTTCTACAACATAACTATACAAAGCAATAGCCCCCAGTACAGAAGCCCATCAATTTATAAACTTTAATACATATAAACAAATGAGCCAGAGCAAAAATGTACCAATTCTGTAAGAACCCTTAAAGAATTCCTCTATTTTCATTCGTGAATAAATGGACATTCCCATTTTTTTTTGAACCTTACCTACATGTAAGTGGAAATCCCTCTAGTCACCATATTTTTTCTTTCCATTATCTTCTTTACATCCTCATTTCTTCCTACAGTGCTGGACACACTTGCAATAGCCTTCTTCACTTTAGGTTCCTCCCCTCTCTATACTCTGAACAATTGTGTGCTTCCAATTCCTTGATCCTTCATCAAACTCTCTCAAGGAAGACTGAATAAAGTCAGCCAAACTGAGGCAGAGCTGAGGACTAAATTCCAAATGATCTCCTATCACTATATTTGTACTTTCTTATGGACAATACTTCAAACCAAAGGAAAGAATGGCTAATTGGAGAATTGCTATTTTCTGATTTGCAGGGTTAGAAAGTTATTTGGGAGAAGCAGCAAGGGGGGTTCTTCTTAGTTCCCCTAAATTATTCCCTGAAGATGGAGGGCAAATCTTCTTCCTCAAATACCAGCTTTTTGATACATTTTTGCTCTTGCATCTATGTTTAAAAAAAAACGCACTTGGAATATTTATTTTAAAGTTAGAGCTTGTGAATCCATCTACATCAGCTAGCTATGGGTATTTGGAAAATATGTAGATAATTAAGCTCTACCCAGGACTAAAAATCAGAATCTCTTATGATGGGCTTCAGGAATGTGCAACTCATCAAATTATCCTACACAAAGACTCAGAAAATCCTGCTACATCAATATTTATGCTTTCCCTGTTTTACTGCTATTTCCCAGCAAGATTAAAAGCTGCCTAAGAGCAAAGACTGGATTTCGTATTTTTAAGAATTTCCCATAGCTATGCTTTCCTTACATTTTCAATGATTTTATATTTGAGTAATGCTTTCTCAATTAATAGCATAAAATAAATAGTATCATCTCATTTGAGACCATGAGAAATCAATTAAGGGTGTATTAGTCAGATATTTAAATTATGTATAAATTAATCAAGAATGCAATAATATATTAACCCATCGGGCTTTGTCCATTTTATTGACTTTTCTAGTATTTGCATGAGATGGCCAAATGCACAGTACATGCAAATCTTCCTCTTTGGTGCATTTACTGTGACTTTATTATACACTTGAGCCAAAGTTGTTTTTTCTAACATTGGAAAACATGATCTCACATGTAATGTTTATTTTCCACACAATTCCATGAGTACATTTACTTAGTTAAGTGAATTTAAGCAATATTGATCCTAAGATACTCAAAGAATTTTTCTCAATATTATTTAAAACTGCTTCTCTTTGTAGGATTGTCAGGGAGTTTAGGAACAAGGAATTTTCAAGGTTTTTGAATTAGAGTAATAGTATACAATTAGTTTTTTTGCATTTGTTTTCCCTCTGGGGGAATAATGCAATCAAATGAACTGATGAAAGAGCATCACAATATAAATCATAATAGAAATTATTATTTTTTTAAGAGCATGTGGTCAAAAGTTCCCTGTCCTCCTGTGTGAAAGCAAAGACTTGGCCCTTGCTTTTTTTTTTTCTTTTTTGTTTAAAGAGATTTTAAAATGACTTTAGTGATCTACTTGGGTCTTTTCATGATCAGGCAACACCTTCCCACTTGCCCAAGGAGTATGTTTCTTGGAGAGATGAACACCATTTAAAGGCTCACACAGGAAGCCACATGCAGGCTTCAGGTCTATGGTTTGTGTTTAGGGTGGTTTGTAGCCCTATTTTCTTTACATAGGTGATGACTGAGGAGAAACTTTCTAACCCAAAGCACAGATATGAAGCAGTTGCAAACACTGAAGAGGTGGTTGGGAGATTGATTGGGTCCTTTAGTCTGTTACAGATGACTACTTGGCTCCCAATCTATACAGACTAAAGGACCCAATCAATCTTGGCCCCTAGACAGGAATATGTTGGGCTTTGTGGACTGGACAGTCCCTGTTGCAACTGGTCAACTCAGGTGGATGAAAACAGCCACAGAGAATACACGAAAGGGTGAGTGAGGCTGTGTCCCAAGAAAACAACTTATAACACTTAACCATGAAGATGGCCCCTGGCTGAAGCTTCCAATCTGCAGCGTGGCTGAGGAAACCCTCTGGGGTGAACAGGAATTCCAGCCCTGAGGAAACCTGTTTGGGGAAGTCCAGGGTACACAGGATGCACCCCTGCAGATTAGAATCACTTTGTAAAGGGTAGCAAAATAAATTTCTCAAGAGCTGCAGGGTGATCAGTTCAGTTGCTCTTCACAGGAAGAAAGAATAATTCTGTCTTCCTTGTAAATATTGCTGTGGCAAAATCACTAATGGAATCTGTGCGAGCAAAGAGAAAAAGAGTTAGAGAGAAGGAAGAGAGGAAGAGAAGGGAAGGGAAGGAAGGGGAAAGGAATGGAAGGGAGACTAGATTATCTCAGGATACAGCTAGATTCTGGTGTACAAGCCCTGCCTTCACAGGCCTGTAGGACCAGAGAGGGTTTGCTTCCAGGGCAGTCAGGACAAAGACAAAGATTAAAGAGTGGCCCAGTGAGGCTCTTTACCAAGGTGGTCAATGTCGTGTGAAGGACCGTGAGCACCCAAGGTTAGAGGTTAAGAGTGCAGGCTCTAGAAGCAAACGGACTGAAGATTCAAATACTGGCTCTATTATCGACTAGCTGGCCTATTGTTTAACCTCTGGGCCTTGATTTTGTCATCCATAAAATGTGAATAAGGATACTCTGTACCTTGCAGTATGTCTAAGAGGGATAAAGGGTCTGATGAGTGTTTAAGTACCCAGTAAATGGAAATCACTGTCATAAAAGCAATTCTGAACAGAAAATTTATATTGATAACAACCAAAAATTAAAATATGATTAATGTCTTTGGAAAAGGAAAAACAGAGCAGCAGACTCACGCACACTCAAGCGTTTGTTTCCTTTCTAGCATCTGTTTCTCAAGTTCCACTGATTATTCTCAAAAGCCAACAGTATTCCTGACACTGCACTAGTTGCTGGGGTTATGAAAGAGGGCATCCTTTCCTTGAGTCTGAGGATGGGAAGTTGGGGGGTTCCTGTGGCTGCCTTGCTTTTAAGCTATTGTCTTGGGGTTGCAAACACATCCTTTCTTACTCTGCCTGGTGATGCTGGGGGTGACACCCAGAAAACCACCATTCTCCTTTGCCAGCTGCTTCCTATTACAGTCTGCCAGTGGGTAGACTAGTGAGAGACTGGACGGCTGGAGGGAGGAGAAGGAGTACGTGCTCTTGTTCCCGTTTGCTTAGTGAAGCATCTCCACCACCACGGCTCCTTCATTCTGGCAGCAGCCATTCATTTGCAGTAAACATTCCTAGACTAAGCCTCATCGCTGCCCGCTGAGATACCAGCAGAGGTCTGAGTCCACTTCACAACTTCCTCTTCCTACATTCTAAATTTTAATAATCCCAACAGCCTTAGAGGTGGTAGCTACTTTCTGCAGATGCATATCTATGTTAGCTAAGTTTCCCATTTTTTTTTTTTTTTTGCAGTTCTCCAACACCTGCTTAATGGTTCCATATATTAAATCCGCTCTGTTAAAGTTATTAGTGTAGAGTTTCTATCTTCTGGCTGGATGCTGACTGTGGATGTGATTAAAGATTAACCCATGAAGGTCTATTAACAGTGACACCAATTCTGTGTCTCAGGGAATAGACTCAGAAAACAATATTTTTGTGAGTGAAAAGCTTCAGACAAGGAAGGAAATCTTTGTAAAATACAATACTGGGAAAATTAAAAGCCAGTTTACAGACAAAATCAGAATGAAAAAAAGTCACGGGATGAGAGAATATATTTGCAAACCATTTATCTGATATAAGATTAATATCCAGAATATAAAAAGAACTTCTGAATGACGATAACCAAAACAAATGCCCAATTAAAAAAACAGGTGAAGAAATAATCTTCTTCCCATGTTCTCCCTCCTACCCCACTTTGAGTCACCACCCCCCTTATATCAGAGAAAACATGCGGCATTTGTTTTGGGGGGGTGGGAGGGAAAGGGAGCGGGAAGAGGTAGCAAGGATGGTGGAAGGTGATGGTCATCATTATACAAAATACATGTATGAAGATTTGAATTTGGTGTCAACATACCTTATATACAGAGATATGATAAATTGTGGTATATATGTGTATTAAGAATTGTAATGCAAAAAAAGAGACAGTACATGTATAATGGCATAATTTGATGTGAACATACTTTATTACAGAGTTACAAAAAATCGTGCTGTAAATGGGTAATAATGAGTGTGATGCATTCCACTATTGTGACGTAATAAATAAATAAATAAAAATATTCTCGAATATTTAATTCTCTCTCCTCCACCAGATATAAATATAAGTAATTATGTAACTTCTTTTTAGTTGAAATAAAATTCCTTCCTAAATAATAAATTATTAAACTAAGCATCTAAAAAAATGAAGTACTTGTATAGAGATTTCTCTAAAGAAGATACATAAAAGGCTGAAAAACATATAAAAAGATGCTGAACATGACTAATCATTCAGTAAATACAGAACATTCTTGGGCCATTTCATATCTGTTAAGAGGGTTATTATGCAAAAACAGGAAGTAACAAGTGTTGGAGAGGATTTGGAGAAACTAGAACTCTTGTCCATTGCTGGTGGGAAGGTAAATTGGTGCAGCCAATGTAAAAGAGTTTAGTGGTTCATAAAAAAACGGTGAAAATGGAATTGCCATATGTAAGAATAATTCCACTCATGGGTTTATATCCAGAAGAACTGAAAGCAGGGTCTCATGCAAATATTTATATGTTAATGTTCACAACAGTGTTAGTTGCAATAGCCAAAAGGGGAAATAGCTGAAATATCCATCAACAGATGAATGAATAAACAAACTGTGGTATATTCATTCAATGGAATATTATTCAGCCTTAAAAAGGAAGGGAATTCTGACCCATGCTACAACATGGACAAACCTTGTGGACATTACACCAATTGAGGGGAAAAAAGAGTCACAAAAAGAAAGTACTATATGATTCCACTTATATGAGGTACTTACAGAAGTCAAATTCAGAGAGAGAGAAAGCAGATTGCCAGGAACCAGCAGTGGGGTGTGGGAAGGGAGAATTCATGTTTAAATTGTATAGGGTTTCAATTCTGGAAGGTGAAAAGTAGTTCTAGAGATGAATAATGGCAACTGTTTCAAGGTGAACGTACGTAGTGCCACCAAACCATACACTTAAAAATGGTTCAAATGAAAATTTTTATGTTGTGTGTATCTTACCACAAAAAGAAAGAGAAAAACACATACCCATTAGTGGTTGTCCTTGCTAAAATGCCCTTATTCACATGGATTCATCATCTTGTCAAACACCCGGCCTTATGTTAAGAATGCTAGAAGAAGTCTAGGCATTCCTAAATGCAGCCTGGTGACAGGGTGAAGAGACATTGATCTTCCTGCTGCTTTTAAAAATTCTCTTTGGGATGGACATTTATGCATCTGGTTGGTGCTCTCCGAATGGCAGAGGATTTCCTGGCTCCACCAGACACAGGAAAAAGAGTACATGTTTGAAGATGATTTGAATTTGAATGAGAGAAAGGAAATCACAACTTCCACTGAGATCATGGTGAAGCAAATTTTGTAGGTAGAATAAAACCAAAGCAATTTGATCAATGTTTTGAAAAACATGATGAAGCCAACTCCAACACATATCTAGAGACTGGTAATGTCTACTAACTCTCTCCTACAGCAGGTCAGAGAGAGCTGTTCTCCGTCAAATTAGTACTGATCTGTGGGCTTCCTTTTCCTTTTTGTACAATGGAGAAATAGCAGTAAATACTCCTTCAGGTCCTAGAAGAACCAAGTTCTTAGAGAAGCCCCTGGTATGCTATAAGCTTCATGTGAGTGTTTGTTTAAACAAATAGTTTTTCAATAGTAATCCATGCTAGTTGGGTATTGCATTTTACAACCCAGTTTCATATCCATTAACTCTTTTGATTATTAAACAATCCAACAGTGAAAGGGAAATAGTTTTAATAATTTTTTTAAAGGAAGAAAGAAAAAGAACATCATTCAGTGGAAGCCTTACTTTCCTTTACTTCCAAGCAGCTCCACTGTGGCCTCATTCTGTATCACAAGAGTCAATGAATAATTTCATTTTCTCATACAATACCTAGAATTTTAAAATTCAGCAATTTTCATGGAATTATCTTAATCAATAAAAAAGACAAAAGTTATGAATTTTTTGAAGTTTTTGGATTAACACCTTCCCCTCTGCACATTGGTAATTTTTCAGATTTTTAATTTTTTTTTTTAAATCAGGGATTGAACAGTGGGTGCTTAACCACTGAGCCACACCCCCAGCATTTTTACGTTTTATTGAGAGACAGGGTCTCATTAAGTTGCTGAGGGCCTCACTAAGTTGCTAAAGCTACTTTGAACTTGTGATCCTCTTGCCTCAGCCTCCCAAACCATTGGGATTACAGGTGTGTGCTCCCACACCTGACACATAGTATTCTTCACATACACATATTCCTATCATCAGTGAAATTCTGCAACAAACTTTTCTGTTCCTCACTGATTTCCAGGTCCTTTTAAGTGAAGATGACAGAAATATGAAGAAAGGCAGCCTAGTAGATAGCATAGTAGTGCATTTTGACATTTAAAGATCTGTATTCAAATCCAGATACTGTTATTCAGCTTTGAGACTTTGGGTGAGCTACCTAGCTGTTCCTAAGCATGGCTTTGGTCTCATTGCAAACAGTAATGACTATACCTACTTCATAGAGTTGGTGAGTGAAAGCATCATTACAGAGGAGATGTGTGTATTATATATATGTATATGTTCATACACATACATATATATTATAATACATAATTAACATAACATTGTGGACAATGAGTTCTAAAATTACCCACAGACAGACATTTTATGGAACATAACCCAAAGGAGATGATAAGAAGACTCAGAATGCACAACAGGTAGCATTTTGATTGTTTCAGGATGGGTTACAATTGCTGTTTTGAAGAAACATAATCACAGATGATTAAATCCATGCTATCTGAGGTCAGTTCTCAAACTATGGCAGCTATGCAATTTGTTTGCAGGTTGGGCAAGTCTATGGGAAAACAGGTTGATTCTGTGTACACATGTCATGTAAAAATGTGGGGTATATCATTCTTAAATCAATTAATATTTTAAAAAAGCAAAGCAAAGCTGTGTGTGTGTGTGTGTGTGTGTGTGTGTGTGTGTGTGTGTGTGTATGCACGCATGTTTGGGCACATAACATGAATGAATGGATCATCACAGGGACTGTATTTTGGAATCACAGAATTTGGAAGACGAGAGGAACCCTACAGATGATCTCTCTTACCCCTCTCATTTTTCAGCTGGAGAAACTCAACATTTCACAGCCCAGGGCAAATATCTAATTGGTGCCAGACAGTCACAGAACCCAAATTGTCATCACTTCCCACTCCATCATCCCTCTGACCCTCCTCTATTGTCCTTGCAAAGTCACCAGAACAGGCCCTTTGCAAGACCTGTTCTGTGATTCTGTGAGGATGATTTTGCATTCACGCTCTGCTCCCCGCTCCCCTGCTGATCCAGCTGGAAAGATGGGGGTTGTAAACTTTGACTTCTGTGCTTGAATGAGACATTGTCTGATGGAAGTGTGTGGGCGGGGAGCCTAACAAACAGCCACTTGCCAACCCTTGAAGCAAACATGCTCTCTTTATCCCCCAATGTCGTTTTTGACGTAATGAGCATGCCTTCCAATTTTCCTTGCAAATGGGCACACTGGTGACCATGGTAACTGGCATGCTCAAAAGATGCCCTGTCAGGGCCTTTGAAAGACCTATAGACGTTTGTGTTAGGCGGGCATAGCGTGCCAGCGCCTGCTCAACAAACACTCGAATAGACGGTGCCCCTCAAAATCAAGCTCACAAACATTTGTGTTTCATTAAACAGAAATTAATAAGACTCCAATGGGAAGAGGCAAAGGGAACTGTTTTTTGTGTGTATACAGCTGTGTTATGAAGTAATACAGAGAATGCTCATATGAATAATGGTTGCACATGTGTGTTCAATTTCTTTCATTTCATAGTCTTTTAAACTTCTTTCTTTGTCTCCCTGTCCTTCTTCTTTCTCTGTCTTTTCTGACTTCCTTTCATTCTTTTTTTTTTTTCTTTTGGTACAGGTTTTCTAGAAATCAATCACAGGTGCCACAGCTGGCCAGGATACGAGTCCTGACTGTTCCATTCACAGGAGAGTGTCCCCTGGTTGTACCTCTATACTTTAAAGCCACCCTGGGTCATTGGTAAAGTTATACTTTTGGAAAATATACATGTTCTCTTCCTTGATGAAGAAGGACACAAGCCTACTGGTTGGACATGACCAGAGGGGAAATTAAATTTTGAAGCCTGTGTTTAAGAAATGAGACTTTGGATTTTTAAAAATAGTACAAATGTGTGTGTCTTTTTCAGGCAGCTAAAGATGGAAAGATTGGCAAGAGTGTGGGGTGTCCTCCTGGGACAGTCCTGCCTGAAGTTCCCCTACCCACCTTTTTGAGAGAGTGCTTGCTTCCCCATCACAGAAGGAGGCAGTGAGAGGGGCTGGCAGATGTTTCTGAAGAGGAAATCAGAAAGGAGAGGGAAAGGGGCTAAGGGTGGGGAGAGGCAGAAGAATGGAAGACAGAATCAGAGAAAAGAGAGGCAATATGTTGTGAATGCCTCAAAATACTGATCACCTGTTCCACGAGGCCATTTCCTCAGGCAGGTGAACCTATATGTTTTTAATAAAAGGAATTAACCTCAAAAACAAATGGGGGCAGAAGAACAAGCTGGGCTTCTATCCCAGCTACCAGATAAAAACAAACTGTTCTTCAGTCCCAGGACCCTTGAATTCAGTCGATCTTCCCTGATCACAGTCCTTCTTGACTTAATTCTCCCCTAAGCTGCCACCCTGGGTTTATGGATCGACATCCACGATACCCATAGCTTCTGAGATACTCCAATTTCATTTTTGCTACATGTCATTTTGGGGTTTGCCCCACTAGGAAATGCCCCACATCTTAACTTTATGACCTCAAGAGTTTATGCTCGTAGGCCAGGTCACTTTCTCCTGGCATGCCACCTGCCATTCTTATTACCGCCAGCAACTTATCTTTGCCTCTAAAGCTCCCTCTTGCAGGCTGAGCTTGATCACAGACTGGGCGGGTGGAGAGGAGAAACATGAAAATATTTCTCTTTCTAAAGGTGATTATAAAATAGGAATCGGTCTGCCTTTTGCTGGCATATCTCTAGCCCTGTGAATAAGCAATAAGTGTCTGCAAATGTACAGGGGCTCCTTGAGCAACCCCCAGGGCTGACCAGCTGTTGGGGAGGGGCGTCCAGGGAGAAGAGAGGAGCTCTCACTCACCTACAAATACCAACACCTACAAATACCAACCCCACCCAGGCTTCCAAAGGATTCTAGGTCTTGCATCCAAATATAGATAAGTCTGAAATATTTTATAGCAAAGTTGGTCCCCAAGAGTTTGAGAGTTTTTCTTCATTACCAAGACATATTTTTAACTGTAAGTGGAAGCAGTCAATGAATTTAAGGAGGAAAGAGATCATTTTGAAATCTTGTGATCTGGGAGTTTATCGCGAATAGTGCTGAAAAACAAAAAGTGAAAAACATTCCAAAACGTGCCTTCAGTACTGTGATATGCATTGATCAAAGTGTTGAGAAAATAATCAGCTAAGTAAGATTTCTCTTGTCCTCTTCTCACTCTCGTATTAGCTATCTACTGCTGCGTAAAAAAAAAAAAAAATCGCCCCAGATTCAGCAGTTTAAAACAACAGATGCTCATTATGTCACCGTTTCTGTGGGTCACTTAGTAGGGTACCTCTGATTCCAGGGCTTCTATGAGGCTGTAGTGAAGCAGCCGCTGGGGCTGTGATGTCATTTGAAGGCTCCACTGGAGAAGATCCAGATCAGAACCCACTCACATGGTTTGGGTCAGGCCTCAGTTCTTCATGGGCAGTTCGACTAAGGGCCTGTGTTTCCTATTGGCTTTTGACCTTTGGCTATTGGCTGAAGGCCTCCCTCAGTTCCTTGCCATACAGACCTCAATAGGGCTCACTAAACACAATGGCTCCTCCAGCTGGGGGTCGGGGAGAAAGACAAAGAAGACAGAGACAAACACAACATTCAAAACAAAAGCCACAATCTTTTATAACTTAGCCCACTATGTCCTGGCATCCCGTCTATAGGATATTTATAAAAATTTAGATCAGCAACAAATACATAGGTGTCCTGTATTCCGGAAGCTGGGACCTAAATCTCAGAAGCCACACTCCATTACTTCTGTTGTTTTCCATTCATTAGAAGTGCTCACTAATTTCAGCTCTACACTCAGGGGAGAGGATTGCACAGGAGGGCAGGATAATAGGAGACCATTTTAGGGACTGCTCATCACAGCCCTTATTTCCAAATATTATAACATGTAATCCATGATAGAGGATGTCTTGAACTAGTCTGCTAAGGCACATGCAATAATTTTATGCCATAAGAATGTCTTAATTCCTTTGGAAATTTATTATTTTGAGGGTAACTCTAACAACTTACAAATGTGCTTTTAGATAAAGATCAACTTATTCCTCTCCCCTTCCCTCTTTCCCCACTTCTCCACTTCCCCCAATACATATACCTTCCATTAAAACTGGGTAATCAGCTAGATGGCCCAAGGGCCAAGATAATTCAGAAACTCACGCACTACTGATAAATGAGTCAAAGTCAAAATGGATCAAATAAGTGAAGTGTCTTTATCTGTTGTTTCAAATACATATCTATAATCCCACAACCTCAGTAATTTCTGGCACACTTGTTATTCAGAAACCTTTTGTCATTGTTCACGTAAGATCTGAAAATTAACTCAGAGGATTGTGTTGGAGATGGAGGGGACATAGTACAATACTCTCTTTTAGATTGTGGAGGAGATTTGCATCAAATCCCTTGAATCCTCAAGATATCAAATAGTACAGTCTATCAAGTGCCAATGGAGATAGAATATTTTTTTCCTAAAGTGAGTGCTTTCACTAATTAAGAATTCTGAAGAGGTAGGCATCACCTCATGCAGTTGAATTTTGTAATATGGAGGAGCATTTCATTGAAAACTAAGAATGACTAAGTAAGGGGATTCATAGGAATTGAGAAATAGCTTTTATTTCAATGACATCAGTAGTGCTACCTCCGTCACATTAATAAGTTTCTACCTGGAGGGCTTTTGAAAATAAATCTCAAATGGTTCAGAGAAGAAAAAGGAAAAGAGGAGATGGAAGGAGATGGAGGAAAGGTAGGGGAGGGAGAGGAAAGAGAAGAGAGAAAGGGGAGATTGGAAGATAGGGGAGGAATTTGCTCTCTGTCCTCTTCTGGCACTAACAGGCACTGGAGGAGAGAGGAGAACAAGACAGAAATGGAGAAGAAGAAAAAAGAGAAAGGAGTTAGAAAGGGAGAAAAATAGAAGAAATCTGAAGGAGAAAAAAAAAACATGAGACACTAAGAAGAAATACACATAAATTTGATGTTAAAGTTAAGCTCAGTTTAATATAAGTATTGAGCCCCTAGTGTGTGCCAGACACTTTTATGGAAGCCAGGAATATGGAAGAGAAGGAGACTTGGCCACTGCTCTTGAGACAAACACAGGAAAGAATCAAGGTTGGGAAGAAATTATGTGAAGTCCAAAAACACATGCATCACATTGATGGTGAATAGGCTCAAAAGGGGTCAAGTTCTTTTCCTCTGAGTCCTTTTGGTGATGAATTCCCAAGTCAAATAATATGGTTTCTACTTGACATTAGCTTTTGGATTGTTTCAAGAAACCTCAGAAATTTACTGCTTAGTAGGAGAGTGGCAGGGGGTGGGGAGAGCATGTGTAACTTTGCATTGCAGCAAGTTTCATTCCCCATCCAAACAGATGTTGTTTGGCTAGAGCAGCACAGCATAAAACATGACTACTGGATTTGGCATACATGCACCAATTAACCTGCAGTGATTCCGTCGTGTAGAAGCAACAGGGCTGACTTATCACTGGATGTTGTTTAAAGGAGGAGTGTGTCAGCTCCAAGGCTCCTTCTCCATCATGGCCATCCTCCTTCTCTAGGCATGGATGCAGCAGCTGCACGCCATCCTTCCTTATTGTCCCCTCAGTCAGCCTGCAGCCCTGCAGCCTCAGTGGTCTGCAAAGGTGAAGTGCCCAAGATGAAACCAAGAATGTCCACCTCACACGTGGAATAAGGAGAACAAAGGGCTGTCTTCCTGCTTCTCATACCATACTATGACTAGAGGAATCAATCTTTCTTCCCCCGCCTCTCTCTCTCTCGACCCCCTTCTCTTTCCACTTTGCTCATCATCTTTCCATTATGCTGGTGACAGATCAGGTAGTTTCTATTCTTCCTAGGCCTTGGCTGCGGTTCTCCACCTGGTTCATGAGAAATCCATGGAAAAGGAGCTTAAAATCCAGGCAGACCCTGTCACTTATGATTCTAATTAAGTCAGTTTGGAGTTGGAGTGTGCCTTAAGAACATCTTAACATGGGGCCCACCCCAGGCAGTCCTGCTCCAGGTGATGTATAGACAAAACATTGGCAAACGCTGGCCAGATGTGCTGAGCTGTGCACATTTCAGACGAGAGCTGGAATGGAGATCTGACACGGGTGTGTCCTGAGTTTTTACCTCCCCTCTTTAGTCCTCCTCTTCCCTTGCCCATTAACCAAATGTTGATAATCCCAGGGTTCAATTCTTGGTCCCCTCCTCTTATGCTATACCTGATTGCTCTTATCCAGTCTTATGAATGGAAACTTCTAGACATTGAAGGCTGAGTTGCTCATTTCTACCCCAAGCTCACATTCCAACATGTGGAATGTTGGACAGGACACATTTCCGTCTGGATGTCCCATGAGTACCTCTGGCTCAGCATCTCAAAAGCTAATCCAGGGATCTGGCTCTGGATAAGAAGGAGAAGTACGCTGCACCCTGTCTCTCTTACTTGATTTGGTGCAGCTCTAATATGCAGACCAGTGACTGGAAGAGTCCGAGCAGCAGTAGATTGGGGGGAAAGAGGAATTCAAAGAACCTCTGAATAGCTGGTGAGTGTCCCACTCTTCCTCCGGTAGTCCTCAGCCCTGATAAAAGGCAGCCTGAAACCTGGAAACCGGAACCAGGTCATGGACAGAGAGGTCCAGGAGATACCCTTTTAGCTCTAGCTTTAGGGTAGGAAAGGGAGTTCCTGAGCTTAGAGACTCCATTGTCTTTTCCTCTTGCTGTTCTGCATACCCACCCCCAGCCCATCCCTCCAGAAGAGTGGCAGTGGGTTCCCAGGGACAAACACATTCTGCTGTTCTGACTTTTGCCTTTATCTCTATAGCGGTATTTTGAAGGACAGATGTCCATTTTTGCCAGGTCCAATACATCCTTTATATTTATTCAAATTGTCCCCATTTTTAAAATATTCATCTTTTCTTCCCATAGCTCCAAATTCCCATCTGGTGTTGTTTTTCCTTCAACCTAAAGGACATCTGTGAGAATTTCTTGTAGTGTGGGGTCTGTCTGGGGCAACAAATGCTCTCAGCTTTTATTTATCTGAAAAGTCTTCATTTTACTTGTATTTTGTGGAGAGAGACACATAATATATCAAGTTGACTTTTCTTTCATGTCTTTGAAGATAATTCTTTTAGTCTTCTAGCCCCAACTTAGGAGAAGTTAGCTATCAGTCTTCGTCGAATCCCTCCTTACACAGTTTGCCTGTCCTCCCACCCCATTTTTTGGTGTTTTCAAGTTGGCTTTTACTATTTGTCTTTCAGCAGTTTGACCATGATATGGTTATATACGCTTTGATTTGCATTTGGACTCTAAATTTTTTGCTTGGGGCTCGTTATGATTTGGATAAGAGGTGTTCCCTGAAAGTTCTCATGTGAGTCAGTCCAAGAATGTTCAGATTATGATTAGATTAGATTTATGAGCGCTGTAACATAATGAGTGGGTCAATCCACTTGAAATCCATTTGAATGGATTAACCAGGTGGTAACTATAGGCACATTGGATGTGACCAGAGGAAGGAGTTCATTGGAGGTTTGCCTTTGGGGTGTATATTTTGTCCCTGGCACCTACCTCCCTTTCTCCCCCTCTTCTCTCTCTCTCTCTCTCTCTCTCTCTCTCTCTCTCTCTCTCTCTCTCTCTCTCACTGAGCAGCTTTCCTGCCCCTGCCCTTCTGCCCTGATGTTCTTCCTGGCTGAGGGTCTAGAGCTATGGAATTGGGTGACTACGACTGAACCTCTTCTAAGTAGGTCTACTCAGGTCTTTTCATCATCGTTATAAAAAGTTCACTAATACAGAGGTTGTTGAGCTTCATGAATATATGAGTTGCTGTTTTGGATCAAATAAATAAAATTTCCCATCAGTATGGCTCCATTTATTTTTTTTATTTTTCCTGTATCATTTTCTATCTTCTCTCATTTCTTAAACTTCTTGAAATAGAACCAGAACTCACCAAGGCTCTGTTAATTTTTAAAAATTTCTTCTCTGCCCTTCATTTTAGATGGTTCATAATGTGCCATCTTCATGGTTACTATTCCTTTTTGTTTATTTGTTTTCTTCACTAAGCTACAAATTCCAGAAAATGGTTTTTGTTGTTGTTGTTGTTGTGTTGTGTTGTTAGGTGTTTTTCAGTGCTAAGATTTTCAGTTGATTTTTTTTTCCCTTTTTTGTACCAGGAGTTGAACCCAGGGTCACTTAACCACTGAGTCACATCACCAACTCTTTTTATTTGGGGACAGGATCTCTCTAAGTGACCTAGGGCCTCACTAAGTTGCAGATGCTGGCTGAACTTTCAATCCTCCTGCTTCAGCTTCCCAAGTCAGTGGGATTATAGGTGTGCACCTTGGTGCCCTACTATTTGATTCTTTTTACAATGTACATATCACTCCTATCAATTCCCTATCTTTCCATACATTATATGTATGCTATCGTATGGGTTCATTAATGTATTTGTCATAATTATGTAAAATTCTTTTTTAAAAATATTTATTTTTTTTTTTTAGTTTTAGGTGGTCACAATATCTTTATTTTATTTTTATGTGGTGCTGAGAATCGAACCCAGTTCCTCACGCATGCTAGGCAAGCGCTCTACCACTTGAGCCACATCCCCAGCCCCTATGTAAAATTCTTGTTACTTTTTTTCCATCTAGTTGGTCTATGGGCCTCTTTCCTCTTGTATCTTTACAAGTTTAGTAAATTTTTATTTTATACTAGGTATTATAGGTAGCACTTTTATAGAGACTCTGGATTCTGTTATCTTCCTATTAAAAGTGATTTTTGTCTCAGGAATTAGTTAAGTGGCAGATTAGATGACCTGGTTTTATGAAGGATTGATTTTTAGGGTGAATCTATTTCTGTTTTGCAACTAGTATAGGATGAACCCCTTAGTCCTGAGTCCTAAGGCATAGCATCTGTGTTTTAATTTTAAAAGCTTGAGACCTTGATTAAGTCTGTCTCATTTGGCAGGACTAGAAATCCACACTCTGCGTCCCTGTGCTGGGCAGCTGTTGAAATATCTGCTCAGCAATTCCAGCTTTCTAGCTATTGTTTGAATATTAGTTCTCATCAGAACTAATGTTGAAACTTAGTTTTTGGAGGCGCAGCAGTGTTGGAACTTGGGGCCTGGTGGGAGGTGTTTGCATAGTGAGGTTGGAGCCTTTGTGAAGGAATTATTGCTGTTCTCTGGTGGGCGAATGCATTAGCTGTGTGGTAGTTGTCCCTTTTCTGTTTTTGTAGGAGCCCACTTACCCTCCTGCTTTTCTAGGATGCACAGAACAGCATGAGGCCCTCACCAGAAACCAAGCAGATGCTGGTGCTTTGATCTTAAACTTTCCAGCCTTGCAGAACCATGAGCCAAAATAAAACTTTTCTTTATAAGTTATCCAGTCTCAGGTATTCTGTTATAGCAACAGAAAATGGATTAATTCAGGCTTCTTAGGGTTTCATCCCATGGCATGTGTAGACTAGGGGTCAGTTAATGATTCCAGGGGCATATCTACACAAATCTGGGGGATACCCTATGAGATTCCCTCTTTTTCTGGAATCTCTCTCAATTTCAGGTCTCTTTGACAGCTCCATACTTCATCTTTCAATTCCTCAGTTTCATAAAACTGCCACTTTCTGATGCAACACGATGTACCACATGCTGGAAGATTGAGAAGTACCTTTAGAGGGAAAAGGTCATACAAATGTGGATCTTACTCAGTAAGGGTCAAATCCACAGCAATTTTAGCCGGTTGTTTGTTTGTTCCCAGAATTTACAATAGTTATTGGTAAGAAAGTTTCCAAACATTCCTTTCTGCCATTTCTGCTTTAGAATTTGTGTCTGCTTTCTCTCTGTTCTGTTCTGGATAATTTCATCACATATATTTTTTCCATGCATTACATTTCTAAGTTTGTTTCGGTGAATATTTAATCTGTCAGTTTGGTTTCAATGACTGTGTTTTTCATTTCTAGACATTCCTTTTCCATCCGCCTTTCCCCCCTCCCCAAGGTCTTATTCTTTTCTTGTGTTTTTAATTTCTTTTTGAGCCCCTAGCCATTTTGACAATACTTATTTTACAACCTCTTTCTGGGAACTGTTACCTGCATATCCTGGGGGTGTCAAATCAAGTTACTTATTCCGCCAATTGACTTCTACCCATGGTGGTTTGTATCATTGTGTGCTTGAAAGTTTAACCCAGCTCCACATTTTGAGTTTGTCCACAGCTGAGTTTTATTTGTGGAAATGATCGGTGATTCTTTGGTGAAGATTATAACCCTCCAGAGAGGTTTTGCATTAAATTGATAGATAGCTCAGCACTCTCCGTGCCTGGGTACACTTTTAACTAATTTCTTAGCTTCAGGGTTCCTGCACCTTAGTGAACATGTTTCCAACTAAAGTGTAGACTAAAATTGCCAATGTCCTTGCAATATTCTTAGGTTGATGGACAGATTTATTTATATTTCTTTCTTTTAATAAGGAATTAACTATTTGGAAGTCCTGGCTCTGTAGGTGGTTTTGAGCCTCTGTGGGTTTGAGATCTTAATTCCTATTCCTAAAACCTGAGCCTCTAAGTTACTAAGACAGGAAAGTTCCTTCACCCCCAAATTCAGAACAGGCATACCATCAGCTCATATGCTGCCCTGGGGATTCGTCTCACTCTTTAGAGAGCTTAGCTACACATTTAAAACATTATTTTAAACATTATATCTACCATTACTGGATGTTTTGTTAAAGAAGGGTTTCTGTTCTCTCTCTTTTTTTTTTTTTTTTTTTTTTGCCACGTAGAGGAACATACAAGTTTGTTTTTTAGTATCATAACCAAGTGAGGGTTTTGTACAAAGACTGCGAAATTGGTGGTGCACAGGTGTTTTTTTTTTTAAATCCAGAATTTTCATGCAAAAAATCCACATTTCTATTTTCTCTTGAAAAATATGAATCTTGGGCAATATTGGGCCACAGTGTCATGTGGCAATCATAAGCAGAAGCTAAGTGGTGGCTTCCTTCTCTGAGATGGGATAACAGCTCCAGAGCTTGCCACAGTCACCACAGAACCCTGTAGACTTAACACGGTCCTGTTTTACTGTCCTTGCTACTAAAAGCATTAAAATTGCAAGCCCTGGGGCTCATAGAACTCTACCAGATTTTAACATGTGGCAATCTAGCAAATCATTTCTTTTAGGAAGCCTTTAGCTTTTAGCTCTTGAAAGTATATCTTTGTCTTGTTGTCTGACAAAACTAGAAGTTCTGACTGAAGCTGTCTTGAGATGTCACAAAGCCTCAGATAAGAGAGAGCTTCAGTTTATGCCAGCTTCATCCTTCCATAGACCAGCCTCCCTCCTCTGCCTCTTCCTTCCATGTACTAAACAATATGCTGTTTGCTTAGATTAAAGAGGACATGATAAAGGATGCAGACACGCAGTAGGGCATCAGAAGACCTGTGTTTCATTGCCAGACCTGCCTTTTATAGCTAGATGCATTGCTTCCAGAGGGACCAAGTGACAAACTCTCAGTGCCCATTTCTGATGTCATCTATCTGCTGCTGCTCCCCTCTCTTCCTTCCTTCAGGTGATAGGAGACATCAGGTGGGTTCTTTTTTTTATTAATCTAGTGATCTTTCAAGGGCACAATTACATTTGGAGAACTGTAAATATCTGAACAACTAACACCAGAGAGCCATTGTCCCTTGTGAAGAATGAGTTTAGAGATTACATTTTTTTTAAAAAACCAAATCTTTATGTCAGAGAAGAATCATAATTATCTCTGCCCATTGTGCCAATTCTCCACTGCTAAGGCAAAATCTCCTAGGTTTGCAAACGTTGTCAACTCATTCCCTTTAAACACACCCTGTGTGGTCAAAATAAAACATGAGCTATGGACAAAGCATGCCCCACTAATTTCAAGAAAGAAATCTTAGATAATGGGAAGAACTGTTTTTGATTTATGCATTTAATAAGTTAGATATATGAAACCTCAAAATGTAGCACTTAATTTTATATCCTTTTGCATTCCCCAAATGATTTCATATATAAATCTCCAGCCTCTTGTTAGTCCCAATGGGTAATCAAACCATTCACTCATTGTTATTTCCTCATAAAGCCCTAGCAGGGTGTGAGATAAAGAACAGATGCTTAGTCCAACTAATGTTTTCAAGGAATTGTAGATCTAGAAAGTGCTTGAAGAGCATTTAGTCTAGAGATGGCAAATAACAGGACACATGTAGAGCCACTATCCCTCATCCTCATGACTCATGTTACCTGGCACAGTACCTGAAATTTCTATTCTGGGCCTGTATTCTATTGGATCAAGATTGAGAATCTCCCCTAAGCCCTGCTTTTTTTCTTTCTTTCTTTTTTTTTTTTTATACTGGGGATTGAACCCAGGGGTGCTTAATCACTAAGTCACATCCCCAGCCCTTTTTAAATATAGTATTTAAAGACAGGAATTCTCCAAGTTGCTTAGGGCCTCTCTAAGTGGCTGAGGCTGGCTTTGAATTCTTGATCCTCCTGCCTCAGCCTCCTAAGCTGCTGGGATTACAGGCATGTGCCACCACACCCAGCCAAGCCCTACTTTCAAAGAATAGCATTTCCAAATGTATATCCTAAGAACCACTAGTTGTGTGGGCTATGCTTAAATATTAAATAAGAAGTTTCCAAGTAAGAGCAGTCAAGATTTAGTTGTGATCTTGACTCCAACTAGTTTAAGTAGCAAGGGAACAATAATTATTACAAATTTATTATATATTATTCCCTGGGAGGCCAGATTTGCCAGAAACAGTGCAGCCATGGCCAACAACAGGCAGAAAATAATGTCCAGCCACACACTGTGGCCCAGCTTCCAAAAAGACACTGCTGCTGCTGCTGCTATCACGTGCCACTTAGCAACCACGGCACTTGAGAGTGAACACCCACCAATCCAGCAGGGCCACCCATGGAACACAGGCATCTGCAGGAATTATGCTTATCCAGACATGCAGTCCCCAACAATGTCCCAACTTCCTCCTCCAGGTCTCACTGAGTCATCCCACTTCCTAGGGAATTGAATTGTAGGTAAATGTCAATGTTTGGAAAATGGAGACATGCATATAATATCTTCACCTGATCAGATTAGTTTAATTAAACAGGGTGTTTATGGAAGGACCATTTCCAAGCTTTTAAAATGCTGAAATTATTCTGAATTTCCAAAGTGAGTTTTTAAACATTATTTTAATCAGGACACACCTTTCCCCTAACTTCCCTGAATGAATGTGTTCTATGGAAGCTGATTTAGGAAAGACCACATGAAACTGTTAATTCAGCAGCTGTGGGTCAGCATTAACAAGTTCCATCCTGCAAAAGCATAAGGACTTGGCAAATTCTTTGTATTTTTATTTGTGCATTATGGTTATACATAATATTGGAATCATTTTGACATAATCATATAAGCATAGAATATAATTTGACATAATCATACAAGCATGGGGACTTCAGTCCCTAGTACTTCCCTTTTTCCTCCCTTCCTCCTCTTCCTGTTCCCTTCCTCTACTCTATGGATCTTCCTGCTATTATTTACAGGAATAAATAATATTTATTTAGTGCTTTATAGATATACATAAAGGTGAAATTCATTATGGTGCGTTCATATAAGTACATGGCATAAGTTGGTCAGTTTCATTCTAACCATCCTCTTCTTTCCCATTCCTCCTCCCTCCCCTTCAATTCCCTTCCTTTGCTCCACTGACCTCCCTTCTATTTTCTTGGGATTTTCATCCCCTCACCCCTACCTTTATTTCGTCAAGTTTCTACATGACAGAAAACATTTGACCCCTTGACTTTCTGAATCTGGCTTTATCTCACTTAGCATGATGTTCTCCAGTTCCACCCATTTGCCGTCAAATGCCATAATTTTCTTTTTCTTTATGCCTGAGTAACACTCCATTGCATATACCATATTTTCTTTATCCATTTGTCTGTTATGGTACCTGGGCTGATTTCATAATTTGGCTATTCTGAATTATGCTGCTATAAACATGAATGTGCATTTATCATTATAGCATACTGATTTGAATTCAAAAGCCTTGGTAAATTTTGAAGGACAGCCAACAGAAGGGATAAGGGACCAGGGTCTTCAAGATGGCGACTTGTGTATGCAACTATGGTGGGAGCCCTGAGCAGATATGGGCTACCTTAGCCGACATAGCCTAGTTGTCTGCCTAGGGGTAAAGAACAACTGTGTCTGCATTATTCCTTGGCAGCAGTTTCTGAAAACCATAGATCACTGCTCAGTGCAGATTAGCAAACTGAGCCCACCGAGTGTATTTCATCAAGGGCTTTTGATTTAAAATCTGAGATTATCAGCATTCCTGAATGTGAAAGGTCATTTTCTTTTCTACTAATGACTCACTTGTTGAAAGCAAACATCAGTTTGCAGATTACTAAAAAAGAGCATTTACTCGTAATTTGCAACACATTATCATGTGGGAATCAGATTACAGCTAAGGATCTCCTTGTAAAACAAGCTTTAACATTTATTACATTTCTGGAGAAATATATGTGTTCTTTGCCTCTGTGAGGATGTTGTAATAGACTTTATATGGGGTTGGGGTTGGGGGAAGAATGCTATCTTGATGCTACATGGCTGCTGACATGAAATAAACTCAGTCTAGAAAAGTAGAGTCAGCCCCAGTCCTTGCCCAAAAGGATTCCCACAGAAATGAGTTAAAACATAAGGAGGGGGGCACACGTTGGCTGATCTCATAGAGATGGAATCTCTGAGGATGCAGAAAGAGCAATGAAAGTCTGTGACCAGGCAGAGAATGGGCAGGGGGTCAATAGGTGAAATATCTTGCCTTTCTTTTTCTGCCCCAGGTGTAACTTTGCAGCAGAACGGGTCTTCATTCTGTCCAGCCAGAGCCAGCACTCAAAAACTGGATTTCTTCCAATGAGTTCCCAATCTATTTTTCTGTTCATCTACCCTTGGGTGTTCTGAATCATTCCAGCAAGGTGGTATATTCTTCCTGAGTTTCCTCACTCCAATAATTGGAGCACGCTATATTTTGGATCTTAAATATCTACCACAGGCTCCCATGTTCAAGGTTAAATCTTTAAGGTGGTGCCATCTGAAGGTGGTAGAACCTTGGAGAGGTAGCCCTGATAGGAGGTCTTCAGATCGTGGGGGATGTTATGGTTTGGATGTGAGGTGTCCCCCAGAAGCTCATGTTGTGAGACAATGCAAGAAGTTTCTGAGGAGAATCGATTGGGTTGTGAGAGTCTTCACCCAATCCGTGAATTAATCCCCTGATAGGGGTTAACTGAGTGGAAACTGAGGTGGTGGGGTGTAGCTAGAGGAAGTGGTTCCTTGGGGGCATGGCTATGGGATATCTCTTTTTATTTGGAAAGTGGAGTCTCTCTCATTCTCTCTCTCTCTTTTTATTTCCTTATCACCATGTGAGCTTCTTCCCTCTGCCACACTGGGCTGCCATGATGTTCTGCCTTACCTCGAACCCTGAGGAATGGAGCTGGTCTTCTATGAACGAAGGCCTCTGAAACTGTGAGCCCTTAATAAACTTTTTCTACAATTGTTCTGGTTGGGTCTTTTAGTCACAGCAGCAAAATAGCTGACTAAAATAAGGACCATGTCCTTGGAGAGGATTATGAGGCCCCAAAGTGTTTATTACTCTATTTTCCTCCCTAACCATAACAGTTTTGCTCTGCTCTGCCATGTGTTCCCACCATAATGTGCTGCTTTGCTGCAGCTCCAAACTCACAGAGTCCGTTGATTGTGGCCTGGAATCTCTAAAAGTGTGAACCAAAATAAACCTTTTCTTTTTGTAAGTTGAATTATCTCTGGTATTTGTAATAGTGATAAATAGCTAACTAATGCAGAGTATTTCTGCCCTCATTCCTTAAATGGCTACTTCCCACATCTAATCAGTAAATACACGTAAAGCAGGAGTTATCCAGATTATTAGTTCTTGGACCCTGCTACACTCTTAATAATGATTGAGATTCTTAAAAAGCTTTTGTTTATGAGTACTGTGACCAATCCATATTTCCCATATTGAATGCAGACCACTTTAGAAATTGACTACAATTTAAAAAGGAATGTTTAAAACACAAGAATAAACAAGCCTATTTTGCCGTTTTGGCTTAAACATGGTTTGTCCCCACCAAAACTTAGGTTGAAGTTTAATTCTCAGTTCAGCCGTATCGGGAGGTGGGGCCTAGTAGTAGGTGTTTGGTTGGTGGGAATGGAGCCCTCACGGTTTGATTAATGCTTTTCTTACAAGAGTGAGTTGTCTTCCTTGTAGGACTGGATTCGTTTTTACAAGAGCAGGATGATATGCAGCAAGTCCACCTCTCATGTTCTATCTCTTGCTCATATTCTTGTTTGCCCTTCTGCTTTTCATCATGGTGAAAGCAACATAAGGCCCTCACTAGCAGCAACTGCCCAGCCTTGGACTTCCCAGCCTCCAAACCCATGAGCTAAATTCATCCTTTTCCTTTATAAATCACCCAGTCTCAGGTATTTACCGAGTAGACCCTAGAGAGATGGTCTCATCACACACCAAAGATAAGCATGACCAGATCGTGATGGTAGTTGTTTGCCAGGCTTAGGTTCAAAAGTGTCCTACAGATAATAAGGAGCCATGAAAAGAATTCTAGGTAGGGGATTGTCACCATCAGACACATGATTTAGAAGATCAGTGAGGTGGGAAGTGTTGGATGAAAGCAGAGAGACTATTTGCTGATGCTCTAGAGCAGCCATTTTCAAAGTGTCTGAGCACCCTGGGGGCCCTCAAGATCTTGGTGGTCTGGGAGGTCAAAACTATAAATACTGCTAAAAAGGGATTTTCTTTTTCACTTCTGTGCTTTTACTGGCATACATTGGAGTCTTCCAGAAGCTAAATGGTTTCCAGGTTTCCTCAGCACTCTTCCCTCTTCTTCCATGGTCCCGCCATGAGCTCCTCACAGATACAGATGTCCCTCTCCATCACAAAGAGTAGGTAAGCCCCTTGAGGATATAAGCCATTTTCACTTGTCTTTATTACTAGACTTGAGTACAGTGACTGGCATGATTCCTGAGACATGGTAGACGCTCCAAAAATGATTTGCTGATAAATGACTAGTGGAACTCAGATGTGAATGTATGCTGTCTCACTAGGATGGTCGAACCCCAAGTCTATGCCTCCTCCAACACAGCCCTTCTCCCTACCCGAGATTCTGCTGTTGGCAGTGTGGTGTTCTCACACAGCCCTTGTGCAAACTTCAGTCATCTATAAATCTTCCCTCACCCTCAGCCCCCTTGTCCAACCAGCTACTTAGAGCTCTTATTTTATCTCTGTCATATCTCTTACATCCATTTTTCTCCTTTCTGCCCTCCCCTGCCACCACTCTGTTTCCTTATTATCTCCCACTTGACCATTCGCCTAGCTTCCTCATTTTCTGGCAGACACAGCCCCAGTTTCTACACAGTGAGCTTCTTAAGGGCAAAAATTGTATTCTTCACCCAATTTCCTGGCTTACTGTGCAGGAGTCAAAAAATTGTCTTTTGAATGAAAAGGTAATCTTCCCTCCACTATTTACACCATCTCAATTTTTTTTTTCAGAGCAACCTCTAATCACATCCTCTACCTATTCAGAAAATTTCTGTTTTCATTTCTGCATTGCTGATGCCCAGGTCCACATCCCCTCAGTTCCTGAGTTCACCTGGTCAATTTTCCATCTCAAAAGCTTGCATCATTTTTTTTTCTTTCTGAAAGTTTTCCCCAACATCAAGGGAGTTTTCCTACAGAAGCAATAACCCAGAAGTTGGGAAAAGCCAACACCCCTGAGGACAATCTCAACCGATGGGGGGACTGGAAGTCACTAGCTAAATATCTTCATCTTCTCATTCCTAGGAGGTGTTTTCTAAAGCATGTTCCTCAGGGTCTCAGGAGCCCAGCAGAATTGAGGCAGCAGAATTGAGGTCTCTTTGTCCTTTCAGTAAGTCACTTACTTAACAAATATCCCATTTGTTTTTCTCCATCCTCCTATCTCAATTTCCCTACTTCTGCCTTTGTGTCCCCTGATATTCTTCCCAAATAAACTCTCTGAACCCAAACAGTGTCACTGAACCAAATCCAAAATTCTTAGTCTATTATTCCAAGCACCCCATAAGTTGATTTTAACCTGTGTTTCCAGGCATCTGCTATCTCACACATATTTCTTATACAGAGTCCATCCCCTGGCTTAAATGGGAGTCTTGATGATCCCCAGACCACCTTACTCCACCTTACCAGGTCATCATCATCCTGTAGGTTTGTTCCCACAGGAAGAGAGTGAGAACACTGTGATTGGCTTAAGCCAATGTAGCTCTTTACTTAATGTGGTAAAGGACCCAGCTCAACCCATGGCTACAGCATTGGGGCTCTTTGAACAAATGAAAGTAGAAGGCACAGCGGATGGATTAGCAACCAATGGTGTCTGCCACAAATAGACAGCAAGAAGGTCAAAAAGAAAGAAAATAGGTAGTCACCAAATTCAACACAAGATGATCAAGATGTGATGGTGGATGAGGTGAGTTCTCTGGCATTTACTCCAGGAACAGGGTATTTTTGTAGTGTCCCATTCCCTTTGACCCCCTCCCTGGTCTCTAGCATGAGCCTTCCCAAGGCTGGCCCCTAACACACCATATGGAGACATCATCTGACCCACCAGGCCTCTGCTGTAACTGCTCCTGCCAGGATAAGGCCACCACTTTCCCACTGCCTGTTTTAAGAGGTTGCCAACCCCAGCTACAAAGTCTCCTTACAAAGCCATTAGCTCTAGCTTCACCCTTGGGTTTTGCCAGACACATGGATTTCTGTGCCACCTGGTTGCAGAGAATTTCCATCTGTGCTCTGGAGCTGCCATAGATTATGAGATGTTAATCAAAAATACCCACTCGAAGTGCTTTGGGAGCACCTCTGCTTTTTGGTTTATTGATGTGTTCATTTTGAGTGAAGATATATTTCTGGTGCTGTCATGAATTCATTTTGAGACATATTAAAGAAGGATTTTTTCCTAGCAGCTTGCTTCAGAATATTGGTCCCTAAAGACCAGGTGCTTTTCACAGCTCCTTAGAGGCCCATAAATATGAGGGATGGAAAAAGGCAGCCGGGCATCTCACTTGAAATCCAAACCTACTGGAATTCCATTTGCATACCTCCCTTAACCTAGCATTCACTACCCACTTCTCTGCTAGTCTGCTTGTGTGCATCAGCAAGAAGGAGCAATGAGACTCTTGAAGTATAATGCTCTTCAAGAAAGATGTTTATGCCCCAGCTAGGTGACAGATATTTCCTCCCACAGGGCATGGCACATTCAGGAGCTGTGTTCAAATGAATTTTCCTACAAGTTCAAACAACAACCTTTGCAAAGAGATGGAATGGCCACCGTGTTAGAGAGCCTGGGCCCCATTCCTGACCTGCCACTTCTCCCTAGTAGTGACCCAGACAAGCGGCTTGAACGTCTGGGTGTCTTCTCTCTGACCAGCACGATCTGATGGACATTCTACCTTCTTCCCTGGATCTGTACTAACAGATAAGTGCTTTATCAAAGTGTGTTTGAACCTGTCCTGCAGCTCGAGGTCAGATTTTTCTCCCTAGAGTGTCAGTTACCAGCCTGAAGCTAGAAGTCTTCAGATAGTCAAGTTAGTTCTCCCCTAATGGAGAAGAGTCTGGGATCTCCAGGTTCTTCTCCAAAGTTAATGTGTAATTGGGATCCTACTTGGGCCAGTTACAGGATATTCCTGAAGTGCTGTGACTCTTTCCTTGTCACTAGACCACCAATGGATTCTCTGCAGTTATGATCTGCCAAAAAGGTCATCCATCTACTAGGTGACTTGGATGAGCATTCCTCCTGCTGACCCCAGCAGATGAGTAACTCACAGCCATGACAACAAATCACGGGGAGAAAACCCAAATTCAATGGGTACTTTGGGTAACAAACAACACCAGGAATCAAATAAGCCAGACGCTCAGTTAAGCAATTTAGAGGAATTTTAGCTTAAATCAGAAGATGTGACCGTTGATAACAGTCGTGGCTAAAGTGATATTTTCTTAAATTTTATTTTTGAAGGAGACTTGGGGAGGATAAAAAATGATTTCTTCCAGAGTTTTGCTGTATTAGAAGCCAAATACGGTAATTGATCTTGGAGTCAACATTACTCACTGGAAATTGGAAGTTGGAATCTGGAAATGAGATGGCCGAATATTCCTTACAGACCTGTCTCTAGCTATATAGAAAGGGTCAGGGTCACCTATGGCAGCTTGGCCAGCTGCCAGGTGATTTTCCAGGCCACAGCGCTAAATGGCAAATTAAGCGTGGTTCTTGCCATTGTCCAGGCAGAGTGGACCTCACTTCCGCAGAATCACTTCCTTCCCTGTTGGGACTGCAGACGAGTTTCCTGACTTGGGGAGTTGAAGTTTCCATCCATGAAATGAAGATAGACCCCTCACAGTAGAGTGGGGAGGGCCTGTTTCTCCAAGAGCTGGGCACGGATCAGCAACCCTGGCTGAATGTGGCCACAGATATTTTAGTCCCTTTCTTCTGTGTTCTCCTATCTAAAGACAGAGAGGCAGTTAAAGCTACAGAACATACTGCCAGCTGAAACAGAAGGAAAAATTGCCCATTGTAACTATAATTGCTTAGACAGATTCTGACACCAAGTACCAGCATTAAAGTAGAGGAACTGAAGGCAGACGTCACTTTGAAGGAGAGTGTGGAAGGTAGCCATTCCAGTAGGCGAGGATCTTTGTATGATGTCATTAGTCTTGTCCAGTTTTACGTAGACAAGTGTTTATTTTAAAGCTAGTACTATGAAACACTAATACAGTCCATTGTGTAGATTAACCCAGAACCTGTCACATAGTAGTATCTTCATAAATATTTGTTAAATAAGATAACCCTTGGATTCAATTAGAGAAGAAATCCAGAAAAGTCAAGAATGGAGAAAAATGTTCAATAAATACTGGGTAAATGAATATGGAGAGTTTTCTGGAACCAGATGTCCTGAGTTCAAATCCCAGCTCTTCCACCTTCTGACTCTGGGCCAGTCCCATAACTTCTCTGTGCCTCAGTTGACCCATCTATACAATGCAGATGATAATTTTCACCAGGTAATTCTCTGAAAATATCAAATTAGTTGTTTTTTTTAACTCTCTAGTTCATGAAAAGAACTAATAAGATTTTCTGACAGAACAGATGAGAAGTTAGGATACTTATAGACATTTTAATAAAGAAATATTAAGAAAAGATTGCTAAATTAGATATAATTCAGGTGATATCTAAAATGCCACAGTTTGCTGGGGTTATCTGTTTCACTGATGAGAAGCTGTTTGTCAATCTGCTAGGCTAACATCTTCCAACTAACTTTCCCTGAGTCTGAGGAATTTAGACAAAATTAAGCAATGAAGTGAACCAAAGAACTTGTCAGGAAAACTGTTGGGAGGGCTTTTTGTCCTTTATGATATTGCTTTCATTCCCAGTTTGAATAATTTTTCTGACCACACACACCTTACTGAGCTATCATGAGAGTTAAATGGGTTAATACTTTCGAACTCCTTAAGACAACACCTTATTTACTTACTAAATGCTACTCCAGTTCTTCTATGGCTTTCCCCAGTTGATAAGTCTATTTAATAATGGCACAGAAGGGAATTTAAAGGAAAAGCCAGAAACATTAGCATTGCCTTTAATGATCCAATCAGGAGAGACTTCTCACTGTTAAATCAGAAGAGAAGTGTTCTGTTGTAACACCAGCATTAAAATTAGCATTCTGCTGGGTGTGGTGATGCACACCTGTAAATCCCAGTGACTCAGAAGGCTGAGGCAGGAAGAGTTCAAGTTCAAAGCCAGCTTCAGCAACTTAGTGAGACACTAAAAAACTCAATGAGACCTTGTCTATAAACAAAACACCAGAAACCCCAAGGATGTGGCTGAGTGGTTAAGTGCCCCTGGATTCGATACCTGGTACCAAAATCAATCAATCAATCAATCAATCAATCATTGCGTGATTTTATGTAACTTGGAGCAAAATGGAGCAATAACATGTGTTGGGGAGGGAATCAGAGAAGAGGGAAAGAAACAAAGTGTTCACCCCTCACCAGCCACATCCAGCTGACCCTCAAATCCTCCCAGAAGTCTCTGGAATCCTCTCTTCTTCGTGGTCCTCACTCTTGCCTCTCCGGTGTTGGTGCAGGTTCCTCACTGAGCTCCCTATTCCCTGCTATTCCTCCTACCTGCCCTTTGTCCTCCATTCAGATACCTGTGCCTGCTGCCAATACACCAACCCAATCCTGGCATCACCCAGAACTCAAACCTGCACAATTACCTGTTCCCCATAGCAACATCCAAGACGCCCCTCCCACTATTCTCAACGCAGTTTCCTCCTCTGACTCTGTGTGATCTGCTGCCTCCTCCTCATTCACGGTGGACCCCCAAGCTCAGGGGCTTCCTGCAGTTCATACTTTTGCCCACTTCTCCTCACAGCCCACATTCATACTTTCAAATCACTGCTAAGATTTGGATCTTGAGTGTTCCCTGAAGCCTGCATGTTAGAGGCTTGGGTCCCAGCTTGGAAATGTTGGGAATTTGTGGAGACTCTTAAGAGGTGAGGCTAAGTGGGAAGTTTTGGGATCTTGGGGAGCATGCTTTTAAAGAGGATTATGGACCCAAGTATCTTCTCCCTTTTTTTGCTTCCCAACCATGAGGAAAACAGTTTTACTCTGCCATGTGCTCCTACTATGTGCTGCCTCTCTACAGGACTAAAAGAAGCAGGACCAACCGATTGTGGACTGACACCTCTATAACTGGGAGCCAAAATTAACCTTTCCTCTTTATAAGGTGACCCACTCAGGTATTTGTTACAGTGACATAAAGCTAACGCATCACTCTAAAATAATCTCTGCTGTAAAAGTTTAGCTAAGCCCCAAGCACGTCCCTCCTCTCCACCCTCTCAACTCTTCATGCCTCCCTTGGCAATATCCATCACAAGGCAAGCTGTGCAGTTAAGGAGCTGATCTTCCTCAAGACTGTGAGCCCTCAGAGGGCAGGGCTGAGTTTCACTGAATCTCATGGTTCCCAGCCTCCAGGCCTGTCCCAGGCACTGTCATTAGAAATGCATATGCTCATGCTCAGGTCTCTAGCCTTCTTCCAAGATTTTGCTGAGACGGAGCTGCCTATTAGCAAACATAAACATCTTGCCATATCGCAGGGCATCTGGCTAGATACATTCCTCCACCTTCCCTTGGAATGTGGGTAGAAATGTGTATACCAGGCTGGCTTGCGACATCTTTCCACATAGCCCCCAGTCCCTCCTTCTGTATATTATGTGAGTTAAAAGATTGGAAAATAAACGGAGAATATGAAAGAAAAAGGACCAGGATGAGAAAAAGTGATTTCTAGCATTTAGTAGAAGGAATCTCAGTGTCAAGTCCACTAAACATTTATTTAGGCTTCATCAGCTGGCTTTGTACCACTTGAGTTCAATGCCTCACGCGGCCCATACAATGACCATGCTGTTCTGTTTCCTATGAAAAGCAAAGTGAAACTATGTCACTTTTCAAGAAGTGAAAATATAAGGGAAGAAATATTTCCTGAGAGGAAAATAGCAGCCAAGACCCTAGCCCAAGACCTGGGATTTTCAGACGTGGAAACCGTATACAGAAAAATCCCACCATACAATGATAATAAACGATGTTGGCTTAAGACTTCTAACAATGCTCTTAGTAGAAGTGACTGAGGAAAGGTGATATGATTTGCGCCAACTTTCTTACTAGGTTCCTCACTGAGGGCTGAAGCACCAAGAAGAACGTGAGGAAGCAAGAACCTCTGTCCTCATGGACACCTTCCACCCACCCCCCTTCCCCAGGGCTGTAGGGGCAGCCACTCCACCAACTGGGCCCTATTCCAGGCCAGAGAGAGGGGCCTGGGCTATGTCACAGGAGAGAGTAGCCTCCTGAGAAGTCTGCAGGAGAGCAAAGTTTATTTTCCTTGTATGTCTATAAATAAATGGTTTCAATTGGAAAACATACATCTGGAGCATCGTTGTATTGCCAAACAGAGCCTCGTCATAATACGACAACAGCATCCAGAAGGCTGCCTGTCTTTCTCGTGAAATGTGTTGGCTTGTGCTTTTCGTCTCCACGTGCTTAGTGCATGCACATCACCCAGGCACCGTAAGGCATCTTCAGGTTGGAACCAGGCAAGGATGTGGGGGAAACTGGCGTCAGAGTGTGGCCCTAAGTTTCCAGGTTCTTGGCTTAGTTCTGTCACTGCTTCGACTTCCCACAACCCACCATTTAACCTCTCAGCATCTCGATACCATTCTCTGGAAAGGGACAGTGCAGGCATTCAGTATTCTTCAAAAATTTGAACTTGGAATACTAGATAAATAAGCTCTGCAAAAATCTTCATTATAGGATTCTTGAAAGCGGAAAATCTCATGGTATATCTAAATTAGATTTTGAATTTATATATATATAATTTATATATAATATATGATTATGAATATGTCACAGGGGAGAATATATATATGTATACATATGTGTGTGTGTGTGTGTGTGTGTATATATATATATATATATATATATATATATATATATGGGGGAGGGAGGGAAGAAGAGAGATATTGAGATTTTATATACATTTTTCAGGAACATTTTCTGAGTCCCATGCCCTGTTAGTGCTTAATCAATAATTCCTGTTTTGACTTGATTGCAAGGCATTTTTAAACTAGAGAACAACAGTATGTTAACTAAACAGAACACACCATTATTATAGTCATAGATTGTTATCCCTAAAGAGGACCTTGGAAATCATTTTATTCTAACTCTTCACATTGCAGCTGGGAAACTAAACCCCAGTGAAGTGAATTAATGTCTATTTCTAATATTTCAAAATATAGTGCCTGTATAGAGCTCTTCATAATGTTAGAGTGCTGACCCCATAAATTGAAACATCTCAGAACTAAATACCAAGTGTTTCTACAACAACTGGGTTTCCCAGAGCTATCTACTTGCACAATTATTTGTGTATCTGTTACCATTAATATCTCTTCCTTTTGTTAAGAAATAAAAAGAGATCTGAAGGGGGAAGGAGTAGGAGTTATGTGGGAGAGACGTTTGTTTTTCTTCTTTCAGACTCTCTCATATTCTTTTCATGACACAATGTGGACTTTGAGGTGTCCTCTTAGGTCCACAAGGATCTCATGTGAACCAAAAGAACATTCCCATTTCAGAAGACCCCTGCTGCTGTTTTTGTTATCTTTGAAGTATTTTTTCATGGAGTCTGACAGCCATCCTTGTTCAGACACAGCTCTGAGAAATCCTTGGTCTCTCTCGTGCTCTCGTAGGGAGCATGTTTCGGGGGACTCGGGAATGGTAGGAAGTGTAGACAGCCAAGCTGTGGTGGTTAGGCTGAGGTCAGGGGTTGGAGACTTGCTGGTTGGAGTAGGAAGAGGGCTGTGTCAGGCTGTTCAACAAGGTCTATACCATCTTCAGTCCTGCTTTACCGGTGGGAGGACGGAAGCTGAGAGCATTAGCCATGGGTGCTGTGTCTAGGTTCCCCAGCATTCCTGAAGAGGAACCCTCAGTACTTAGCCTTGTGCTCATTCAAAAATAAGTGTCCCCTCCTCAAATGAAAAGAAGTTATTTAGGATGTCATTGATTGAATTATCAACAAGTTTGTTCAGGCTCTACCCAAGGAAAGCAGGACACTGGGAGGGATGGGGGTGTGGCTTCCTTCTTCCCAGCTGAATGAAGTGACTCAGGACAGAGGCTTGTGAATGGAAGATAGAGTAGCGGGTGGGAAAGTGAAAATATAAAGAATGGAAAGCACTCTGGTTCTGGGGTTCCAGTGCTAAATTTGCCACCTGTGTATTCAACCTGTGGTTCCATGAATCAGACTTCCGAAGTCAGTCAGAGAGCCATCAGGATGCAGGCTGTGTCCGCACAGGTATGTCTGCTGGGCTTGGGGGGGGCTCTTCACTGAGTGGTGTGCAAGGCAAAGGAGGGTTCAGCACACCCAAGTTTACCTACCCAGCACAGACTGGGTGCTCCCTGCTCAACCCCATGCCCACCACAGAAGTGACTGCAAGGGGTTCATGGAATCCCCAAGACTTGGACACCTAGTAGCTACAGGCAGGTGAGAGAAGTAACTTTCGGGGCCACCTGGAGAGAAGGCGGGACTTATGAGTACTGGGGACCCTGCATTCTTGTTCTTGTACACTTGAGGAACATCCAGAATCTACCTTCACTGGGGAATGTCATGAGAAACAACACTCTGGAAACCTCCAAATTTCTCCTTGTCCCCTTAAGGAGCAGCAGCAAGAGTGAAGCCAAGTTTTGTGGAGCCTAAAAATTACATGGTGGGAGAACTTTCTAGAATATATATATATTCATTCATAATTTCATTTATATATATATATAAAGATATACATGGATGAAATTATGAATACAAATTGGTGTGAAAATAAATATTTTCAAATAAGAAGTGAAACCACAAGTGACAATTTTAAAGATCTGATAAATACCCCAAACATCACAAAATCCAGAAACATATTTTTATTAGTTACCAGCCTCACACCTATAAATGTTTTGCACATTTTCCTGGCTGCCATTTGATCACCTTTTCCTATGACAACAATATTATAATAGCATTTCCTACACAGGGAAAGACAACTCAGTTCCAGTCCTTGTTTTCAAACTGTACTCTTACAATTCTGAAACCCATTCGACAATGTTTTACAGTTTTTTTCAAGACTGTAATCAAATTTGGGGAAAATTCTATCAAGTTTCTTTCACATAGGAACTGAACGATTTAAGGGTATTTCAAGTGTTCTAACATATTGTCTCATCCTAAATATTTTAAAGCGTTGATAGCATTCAAATATTCTAAATATTTTATAACACTAGTGTATCATATATCTTAATAGTGAGCACGAGTTTGTCCATCAATGTCAATATTTTGTGTTGGATCAACAAAACATCTCTTCAGTGAGCTCATGTGAGGGACTCTCCTCCTCATTAATTGAATTATCAAATAATCTCAGAATCTACTCATTTTTTCAGTTAAAAATCGTGTCATATATATATATCTACTATGATAGTTATTTCTATTTCTATATCTGAATAACTACACAGAGAAATGCCACATAAATCCGTAGAGTCACGTGAGTGTATCTTATTAAACCCAAGCAAAATGGATTCCCTGGGCTACTTCCCTGCAGCTACCCCCCAAATGTCCACAGCCATTTCAATACCACTCAATACAGAGAGAAGATAATAGATTGGGAAGAAACATCCTGGAAAAGGCCTTAACTGATGGCCTTCTTCTCTTTGGCCGACTTCGTCCTTTCTATCCCACTCGACTTCTCTACTCAAGAACGAAATTTAGTCTATGAAATTTAGCTAGAATTTGTGAATGCTGCCCACACAAATGCCTTTAGGTCATTCTAGTATTTATAAGATGACTTGTACTACCTGCACGTCTACCTGCTCTTGGAGTTCCCCCTGTATCCCAGTTCCTCAGTGATGCCTAGTGCAGCACAGGTCAGGGAGGTGGTTGGTGAATGAATCTGTCACACTCCAGGCCCTTGTCATGAGAGTTCGAGCTTTTTTAGAAAGTTTTGTACAGAAGACCTTGCTCAGCATGAAACGATTGATCATAATAATGATGGTAGTCTGAGCCTTATGATGTTTGAGAGTTATATAAATCCTAGGAGGTCCCTGGAGCAGGATTATATTCTCCATTTTACAAATGAAGAAGCTGAAGGGTGGACTTGTCCAAAGCCACACAGTTGAATTGGATCCAAATTGGGTTTCTAATCCAGGGCTCTGACCCTTTTTATTGTGCTCCATATTCTACATCAGGTTGCCAGACTGTCACTGGCATCTGGTAAGAATGTTCACTTCTTTTTATGGGAGGCCAAGTCTGACTTGCTACTTGTACTTATACTTTGAGTTGTGAAATATTAGCATTTGTGCTTTAAAAAAAAGAGAGTGAATATTCTTTATAGGTTCTACTTAACTTCACAACAACCTTGGGTGTGGGCATTGTTGAGTAGCTCCATGTCACAGAGTCTCAACACTATCAACTTATGGAAGATTTATAACAAATGACAGATTCAGAATTCAAATCCCAAATGGCTCCCATTCACAGACTCCAGTGAGATTGAAGTCCCACAGTTGGAAGCTGACTGGTTGGGTTGGAAATTAAGTACGTGGATATCACACACTATAAAAATGCAAAAAATTATGCTTATATATAAAATGACACATAATTACAATAAATTATTTGGAGAGGACTATTATGACATGTGATATTCATCTAATTAAGAATTAAGCATTCTATCATCCATGGGGCTGGCTTTAAGGACCCTAGGAGATGGCCTCAAGGTATGAAGCTCTTTGCTTGTTTGGGGAATTATCATATAATTATGATAATTATTATGATAATATACCTCCAAAGTTGGAGGTATGTTAGCTTATGGCTCCATTGGAAATCCCTAAGAACTATCCTAGAGAAGGGGGCCAGCCTTGGAAAACTAGCTTCTGATCAGGTCTTGTGAGGTTTTTTGTGGAGCGGGGAAGTGGGGAAGGTGGTTACTGACTGGGATGTGAACCCAGAGGCACTTTATCAGGGTTTTGTTAAGTTGCTTAAGGCCTTGCTAAATTGCTGAGGCTGGTCTCTGATTTATGATCCTCTGGTCTCACCCTCCCAAGTCACTAGGATGACAGGCATGCACCACCCCAGGAGACTGACCTTAAACTCATGTCCACACCACCAGAGTCCCCCACTCAGTCCAGTACCTTGCCTATTCACTTAGTCAACAAATGTAGCTAGACAGGAAGGGGAGATAAACGAAATGTAATCCCTCTCCTTGTTCTCCTAGTCGTCCTGGCCAGCTCTGTTGAAGGAGCATGGTAGTGTGTGTGCAGGAGGTAGGCTAAGATTTGATTGGTGAAGACGTTGCATTGGGTGCTGCTCTGAGAATGCAACATTTATCCTGTTCAATATTTCTCAACCCAAACTCTACTTCAGAGAGTTAAAATCTTTGAAATTTCCAATTTGACACCCTTAATTATCTATGTATGTCACACATATTTGTGTTTTATTAAACTCATCAATAAACAGCAAGTGCCATTTATGTATTCTTTCATGGGTGGTCTAAACTGTTAATCACTTTGAGATTATTTTTAAAGGAAGCTATAGAATTGAAGTTAGGCATACAATCTGGAAATTGAGATGATTAGTATGATTATTATTAGTGAATTCTATTTACTCATTTTTCTATCCTCATAATTAAAAAAAAAATGTGACTGCAAATAAGTTAGTAGCTCCCCAAGGACAGAGCTACTTAGGGTATAATTTCTCTTAAGTATCAGTGGACATTTTGGCCTAAATGTTTTTAAAACTATGTACCTTTAGTAGTGAAGGTTATACAGTTATGACTCAGTTGACCACTCTTGGCCAGCATCCGAGCTCCTTTTGTTCCCAGCTTGCCACCAGGTTACATACTCAGAGGGGAGTGGCACATGACTCTGTTCTCTCTCAGCCATGTAACTGGATTCTGGTCACTGGAATAGGAAAGGAAATGTACCACTTCTGTTCATGAAAACCTCTTTCGTCCAATCTTTATTCTTTCACCATCCTCTTGTGGAATTGTGAGACTTGGACAGGATTGGGGCGGAGATGTCAAACAGAAGGAAAATGGGTCTGGGAGACCACACGGAGCAAATTCTCAGTTGCAGGCCCATCTGTGTTGGTCTGTGTTGTGAGCAAGATATTACATTTTTTTATGTTAAACTGTTCCAAATTCAGTGATGATTGTTAAAGCAGTCAACGCACCTGGACTAATATATGGAACAAAATGTGCTACAGACAGGTAGAAGGTAAATTCTGCAATTGAAAATGGAGACCCATCACAGGTTTTGAAGCAGACTTGATACATGAGCAGGTTGGAGAGGATGTAAGGTCTGAACGTGGACCATATTGGATGGAGTTGGTCATTCTGGGACAAACGGGGCAGGGATGTGAGTTCAGAGAGTAGGTCTAGAACTTGGATTCAGCCCAAGGGAAGCAGTTAGCATGAAAAGGGTGCTGGGATTCATAGTCCAGGAAACTGGGGCTCCCTGGTAAGAATCCCAGCCTGGAGTCCAAGGCAGGAAGCTCAATCATGGGGGACGGGGAACTTCAGGGAGGAAACTCAGCCAAAGTCAATCTGGAGAGAAACCTAATCCTTTTCTGGAACATGCATGGGGGCCTGGTCTCTCACTTTAAGACTTCAATCACTGAGTAACGCTCACAGAAGTGGTTTTTCTTTGCTAAGTTCTTACATTTAAAAAAAAAAAAAGAATCAGAAAACTTTTGAAGTGGGAATGGAAAACGGAGAAACAGTCGACATTAGTTTCTCCTTGGTAGTATTTTAAAAAGAGCATGTTTGTGTTTTGTTAGGTCTTGAGTTCAAAGGTAATTGTTTCCTCGCAGGACAGAAAAAGACAAGAAACATTGAAGGGGAGTTTTACACTTAGATCTTGAGACTTATAACTAAGAGAAATAGAGGTGCAGATTCACTTTCTTTTGGAAAGTTCTGAGCACACTAAGCATTCCTTGGGTGTCACTTTTTTTTTTTAATCTCACTTTTTAAAAATCATTATTTACTCATTCAATCAAAAAAAAAAAATACTGAGTCCTGCTTCTGTGCCCCCAAATCTGGCAGAATCTGACAGGGGAAGAAAAGAATTGTAAGAATACATCTCTGCCCGCTTCCATTAGGAGCCTCCTTCAATGCATTTACCAAATGTCTATTAAGCCACTCTTTGGGGGAACCCTTTTCTAGCTTGGGGAAACAACATTGAATAGGAGTTCACAGTCTAACAGATGGGCAGATGAACAAGTAAGAAACACACAAAACAGCCCATTTCAGAGTGCCATGATGATAGGTGGCACCACAAACAGGCCTGGCTTGCATATCGCCCTGCAGGTGCTCTACCATCTCAGGCACCTATATTTTGACAACATAAATGTTTGCTGAGCCCATCTGCATCTGGAACCTCTCACTAATATTAATAGAATGGCAACAAAGGAAACCATTGAAAATGACCTAACCCCCATGAAATTTAATATGTGTTTATAACTCATTCAAAATAAGCACCTCATAGGTGTGTGTAACCTAGTGAGTGACGGCAGTCACAAACCCGACTGCGAACTTAACAGTGCAAAAATGAAACTTTTAGCATTTGTGGTTACTCCAGTGAATCTATAAATTCAGTTCTCTTTGGGAGCCGAGCATAACCTGAAAACAACCAAGGCAATCAATGTGAGATTTCAAGAAAGAGGTTTGAGAGTGTATACTCTCTCTATTCAAGTTCAAGGTTGCGTGGGGGAAGGGTAAGAGGCCCAAGGGGGTGAATGTCCACATTATCACTTGATGATGTTGGCTTCCACTGAGAAGGTCCTGTCCTGTGCGTTTCTCAGTGCACAATTTCCCCATGCACACACGCATGTGCACATACCCACAGATCTCTGTCCAGATGGGGACTCGGTGCTGTTTCTGTGCTGCTCCTGAGCTTATGAGAAATAGCTGGCTGCTCCCTACCTGCACCAAAGGGTGAGAAACTCTCTGAGGCTGTGCAGGTCCCAACTCAACTTCCAGGCCATGTAGGGACTTCAGAACAGGACAATCATGCTGGTCACTCCCTACACCTCAGTGCCAGAAACTGCACTGAACCCTCAAGGCACTGGTGTCCTCCACCCATTGCTCTCTGGAGTCTTCTCTTCTCCCAGGATCCTCCAAACCCTTGGATGCCACACAGTAGGTGGCCCTTGCTCTTCCCTCCACATGCAGGAGAGGCCCATGGAGCAAGGGCTCCTTGCGTCTCCAATCTAAAGAAACTTTGTCTTTCTTCTGAAAGCGGGACTCTTTGCTGTTAATCTTCCTTGCTTTTTCCTGGGTTTTGGTTTTGGAAGATTCCCTTCTGGATTCCTGCATGTGGTCTCACTGGTTTTTGTTATATGCTTGTCCTGTTCTCTTTGATCCATCTCCAGCTTCTCCTCAGCAGATCGATCAGATTAATGACTACCTTCTATCAGAGTGATTTTTATCAACTACAGAGGATTCTGTCTCAGCAACTGAAAAGCAAGTTCTGATATTATAATTTAGAATCTACACTCTACATTCTTTTACAAATGCATTATTGTGGCCCTAGCTATCTCCATTCCTAATTGCCACAGCACAGATCTGGGCAAATGCAGAAGTTTGAGGAGGCTTGAGTCTCCTCTAAAATACATTCTATAAAACGACTCCTACAAATCATCTTCCCCTTCTTGCACTGTGAAGGGGAGTGACATTATATATAGGCACCCTCTGATTGGGGGGCAACCACTGAATGATTTTCTGTTTAGATACTCTTTAGAAAAGCCTGCTCTTCTCTGCTCTATTTACTTGGCAGTCTCTTGCTCTGTGATTACTGCCTGTATTGCATCATTCTCCCAGCGACAACAACAGAGGTTTTAGATGATTCCTCTATTGTTGAAGTTTTGCTTGTTGGATGTCACCCGTACCTGTGTATACACTCTCAAACCCCTACAGAGCTCTGAGAGGAGAGAAGGGAATGATTAAGTCTGCTTGGGGAATAAACACACTGGCAAGGGGCATTGAAGCTCTCACACAGGAGGTGCCATTTGCACTAGGTTTAAAGAACAAATAGAATTTCATTATACGGGGGCATGCCTTGGCACTTGTCCTGAGAGTGGCAGATTGTCGCGAGCACAAGAAAAGGAACGCGATAGAGGCCACGGAGCCCAAATGCTCATGATATGAGAAGGACAGAGGTGACATCTGCAGTTGAAACACATGACACTTGTAGAGGCATATCTATGGCAAGTGCTCAACCTGGTTGTCAGAGTATAAAAAAAAAAAAAAATACACACCAGAAAGCCCTCAAAAACATGGATGAAAATGTAAAAAAGACTACCAAACTCAGAATCCAAGAGAGCCGCTCTCTCCCCTTCAATTTCAAAACATCCTTTATTTATGAGACCTTTGAATAAGAATCACACACTCTGAAGAATAAAGACCCCGCCTCATTAAGTGTCATTTTAAGTTACTAATTGCTACCCACACCCCCTGGCACTCAACGAAGAGAGGTGCCATTCATTCCCCTCAGCTGCCTATTGATGAAGAACACAAGCCTCTAAAAATAGAACCACCATCAAGAAGGATGCTTAGACCATCCCCAGGGGTTCCTTGTGCGTTAGAACTCCTGTCCTTTCCCACCTCCTCTGGCTAAATCACCTGAGTAAATAAAATCCCAAACAGTAGTGCCTCCAAAATAATGAAACGCCAAGAGCTTAAGTATTTGATTTGGACAAACACTTAACTCCACTTAGTTCTTTCTACCTCCAAATCCTCAAATTATGAAGAGTGAAAGCTTGCGTCCCCTAAGGAGGAGAGAAGAGAGCTATCAATGGCCTCTTGGACATTTCTGTCTCCTGGTGGTCTCTTGGTGTTTTAGTGGTTAGTTTTGCCATATTTAAATTTCCCCATTTGTGCAGGGTCTAGAGATGAGCGAGAAGCCCCCCATCCCAGAGCAGGATCGCTAGAAAGCCAGCAAGGGGGACGATTCTCAAATTGCAATGAATGTTTCAAGAGCCATCTACACTTCACAGAAATGGGGATTATGACCCTGAGAAAGAGATTGACCACAGAAATCACCTTCACTCCTGCTTTTAAAAACTCACATTGCCAATGAGGAGACCTGCACGCTCATTTTGGATCCCCGATGTCTCAGCAGCGAGGAACTTGAGAAAGTCACGTGTTCAGAGGGCAAAGCTGCTCTCCATGGCAGTCACCCCCACGTTCAGTCTCTTTCTCACCGTGCAGCTCCCCTTCCTGAGACTGCTGCAGGTGGCATCTGCCACTCCAGGCAATCATTCTTCCGCAGCATTGGCACTGTCATTTACACTGTGAAATGTGTCACACGCTTCATATTTTTCGTCTTGGAGTGTCCTTTTACTGTTTTATGGCTAGGGACCTGTCTACCCTGGTAACTTCATACCTCCCGTTAAACCAAGAGATCAGCGACTCAACACTGACCTCCACTGGTTGACATGGAAATACCTAGTCCCTCTCTCCAAACTGTGGCCATTCTCACAGGGCAGCAGGGAGCCCTGGGCACTTGAGATGGAGATGCTAGCTTGAAATTTAAAATGATTATTAATCCACCTTCTAGGGGGTACATATTTAGATTCTGGGAAACTCTGATCCAACAGCAGGCTCTGAGACTTCAATATTGGTGTGCCTCTGTGTCCTCTTTTATTACCACAAACCACCAAGATCATGTAGCCGCATTTTGCCTACAACAGATTTGGGAGTTCAAGGTGGAATTCCTAGGGGTCTGAGAAATCGAGGTCACTCTGTTTCCATGGTGGTGTTACTAAGGGATACTAATTTGCCAACTGATTTATTATCACCTTTTAAATGCCTCAAACTCCGATTGTGGTCATTGTAACCCCATTTTCAGTTGCCATGATAACCTCACCCACATTCTCAGCTTGTGCCAGGTGCCACCTTGCTAATACCTTGGTGGGCCTCAAGAAAGTGGGCAACGTTGGCCTGCTTGAATGAGTGCCATGTTATGGTTTGGATATAAGGTGTCCGCCGAAGGCTACTGTGTAAATGTTCAGAGCTAAAAATGATTCAGTGATGAGAGCTGTAACCTAACCAGTGGATTAATCCATTTGATGGATTAATAATTTGTATTGGGTGGTAACTACAGGAAGGCAGAGTGTGGCTAGAGGAAGTAGGTCATTAGGGGCGTGCACTTGAGGATTATATCTTGTTCCCGTGACTTGTCTCCCCTCTTCCTGGCTGTCCTGAGCAGTTTTCCTCCACCACGCCCTTCTGCCATGATGTGCTACCTCACTGGGCCCAGAGAATGGAATTGGCCGACCACGAACTGAACCTCTGAAACTGTGAGCCAAAATAATCTTCTTCTCTCTAAATTGTTCTTGTTAGGTATTTTGGTCACAGTGACGAATAGCTGGCTCACACAGCCACCAATGCCGGGTGTGTTTCTCTCCCTGGGGGTAGTCAGAATTTGGAACCAGACAGAGTTTTCTGGAGAGGTGCAAGTCAAAGTCAACAAGGACACCTCTGCCTACAGGAAAAAAAAAAAAAAAAAAACAGGACCTGACCTGTTGCATTTCCATCCAGAGCAGCCCATCTGGAATCTGGCGACTTGTTGCTTGTGATGGAAGCCTGACAGGCCTCCACCGAGGAGTGCGTGGTAGGAGAAGAGAGTAGTTGGGGGAGGAAGCACCTGCCATCTGGTCCCACTAAGCAGAGTAGGTCAGAAAGGGCTGAGCCAAATAACTCAACAGATGTCCCTTGGTATCCAGAAAACTGGAGCCCAAAACAAAACTGTCAGCTAGCAAACCTGTTTCTTGATGTTGGTGTCTGCATTTGCCTATCTGGTCAACAACTATGCAGTGATGAATTTTAAGCAGAAATTTTAAAATGTGTGTTTGCCACCAATACCAAAAATGGAGTGAAAAGATAGATATATTTGTTGCTTCAATGCCCTTTATTTTTATTTTTTTAAAGAGAGAGTGAGAGAGAGAGAGAGAGAGAGAGAGAGAGAGAGAGAATTTTTTTTAATATTAATTTTTTAGTTTTCGGCGGACACAAATCTTTGTTTGTATGTGGTGCTGAGGATGGAACCCGGACTTCACTCATGTCAGGCAAGTGCGCTACCAGTTGAGCCACATCCCCAGCCCTCAATGCCCTTTAAAGTATACTTTTATTTAATTTTTGAATATGTAATACATATTCATGTACTAAACTTAAAAGGCACCAAATAAAAAGTAACTCTCTTATCCCTGTCCCAGGGACAACCAGCTCCCTGCCGAGTTGGCAGCCATTTACTTAATGACATGTGGATCCTTCCAAACACAGTTGATGTGTGTGTGTGTGTGTGTGTGTGTGTGTAATGCAATTTTGATGCCAGATTATTTAGACTTTATGTCTTGTCTTTCTTTCCACATGACAATATACCTTAAATAAACTTGCATATCATTACATAAAATATTGACTTTTTAGTTGTATTATATGGCATTTCATTGTGTTGTGTTCTAAATTTATTTAATCTGTGCTCTCCTGAAAACATCTAGGCAGTTTCAAAGTTTTTACATTTATAGGTAATATATTAATAATTCACTGGTTCAAAATCACTTCACACATTTGCAAATATATCTGTAGGAAAAATTCCTGGAATTGAAATTGTCAAGTTAGAGTACATTGTTCATTTTTAAAAATTTTGCCAAATTCTGATATTATATCTATTTATATTCCAACCATCAGTATAAATGGCTGGCTCTTGCTTTCCTCATGGACTCAGTTTATCAAAAAAAAAAAAAGTACTGATCTTTGCCAATCTGCGATGAAACGGTAATTTCTTATAGTTTAACTTGAAATTCTCTTATTTTTAGTGATTTAATATTGCTTTGTTTTCTTTTATTAGATTGTTAGACTTTTTGATTTATAAGAACTCTGTCTATATTAGAATATTCTATATTAAGAAAATTAGCCCGTTAAAGTGTGTCAAATAAGGTAGCTACCAGCCACATATGGCTCTTTGAACATTCAAAATATGAATGTGGAGTTATCCAGTAAGCATAAAACACACAACAGATTTCTTAATATACACAAAATAAAGAATGAAGATATTTCACTTACAATATTTTGTGTTACTTGTTGAAATACTTGGGATTTTTCAAGCTAAACACACTATTAAAATTTATTTCACCCATTTGTTACATAGCCTAATTACAGTATTAGAAAATTCGAAATACAAATGTGTCTTGCACTGTATCTCTGTTGGACAGTGCTAGTCTAGGAGTTACAGTTTTTCATCCAGTTTGTTTAATAGGGTTTCGTGTTCACCATATTTGTGCAATATTTCTACCCATGTCCTATTATTTGAGTTTCCTTCTTTAGGAACACCAGTTACGTGTATATTTGATTTATGCTGTTTGCACTACCTGCCAATCACATAATCCTTTTAAACTTCCTGTGTGTTTATTTATTCTTTTTACTAGCATTTCCCCAGTCCTCTTCCATATCCCTTCCTGTTTTTTCAGCATCTCCTGCGTGTGTGAATTTGCCAATTTGACCTTTATTCCTATGATATTTGTTGGTTTTTGTCTTTTTTCATATCTTCCCTTAATACTACTGGCACATGCCTAATTTAACTCTATTGTTTAGGTTGTTTCCTGTGAAATTGCTGATAGGTGACTTCACTCGTTTTCATCAAGGACATTTGGTCACAATTTTCATCTGCCTCATGGGGCACTTTTCTAGTGAATAATTCTTGGTTGCTGTCTTGGTTTTCTTCTTTCTTTCCTCCCATCTATTAATATTTTTGTTAGATCCTGACTGATTCCTTTGGATCATTCACAACGGAATAAGTTTTTCCTGAAATTAGCTCTTTCTAAAAGGCCTCTGTGAGAAAGTATATGTCATGTTCCAGCTGGTGGGGGTTTAGAAGTTGGTTATTTTCACCTTTATTTATTCATTTATTGTTATCAGAAACTTTGGGCCATTCAAAAAGCAAAGTCTCTGTGCTCCTCACTAACATACCAATTGTGCTGCTTCAAGTATCTCTCTCTCCCTTTTTTCCCTATGACTTCTCATTCAGTCTTATTTCACCTTCTCTTTCTGGAAAACTCACAAGTTTGGGGTCCAGGGACACTCTCATTCAAGCTAATGTCTTTATTGCTATAGAACAAGGTCAGCAAGCTACAGCCTCCTGACTTGTTTTTATAAATAAAGTTTTATTGAAACATAGCCATGCCTCTTTCTTTATCATAATGATTGCTTTAGTACTAACAGCATTGCTGAATTCTTGTGGCAGACTGTATGCGGCTTACAAAGCCTAGAATATTTACCATCTGGCTGCCTAAGGGAAAAATAATGCTGGCCCCTATTGTAAAAAGCTGAGTTTACATTTCATTTATGTCACTTGGAACTGTGCACTTATGACTTTTTCTGAGCTCCCATCCAAGGGCATCCCAGCTCTGGAGCTTCCTATGTCCCTGTTTGACCTTCCCCAAGTCTAAATCAGTCTCTCTCTCTCTCTCTCTCTCTCTCTCTCTCTCTCTCTCATCCTCACCACCACCACCATCACCACCATTCCTGCCATTTCCTAGTTTCACAAAAGGTAGGCTATGCATTGCTGTTTTTCTTGCATTGGGTGGCTTTTCTGAGATGCAAGTGAGAAAATACTTTCTCTACATGTGAAAATTAGGTTATCAGATAATATCCCAAGAAGTTGGTTTTTTGTTCACTTCTTTGGTGGGTTTTGTTTTCACCATTTGAGAGACATCCTAGAATACTAATATCTTCATCCTAAATATATGTAGATCTTTTCTCTTTAATTTCATGATTTTAGGACACACACAATTCTTCTTAAGTATAATTTGATCTCTCAATGGAGAACATAAACACAATTTTTTAGAAGCCTTAGTAAAATTTGCTTTGTAGTTTCCATTGACCTAAATTCTGACTCAATTAAAGTAGACAGTGCAAAGTAATATTTAGCACTTGAAACTTCTCCAGTAACTGTAAATAAAGATCTGCTGCAAATATTTTTAAATAGATGAAAATAATCTTTTAAGCACTCCCAATTTCACCCTCAAATTCTTCAAGTAAGTCTTGTTTAGTTCTATATTGGGCTTATTTGAAAATTAAACCAAAATTGTGCTGAGAGCCACAGCCGAGTCTGTATGGCCCCTGGCATTTTGCCAACAGTATTGATTGACAGGCAAGGCGTTAATATCCGCCTCTGCCGCTACTTTTGAGTTCTAGCGCTATTTTGAGTTCTCACGGGGATTCCCCGGGAGTTCCCATTGGTTGGCGAAGTGCAGGAGGAGGGATTTCCCGGGGAGATATTTCCGGCGGGGAGTTCCTGCAGGAGCCTCGTGGCTTTCGGGAGGATTCCCCAGGAGCGTGTGTGAGGTTTTTTTCTTGCAGTAAAAAAATAAAGTCTGTTCTTGCTTCAGTGGCTCGTGATTTGTGCCCAGCCAGACTGCGGCAAAATTGTTTGATCTTTTGTATTGTATATTTACCCCAAGCCATAGGGTCCCAATATCTTTGCAAAGTTTAATTACACATTACCTACAAATGTAATTCTTAAGATGAAGCAAAATTCCTGCTGTAATTACACTTTATAGTACTTCCTGCCTGTTTCTCTGCTGTTGGCTTTTCTGCTGATTAAGAATAGCCTGCTGCTGCAAGCTACCAAAGTGTAATGTTGTTAAGATGTATGTGAGAATTCATTCGTAGCTTAGGCTGGCATCTTAAAAACGTCAATTTTTAAATAAATTTTATCTAACTTGTAATTTTGTAATCATTAATAGATTTCAATGCACTTTACTATATGAGCCAAAATGTTAGAGATATAAAATGATTTTATACTAGCTTCTTCTTTTTTATATATATACTAGCTTCTTTAAGAAGAGTTCAGCTACTTCTTGGACTCTTGCTTCATTCTCTTTCTGGATTTCATGTATGCCATTTATCTACTAATGATGGTTGCCAAAAATAAACAAATCAGAAGGGAGAAGGAGGAGAAGGAAGAAGTGGGTAGGAGAAGAAGAAAAGAAAGAGAAAGAGAAGGAGGGAGGGAAGAAGGAAGGAAGGAAGGAAGGAAGGAAGGAAGGAAGGAAGGAAAAAGCACGCAATAGAATTTGATATTTCCCTGCCTTTTCTTGTTCTTCTGAGCATCAGAATCCAGGTACCCCTACCTACAAATTCTTTTTTCAGACATAAATTTCCTTTTTGACTATTGAGTTAAAAAAATATGTATTATCATTTTCAAGGACAAGGGAGTTTTTCAATGGGAAATCCTGAAGTCAGATTTGCCTTTAAAAAAAAAAAAAAGGAAAGAGAATTATAGGAATTCTTTCATGGACATTTCAGGAAACTTGAAAGTCTGAAGTGAAGGGAAGAAAGAAGGAACCACAGGGATCTTCTCATCTCCAGCTCACAAAGTATCTCTGGGCATCACCAACTTCAGTCCCTCTGCTTCTGATTGTTCTGATTGGGGGCGGGGGAGTAGAGGTAGAGAGAAACCACCCCACGGCCTAGTCTAAGGAGGTCATTGGGAGTTCATTTCCCAAAAGAGATAAAGCCAAAAGGAAAGGACTTTCTTTCTAAGAGAAGGGATCATGTGTGCGAAGGCCAGGGGGGATGGTGGCTGAGAAGGGGTCATGGCAATGCGAAGGTGACCGCTGACACTTTCAATTCAAGGGGGAGTGGGTGAGGTCCATTCCACTAGGCATCACACTGTGAAGTCTTTAGCTTTGTAGACTTATTGGGAACTCAAAGATCATGAAGAAATGAGCAACACCAAATACATCTTTAGCTTTATCAGAAATAAAGAAACACAGCTCAGCCCTTCATACCCGTCGGCCATTTTTCATTTGTGCACCAAGGCAAACCCACCAGATGGAAATGGAGACATTTGGGCACAAGTTGCTCATCTGAATGTGAACAGAGCAGTTTCCAAGCATCTACCCTATCCTGAGGGAACCACAGCATCACCAATCAATATGGAGTTCAGCATGTCCACATCCATCCAACGCGTACTTGAGGCAGTTGGAAAAAACTAGGTGACTGTGTGTGGGGACATCCATTCTGTGCTTTGTTTTATTTCAATATGCATTTATTGACTCAACTATATACATTTCTGTGATGTTGGAAGTACTGAAGTGAGAGGGTACTTTTGGAAGAAGTGTACTTGAACATGATTGCTGTGAGAACAGAGTTCCTTATCTGCCTTGTACAGGACTCGCCTTCAGTCCACATCAGGCGCCCAGGAGACATATGCAGAGTGATCGGATGAATGTGTGGATAAAAGGAAGTCCCCCTGGCCACCCGGTGTCTCCTGTATTTCTGTTATTGAGTTGGTAGAAGTGCCAATAAAGAAGATCAGAACTCCAAAAGGCAGAGTCAGTATGGGGTAGATAGGGGTAAAAAAGAAGACTAATTTATTAATTGCATCTAAGAGTCAATTTGGGTATAATGTGATGTACTCAAATGAGAAATTGCTGATGTTTTTGCAAATAGAGCTTTCCTATAAAACCATGAGTTTTAAAATTCTCTCTTCATTTCAAAAGAAAAATGGAAGGAAAGAAGGAAGGAAGGAAAGAAAGAGAGAGAAGAAATAAAAGAAAGAAAATTAGAAAAGTCAGTAGGAATAAAAAAAGGAAATAAAAAGCTGCAAAGAGAAATTACAATGGCATCCTAGGGTATATTTTAAATTAGAAGGCACTTCAGCAAAATCACTGTGTTGAGGATGTTTTTAAATGGGATCAGTTCCCAGGTTCTCAGTCAATTCCACATGTCAGGGAGCTCATCTACCTACTCAGCTGACCTAAGCATGAAAATGATAACAGCCACTTGATGGACAGTCAGATAAAGCTTTGTGACTTTTTCTCACCAACCACCAGCCCCACTGGAGATATTAATCACTGCAGTTTCTACCTTGTACCAGATATTGAGAAAGTAAAACCTAAGAAATTCATTTTAATGTATTTAGGTCAAAGAGAGTGAGAGAGAGGTTTCACTCCATCTATTCCAGAAAATATAGGCATCTTGGGACTGAGCATTTCTTTCAATCCTTGCCCAAAGGTAATCACATTAGGAACACTGTATGCACTTGGGGTGATAAAAACCGAGCTGTGGTCTAACCCATTGCATAATTTTCATTCTAAAATTACTTTACACTGGACATAATGACCCCATCAGTCAACCTATCATCTGACCGGTTAAATGAAGTAAGAAAATAATCTCAGCTGGTCTCAGAGGAGTGTGAATTCAACTGCTTGAGGGGCTGAGATTTCCTGAGAGTTTGTTCTAGATCTCTGTTGGGACAGGCAGCATTCAATCTTACCTTCCTCCTCCGCGGGAAAGGCCATCAGGCCAAGCGAGAAGCCGACTCTGATGAAGCTCGTAACCCGAGATGGAAACACTTAACCAAGCCAAACCAAAAAAAAAAAATTCTTTTCAGTGGATCTAATGCACATCAATTGTTCCTAATTAGGCAGTTTTACTTGAAAAGTTCTCCCCTGGCGCTGAAAGAGAGCTCTCCTAAGTGTCTGGGAAACAAAGGTATGCAGGACCCAAAAGTCAGAGTTCATTGAAAAAATCACAGCTGCATAAACAATGCTGGCTCGCTACAAGGAGAAAATCTATAGTGTTTGTCAGGAAAAAGCAAACACCTTAGGGACTCTGTGACACAGTGTCACACTTGATGATCCTTCGAGCATGTAGTATGAGAACAGATCAACAACAGAAGCAGCTTTTTTGTGATGTCTGGGGATAGCAATTTTTTTTTAACTTGACCCATTATTCATTTCCCATTTCAGGATGACTTTACATGCAGACCAATTAGACTTCTGTGGATATCAGGATAAGAATCTAGGGGGATGGATCCTTCACCACCTTATTTGCTATGCTTTCTTTCTGAAAGAGAATAAATTTTCCTCCAAACAAACAAGCAACAAAAAACTAAATTCTCTGGAGAATTTCACTGATGGTGGGCATCCACTCAGGGTGCTATTGCCTCCCAGGTCTAGAATTTTGGTCCTGTCTTCTAACAACGTTCTCCAGATGGACCTCAAATTTCATGCAGGGCTAAACTCGATTCCAAAATGAATCCAAAATTCCCATCCTTAAAAGAAAGTCCATTAAATAAAATAAAAATATATTTACTGCCTAATATTACTCTTATTTTCTAAAAGAAATTAATTTTTTAACAACAAAGATAAGGACAGAAAAACTAAGCCTGAATTTCTCAAAAGGATGACAGCCTTGGACTGAATACATTTAGCCGTGGGACCACACACTCTGGCTCCTCAGTCCCTCTCATTTCACTCCTGAAAGTTGAAGCCTGTGTTAGGAACTGGCCGGGTCTACCAACTGGCATGTAGGATTTGCTGGCCAGGGGAAGGTCCACAGGGAGCCTCCTATGCCAAGGGCCATCCAAAGGGGAGGTGTTGTGCTATCCACACAGAGCCTTCCATGCCGTTAACCATATCTCAGCAATCTATAAGTGTTTCATAAGAGCCTTGGGAGGAATTCAACTGTTGTGAATTTTTTAGTTTATTTAAAAGTTTGGCAAATTTATATTTAACACCCCTAGAGTCTTAAATCTTGACGGTCCCATGGAATTTCAAAGAGCTTAATGATGTTTTCTTCTGAATGACCTTGACCCCAGAAATTCACTTTTAAAAATAGTGTTTCTGTAAAAAGGATTCTAAACATTTTCAGAATCACTTGTGGTACCAGTAAAAGCATGTAGGACTTGTGGTTCTATACAAGAAGCTTTGTGTTCAGGTTTGTGCATATGCAGGTATGTGTGTTTCGTGTGTGTGTGTGTGTGTGTGTGTGTGTGTGTGTGTGTGTAAACATATACACACACTTGTGAAGTTAGGTGCACCCGTCAGGGAGACATCTACTTTTGTGAGGTGTCCAGGACCCTGCAACTTGTTGCTCTGACCCTAACAGATAAACTTCACTCTCTTTTGGTCCTTTATAAGGAGCATCTAACATGAAAGGGAAATGCAGCTTCAGAGCCTGTAGGCAGAACACAATGTTAAGGATCCGGAGAAAGCCTTTAGAATGAGAAGCAACCAGAAAATTGAGAAGAAGAGCACTCAGAAGATGTTGTCCCCCTAGGCAACAAATTTCCTAAAATGAGTCCTCGGGCTTCCAGGGGCCTGTCTCTACCGAGCAGACCTGCTCTTGAGCTTTCTCCTGGACATAGCCCTCTTATCTGTTTAACAGAAAGGCTCAGAATTGGCTGGGCCTTCTGTCCTAGAAAGGATGTGATGATTGGTATTTCTGAGAGGGAAATTTGCTCACCTGCAAAATGTTCTTGGCAGGGACTTTTGTGGTTTGGCCCAGGGAGAAAAAGGGCCCATCCAATGGTTTTAGCATTGACGTTCCCTTCCAGCATCACCAGCCTTCCAGCCATGACCACATGGTCTGGGGATGCTGAGCTAAGTGTGGGAAGACTAGCTACCCCAACAGCCTGCTGTGTTTGTTTTAGAGCTTTTAAATGTAAGGCTGGATCAGGAGTAAGGGGAACTGGATCCCACCTCCTGCTTTATGTTTAAAAGTCTGCAAAGGGAGAGAAAGTTGGTGAATATCAGTGTTTTGTTTTTATTAATTTATTTACAGTATTTGTCCTTTTCTTCTGTAGCAGAATTCTGTTTTAAATAGAAATGCTATTTGAAAGGTGGCTTAAATAATAAACTTGGAGCCAGACTGATGCTAGGGAGAAGGACCTGGGGAAAGGGGCACTGGATCCCAGGCATGAGGCAGGCCACCCCGTGGGCCTTGCCTACTTCATCCATTCTGAGAACCTTCTTGTGAGACTTCAGAAGAAGATGGCGTTCAACAGATGTCCTTGCAGCCCTCCTGGTAGTATCACAGAAAGCTCACTGGGTGTGCATGTGTGGTGACCGTCTCAAAGGTAAGAAAAGCCACGGCAAGATCCACAGTTTACTTGAAGCTAAGCACATGGCAAGCAATTATAAAAGTCCTGCTAACTTACATCTGGGGGACACAGACTGATACCAAAACCACATTGGCTACAAACTTTAGTCTACTGAATAAAAACAAATGGCTTTCAATCAATCATGATTGGGGTTCAGAATAGAAGGGAGAACAGTGGAGTAGGAGAAAGAGAACAAGGGGGTGAGAGGAGGACAGGAAAGAAGAGAAACAACAGAAAAGAATTTACCATTTGATGTCATGGGCATGTATGAACATCACAGTGAATTCCACTTTAGGTATAACTATAATGCACCAATTAAAAGATTAATCAATTAAAAATAATAATTGGGATTCAGGGTATAACTTATTGATATACACATGAATACTATATGCAGTTTTTGTATGCATAAATCTAATTCATAGATAGATAAAATAATGGAGGAAAATTTTGACATGAAAGTAACAAAAGCTATCAAATGACAGGAAAAAACACGCATCTTGAAATTAAAACTTATTTTTAAAGTTTGTTTTGAACTGTTGCTTGTGAAAAACCAAAGTCCCCTGAAAAGATAAAAAGCCAAGTCAGTTCTTCCTTTTCCCTCTGAGGAGTCCACAGATGCCAGTACTCTGTGTGATGGTTTGAGAGCTGTGTCATGCCTAAGATACGCTTACATTGGTACATGAGTTTTACCAAAAATTCTGGAAGTCTTGGGAAGAAGAATAACATGAGCTTAAATATTGTCCCTTGGACAATGAAGAAAAAAAGTTTGTAATTTGTTTGCAGTTTTTTATGTCCAATAAAAACAACTTAAGGCAAAAGAGCTGTTTGTAAATGTTAAAGTAGCAACTCTGGAATTATATGGTAAAATAAACACATGTTTTGTGGCTCAGCCATCTTAAAACAACATGTATTATTTTGCATAAATTCTGTTTATTTTTATGATATATTTATTTCTTACCAACCATACCAAATTTGTGAATAGATGGAAATGGAATTTCTAGAAGATATTTTTCCTAGAAAGGTATTATTATTTAATTTAAAATGAAAGAACAAAGACTATATTTTGATCTTTGAAATAAATAACCAATTTATCTTAAAGAGCCTGAGCTCCCAGACTACATTTAGAATAATAAAAACAAAAATACAAAAATGACATTTAAGCAATACATATTTTTTAAAAAATTATATTGAATTTCAACATGATTTTTTAAATTATCAATGGATTTACCAGTGACACCTGGTAGGAGATCAAATAAGCAATATTTTTTCCAGGTATGGTGGTACACATTTATCATGCCAGCAACTCTGGAGACTGACGCAGGAGGATTATAAGTTCAAAGCCAGCCTCAGCAACTTAGTGAGGCGCTAAGTAACTTAGCAAGACCCTATTCTAAATGAAAAATAAAAAGGGCTGGGATGTGGCTCAGTGGTTAAGTGCCCCTGGGTTCAATCCCCAGTACCACCAAAAAAAAAAAAAAAAAGAAAAGAAAGAAAGAAAAGAAAAACAGACTTTGAGAAGAAGCAAATGAAACAAATAGAAGTTGACTTCTTGAGTCCTTATCACTTCTCTACAACCCAATATAGTTTCAGTCCAGGAAACGTGACGAAACCAACCATCCTTCCTATCCATTCATCCATCCATCCATCCATCCATTTTTCATTTCCACCTTTAATTCCTTGATTCTCTGTTTACTTCAGGGAGACAAAGAATCCATACTACCTCTCCCATTCCTTCTTGTAAAGTAAAAAGAAAAACCATAATGAGTTTTCTATTTGGCAAACTCTTCTTCACTATAAGAGTGATTCGTTAAGAGCTTCCCTCTTTTTCTCAGGAGCTCATTTTATTTGTAATGAATGCTTTAAAAACATATAACTAAAAACAAAAATCTCTGAGTAATTATGATGCAATAATCATTAGTGCTTAGAAAACTCATAGGGGGATCTGTTAGGTACGTAATCATTACTTAGAGTTGCGAGTCATTCTGAAATTTCTGATTTCTATGGATGCCCATTGTTAATGGGGAAATAATTGTACTCAGGGCTCTTTTGAACCTGTATTTCAATCTATTGAAATGGGTGAAGGAAATTAAGAGGCACAATGGATAATTATGTTTATTGCCCAAAAAAATCACACACAGATACAACTCTACTGAATTTACTAGGTGTGTTTTCAATTTTTTTTTTTTAATTGTTGATGGACCTTTACTTCGTTTATATGTGGTGGTGAGAATTGAACCCCATGCCTCACACATGCTGGGCAAGCACTCTACCACTGAGCCACAACCCCAGCCTGGGTTTTCAATTCTTTTTCAGCTATTTCCAACCTGATAAGAACAACTATTGAGAGTAGGTTCATTCATGAAAACATGTTTGTATGGTGTGAATAAATGGTAACTGCATCATGTAAGGTGGGAATCTGTGTTTTCAGATGCTTTGGGTAAATTTAAAGTACACTGTCCCATGGGCCCAATTCAGTTGCCTGTGAATTTGGGAATACTTTCTGACTTAAGGGTGCAACATTTTCTCCAGAAAAATCAAAATCCAGAGAACAGGAGCAAAACAGCCTTTGTTCAACTTTGTGGCCATAATTCTAGCCCCATTCCCTTTGGAGCTCCTGACTAAACAGCAAAGCCACCCTCTTTTGTATAAAAAAAATTAAAATTTGGTTTTGAAAATAAGAAATAGAATTTTTGAATTTTATATTGGTGCATTGTAATTGTACATATTAACGGGATTCGTTGTTATACATTCATACATGCATATGACATAATTCGGTGAATTTCATTTCCCAGTATCTTCCTTTCTCTCTCCTGCTCCCTCTTCTGGTCCCCTTCCTCTTCTCTACAGGAACAGGAAGTATTCTTAAGTTCATTACCCAAGAGTGCAGAATTTCAAAATGTAGACTAAGATAGGTGTTACTGTAGTAAGCATTGAAATTTAATCAATCAAAAGGGTGAGGGTAATTACATCAACAAGTTTTGTCTCTTTTTTTTTCCTTTTTGTCCTTCAATAAAACTTGCTGCAGGATAAGGAAAATGGATAGAACTTTATTCATATTTCCTCTGGGCATGAATATTTACCCAACATGAGCATGAACAGAATTCCTGATACACACACACACACACACACACACACACACACATACATTGTTATGGTTTGAATAGGAGATGTCCCCCCCCCCAAAAAAAAACTCCTGCTCACGCAGAAATATCCAGAGGTAAATGATTAGATTGTGAAAATTATGACCTAATTGGTCCATCTTAATTTGAATGGACCAACTGGGTGGTAACTATAAGCAGGTGGGGTGTGACAGGAGGAGTGGGTCACTGGAAGCGAGCCCTGGAAGGGTATATCTTTCCTGCAACCCCTTCCCTTTCTCTGCTTCTTGACTCTGCCACCAACTGAGCAGCTGTCCTCTGCCGGGCTCTTTCTCCATGATGTTCTACCTGGTCTTGGCCCCAAAGAAATGGAGTCACACATCCATGAGACCTCTGAAACTGTGAGCTTCCTCTAAGTTGTTATCATTTGGTGTTTTAGTCACAGTGACTCAAAGCTAACTAAAACACACACACAGTTAAAGTCTCAGTTGCACAGGAAATGGATGTCCAGCAAATATCATGTGATTGGAGACTGGAAGAGTGACAAGGGAACAGATGAAATACAGAGTGAAAAGAGCAGAAGACCAACATCTATTAACTTTATGCATAAAACAATATTTGGACACAAACTACATAATGTAATCAATAGTTTTATTAGTGTGTTTGTCCAAATTTTGTGATAAATGGCCACAGAATTCTATGAAAGATAGCAGGAACCTAAGGGATGAATAAAGACTGACAGACTGGAAAGTGTCCAAGACAAATTTGGAGGTCTGAATGAGATTGTTTATCAAAAAGCTGTCCCATCAGCACTTCCCAACCATTATAAAACAGCAGGACAATCTTCATGGGTGAGGATCGATGTATTTTGTATTTGAGTAAATTAGCAAACCAACCAAACTTATTGGATGAACTCTTAAAGGTGAGAATGTGAACATCCCCAGGGATATTGATTTTCCACATTTCCCATTGCTTTCTGCATGTATGGAATTACAGCATCAGGCTCAGTGTACTTTCTACGTCCCCTTTCTCCTAGTCCCTGGTCCCCTGACACATTGTGTGTTCTAACCTTGGGCTGTACTCCTGTACTCCTGTTTCATTCAGAGCTACAGTGACACATGCTGAAGGTAAGAGGCATTTGCAAAATCTCCTCATTGCACCAAGTTAACCCAAAGCTGTTTCTTGCAACTGGTTGCTAGGGTTGGTGGACCTTTGTGTGCTTCTTCTGCCAGATACCACTATGCTCTACAGACTGTTCCTAATACTTCTATAAAGAAAAAGAAAACAAAGCCATGATTATTACCAAAGACATCATCGAGGTAAGGGGGAAAAAGTCAGTGATATTCCTAATCCAGGAAAGGTTTATGACTTATGACTGTGAATACGGAGCAGATGTAAGCTTTGTCTGCAAGGAGAGAAATGTATAGCCGATTGTTCTGCTTTGAACATTATTTCTACTAAGCATAGCAGTAAACTCGTCACACTGGACAAAGGTGAGGGTCTCTGATAACACACACCGGGGCTACAACAGCCCAGACCGCTGGTTCTGACACGTAGCTAAATGAAAGCAGAACTGCAGTAAGTTTTGGCCACAGAATGAAACAGTGGGATCCCTGATGAGAATCCCCAGATGACACGGAATGCTTATTCGTTGAAGTTCTGTTGAATAAAATGTGTCTGAAAACTCATGGATCCATAGTATTTTTAGTCTTTCTCAGATAACCTTTGTTGCACAAGGATCTGGCAGCAAGATATGATGAAAAATAGGAAATACAGCCAACTGTTGAAGGGGATTTTAAGACATGAAAGACTTGATTCTTGCAGTCCATTATTCTGTCTGATGTAAGTATCTGTATGGTTTCCTGTTCTCCTTATGGTTTATATATGAGGTGTTCCCCCAAAAGCTCATGTGTGAGACAATGCAAGAAAGTTCAGAGGTGAAATGCTTGGGTTATGAGAGTTTTAACCTTATTCTATTAGGAGCATTAATCCCCTAATAGGGATTAACTGGGTGATAACTGCAGACTATAGATAGAGTGTGGCTGGAGGCAGTGAGTCGTAGCGGGTGGGGGGGTAGGCCTTTGGGGTTTATATTTTTTTCCTGGAGAGTAGAACCCTTCTCTCTGTTTCCTGGTATCATGTCCTGAGCTGCTGAACTCCACCACATGTTTCTGCCATGATACTCTGCCTCACTGGAGGCCCATGCAATGTAATCAGCCATCTTTGGGCTGAGATCTCTAAAACTATGAGCAACAAATGAACTTTTCCTCCTCTAAAATTGTTCTTGTTGGGTCTTTTGGACACAGCAGCAAAAAAAAGCTAACTGAAACAATGGTCCTTGAGTTAGTGTAAGGCATGCAATTGGAAAGATGTAGAATAAGGCTGATCTGGGAGTTTTTGAAGTTTCCAGAAAAGTAGAGAAGTCAGTGAGGAGGTCATCCAAGGACCAGAGAAGGGGGATAGGGACCATCTTGTCACTAGCTTATTCAGTTCTACTTAAAAAGTCCCCAGGATAGCCCCTATCTTCACTCCATAAGCTAGAGTGATTCTATCATTCAGAAAACCATTGCAATGGATCATCTAAATAAAGGCAAGCATTCCAGGCAACAGGAGGATGAACTATTTCAGGAAATTCAGTGGAGAAAATATCAGAGGACTCATATTTTTTTTTCAGAATCATGAAAAGGCATCCACAGCCTGTCTTCATCAAAGGGGGCACATATTGCTGAAGGTCTTACAACAAACAAACAAACAACAAAACCCCAAAGGCTGACTAGGAGTTAAGGTAGAAGAGAGAAAAGACTGCAAAGAAAATGGTCACCCTTCAGAGTGATCTAGACTGGCTTAACCATTGCTAGAGTAATTGTTTTCAACTCAACATCTGGTTAAAAAGAGCTGATCAATTTAATCCTTAAAATTATACTTTTCTTTTTCCCCTTTGGGCTTTGCTATTGATCAAATACGTAAGATTTGGAGAACTTCTACTGAGAACAAAATCTTTTGTTAAAAAAAAAAGCCTTAACAGACTTAACCACAAAATTTATACATCTTCATTCATCAAATATTTATTGAGCTGTACTCCGTGCCAGGCTTTGCTGCTGTACTGGGAACACAGCCACAAATAACATTTCTGGTGCTTACATTCTAAGTGAGGAAAGACTGGTGTATTAGTTTCTTATGGCTGCTGCAACAAATTACCATAATTGAGCAGCTTAAAATCACAGTTCCAGAGGTCAGACATCCAAAATCAAGGTGTCTCTTGGGCAGCACTCCTTCTGGAGGTCCTAGAAGAGAATCTAAGTGTTTTCTCTTCCAGCTTTTAGTAGCTGTGGACTTTCCTTGACTCATGGACACACCACTCCAACCTTCCTAGGTAGGCAGGACTTCCTTCTCTTTTGCCTGTGTTGTCTCCCTCTGCCTCTTCCTTTTAAATGGAAGAAGAAAGATGTTTCTTGTGGTGAGCCGTTTCTGTGAACTGTGGCCGCCATTACAAGATGGCGCTGGTTTCCCCTGTAGTCTGTGACAAACAACTCCTTATCAGAATGAGTTGGCACGCTGTGACTTGGCACCCTGTGAGAAAAGTCCACGTGGCAGCTTCGCATTGGGGCTTGAGGTGATTTATTAAGGCTGGGAGGGGCATCCAGGAGAGAAGAAGAAAAAGTATCAAGGACCTGAATAAACTGCTGAGAGAAGATTCCCGAGTTGCGTCTTCCTTGCGGGCAAGGGGTCGCGACAAGTGGCGCCGAGACCCGGGAACCAGAACTTTCAGTCAGTCAGGGGTGGTGCACCGGTTAATCCCAGGTAAGTGGGATCTGCTATGAAAGCAGGGATAGTCCCAGTACGTGGGATCCGCGTCCAAAGCGGGGTCAGCTCCTCTACTAAGAAAGAGAGAGCCTCATGTTTATTGCAGCTGCACTGTGTACTTTCACTTTTGTTTTCTGTGTTTCTTTTGTTGTGTCATCTCGTTTTTGTTTTTTGTGGTATCTCTTGTTTTTTGTGCGTCTTTTGTTGTTGTGTCATGGGTGCCGCGTCTTCAAGTCCGCTCCTCCTGGCCCTAGATGACCTGTTACGTTCCAAGGGCCTGGAAGTGAAACGTAGTACTTTAGAGAGATTTTTACAGAAGATAGATATTGCTGCACCGTGGTTTGCATTCTCGGGCAGCCTTACTATACCTAGCTGGGATAAATTAGGCAAAGACCTTGACTTTGCTTCTGAGCAGGGCATATTAGAGGGTGGGGTGATACCCCTTTGGAAGATGGTCCGTAGTTGCCTCACAGATGACAGATGTCAGGAAGCACTTACTAAAGGACAGGAAGTTTTAGAGCAATTACATGAGGAGAAGTCAGAGACGGCAGAAAGTGAGGTATCTCAGGAGGATGGGAGTGTGCGGAGCATGAAACAGGGGAGGAGGCGGCTGTCTCCGGCAAGAAGTGAGATATCTCAGAAGGATGGGAATGTACGGAATGTTAAACAGAGGAGAAGGCTCTATCCGGACTTGACTGAGTTAAAAACTCCCAAGGACACAAGTAGCTCGGACAGTTCTGAGGAATTGGATCCACCCTAGCCGCTCTCAACCCCGCCTTCTCATCTTCCCCCTCCCTATCAGGCCCACAGAAAAGTCTTAATTGACCTTCTCCAGAATATTCACCATGGCTGATTTTAGGACTCTTAGCAAAAAAAAATCTCTACAAAAAGGTTCAATATAGATAAAACTTCCTATTTTCATGTTGCCCTGTTTTATTTGGCTACTGTCTGAAAAAAATCAGCATTCCAGGCACTGGACACTCCCTTACTAGTTTTTCACAAAAATATGTAACAAGGCCTCTGGCCTTGAGCTGGGCTTCACAGTGCTGACTACATTTCTAAGATAAGGGAGTTACTAACTGGGCTCCATGGTAACAGCTGGCAGGAGGAAGAATTGGAAAGGGAGATAGAGGAACTGGAGGGTCGATTGAAAAAGTCAAGATTTAAAGCACCTACAGCCCCGATCGCTGTCACGCTCCCTCCTTATAACCCCGATTGGGACAAGGGCAACCCCAGAAGGCTGGGGGGTGTTCAGTGGCAGCCTAAGACGGCCCAAACTTCCCAGTAATTGAAAACTTGGATGCCGATGGACAGCCGGCCAGAGTACATGTTCCTTTAGCCTTTAAGGATATTAAACAACTAAAGGAGGCAGTTACTAATTACAGACCCCTGCCAATCAGCCGACACCTAGTGACTGGCAACAGCTTTGCATGGCTGTGTTGTCCGGAGGGGATTTTTTGTTGTGGAAAAGTGAAAATCAAGAGAGGTGTCGCGAACTAGCCCAAGTCAATCAGGACACCGGCTTCCCACGGCATAACCTTGAAATGTTAACTGGCTTGGGACTATATGCTATCATAAGTCAGCAAATTGATTACGATCCTGGGGTCTATGCTCAGATAGCTGCAGCAGCCGTTCAGGCTTGGAGGGCTCTACCTATTTCAAATGCTAAAACAAAAATTTCAAAAATTGCTCAAGGACCCTCTGAGCCTTATTCTGACTTCCTTGCCTGATTGATACAGGTAGCAGAAAAAATATTCCCTAACTTGGAACAAGCCATGCCGGTCATTAAGCAATTGGCTCTTAAATATGCAAATTCCTATTGCCAAAATGCCATTAAATCTACCAGAACAAAGAGTGTTGATGACATGATTCGAGCTTGTAAAGATATTGATGGAGCTCATATTACTGGACAGGTTCTGGCCGCTGCCCTCAAAACGGGAACAGGGGCCCGCCCCAAGGTCTACTGGGCAATCCAGGGACGGAATGGTACCCCGGGGAGTGGGCGACTTTGTCACCTCCCACGGACCAACCCCTTTCTATCTGTAGACTCCCTAGGGGAATGCCAGGAAGTACAGGATGTACAACTGCAACCGCAGGTCGCAGAGACAAAACAAGCTGCTACCGCAGTAAGATCTTGGCCAGGCGGGGGAAAATGCAGACAAAATCAAACAAAATGCAATCGGCTAGGAAAACTTGGGGAACTTTTGCCCCGAAAATGGGCAGCTGACTCCATGTTGTTTGCATCACCATGGTAACCATGGGGTGCCTGGCCGGCATAGCTGCTTCCTGGTCCCATCTCCCACACTTTTGCGGGCTTCTGATTGGTTCTTCCACAGTCACTCAGACAGGACTTCTAGTCCCGCTTTCCAGCCACTAACCTGTACTGCTGTGTTTCAGATTTCTACCGGAGCTGCTCAGAGCCTGTATTTATAAAAAATGCCTACCTGTAAATGCTAATGAAAGATAACTTTTTCAGACAAAACTTAATTCCACAGGTTTCTATGTTACAGTCCTAAATTTAAGCTAGTTCTAAGTTAAATAACCTGACTTTTTCTCTATAGTTGTGTTACTGAATAATGTTCTATTGATGAGAGATATCAAATATGCTTCTTTTTACTCTACTTTTAATTTTAAAGGTTATGAGGATGCATTTGCTCGCCACAGGAACAAGCCGGCAAAGTTCCTGTGATGACCAAAAAATCCTTATTTTCATTTCTAACTATAAAAATAAAAATGTATACTCAAGGATCTTATTTCAGTTACATCAAGTGACGTTACATAGAAGAGTGCACTCCTAGCTAAAAATAAATTTAAATGGATCCAAATATTTTAAGACCACGTGGTTACATAAAGTTAATACAATTATAAGTCATGTTCTTATTCTTAATATATATATATATATATTTAGATATTTAGATAACCTATATTTGTTAATCTATAAATTAATTAGTACATGCCTAATTAATTAGATAATATATATTTGCCTAATTGTTTTTCTTCAACAGAAAACCCATAATTTAAGTTTTATATTTACATTTATCAGATACTCTGTTTTTTCAGTTACAGATATTTGAGATAAATGTGTTTAGTATAAATTTGCTTTTAAGTAAAAATACAATCAAGTAATTTCTAAATCTCAAAGTAGAATTAATCAACACATTTTATCTGGGATTTTGGCTGCTAATCAAAGGATAGAGTTACTTCAAGCTCAAGTTGAGGAATTGTCTGACCTAGTACATTTGGGTTGTATTGATCAACGAGCACATTTATGTATAACCTCTGTCAGATTTTATGATTCCAGAAATGCCTCATGCATCATCGGAGAATATCTATCCGGAACCTGGTCCATGGAAGCAGAAAACTTGATCCAGTCTCAACTAACTCAGATTGCTGTTTTGAATAACACCCATGTCAATCCAGTGACCTTGGGTCAATTTACCAATTGGTTGTCATCTGCCTTTTCCTTTTTTAAGGAGTGGGTGGGAATAGGCATTTTTGATGCAATGTGTTGCTTCGGTATGTTCCTCTGCTTGTGGTTTCTCTGTCGCCTCAAGGCCCGCAGTGCTCACGATAAGGCTATGATCATACAAGCTCTTGCTGCTTTAGAAAACGGCAACTCGCCACAGGTCTGGCTTGCGCATCTTAAACAGTAAATCTTTGACATGGTCGTTACACCCCAAGTTATTATAACATTGCACTGGGATCGACATGTCTTTCCTCGCTGTTCTCTTAGTGTTGGAAAGCCCTTGCACTCTGCCGGTCTTGCTGCCATTGCACGCAGATGGGTTTCCACACTAGTGCTTCTCTATCGCTTTAAAGTCCATGCCTTTCTTTCAGGGTGCTGTCAACTTGTTTGTCATTGTACACAGCCACAGTTCAGCCTCAGCTATCCCCCTCCGTCCACCATCGTCACGGTACAGGATGCGAGGCAAGGCACTGCACTTGAGTGATCCTTGGAGTGGACCTCAAGGAGAGCATGTCCTATTGCATGCGGGTTTGACGTCCTTCCTTACCCCACCTTATCCACGCCCCGCCCCACGAAAAAAGGCGTCGGCTGATATGGCCTCGGATCTGGGGAAGGCGCCTCCTTGGGGCTGAGCCATACTATGCAGCCACTTCTGCACAGTGGGATAGGACCTCTACTCTCGCCTGTATTGTCATATAAAAACAAAAAAGGGGGAACTGTGGTGAGCCGTTTCTGTGAACTGTGGCCGCCATTACAAGATGGCGCTGGTTTCCCCTGTAGTCTGTGACAAACAACTCCTTATCAGAATGAGTTGGCACGCTGTGACTTGGCACCCTGTGAGAAAAGTCCACGTGGCAGCTTCGCATTGGGGTTTGAGGTGATTTATTAAGGCTGGGAGGGGCATCCAGGAGAGAAGAAGAAAAAGTATCAAGGACCTGAATAAACTGCTGAGAGAAGATTCCCGAGTTGCGTCTTCCTTGCGGGCAAGGGGTCGCGACAGTTTCTGAAGGTGCAAAAGAAAATCCAACACAGCCAAAGGAACTTGAAGATGGTCGTTATGGCTTAGAAAGGAGGTGTTCCCCAAAAGACAATGCAAGAAAGTTCAGAGATGAAATGATACCATTAGGCTCTGTGGACATTTCCTTGTGTTTCTATAAGGAAAAAGAAAACAAAGCCACGAATATTACCAAAGTCATCAGCAAGCTAAGGGGAAAAAGTTAGCGATATTCCTATGCCAGGAAAGATTCATGATTTACGACTATGATGGCACTTAGAGTGCAAACAATATCACTGCAATATCCTTGAGGATCTTTGTTGCCATCTAGTACTCATTTTTTGCCATTTTGATAATAATCACAGGTTCCTTGCTTTAGGACATGAACATATATTTTGGAGGCCACCATTTAACCATGATAATAAAAAATAACGTTCATAAATAAGCTCAGAACATTACAAGAGCAATAAAGAAAGCAAATCAGAGAGAAAAGATAAGAAAGTGACCGGGAATGCGATCTTCATTAAGGGGGTGAGTGGGAACCTTCACAATGAGGCAGCCCTACAGCAGAGACCTACTTGAAGTAGATGAGAGGAAAAATTTTCAGGCAGAGAAATGCATAAATGTAAAGGCCCTATGATTAGCTGCTGTGTTTGAAGAGGTAAGGGTGGAGAAGAGGCCAGTGTTTTAGAATAAAAGTGCAGTAGGGTACGAGTCAATAAGGTTGAATTTGAGTTTAATTCTTAGTAAAAAGGGAAGTCCTCAGTCATCAGTGGGCTTATATCAGAGGAGTAATTAACTTGATTTCTGTTAGTGTGGTGTTTGAGAGGGTAGATGAGAGGGCCAAGGCAAGGAGATGGCGGGACCATTTAGGGAGATACTACAATATTCCAGGTAGGAGATAATAGTGCCTACGACTAGGGTAAGGGCCATCGAAGTAGGTAGAAGGGAGTGGGCATGAGACCTACTCTGAAGATTGAGCTATATGATTCACTGTTTGAGTGAATAGAGTCAAGAGAGTAATGGAGGAGTTAGGAATGAATCTAATGGAGTTTTGCCCATGTGACTAGAAAGATAACAGTCATAGTCAGCTGAGATTTGGAAGATGAGAAGCAGATTTTGAGGATCAAGGATTCCATTTTGAAATTTAAAAAAATGCCTTTTAGACATCCAAGTGTAGATATTCTATAGTCGATTAGATACGGGAGCCTAAAAACATGCACCAGAATCTCTGCTCTTGAAATCATCAAGGAGTTAAGTATTATTAGAGAAGAGTACCAGAACTGATCCCCGAAGCACTCCAAAGCCAAGAAATCGGGAGCCATGGAAGAACCAAAGACGGGTGGAGTGTGCCAGCAAAGAAATAAACCATGACGCCTGCTGATCTAGAAACCAAACTAAGAAAGTGATCCAAGAAGAGAGCAAACGACCGTGTCGAAAGGCGCTTATGGATAGAGAAAGGTGAGGACTGAGACTTGCCATTGACTTTGTCAGTGAGGCAGTCCTAAAAGAATTGTGGGCGCAAGATCCATTGGGAGTGAGTTCAAAAGGAAACAGGAATATAGGAATTGTAGACAACCAATTTGGGCAATTACTGCAATGAGTTTTGCTGTTAGTAGTAATTTTTTTTTCAGGACTGGACAAACTATAACATATGCTGACTAAATGGTCCTATGGAGAGATGAAATTTGTTAATTTGGGCAAGGAAATGAGCACAAGAGGGAAGTCAGTGAGTGAGACTGGACCAGATCCAGGGCCCAGTGCCTTTGGGTAGGAGCAGGGCAGATCCTTCTTAAAACAGACAAGTGCAAATGTAGGTATATGGGTGCAAATGTAGGGTTGGAAGATCTGCTAGTGAGATGAGTAGCATAATCTGACAGCTTTCATTTTCCTTCTTCATTCTCAACTGATGCCTCTCCCTGAAGCAAAGGCATCAGTTGAGTATGAGGAGGTAAAGAAAAATAAAGTTAGAAGCTGTGAAACCACTTGAGAGAGTAAACTGTCAAAAACAGCAGCGAATTGTCTAGTGAGTTTTCTAGAACAGCCCTGTCATAAAAAGATGAAACAAGCCACCTCCAGAATTTTAAATTTTCTAAAAGTCTCATTGAAGGTAAAAAGAAACAGTTACAATTAATTTTAATAACATAATTTATTTAATCCGACATATATAAAACATGATCACTCTAACACACAATCAGGGTTTTTAAAATATTGAGATAGTTTCGCTTCTTTGCCTTCTTTGAGTACAGTTTTCAAAAGCCAGTGTGCCTTTTATACACCTCAATTCAGAAAAAGCCACATTTGAAGTGCTTTAATAGCCACATGCGGCATACTGAATATCACAGATCTAGGAAATGAAATAGGGCTACTGGAAAACCCCAGGGCCCTTGGAAAAAGAGGAAAATGAGTAGTGGCATATATTAAAAAAAAATCATTATACAAACTGGACCACAGGACATGATACACAGACGTTAAAAGTGAGGTGAGGAGATGCAGAATTCAGGGGAGGGACAAAGGAAGCTTCTAGAACAGTCAAAGAAGTTTTAGAACTGTAGATGTTGTGCCACATCCTAAGAGGGCTAGAAGAATTCCTGCCCTAGCAAACAGATCTTGATGGCAGATATAACAATAGCCATGCAGTTAAGATGGCATGTGCTTTGACACAAGGGCAAAAGCACAAAATGTGATCTATGCAAGTTAAAAGGAGGACGAGTTCATCTCCAACTGGAATGAGCCAGGAGGGGGTCACACAGGAGTGACAGGTAAATCAAGTCTTGAAGGATGAGTAGGATTTTAAACATCAGTAGGAAACATGGTACAAAGGGAAGAAAAAGCACAAACACTGATAGAAAAGCAACAATGTTCAATGTATCTCGGGTGAGATTAAAAAAAAATCCTTACTATATTCATTGAGAAACCTATTAATTGATTGCGGTAGAAGGTCAATACATAATGACGGAACTTTAAAGAAGACCAGTGGGATCATTTTCCTGGGGAAAAAGACGTCGTCATAAAATAAAGAACATAATGTTTCCTAGAAGTGGGAAAAAAAAAAGGTGCCAGAGATTTTTCCCAAGAAATAAATGTCTTCCTTCCTATCCCCAAAACTACCCCTGCAACACACACACATTAAAAAAAAAAAAAAACACAAAAAAACAACTTTCATCTTCCCTTGACAATTCAGTCTTATATATAGTCTCTTCTGTGGATATGGTCAGTTACATTGAAAGAGAAGCAATATATTTACCTTTCATTCTCAGATTTTGGAAGAAAACGTGGAAACAACTAAGATTGCAATATGCGGGATTTAAAAAGTCTTTGATGACTACTAATGCTTTTTTTTTTTTTTTAAGATAGGAGAAGTACTCTTCCCACACAGATCCAGTTTCTAATACTTATAGAAGGCAAGCTATATGTATACATTGTATAATTTTTTTTCTCCTAAATCCAGTGCTGTTTCTATTAAACTTTTAGGGAAGAAGCAGCATTTCACTTTATTTTGGTTCTCAATACAATCACCATGAAACAACAGGAAATTTAGTTTTTCCTAGGTATGTGCAGATCATTATAAAAAAAAAAAGAAGAAGAACAGAAAAAATAATTCATCTAAATGTTCAGGGAAACCTGGCAGTATATCCATCTCTCTCTCTTTTTTTTTTTTTCACAAGAATTTCCTACAGCAATCAGAATATCTAGAAACTGTCAGAAAAGTTAGATGTTTCCTCATGAGACTTTAATAATACTGTACTTTGTATTTACATATCACATAGCCTTCGTACTTCATAGCTCATTATCATTTTAAATTTACAAATCAGGATATGAAAGCACAAGGTTTAGAAACAACTCTTCCTGCCCAGTGGTTAAGTTATTAATGCCAGGATTGGAACTCATAATTGCTGACACATGTGCTCTTGCAACTAAAGATCATTCTCATAACATAAAATGAAGTGCCTAGAACATGTAAATTATCCGAAGTGCCATTTATTCAACATAATTTTTGGAACCTAGGAGCTTTAATCTTATTTAAAAAAAACATGTTAAACCTTATCGCATACAGTAATATGAATATAGATCAAGATATAATTGATCCAAACTAGTACTTAATATGAATTAATAAATGTACATATACACATATAAGCTACTCAGCTCCATAAAGGGAAATATATTTCAATCAAAAAGCCAGCTAATAGGAGGTCAACATACATAAAAATGTGAACTACAGCTTTCAAAAGTTTTCACTAACATGCTATAGACATCCATTGTCTGCTGATGGAATTAAGAAAATAAGGTATCCAGTTCTCTTTAGCAGCACTCGCTGTGACTTTAATCTTGATGTCTTTAACATTCATGTGTCTGGGAGATTCTTTAAGATCTGTCTCAAAGAAGCACAGGCCACCACGTGGGTATCTGAAGGCAGATTAGCAAGTGACTGAATCAGCTTCTTGACTATTGTCTTCAAACACTGGTGGGCAGCGTTCAAGTCTCTGTCAAACTGCTGTCCTTCGATTTGTAGAGCCAAATGGCTGCAGATGTTCCTAAACTCAACACTGTCCTGAAATGAACAGCAAACAGACAGGAAATTAGACAGGTGATGGGAACATATGCTGTGCTTCACTTACCCAGCTTCCAGATTTTTCTCAGAGAACTACCTTCCTCCGTTCTTAGCCTATGTGGTTTGACCAAAGCTGACCCCACACATCACTCTAGGGGCCAGGTCCTTCAGAGCATATTACCCCTGGCCATGTGGACTGATCAGGATGGAGAGGTGACCAAAGCCTTTGGCTACCATCCCACATCTACTAGATTGGGAAAGGGAAACCTTCTAAGTGAGCTATTGGAAACATCTTGCCACCATATGGAAAGAGTCCAAATCCAAATCAGGATGAAGCAGATAACAGAACTCTAATCACCTTTCCTATGCATGGTAATCTAAATATACTTGAATAAGAAACCCCAAGATTTTAAAGGATAAATCCTTTTGATTTAAAAATCTTTTTTTCTTTAACTTAAATTTACTTAAATCTTTTTTTTCAAAGTTAGCCAATTAGAATTGTTTCCGTTTCTAAAAAAGCTGTGACAGATACACAAATAGCCTCTGTTCCCACTATTTGACTCACTGTGTTGATGATTCCAAAACAGAATTTGTTATTTAATAGACATGGACCCTTAGAAACTCCCAGTGCAATTTTAGAAAGAGTGGTTCTCAGGTCGTTTCTTTTTTTTTTTTTTAACAGGAAGTAATTCAATAGATTTTTTACAATGGTTCACTTTCTAAAATCCACTGCAAATAAAGGTCCACTGGAAGTATTCCACATTAGAGAAAATGTTATCTATAAGATCTCTCTTAAGAATATATGCCACATTTTTTTATCCATTCATCTATTGAAGAACATCAAATCATGGCATTTGCAGGTAAGTGGATGGAGTTGAGAAGATAATGCTAAGTGAAGTTAGCCGATCTCAAAAAACCAAATGCCGAATATTTTCTTTGATATAAGGAGGCTGATTCATAGTGGGAGAGGGATGGGGAGTGTGAGAGGAATAGATGAACTCTAGACAGGACAGAGGGGTTGGAGGGGAAGGGAGGGGACCTGGGGTAATTAATGATGGTGGAATGTGATGATCATTACTATCCAAAGTACATGTATGAAGTCATGAATTGCTGTGAATATAGTGGGTATACAACAAGAGATATGAAAAATTGTGCTCTATATGTGTAATAAGAATTGTAATGCATTCTGCTGTCATATTAAAAAAAAAAAAAAAAAGATCTCTTTTAAGCAGGGTGCGGTGGTGCACGCTTATAATCCCAGCAGCTCAGGAAGCTGAGGCAGGAGAACCATGAATTCAAAGCCAGCCTCAGCAATTTAGCAAGGCCCTAAGAAACTTAACAAGACCCTGACTCAAAAAAATATAAAGAAAGAAAGAAAAGGCTAGAGATGTGGTTCTGTGGAGCACTCCTTGGTTTTAATTCCCAGTTTAAAAAAAAATTCTCTTTTAAACACAGAGAAATGACTTCCTCCAGACTTCCACAGACTTCCACTTCTGGTACCAAGGCATATTTAGCTTCCCAAAGCCCCCTGCTTATAAATTCCTAAAATTCTAAATAAAGTAGAACAAACATCCTTCAACACGTGAGCTTGGAGAGATATTCCAAATCCAAACTATAACGATTCTCAGGCATACATGGGATATTTATGAAATCTGACTATATCATCATGCCACAAAGCATATCTCAACAAATATCAGACAGTCTATATGATACAAACCACAATGTGGGGGTAAATGAAAAATCAATAACATAGCTAACTTTCTCAAAAGGAAAGCCTTAAAAACACCACTTCTGAATACTTCATCTGTTTGTGAAAAAAAATTGAAACTTAAAAATAATTTATACTGAACAGTTAAGGGAATATTGCATCAAAATTCAGGGAATGTAGAGAAATGTGTAGACTTAAATGCTTATGTAAGTAAAAAAAAAAAAAGAATCACTGTCATCTGCAAGCTAAGAATTAAACTCAATAGTTTAGGAAAAGAAAATAGGTAATCCAAAAGAAAATGGAAGGAAGACTGAAGTCTGATGAGGGACCAGAGTGTTCTTCCTGATCTTGTTTATAGGAAAAGCTATTTTAGCCCCTAAGAAAAACCCTGTTACCTGGATGAGAAGGACCTGAGATTTCTGGCAAAGTGCTTTTTGGACAACATTCCCCAAGAAATAATGTCTGCTTATTTCAATGAAGCAAACAAAAGCAGCATCCAGGGCTAGAGGAATAAACATGCTATAGACCTATACTCAAGTTTTCCCAGGCTAATTTAAAGCATTCTTGCTTCCCTACCTTCATGTGTTGCTCAGATATTTGTCCATATCTTATAGAGAAACCTGTGTTGCTGAAGCATATTGCTTGAAATTGGGGAAATCAGGGGGAAAAAAATCACTCTGGACAATTTCCCCAAAATCCACATCAAGGGAAACTGTCTTCTTGCTTTATAGAACTAATCCAACTCTAAGTACAAAGTGGAAAGATCAAAGAAAACACGCAAAGGGAAATTCAAAATAGAAGGAACCGCTGAAATGTGTGCTGACCTGTGCCCATTAGCCGGTCTGCAAAGGCACCCATCACCCAACAAAGATTAAAATGCCTTTAAAAATATCGTTGTGGACCAAAAATCTGAAGTCAATTTCACGTTTACTGTAAAGAATCAAAGGAGGCATCGTTTGGGGGAAATTACATGCATAATAAAATTCGACTTCTGGGCTGTACTGGTCCCTGAGGCCCTGGGCAAACTTTAGATCTCTGGCGAGCTTTGCAAAGTCTCTTTATTTTACTATTCTAGTACAGTATTTCCTTTTAATCCTTTCTCAAATATATTAACAGTCAAAGAAAACAAATTAATAGGAATAGACTTTCCATGGGACTCTTAAGCCAGGGGGAGGAAAAAATAAAACAGGTGATTGCTTCTCTTCCTTTCTAGAAGGTCTGAAAGCCAACTATGAATCCAATAATCATTACCTCCAACCAACCTCTGCTGCTTCTGCTGCAGAAGGTGGAAGTCACAAATCACAGTGTTAAGCAAACAGCCTATTAAATGATTCATGGGCTTTCAATAGAAACTCACATGATCGATATTGGCTATGATTTTACTTACAGCGCTTTCTGTTCAGTGACAGATCATATCCTCCCTGTAGCTTTTATTTTATTCAGTAGATCCCAGATGCTCCCAGAAATGATGTCATATCCTACACAGCACTTTGAGAACTTTGCCAGAATTAGAACTATAAGGCTGAGCAATCTAAAGTTGGTTTTGGAATTTCTAAAGCCTCGTGTAATTTTAGACTTTGGATATGAAGTGTATTGATTGCTACAGTGGTCCAAGTTGATGGCTAACATTTACCTTCTAAAGTGAGTTGAGATTCTTTCCCATGATTCAAAGGATCTACTGGGATAATGGCCTCAAGGCCCGTTTAACTCAGGGAATTTGTTAAATTTATTTCACGTGTATTTCAAGCCTCTACTGCATGACCAACTATACTGAATAAAAGGCAATAGGATATGGAACCTGCTGTCCCAAGAGCTTATTACCCAGTAAGGGGAATGAGACACTCAGATCGCTTATCTAAATATCCAGTGAAATAAGATGAGGGCCATGGGAAAATCACAAAACAATCCAATCCTATGAAAGATATCTAAGCACAACACCAGGTTCCTAAAAAGCTCATTTTGGTGTGTGAATCCTTCTAATAATGTGCCCAATGTGCTATTGTCCAAAATGCATTTGGATACAGATTGCTTAGGAGACAATCCCATTAAAGGAGATAGCTCTACTTGTTGAAAATCTCTCTCTCTTTCTCTCTCTCTCTCTCTCTCTCTTCTGTCGTGCAGTGCTTCAGATTGTAGCTCTTGTTTTAAAAATATTTCTTTCTAAATGTTAGCTGAAATCTGATCTGCGGCAGACAGAATAATGGCCACCCAAAGATTACCACATCCTAATTCCTAGAATATGAATATGTTACCCTAAATGGCAGAAGGGTTTTTTACAGATTTGAGTTAGGAGGGGCAGCTCTCAGAGCAGCCACAAAGACACCAGGGGTGCAGACAGACAGAGCCCATTCTTACATGAGTCATGCACCTGTCACTAGTGCCCTGGTCCTGTCTCCTTAGACAAGCCGTTTTATCTGTGGGAAACTCAGTTTTCTCTTCTGTAGATGGAACTGATAACAGCTGTCACACGGTGAGGCTGCGAAGGTCAAATTGGCTTGGGAGCACAAAAACTCTATTTGCTTCCTCAGTCTCCGATTATGAATAGAGATGTTGGGAGGTCAGTAAGGGAGAGGGGGAGAGAAGGGAAGAGAGTAGGGAAAGGGAGAAAAGGAAAGGTTAAAAAAGAGAAGGAAAAAAGAACACTGTAGAAGTGTAGAATATAATTGGTGAAATGAAATCTATTGAACCTGTTTAGCAGTGATGTCACACAAAGTTCAAAGAGAATGGTTGAAGTTTCCAGCTTGCTACCATTGGCTCTTGCAGAAGGGAACGGAGGCTTGGACCAGACATCAGAAAAGTAGCTAGGGAAGACGTTACAATACATGTTGCGCCTGCTGGACACGGTACCATACGGCTGTAATCTCAGCGACTCAGGAGGCTGAGGCAGAAGGATCTGGAGTTCAAAGCCAGGCTCAGCAATAGCAAGGTACTAAGCAACTCAGTGAGACCCTGTCTCTAAATAAAATTATATATATATATGGCTGGGGTTGTGGCTTAGTGGTTGAGTGCCATGAGTTCAGTCCCCAATACACACAAAAAAAAAAAAAAAAAGAAAGAAAGAAAAGAAAGAAAGAAAAGATATACTGTGCTGACTCACAGGGGAAAGGGATGCCCCAGTAGTAAGAACAAATAACACAAGCAAGTCCGAAGGTAAGAAGGGGCTGGGACACAGAGGGAGGGGCCAGTCAGAAAAGAACAGGACAAAGGAGTGTGCAGAAAGCCTTGAGTGACAGAGTCAAACCTGGGCACCTTCAATCAGAGTAGTAACAAGTCAAGCCTGGGTGTTAAGAACTCTGGTCTGGCCCATGAGCCCGAGCACCCAGAAGGTACTAGACTGCAAACGGGGCTCCTTATACACCTTGTCTCCATGATGGATGAAAAGAAAATGTGGCCTAGGGATGGTAAATGACGGCCCTACGTTGCACAGGCAAGTGAGAAACCGAGCTGGAATTAACCTTTCTTCAGAACTCAGCTCTTCACCAAAGACTGACAATCCCCCTCCGCCCTGCAACCCAGCGCCACCCACCTCACAAACTGGGTGCCTCGTGCAGTGAGGACTCCCAGAGCACAGCTAGGCATTCAATGTGGGAGGCAAGAGCACTGCACAGAAGTCAGGGAGCTGTAACACTACAGTGCGGTGGATGGGGCTGAGCAGGGGCTACGTGGGAGCCAGTAGAGGTAATGGGCAAGATTTAGGGATGGAACAAAAATGTCTGCCAACGAAATCATTTCATGTTTCTTCCTTGACCATCTTCATGCTATTTTTCTTAAGGTCGACTGAGCATTACAAAGCTTAAATTGGCAGTGACTGCATCCAAACTGAGGACTGGCCTGCTGGCCCACCGTCTTCCCCACAGCATATTTGAGAGGGCTTGGCTACTGGAAAGCTGTTCATGGCATGGAACCTTCTATGCTCCACATAAAGCCAAGCCCCTAGCTAATCAGAGACCTCCCAGTTGGAGTGCTCCCTTCCCCTACTCTGTTCTCTCCTACTTATGCAAAAGTCTCTTATGCAAAGGTCTCTTAGGAAAACCACCACCACTGTGCTTTTCTGCCTTACACATTGTGCTTATTTGGAACGCACAAGTCTGGAATCCTAGAACAACAGAAAGAAAAAAAAAAACTTAAAAGAACGTTAAAAAGACCTTAAAGTATATTCCTTGCACCTGCAAAATCCAAAAGCAGAGGGGGAGGGGGGGACTTAAGTCTTGTGTTTTGCCTTTTGCTAAAACAAACATTCCCATCAAACTGAAGGCTTCAAGACAAAAGGGATCTGGCAGCAGGAGTTAGTTTCAAAGCTTGTTTTCCGAAAGCAACAGCAATAGGTAATAAAGTAAAATAAAATAAAATAAAAATCCAGTACGAATTTTCAGGCTATAAAATACAAATAATGCTTAAACAACCCACAGGTTTCTTTCCCCCTACCATGTCCCCTTCAGAATCGCTTCTAGATTTTTGTAAGTTATATGAATCAGTACCTGCTCACTTAGCCACTGATTGGCTTTAAGTTCCCTCTTTAAAAAAAAAAAAAGTTATATCTTGGACTAAATTCTCTTACAATGGCCTGATAAGCCTGTTTCCTGACTAAAAAAAGCCTCTACAGAGAGGCAGGGAAAGAGAGGAAGAGAAAGGAAGGAAGAGAAAGGAAAGGGAGAGTAGGAGGAGGGGGAGGGAGAAGAGAGGAAGTTTCCCCTCCGTTTTCTAGGCCCTAACCTTAATAAACCTGTGCCTGGCCAGCAGCCTGCTCTCCACTACAGCAGCCCAGTGTGAACCCCCCAGACTCGCTGGTGTCCTCCACACTGCTTGGATATGTAAAATGGGAATGAGGTTTCTTTGTTTTAGGGAAATGTTCTGAAAAACATACTGTCCTGAATGAGGAATTGTCCCAGTTTCATCTGGTTCATCAACATCTGGCTTTCAACCACAAATTCACAGGGCCCAGGATCATCACCAGTTGCCTGACCCCAAAGTCTGTCTCAAATAGATATGGAACCATGTATTAATAAAACACCCAATGAAGAACCAAGGTATTTGCCAGTCACCATAAAAAGTCTATCGTCCACAGGAAATTAAACATTTTTACTTGTGGTGGACTTAGTGTAAATGCTCACAAGTCACTGAGGTTCCTTGGGCATTTGCTTTGGGTACGATGCCTTTTTCAGCTGAAAAGTCCAGTGAAAAGCACTTTTGTAATGAACACAAACACTTGATTCAGGGATGCTCACAAGGCAAATCCAAAGACTGTAAAATAAAACACCGCAGTTTCTACTGAGCTGTGCAACATAAGTGGTTTTTTTCTTAGAGCCTTTCTAAAAATCTCCCCAATTTTTCATTTTAGATTTCACTTCATGATTTTCATGTCCTTCACATTACAGGACATTGAAAAGCTATAAATAGACTACTTCTAGAACAGTCGCCACATCCTGAGGGGGGTGGGAGCTGACAACAGAAATTCTATGACTACTCATGGCCATGAAGACACAATTTTGCCTCAAATAAGGAGCAATTTCCCAGCTACAGCTACCAATAAGGTAACCATGTTCTTCAATGGTGCATTACTCATTTTTGAAGACCCAATTCCCAAATTTACAGAAACTGACTTCACTAATTAATGCTAATGGGTGGAAAAGCACTTGTCCCCAATGGCTTCCCCTGAATAACCCAATATTCACACTTGCAATTTGCACAGAGCATTAGCATTTCCAATGACTGGGAAGCCAAAGCCAACAGTTTTATGACTGCTGCTCTTGCTCCATAGAATGAGGAAACCAGCACCGAAGACTGAACACAACAGAATAATTGGTACCCGAATGAGCTAAATGAAATGGGTGAGCTCCCAGGCAAGTTTAATCTGTGGTGGCAAGAAAGTTCTCCTTCTGCCTGTGCAAGTTGGTGTTAGCCATAATTTCCATGCAACTTGCTTCCGAGTGGAATTCTTGGAAACTGTAACTGCTTTTAATTCTCAAAGGAGGACAGACAAAACTCAATCAGAGTAACTTCATCATTGGCTTGGCTAATGGTCCCTATGTGAACTGGTCAATTTCAGCAGTTTAAAAACTCCTAAATGAACTTTCTTCTGGTGTCCTGCCCACTTCTTGCTCTCTTTGGATGGCAAATGCCTAACATATTCTCATTAGTAGTTTGATAATGATTTCCTGAGTTTCTGGGGTACTTTATGTCACCATATAATGTGGCCATCACAGAAAGAAGTATACAGATCATCCAGTATTATAGACTGAATTGTGTCTTTCCAAAATGAAGCCCTAATCCCCCATAGTCGTAGACAGAGCCTTTAGGGTGGTAATTAAAAAAGAAAAGAGGTTATAAGGGTAAGGCCTTAATTTCCTGTAAGAACAGACACCAAAAGTCACTCAATGAGAAAAGCCATGAGGTCAGTGAGGAGGTGGCTAGCTGTGAGCAGGAAAGAAGCCCTTACTAGAAATCAATCTTGTGACGCTTTGATCTTGGACTTCCAACCTCCAGAACAGTGAGAAAATAATATCTATCATTGAAGCCACTCAGTGTGTGGTATTTTGTTATAGCAGCTGAGCTACCTAATACATCTATCCTATAATGTGTCAGTTATGGTGTGAGCAATGTCACAAATGTGGCCCTGTTTACTGCACACTCTCATGTACATTATTTCAGCATGATGTTCATATGCCCCTGTGAGCCGGCCTGTGATATAGTAGGATCAATCAGATGAAACTCATCACTTCCTAGCTGCAGGGTTTAAAGCAAAGTTCTCAATTCCTCTGAGCTTATTTTTAACCTTTAATAAGTATTTGCCAAGTTGGTTAACTCCATTTTCTTCACCAAACTGAACAAGACCCAGGACAGCTAAGCATTTTTCTCTGCCATGAAGAAACTCATTTCATGGTTTTCTGCATGTGTATGATAATTTCTAAATAGTCAAAGGGAATATTAAGTGCTGGTTTCTTTAATTAAAGTGTATAATGCTATAAAAAGTTTGTTACTATTGTGGTGTGAGTATCTCTTCCTTCACACCTGAAAATTCCACTTCCTTAACCCAAGGGTGGTTTTACTCAACAATGAAACACAAAGCATAATTCCTCTTCTGTTGTAGAAAAACAATCTGCATGTTCTTAATTTAAAAATTTAGAAAACACCCTTCCAAATTGTTGTCATTGACATGGGACCAAGGCTGACCTCTGTACAGTGGAAACTTCCTGGAAATCTCTTTTGGTCATTTCACTCTAATTTTATCAACAACCCCAGAAAAGAAAACAAAGAGTACATGGATCAGATTCATGAATATCAAGAATGGAACTCAAAGAATCATAATTAGAATTTAAGAGGTGTCAACCTATTCAATAGCAATAATAATGGTGATAATCACTTAAATATATGGGGACTTACTATGATAAACCACTGACCTAGGCTTTATGTGCATTTTCTCAGTGATCCTTTAGGTTAGAGACAACTATTTCCACCTTACAGATGAGAAATTGAGGAATAGAAAGTCTAAGTGATTGCCCAGGGGCCTAAGGCAGGAAGAAGCTGAGTAGGTTTGAAATGCACCATGGAACTAGCTCATTATGATTTGCTGTCTCCTCTGAAGGATGCTGGTGGCATCAGATCCTTGGACTCCAGTTCAACTGGGTCATCCTCTTACCCTTTGTGACAATACCACCAACCTGATGTCTGGAAGGTTTCCACACACTTCTAAATGAGACACAAGTGTTATTTCCATAAGCATAATTCTTCTGCTGTTGTAGAAAAACAATCTGCATGTTCTTAATTTAAAAATTTAGAAAACACCCTTCCAAATTGTTTGGATTAATATTAGTATTAATGAAGCTAAGTCTGCATAACCAGCTCCTTGGAAAGACAGACTGCTATCTTCTTGAGTCTAAGTGGTGCATAATCATTAATCCACCAGCCAAACGGAAATTCTCCTTTTTTTCTCCAAACTGCAAACCAGGCAGAATTTCTTGATGCTGACTACTCCCTGCTCTCTCCCTTCTGAAAGCTCTGAAATGTATCATTCCCCTGCAGGTGAACTGCAGGCTCCAGCAGTGGAATGTTGGAAGATCTCTACTTCTAATAAGCACTCTAGACACTTCTAGAAAGAGGCAGCAACACATCCAGAAGTCTGCAAAGTTGGCCAGGGGACAGGAAAGAGGACTGTGACTCAGGAGATGAATAAGTGGGAAGCTTGGGGCTTGTTTCTGGATTGAGAAGAATTGGCAGAAAGGAGGTCATAGAAAGTACAGTAGTTCCCCACTCCCCCACCACACACACACACATCTTATCCAAGGTTATATTTTCTTTAGTTTCAATTACCTGCAATCAACCATGGTTCCAAAAATATTAAATGGAAAATTCCAGAAATAATTCATAAAATTTAAATTGTGTATGGTTCTCAGTAGTGTGATGAAATATTGCATTGTCCCACTTTGTTCCACCCAGAACGTGAATCATCCCCTCTGTCCAGTGACCCTCACCATACATACTACCCAAGCGTTAGTCACTTATTAGCCATCTTGTTTATCAGATTGGCTGGCATGATATGCAGGACGTGAGTTCAAGTAACCCTTGGACAGCAGCCTAATGCAGTCACAATGCCTAATCACTCCCTCATCCCCTCACCTAAGCACCATGCATATCACCTCACATCATCTCAAGAAGGTGAGTACAGTACAAAAAGGTATTTTGAGAAAAAAGACCATATTCATAGAGCTTTTATTACAGAATATAGTTATGATTGTTCTAGTTTATTATTAGTTGTTAATCTCTTACTATGCCTAAGTTATAAATTAAACTTGATCTTATGTCTGTATACATAGGACAAAACATAGTATGTATAGTGTTCACTCCAGGCATCCTGGGGATGGCAGAGCAGGGAATGCTGTATAAACAGGGTGGAAATCAGGGGGCAAGATATGTGGAAGGCTTGTTCCAATAATTAAGAAGAAGTATTCACATAGGGAGGGGGAGAAAGCAACATTTATTTATTAGAAGAAAATAATAAAGATGAATGGATACGCAATTGTTTAAAGACAGAGGAAGAGATCTGGATCCAAAGGTTTCAATTTTCTCAGAAAAGAAGTGAGAGGGCAAGGTTTGAATGAAGAAAGCCTGAGGAGGGTGGACAGCATTTAGGACCAAAAGTCAGTTAGAAAGGGCTAAAAGGATTACCAGATAGCAATGACTGCTACATTAAGTTAAAACAGCATCGTTTCAGCTCTAATGGTGTTTAGGAACTGCTTCAGGGCACAGGGTGCAAGATTTACTCCATCACCACTGAGTTGGGTCAGGAACTCAGATAATTGTCTCTGCCCTGACTCAAACTAAAACCTAGCCTTCTGTGACTTACCTAGGCTCCTGTCACGTATCTACCCTTGGTTTGCAAGAAAATCCATGTCATGCAGGCCTTCAACTGGCCCCCACTTAATTCTCCATCATCATTTCTTCTCTCTCTCTCCCTCCCTCCCCCCACTCTCTCCCCCACCCCACTCTCTCTCTCTCTTCCTTCTACCATACTGAACTAATTGCAATCTTCCCAGTATCCCAGGCCCTTTCAATGCTGGTCTCCTTCTGTTCCCCTCCCCCCCTTTAATGTCTAGAGAGCAAACACTCATTTTTTTTTAAAAGGTTGCCTCCTTTAAGAAGCCTTCCAGGATCACCTTTAGCAGACACTGATCATTGAGTCTCCCCTCTTGCCAACTTATCTATGCCCTGCATATGCTCCTAACATCACATGCTGCTTCATATTTCATCAGGTCTATAATGCACATTTTTTCACATCTTCAAAATCCATGAAATTTGGGTGTACCTTAGAATCAGTGGTGTGTCATCTTTTAATTAACAGGATTTTTAAAATGTCTTGGTACCAATAAAACCAAAGCCAAAAACGTGCATCTAAGGCAGAACAGCATTGGTGAAATGCAGCTTAATTTTCTAAGGTGAGTGTAGAAGTGCTCCTGATCTGGAGGTGATCTTGGCCTCCTGACCCATCCTCACCCTCGTTTGGCAGAGTCTGGAGACATTTTGGTTTTATCAACTTTGGGTGGGGGTGCATTGCTGGGCAGAGGTCAGGGATACTGCTCAATATCCTACATTACAGAGGAAAGTCCCAACAAAAATTACCCATCCCCAAATGAGACTGAGAAACCCTGGAACAGAGAAATAATATTTATTTGGTATGTAATATGGTTTATTGTGTGTGATTTGAAACAAATTTTTTACAACTTATAGTGCAACTTAATATATAGTAATTTTCTTTTTCCAAATCTTGGCTTGTAGAGCAAGAATAGCAACTCTGGAGGAGTGCTCCAAGCCAACCTCAAAACCCCTCCCCTACTTCCTTTCTAAATTCCCAAGGGAATGAGTACAGCCATGCTCCTAGACAAAACTTGAAAGCCAGGGGGCCCCAAGAGATTTGTGACCTTAAACCAATTAGGTTAGTTAATGACAAGGCCAGGACTGGAACCCAGTCCCCTGGTTCCCACCATCCCCCTCAGCTCTGTTCCCTGGCTAACTCAGCACCTGAAGAGGAAACTGTGTCCTACAAATAAGAGCTGGGTGACTTAGCAGGAGTTCCTGTTGGTATTCACGCTTCAACACCTGGAACCCACCCGGCTCTCATCCACTTTATGAGAATTTAGGTTGACTCTGTAAGGCCTCTGAGCTCTGTGGGGAATTGGATTGATGCAAAAATAATTGTGATTCATGAGTGTGAAGGAACTTTAAATGTAGATGATTTCATCATATAGAAAGCAGAGGGACTTAAGTGTATTTAAGCCTCTGAAGGAAGGGTTATTAGTTGAGAAGGGGGGGGGGGCTGTCCTCCACCCCTAGAAGCTGCACTTGTGGAAAGGGCCTGAGGCTACAGCAGGAAGCTGATTTATGTGACAGGAAGGAGCTCAGGAGGATGGTTTCTGCAAGGCCACCCCTGTATCCCGGTCCGCAGTCAGCCGGACCCCAGGTGGGTCCTGCCCCAGCTGCCCAGTCCCCAAACTGTCAGCTCTCTCCTCCAGGCTGTTCCCCGGGGAATGAACCACAGTGGCAACTGGGCTTATCGCCCGCGATCTCTCCAGGAGACCCCCCCCCCAGCTGCGCAGCCCAGCCCTGCGCGCCAGAGGGGACTGCGGGGACCCCTACTCACCTTCAGGTGGATAGGGAAGGACCGCTCTTGCTGGAGAGGTCCCAGCAGCGTCTGTTCTACGCTGACCAGCTCCGAGGTCGAGTCCACCACGCGAGCCAGCGCGCTGCGCATCGCCATCCGGGCCAAGGTGCAGGGCCCGCGATCCCGAGGGAAGGGCAGCAGCTCCGCGCCCCCCTCAGCGCCTCGCAGCCCCTCAACCTCGGGGGAGCTCGCCCGTGCCCGGGCCCCTCGGATCCTGGCAGCCCCTGCCCCCTCCTCGCGCCCCGGCCCCGGCCTGGCTCTCACTGGGCCTGAGCGACGGGTTGGGGCTGTGGGCACGTGGTCCGGGTCACACGGCCCCCCGGGGGCGCCTGGACCATCCCCCCAGCCCCACTCCTGCTGTAGCAGCTGCAGAGTCTGCAAAGCCACCATTTGGTGGCTGATGGAGGCCACTAAGGGCGCAGGGCTGGCCATAGCCTCCGTTGGCTGCTCCGCGCTCCGCGTGCAGGTGGAGCAGAAGCGAGGGAGGCGGGGGCGTTTGGGGTCGCCAGGGTCACATTGCCTAAACCGCGGCTCCTGGGCCTCTGCGTCTTAGCGTGTGTGGTCAGCCGCGCCCCCGCGCTGGCAGCTGGTGACCCGCTCTGGCCCCTGCATTCGCTTCAAATCCAAATGGGCTTGTTCTGACCCAAGGCTGCCTGGAGCGCTGCTCGGTGTGCACTTGAATATCAGCCAAATGCTGAGCGCTGCTTCTCCCTTCTCTCCAGGGCTTTGATGGGAAAACGTGCTGCTTTGTGCTGGTGCATCTATCAGCAGGGATACCCCGCCCCCTTCTCCTTTGAAGGATGCCTGCCAAATGACCACTTATGCCCGGGCTGGGGGTGCAAAAGACCCACCCAGTTTGCCAAAACGTGAAAAGACCCAGCAAAAGGAAGACTGTGCCTGGTTCTGCCCCGCCTCCTTCCAACCCTAGCGGCGTTTTCAGGAACTTCTTGCTATATCCTTCGAGGCCCCTCGTACTCCCAAACAGAAGATGGACTTTTGTATCCCAAAGTCCTGTCCTGCCCCTAGTTTTGCTCCCTGCCGGTGGGCACCGACAATCTGGCGGCTGAAGCGGCATTCTGGCGCACAGGTGCATCCTGCTCCTAAATCCCAGGTACTCCTCATCTGGGTACTGCCCAGATGAGGAGTCTCAATGGTTTTGTGTCAGATTCCCAAAGGACTCAGGCAGCAAGGTTGAAGCTAAATCCTTTTATGAGCCGTGAACCCAGGGACAGCTGTACAAATAGTTACTGTTTTTAATTAAACCAAATGTGGCTACTTTCTTAATTTAGGGAAAAGGACTGGCAATTTTATGCTTTGACAGATTATTAGAAAACACCAGTGTATGATTGCACTTAGGAAAAAGAAGACATTTAAGGGAAATAGAAGGGAGAATTGTCCCAGAGCAGCAGAATTTCTGCTTTCTTCCCTCAAGGAAAATCATGGCCCAGGAAAGCAGGGGCAACAAGAAGGACCAGAGATTGGGATTTCATTCTTCCCTGACAAGGGAGAGTCCTGCTGGGTCAACAACTCTGAATGGAAAAGCCACCCCACTGGGTCTATTAGTGCAGAAGGGTAATCCTAATAGGTATGGGGTTGAGGCCAGGCGTGGGGTTCTTTAAGGTTTCTTTAACTCTGAATTAGTATGACCCCATATAATCCTCCCCACCCTCCAGCAAAGGTTCCTTCTCATTCTCAATGTTTTCTTCGCCTATGAAAACAAATCCGAAAGCCAAGGTAAAGAAAACCTTTCTTAAGCAAAAACGACTATGTTCACACTAATTATAACTTAAGTAGAAATGCATGTCTGTGCATTGACAGAAAGGAAATTACTTTGGAGGGAAGTAAATAGTTTAATGTTGATTAGATTCTCTTGCCATGAAGTTACTTAAGTTCAGAATTAAAAAAATACAGAAACTCTTCCTTATTTATTTACTTATTTTTTAGTCCTCAAATGTCGAAGTGCATTAGGTTCATCGGAGACTAACCGGGAATAGCACAAACTAACCCCTAATTTTCACGGAGCATCTCAGATCTCCAGGGGTGCTCCTCTTTCCCAACACACAGGAAATCCAGTTTCTTGGGCTAACCCTCCTACTATCAAATGGCTGACTGCAAAACTTTCTTGACAGATGGAATTCTAGCCAACAGCCAAATTGAAATCACTGGACAGAGCCTGACCTGAGATCCTACTCTTCTACACATCATGCTGATTCTGAGAGTCAAGACCAACTGAACTTCAGGAAGTATGAGAGATGGAGGCTAGAAATCTATGGGCTTTAGGGGTGGCATATGTTGTTTAAATAGCAGCCTGGTTGTTCCAGTGTCCTTAGGAAGCACTGGATCATCTAGCAATTCAATACTTTGTCTATCTTGGCCATGGGTCATATTCTCCTTTGCTATGATCTCAAAATGGCTTATGGCCCAAACCTAGAAATGTGAGATCCTAACTGAAAAAAGGATTTCATAGGCTGTTGAGATGAGTCAATAGCATAGCAAATCTGACTTTAGTCTAAAACACCTTCAAAGTTACATATGCTGGGCTATCAGACCAAGAAAAAAATTATACTCTCCCTACCCACTGTGCTCACAATTTGCAATCAAAGCTCATTCAAAAGACAAAGTATGAGGCACATGACGGTTTTGCTTCACAGCATCTCTATTGCTTCTTTATGGAACTCACATCCTCATTTCCCAGGGATGTTCCTCCTCCTCTGAGTTCCATCCATGAGGTCAGATGGGATGAACCCATCCCACTGCCTGTGAATGAGCCCACAATGGAGAGAGAAAAATCAATAGTTCTGTAAGGAGAGACCAGTCTCCTTATAGCACCATTTGAGTCCCATATTTAACTGCACAAGACAACTCCACCTCTGAGCTGTTCAGATACAGAAGCCAATAAAATCTCTTTCAGCTTGAGCCAACTTTGGGTTGGATTTACTGCCTTTTACACCTGACACAAATGTCAAGACAGATTATAAGAAAAAGAACATGTGACAAGACACTACGACCTGTGCCCTTCAAGCAAAGCACTGCTAACTGCTCCCTCTAACCAACGGCTTCTAGAAACACTTCTGCCATTCACCTGACCCTTTCTACTATTTCAAGAGTTGCAGGAAAAGCTCTTTGAACCACTCTGGGCATTCCCCCCAGTTGATGGGAAAATTATAAAACGAGTATTGGAAAACTTTGGACTCCCCCCATGCAATAGGGGATGGAAAAGAGAAAGGGGTAGCACACTCAGGAAAGTGGAAAACGATTGTCCATCTGCTAATGGACAAGTTAGTGTGTTGTTAGATACACAAGTATTCTGAAGCTTGTCTTAGTCCAAAAGTTCTTTTCTTTCATGAGCAAAAGATACAAGTTATTGTGGCAAAGCCGGGCACGGTGAGAATAGGAGAGAGCTGGCACAAGGTATAATGTGTGGAGCCTTCCTCAAAGGACTTGGCAGAGCCCAGAAACATTTGAGCCCTGCTTATATTCCTTGGCACTTCTCTCCAAAAGGGATCCAAGAAAATTCCAGAAAGGGAGCTGTTAACCTTCAACACACCCTGTGAAGTTCATAGGTGGGGGCAAAATAAAATATGTCCAAAGAGACCAGAGAGTTATTATCCTTGAATAAAAATTATGATTGAGGAGAAACAGATGCCGAAAAGATATACCAAGATACGAAAATGGACTGTAAAAGAGAAAACAATCGAACAAGAAAAAGGTGTAGACCCAAAGGGTGGAGGTCGGGGGTGGGGGGAGCACAAAAGATTAAATTCCCTTTTTCAAACATACAATTGTAATGTTTGAATATGCCAAGTCATAAAAATGCACATGAAGTTCTAACTTTGGACTAAACAGTTGATTTTCAGAAGAAAAAATAGGCAATTTTGCCATGAAACTTCTGAATTGCCAAAAACAATTGTTTACTTAAGACAATGTGTTTTTGGGACATCGTATATGTGCTGCCTTTCCAGGTCCCATTAAGTTGGTGAAGCTAAGTGAAGCTGGTGAAGAAAAACAGGGAACATGGGGTAAAGAGGGAAACAAGAAATTAAAAATGTGGAGTCCCACCTGCCAGTCTGGACAGAATCTGATGTACATTTGCCCATAACCCTATCATTCATCTCCTTTGCACAAAATGCAGCTCTTTCTGGGCATGTAAAATCTTTTTACTTGGTTCCATTTTAATAGTTTATTTCCAGGAAGAACTCTTGAAGTTGGAAAATAAATGAGTTTTAAAGGAGTACATATACAGTACATCTAATTTTGTTCTAATTATTGCAGCTTTGGCAAATGATTTTTTTTTTTTTAAGAGTAAGAGAATGGCCTTGGATTTTCAGGTTGCCTAAGTAACATTTCAGGAAGGCAGTCTGGCATGACCTGCCGCTCAGTTTCTGATTACAAAATGTAACGCCTGGAGAATATCCTTTCCCTTGGAGGGAAAAAATAAAAGGCTGCTTGATTTCCTAAACTATTATGATTATTTGTGTAGGTGTGCCTTATAGTATTGAAAAGTGGGGATCATCATAAAAATGGGGGAAGAGTAAAATGTGGAAGTGTTTTAATAATTTTTTTTCAACTAGATATCAGGGGAGATATGGTGTTAACCACCCTTCCAGTAGGTACAGTTTTAATAGGACAGAAATTCTTGGCTTGGGTTGACATATTTTTTTAAAAAGATTGTTTTTTAAATCTTCCCAGTCCTTTTCCTTTCATTCATCCTCATTCTCTAACACTTTTTATTTTTTTGGGGGGTGGGTACAGGAGATTGAACTCAGGGGCACTCAACCACTGGGCCATATCCCCAGCCCTATTTTGTATTTTATTTAGAGACAGGGTCTCACTGAGTTGCTTAGCGCCTTGCTTTTTCTGAGGCTGGCTTTGAACTCTTTATCCTCCTGCCTCAGCCTCCTGAGCCGCTGGGATGACAGGCCTGTGCCAATGCACCTGGCTCTTCTAAGGAATGTTTTACTCTTGTCCCTGGGTGCCTTTTCTGTCAGGCTTTCTGTTTGAAACAGACAGTAGGGTTTTATCCACCCTCTCATTTCTTCTCATTTCTTCTTCTCTCCCATTTCTTTTACCAGAGCTCCCTTTCCTATGGTAATTGTAATGAAAAAAGGGAGGGTGGGATTGGGGGGCACATAGTTCTCTAGTGGAGCTTTGCCTGTGATCGTTATGGGTATGCTTCCATGAAGTTGGAAATTCAGAGTGGAAGATTCAATATAATCTCCCAACTCTTAAACCTTAAGCACAACCAGAGAATCAAACCAGTCTAGAGCACTGGACTGGTGCCTTCCTACCTTGGCTTTCTGAGCTAGGAACATAGGAGAAGCCAACAGATCTGCTTATTTTATTTGTTTGGGCATTTTAATCACTTTTGTTTCAAAATATTATTGAGAATGCGTTGAAGAGTTGAAATAAGGTAAAAGATGCTTCAAAAATAAAGACTTGTTGAACATGACTAAAATGACCCTTTGTTTCACATGAAGGAAAAAACTACAAAAGATTCTTAGATTTATATTTATATAAAATGCAATATTACATATGCCAACATAAAGAATATGTCCTTTTAAAATCTCATCTGTTCCCTACTATTCACTGTTTGTTAATTAGCAACTAGAGTCTTCTAGAGGGTGATCCGACCATAAAACACAAATGAGCCGTAGAAGTGATCAAATGTCAGGCTTCTGTTGGAAAAGTCATATGCAAATTTTATTTGGTCCGTTCTTTCACCTGAAAATTGAAACTACATTTAGAAGGCCCTTTTGTGCCTCTCATTCAAATATGTAAGCTTTCTCAGAAGCTTAAATTGTAGACTATGAAGGATCGATCATTCCTAGATAATGGTAGATAATTGTTAAAGAAACATTAAAGGAATTATTATTATCCTACTTATTTTAGCTAAGAACAAAGTCTAATACTTTGTTCTTTTGGGTATCAGGGGTTGAACTCAGAGGCACTCAGCCACTGAGCCACATACCCAGCTTTATTTTGTACTTTATTTAGAGACAGAGTCTCATTGAGTTGCTTAGTGCCTTGCTTTTGCTGAGGCTGGCTTTGAACCTGTGATCCTCCGGCCTCAGCCTCCCAAACTGCTGGAATTAGAGGTGTGTGCAACCGCACTCAGCCAAAATCTAACATTTTTTAAGTGTCAATTTTAATATGGGATTCTATTTATCAGTGGCTTATTTTTTAAAGAATTTTGAGTAACTATAATTTCAATGCCAGGGTAAAATAAATAGTATATACGATGAATAATACATCTGCCTTGCAATCCTTTGTTTTATTTAACACAATTTACACTGTCCTTTAAATTTCATCTTTTCTTTAGCTCCCTTACATTTCCATCCAGTATTTTCAAATTTAACCCTTGTAGGCAAAGCAATGTAGTATAGAAGCTAACAGACTGGGCCTCTGTGGATGATTGAAACATCTGCCTGAGAGGGTGGATAAAAGTATAAAATGTTTTTACAAAAACTGATCCAAAAGGATCAGTTGAGCAACAATTTGAATGAATGAATGCTTACTTCAGATATATCCGGAGGTGTGATGTGCTGTCCTAATAAAACAGTTTGACAGTTTAAAAATAATCAGCTTTTCCATATATTGCAATAACCAATTAGAAATGTCAGAAGGAAAAATTCTAATTAATTCATAATAACAACTAATTTGTAAAATAACTGGAAATCAACAAAGAAAACATTTTCAAGATCTATGATAAAAACTATATATATATAACTAAAAGCTATTTTAAAAAACTAAATATGTAGAAAAAATACTCACTCTCCAACAGAATAGTCCAATATTATAAAGGTATCAATTTTCTCTAAATTAATCTAGAAAAACAATGCAATTCCAATGAAGCCTCAAGCTCATTCCAAGGCTCATCCAGAGGAGAAAACATCAAAATATCCTGGGAAATTTTTAAAATAAGATTAGGAGGAACTTTCTTTTATATATATATATCAAAATGTACTATAAGCTATAGTAATTTTAAAACTGTGGAAATGATACAAGTATAGATCAATAGAGTTTATATATGTATATATACACAAGTATTTTATTTTTGTCAGATCACTTGAAAAATAGTGATGACAATCGGCTATTGTCTTAGTCTGTTTGTGCTGCTATCACAAAATACTAGACTGGGTAATATATGAAGAATAGAAGTTTATTTCTCACAGTTCTGGAGGTCAGGAGTTCAAAGCCAAGGGCTTCTAGGTCCAGTGTCATTCTCTTTGCTTCCAAGACTTCACCTAGTTGCTGCATCCTCTGGGTACTGCTTGCTGTGCCCTGACAATGCAGAAGGGAGAAGGCAAAAAGGTATGAATTCTGTCAAACTGTTTTATTAGGACAGCAAATCACACCTCCGATATTATTGCTTTGGTTGATTGTTTCAACATGAATTTTGGAAGGGGCAAAACCACTTAAACCATAGCAACTTTCTATTTGGTTAAAATAAAGTTATATCTGTTTTCTCTTCAAGTGCATGCATAAATACCAGATAAACTAAAGAGCAAATGTGAAATATCTAAACTATAAAAGTATGGGGAGAAAATACTGTTAGATATATTTATAATCATTGATCAAGGAAGCATTTCTGAACAAGATACAGTATTCAGACATTGTAAAGGAAAAAGTATAAAATGTTTTTACATAAAATATTAAAAATTTTATTTGATGGAAGATAGCATAATTCACATTAAAAAAGTGATAGTCTGGAAAAATATTTGCAACACAAAGCAGTTAAAGGATGAATATGCACTTATCAACTGTATGAATATGCACTTATCAATGATCAACTGTACATTTTTTAAATGACATGGATTTTGATTAAATGTAGGCAAAAATATATAGAGGGAATCCAAGGTTCAACCAGCATGAAAAGATGCTTAACCTCATTAGTAGTCAGGAAAATGTAAATTAAATCGATATGCCATGGGACCTTCCTATTCCCCAACCTTTCACTGGCTGAAATAAAAGTCGGTTCATATACATTTTTCCAGACATGTAGGGTAATGTCTAGTCTGTTATGCCATGGGTGGGAATATGCAGATTCAGTCTTTTGGGAGGATAATTGCTGTCCTATAGAGTACTGACACATAAGCACAGCTGTATACCCAGTATGTATAATAAAATAAAAGAGAAAGGGTGTGGTCGAAAGAACCAAAATCCCCAATTTAGAGGAATGGAATGGACAAATAAAACCAGGAAACACCGTGAAGCATTAGGTCCCTGTTACAGTGAATACTATTTTAAAGAAGAGGAAGAATTCTATAAGCAGGGAAGGAAGGATGGCATGAAATAATCCATTCTCCTGGCGAATATCAATGCTGATTGAGCGTCTTCCCTGGCCAAACTTTGCTCTGGAGGCAGGGACACACAAATAAGACCAAATTCCTCCCACACAAAGTTTACATCTTAGTGGAAGTTTGATGACAAACAAATTAAATAAATACAACCCACAATGTCCAATAATAATAAGTACTGTGAGAAAAATAAAGCTTATTGTATTTTTTACTGTATTTATCTATCGGATAAAATCCAATTGGCAGGGACTTAAATAAGGATTTATTTAGCATGTTTAACAGACACTCAATAAGGGGGAAAGATGCTAGGAGATAGTTCATCAAGGACTGGAGAAGCTTCTCCTAGCTTCCTGCTCTATGGTCATAGCTCATGGCTTTGGTCCTGATGGATTTGTGATGGCCACTGCATCTCCATGCCACAGGTCAGCATTCTAGGCACAAAGGTGGAGGAAGAAATCATACAGACAATAGCAGAGCTCCTTTTATACAGCAGCCCTTACTTGAAAAGAAGGCTGGGAAATGAAGTATTTGGATTTTATGGCATTAAGAGTACAGGCTGTCAAAAAAGAAGAGTGAGAAATGTGTGCCACCCAGAGTAAGGGTTAGAACACATGGGGACTTTCCCTTGGGTAGTGTGGGCAGGGTGGGGACATTGGAGCAGAGACCTATGGGAATTGGGGGAGGGAGTGAGCCAGGTGGATGTCTGGGCCTGATGGGAGGGCTCACAGTGAGATGGAAAGGTGTTGGTCATGTTTGGGAACCACAGAGTGTGGTCTGAGCAGAATGAGTGTCGGGGACTGTGATGGAACAAGAGAAAGTTCTGGAACCAGATCACATACCTAGCCTTTTAGAAGGATATTGGACTTTTTCTTTTTCTTTTTCTTTTTTTTAAGAGAGAGTGAGAGAGGGGAGAGAGAGAGAGAGAGAGAGAGAGAGAGAGAGAGAGAGAGAGAGAGAGAGAATTTTTAATATTTATTTTTTAGTTCTCGGCGGACACAACATCTTTGTTAGTATGTGGTGCTGAGGATCGAACCCGGGCCGCATGCATGCCAGGCGAGCGCGCTACCGCTTGAGCCACACCCCCAGCCCTGGACTTTTTCTTAACATCATTTTGAAAAGAAAAAAAAAGTTCTAAGAACATTACAAAGAATATTTCTTTATCATATTTGCCTGAAATTGTGATCAGTGATCAGCATTTTGCCACATTTGTTTCAGCTCTTCTTCTGTCTCTCTTTCTCACCAAACATTTTTTTTTTTTAATTTCTCTGAAGGTAAATCACTGCTATCATGGCACTTGACCCCTGAAGATTTTTTTATGAGTCTTCTGAATAAAAGGATATTTCCATGATTTGGAAGTAATCCCCAAAGGCTCACATATTGAGGCTCGGTCCCTAGGGAATGGTGCTGTTGGGAGGTGGCGGAACCTGGGAGGTGAAGCTGAGTGGAAGCAAGTTAGGTCACTTGGGATTTGACCTTGAAGGGAATACTGGGAACCTGGCCATTTCCCCTTGTTCTGCTCCTAGCCATCATGAGATGAGCAGCTCTGCTTCACTCTGTGCTTCCTGCCATGATGCCTTCCCGCCTTGTCACAGTCCCCAAAACAACAGAGTCATCTGACCCTGGACTGAAACCTCTGAAACTGTTTGCCAAAATAAACCTTTACTCCTTTAAGTTGATTGTCTTGGATATTTTGTCATAGTAACAGAAAGCCAACACAGACATGCTCTTACACAATCATGATATAATTATCACATCCAGGAAACAGAACATTGACAGGATACTACGATCCAATATATTCAGATTTTATCATTTGCCCCCAGTAATGTCCTTCAGAAATTCCCCCATCCCCCCCCCTTTTTTTTCCTGGATCAGACATTACATTTAATTGTCATGCATCTTTAGTCTTTAAAGCTGGAATTGTTCCTCAGCCTTTGTTTTTTATACATTAATATTTTTAAGAGTACAGGAAAGCTGTTATTTTTGGGTAGATTTTCTTTTCATCTGGGCCCATGTTAAAATTACCTCAGTTTGTGTTTTTGGCAGTGGTACTACATAAATATATTGACCGTGTGGGGAGACAAATGATGTCAATTTGTTTTCTTGGTGGTATAAACTTTGGATGGCTCATGTAAGCTAGGCTCCTATGCATAGGTAGCTTTTCTCCTTTATCATTTATACAGAGATATTTTGAGACTATACAAACTCCAGTTTCCCCAATAAACTTTGGCCCAGTGTTTCCAAGGACTGGATTTAAAATAATGGGAAGCCTCCAGAAGGTAGTGGTTTGATTCTAATATTTTAAAAATTACCAACATATCTGAGAGAATAAAAACCAAATGACTAACAGTGGACTTCTACATTGTTTAGATATTTCACCAAAAAAGCATGTCCTTGAATTTCCTGTGTAACTTTCAAAAACCATTTTTACAATACACAAGCAAAGTCTGAGACATGGATTTAGTCCCACAACACCTATAACTAGCTGGTGAAAATTGCATAATTTACCTCAGCTCTCTGAGATTCAAGTGTTTCACGTGTAATCTCTGGATAAATATTAATATATGAATTAAATAAGAAAAAATATATGAAGTATTTAAAATGCAAAGCAATCACTGAATCTTTTTAAAATTCCCCACCTCCCGTCTTCTTATAAGTTTCCAGATACACTTTTTATACTGGCTTCTTTTCATCAAATATATTTCACAGCTTAAAAATTCCATCTTTCTACCAGGTGTGGTGGCACACTCCTGTAATCTCAGCAGCTTGGAGGCTGAGGCAGGAGAACTGCTGGTTCAAAGCCAGCCTCAGCAAGCTAGTGAGACCCTAAGTAACTCACTGAGACTCTGTCTCTAAATAAAATACATAAAAGGTCTGGGGATGTGGCTCAGTGGTTAAGCGTCCTTCAATTTTCTCCCCAGTACCAAAAACAACAACAACAAAAAAATTCATCTTTCCTCAATTCAGCTTATGTTTATCCTCCACAGCTGAAGCAGACTTCTTAAAACACCTATGTATCTTCCTGCATTCATGTCCTCACTTCTAATTCCATTCCTGCCCTCCATCTCTCCTCCACTCCTGCAAGGGCACCCTTCCTAAGATCCAGCCAAATTCCTTTTTGGGAACTCAGAGGCCACTCGTCAGTCTCTCAACCACTCCACTCTTGACAAGCTCTCTTCTCAAGACTTCTGCTGCCTTCCTTCATGGTGTTTCACCTGATTCCTTGTTAGTCCTTCCTTGTGGATCCTTTCTCTCTTTGGTCCTTAAGTGTCAATCTTCCTCTGGCATCAAGTGTGGCCTTAAACAAAGACTGCATTTAGTATAGGTTCATGGTGTTTTAGAAAAATTGCTTTTAAGAACATTATCCATTATCAATCTCAACACCCCTCATACAGAGGTTCATCCTCCCAGCAGATTTCTGATGGAACCTAGAGCTTTGAAAATTTTTTCTTTCCCCATGAACTGGTATGAAGTCATGTTGCCCATCATTTCTCTTCCTGCTTTGGCTGTCAGAAACAGAATAATGTTTATTCATCAAATCAGAGGCCTTTCTCATGCTATGATTTTTAAATAATCATTTCCTCTAATCTTTCCCTCTATTTTACATTTTTACATTTATAAATATGCATGCGTATTATGTCTGTATATGCGACTATATTTATGTGTGTTCTCTTATATATCTATGTATCCAAATCTATATATAGTTGTTGTTATTTTGTTTTGTTTCCATTCTTGTAATGTCTCTCTGAGTATAAAAGATCTGCATATTGTATTATGTATTAGCATCCTTGGAAATCTTTGGAAATAGGAGAAATAGTGTGTACCATCATTATATGTCAAATGTGGGATTCTGTTTTTCTGTAAAATAAATTTTCATGCATGTTTCAAAAAATACACAATAATCTATTGAAAGAAACTTAAGCAATATAATTTTCAAATGTTGTATGTAGCATTTCTAGCATTTTTTCTAAAAATCCAACTGCCAAAAAAAGGGCAATTTTTGAGATATTTGGGAAAGATGAATATAGACTTTTAGATGATATCAAAAATAGGGGGCTGGAGATAAAGCTCAGCTGGTAGAGTGCTTGCCTTGCATGCACAAAGCCCTGGGTTCAATCACCAGCACACACACACCCCAAAAAATTCCTGAGATGATACCAAAGATATATTGGTACTTTTATTATATGTGATAATAGCATTGTGGCTATATAAGAAAATATCCTCATATTAAAGATATGTGCTGAGTTCTGTAGGAGTAAAATGATGTGCTCTCTGTAGTTTGATTTTAAAATCATTGGAAGTGAGGAGAGAAAGAGAAGGGAAGAAGAAAAAGGAAAAGGAAGAGAAAAGAAAATATTGGCTTTGGCAAAAATGTTGATAATTTCAGAATCTGAGAAATGAGCATATTGGGGACTCCTGATATTATTCTCCCTTATTTTAAAATAGTAAAAATAAATAAATTAAGAACTAAATGTTAAATATGTGATGCTTCTAGAAAGAAGACTATGAATATCTATAGACTTAAAGCTTAAAGTTTACAGTTCAGATGGCAGAAAACTCTCAGGCTGATTTTGATAGCTTCTGATATGTGTGCCTCCTGCCAGGTGTAAGAGGGGCTAGCCAAGGTCAACAGATGAGAAGCAAGTTCACTGGCAGCTTTAGTGGGCACGCTGAATGAGTCAAGAGAGGTTGGAAGCCGAAAACAATGCCTGCCACGTGGCAACTCTTCATAAGTAGTACTGGTTCTTATTATGACTTCGAAAATACCATTGGATCCCCCACTTCTATTTTTACCCTCTCGTGTTTATATTAAATCCAAGATCAGCTTCTCAAGCCCCAACATCTGCACGTCTGGCTTCTACTGCTTCTCACATCAAACATATTTTCTCTATAAACATAACATGAGCATCACGTGAGATCACCAAGAAAGGCAGGGTATTTGGTTGATAAGAGAGACAGCCATGCTCAGGACCACATTTCCTTTAGTAGTTAGTGGGATAGCTCTGTGTTTATGGTGTATGTATATCTTTAATTTAATATTATTTTTTTAAATAACAATGAACACTCTGAAAAGGAGTGTTAAAAACTCTGAGTTTTAATAGGGAATATAGCCAAGATGCACTGGGACCTGCTGTTGAGACGTTTACCTTATTGCTTAGAAACCTTAGGAAATAGAGAAGCCGTGGAGAAGCACTCAATTTTGGTACAAAGGTGACTATAAGCCTATTTTTCATATACAAACACATATATTGTTGGGAGTCTCTCTGAGAACTCTCTGGGCCTTTCAAACATGGCGGTGGGCAAATTGCCAGTGGGTGGTTGGAACTCCCCAGGCCTTTCAGATAAGGAACCCCTAATGCAACATGGCGGCAGACAAATTGCCAGTGGGCAGATAACAAGTTGTTTTGAAAATTTTCTAATTGGTCCTCCTGTCTTCCATGATCGTGGACAGCTCGTGCCCTCCATGAATCTTATGCAGGGCAGATGTGCGTGCACCGTAGGTGATGACCTGACCTTTACTATGATTGGCCCCGGGAGCTTCCTGGTTTAAGATAACTGACTCTCACTTCCTATATAAGCTAACACCAGCTTACAATAAGGTGCTTCATCTTTGTCACTGCTATCTGTGTGTGTGCATTTTAATCTCCAACAACGAACCTTGGCCTTTCATATATGGTACATATATATGTATACTATATATATTTTTGTCAGTAAAGTGTGTGAATGCCAAAATATTAATTATTTAAGGCTTAGTCATTTGGTGATTTGTTCCATCAAGGTTATTTTCTTTAACCTCATTTACATAATTAAGAGGGTGGAAAATAATTGTAGTGTATTATACTAGAAACACACTGAAAAATAATAGTATAAAGTATAATGTAAGTACTGGTGTGGGATAATAATCAAGGCATACTGCATTTTTTTAAAGTCATGGAACTAGTAAACAGTGATTCTAATGGTTTCTTTTAAATCACTCAAGAAGATATGTATCTATTGCTACTCTGGCAATGGCATAAGAGTGAACCGGTCACATAAACCCATGCTTCAAATAATGACTGTAAAAATAGGATAAAATAAAAATATTTTAAGACAGCAGATATGTATTAGAGGAGGGCCTGACTGAATCGATGAGAGTGTTTAAGTTCAAAAAACTGCAATAATTGGGGTAAAGAATGAGAAGTTGGTGGCTTTCTGGCCCAAGGACACTGCCCAATCCCTGGGACTATGACTGATACACTATGGAAGGGAACCACATGTTTATTAGTTAAAGGCACCAGAGATAAGAGTTGAAGGATTGGAAAGCACCTGAGAATCTAAAGGAAAAGTCCCAGTAGTGACAAGACAAGAGAAAAAGTAAAACACAAATGGTGAATATAAATTGTTCCCAAATCCCTAACACTAAACTCCAAAGACATAGAGGAAACCCACAGGGTCAAAAAAAAAAAAAAAAAAATAGGCATGCAGAAGGAAATCTACTCTTTACAGACACAGTTATGTGGCCAGATCTGAGTTTCCTGCCTTTTTTTTTTAACTTAGCATAATCCTGAACCATACAACTACTTGGGCTTCAGAAAGGCAAATCTTTATAAGCCTAAGGATGAAGGACAATACCTATGGTCAGCAGAGCTGCTGGAAATTAGGGGGATTCCCAGAAACAGAGAAACAACTGAATGAATGAAACCCATCTCTGCCCCAAAACTTGGGTCACTGACAAATAATGGTTTTTTGTTTTGTTGTGGTGCTGGGGATTGAACCCATGGCCTTGTGCATGTGAGGCAAGCACTCTACCAACTGAGCTGTATCCCCAGCCCTGACAAATAATGGAAACACAGAAGGGGCCAGACTAAAAAGCAGCAGTGGGAAAGCATGAAATGAAATAAGATCCCCATTGATTCACTCATCAGGGCAAAGTTTGTAGTTTGAATTCACCCACATTAACTACTAAAGAGAATAAAAATCAATCATCCCCCAAAGAACTTAGAAAATCAGTCACTAGAATGTATTCAGGAAAATGTCCGAAAAGTACTAAACACATAAAAACAAAAAAGTATGATCATGCTAAGGAAATAAAGATAACCCATGAATTTGATAACCAGTGTGTCCAGATGCTGAAATTAGCAAAGACTACAAATAGCAATTCTAAAGAGGTTTAAAGATTTAAAGGAAAATATTATGACACTGAATAAGTGAATAGGATAACTCCACATAGAAATGAAAACTCTAAAAAATAGTTTCTAGAATTCAAAAGTGCAAAAACTAAAATTAAGGCAGGCATGATGGCACACACCTGTAAACCCAGTGGCTTGGGAGGCTGACACAGGAGGATTGCAAGTTTAATGCCAGACTCAGCAAAAGTGAGGCACTAAGCAACTCAGTGAGACCCTGTCTCTAAATAAAATAGAAAATAGGGCTGGGGATGTGGCTCAGTGGTTGAGTGCCCCTGAGTTCAATCATCAGTACCAAAAGAAAAGAAAAAAAAAACTAAAATTAAATTTCACTGTATGGGTTTGATGGCAGATTGCAAAATGCAGCAAAGAGGTGGATAAATAGAAATTACCCAAGAAAAAATAAATAGAAAAAAGGGACTGAAGAAAATGAACAGAATTTCAGAGACATGTGTGACAATATCAAACAGTGAAAAATATGTGCACTTTCAATCTTGGGGGAAAAGGAGAAAGGTAAAGAATAAGCAAGAAGGGATGGACTCAAGAAAAACCACTCCTAGAGGCATCAAACAGCTAAAAGGCAGAGAAAGAGAAAATCTTGAAAACAGTGAAAGAAAAAAACAGGTTACAGAAAGGAGGACAATGAAAGCTCACCCGACATCACCAACGAAAGCCAGACTTGGGAGGGCTGAAGGAGAAAATGTCAACCAAGAATTTCATATCGTGTAAAGTTATCCTTCAAAAAATAAGAGGTGAGACAAAGATATTTTTAGATAAGTAAAAACAGAGAATTTGCTGCAAGTAAACCTTTGCTGTAGCCACGGAAGGAAGGCAGGAAAGCAGGTCTATCTTAAGGCTGAAAGAAAATAATACCAGCAAGCAACTGAAATTGAAATACACAGGAAGAAGTAAGAACACCAGAATGGGAAAATGTGGATAAATAAAATTACTTTCAGTTCCTTTAAAAGACAAAGCTATTTAAAGCAAAAAATTAACAAAAAACCATGCCCAGGTGAGTTAAAATATACCAAGATGTCATCTATCTCACTAAAATAGTCCAAAGATTGGAGGAGGGTCGGTAAATGGAAATATACTGTGTGAGATTTCCCTGGAGGAAGTAAATATTAACTTTAAGCAGACAGAGCTATGCTAAATATTGTAATGCATACATAAAAAAGAAAGCAGAGTTATAACTATAAAGTCAAGAATAATTAAAGTAGAATACTAAAGAATATCTAACTTTAGGGAATAAATAAGTAGAGAATGTTTTCAGAATAGAGGTCAATACATAAAGTCAATCATAATTCTATATGTTCGTAACACACACTTGGGAATTGAAATTTAAAAGGAAGTACCATTAAGAATACAAAAATATACGAAATAATTAGGACTAGATTTGACAAAATATGTGCAATGCCTGCCTGCTGAAAATGACAAAATATAGCTGAGAGAAATTAAAGAAGGCTGAAATAAAAGGAGAAATATATTATTGTATCAATCAATCAAAAGAATCAACTATTGTTAAGATCTCAGTTCTTCCCAAATGAATATACAGATCCAACATGAACTCACTCAAAATATTGGCAGACTTTTTCACATAAATTCACAAAGTGACACTAAAATCCATGTGGAAATGGAAACAACCCAGAATATCCAACACAGCTTTGCAGAAGAATGGTGCTTATTTCAAGACATCCATAAACCTAGTAATCAAGGCAGATCGTTATTGAATGAGTGAGGCAAACAGATCAAGGACAGATCTGAAGCGAGGCCAGGAACAGGCCTACACACATATGGTCAATTGATTTTTGACAAAGTGCTAAGGCAATTAAACAGGAAAAGAAAATCTTTTTAACAAATCATGCTAGAATAATTGCTAAATATTTAGAGTAGCCAGAACAATTCTGAAAAAGAAGAATAAAGCTAGAGAACCGGTACTACGCATATATATTCCAGTGACTTCTGACAAATTCAAAGGAGAAAGGAAATTTTTAAATAAATAATGCTGAAAGTTGTGGGAGACCAACTTTACACGTGACTGGGTCACACTCCCCGGCTGGGTGCTGAGACGCTCAGTCACAGAAATGTGGTCAGTGTCTCGTGCATAGGTGCGTCTTGCTACAGCCCCATGGGTGAAGCTATGCTCACCTGTACCTTTGTAATATAATCCCTTGCCCTGTTTAGGAAAGAATCTTCCATGGAAGTGCCTTGTGTGTGTCCCCTCCTTTTACTGTGCCCTTGGGTGTGGTCTACCCAGGTGTCAGTCAACCTGCTGACAGTGGACATCATGAAGATACTCAGCCCCCTGAAACCTGACCCCTTGCCTCATTTGAATAGCTTCTCCTCAATAAAAGGGGTCAGCTCGTGCTCTCGATCTCTCTTTCTGTGGACCCTTAAGGTCAGAGGAGCCATCACAGCGACCCCAAAGAAAAAGATATTTGTGTCTCTTATGTGGTTATTTCGTGCAGCCCAGTTAGCCCAGTTTAACTGGAGTGACCCCTGAGCCTTTTAGTCTCGAGAACAGAAACCTGGCAGAAAGTGTTGTAGTTATTAGAATTTGCGTAGCATAAAAATAAAAATAATTATAAATTGTGCTAGGAAAAAACTGAATATATTAAAATAAACTTCTATCTCTGTGTCATTCTATAGAGAAAATTTGAAATTCATCATAGCTGTAAACCATATAATCATACAGTTTCTACAAAGAGAGGTAAAATAACCATAAAGTTCCAAAAATGCTAACTGTATTAGCAAAAATATTGATAAATTAGATTTCATCAAAATTTAACTTTTTAAGAGCCATCATTGAGAAAATGAATAGTCAGGTCACAGAATGGAGAAAATATTCACATACATATCTGACAAAGGACTTATATCTTGATTTGTACAAATTAAGAATTTTAAAATTATAATTTTTAAAATGGGCAAAAAATAACTTGCTTTCACAAAAGAAGACATGAACAGCCAACAACACAGTCACTTAATGAAAAACAACTGAATTTCATTACTCTCTAGAAAAGGCAAATTAAAACCACAATGTGAAATAACTTTGCACCCACTAGAAAGGCTTAAAAACAATAGAGTGACTGAAAGATTGACAACTACAAAAATGGGGAGGATAAAGAACAGTCAGGACTCTTGTACTTTGAGGGTGGGAGTGTAAAAAATGATACAAGCAATTTGAAGGAAAGTTTGGCAGATTCTTATAAAATTAAGTATACATGTTCCCTATTACTCAACAACAACATTCCTAGGTACTCACCAAGAGAAATGCAAACATATGTTAACAAAAGACTTGTAAAAGCATGTTCATAGCATTCTTATTCACAATAGCCAAAAAACACATGTCAATCCACTGGGAGAATGGATAAACAGCACGATACGTTCACAGAATGAAATGCATTGCAAGAAAAAAAGTTTGAATCTTACAGGTAGGTGTAAATCTGGTTGCATCAAATGAACAACAACAACAAAGTACTTACTGTTACTTTAGGTTTCAAAACTGGCCGGTAGGACATTCATTAAGATGTGATGCCTGTGAATATGCTATACCACATGGCAAAAGGGGCTTTGCAGATGGTGGCCCATCAATTGGCTTTAAGAGGGAGATTATTCAGGATTATTCTAGCAGATGCAATTAATCACCAGAGTTCTTCAAGGCCGAGGCCAAAGGGGCAGTCAGAAGCATTCTTGGAAGAGTTGTGTCTAGCTGGAAGATGAAGGAGTACAAGTGGATAGTGCAAGAAAGAAAGCAATTCTATCAACAACCTATGCTTGGAAGAGGAGACCTGCCTGACAGAACTTCAGACTCAGCCAGCACCTTGATTTTGGCCTCTTGGGACCTTGAACAGAGAATTCAGCCCCGCTCTGCCAGATATCTGACCTACAGAAACTGTGAGATAATCAATGGCTGTTATTTTGAATTTGTGGCAATTGGTTATGCAGAAACAGATAACTAACACACCATCTGATTCCATTTATTTGAGTTACTAGAACAGGCAAAACTCCATGATGATCTAAGTGAAAAAGGCTATCAATTGGGAAAACAAAATAAGATGCCCAAGGGAAACTTCTGAGCTAATAGAAAAGTTCTTTATGTTTTACATGGTGATTACCTGGTTTTAAAAAATTGTCAAAACTTTTAAACTTGATGTCTCTATTAAAGGACACACATACAATGAGACAACATTATGTGTCTTTTTTAAATATATTTTTAGTTGTAGATGGACACAATAACTTATTTGTTTATTTCTATGTGGTGCTGGGGATGGAACCCAGTACCTCATGCATATTAGGCAAGCACTGAGCCACAACCCCAGCCCACTATATGTCTTTTATATTTTTAAATAAAAATAAAAATAAGACCAACAACAAGTGCTTGTACGGATGAGGAGAAACTAGAAGTCTCAGGCATCGCTGATGAGGGTATAAAATGGTACAACCCGTTTGGAGAAGTGTTTGACAGTTTCTTACAAAGTTAAAAAATAGATGTTCTCCCTATCATTCAGCAGTTACACTCAGGAATTTATCTAAGAAAAAATGAAAAATTATCTCCACAAAATGTTTGTGTAACAATGTTCATAATAACCTCTAGTTGAAAATAACCTCATAGTCATGGACAGGAGGATAGATAAACAAAGTGTAGAAGATCCATATTGTAGATTCCAACTGGAGGTAAAAAGGAATGATACCCACAACCAAATGGATGAGTCCTAAAATTTTTGTATTGAACAAAATAATCTCTGCATGAAAGAATGCATAATGTTGATTCGATTTAGATAAAGTCCTTGAAGGGTTAAAAACTGTGGTGGTAGAAATTGGAGAATGGTTGCCTCTGGATTAGAGGGGTGGGTAAGTAAAGGGAAAGGGGCCTGGAGGAACTTTTTTGGGGTGATAGAAGTATGCTGCATTTTGTTTTGATGGTGATGACAGAGGAATAAATAATTATCAAAACTCATTAGACTGAAGGCTTGAATCCGGTGCTGTGGGAGGCCATCCTCGCCCGTGATTTGAGTTACCTCCCTGGCTGGGTGAGAGGCGCTTAGACACAGCTGTGTCTGAGCCTTCCCCACCCTTTCCCAGGTCCGAGGGCTTGTTCATGAAGAGGCGTGCCTAGCCACTGACCTGAAGACCCAATCGTCATCCTTGACCTTGGGATGCTGCCCCCCTTAACCTTCATTGGATGGGATTTTCCCTGGATTTTTTTGTTCCCCAATAAAAGCTCACTCCCTGGTGTGCTCTCCCTCTCTCGCTAGTCTCTTCTGTAAACCTCACCACCACATTAGGTGGCTGGAGGCGGGAGCTAGGAGAAGCCTTGTTGGAGCTGGTGTTAAAGGTAATGAGAGTCTGTCTCTTTAATGAAAACTCCCTAGCTATTTCTTATGAACTGAACCTTCTTTCATGAAGCCAGCGCTGGTAGCATGGCAGACGGTGCATTATATTATCTGTAAATCATACCCCACTAAAAAATAAACACAAACATCCAAAGAAAGTAGGAACAGTATTCAACCATCATTTACCATAGGCAAGGCAGTTCATTACAAGTGCCTACTGTGTGCCCAACCCCTGCTGAACCCTTAAGCTGGAAAGACCATGGTGGGTTGATATCCCCTAAATAGTTATCTTAACAGAAGTGTTTCAAACCAGTCCTGTTATTCCTATTCTTAATGACAAATTTCATCATTTCCAATACATCTTTATTACATTGATAGTGGAAAGTTATATACTGTAAATAAACTATTAACCTGAAACCTTTGTATTTCCAACAACTTAATAAGAAACAAACTGAAAAGATTTTTCTCCCCATAGGAAATGGAAAATTGTATGTCCAAGGAATGGTTTGATTTAGAATTCTGAGTCCACCCAAACTTTATGGATTTGAAAGCTTTGAGTTAAACTGAAGGAAGATATTGGTTTATTCTATTTTTATTTTTCATTGATTTCAATTCTGGCAGCCTGTGTTTGCTATATACCATTAATTCCCTGCATCTACCCTTGCTGATATTATCTAAGATTTGTCTTAAAAATTATATTGTGGTATTCTAAATGTTTAAAAGTTTTATGGAGAGTAGAGGGATTACTATAGAGATATAAAGTTTATTTAAAAATCTCATTTCGCTGAGGCAGAACGTTTTGCTTCAAAATTTAAAGCCATTTACAGTTCAGGAAGGGAGAAATACAAATGACCCACAAAAGCATATGATAGAAATTAAATCATTCTTGTAATCAAAGAAAAATAAGTTAAGAATTAAATACTATGCTTTTGCCTCTCACAAGTTTAAAGTGACATTATCCAGCTTTGGCTGGGGTATAGCATAGGTTGCTAGTGGAAATGCAATTAAGCAGTTTTTGGAAAAGCACTACGGTCATATGAATCCATATAACCTTTAAACGCAGGCAGCCCCCTCTTTGCGTGGCTCTGTTTATTAGAAACTCAATCAGCAGAACCATGAAAAAATGAAGAATGTTTTATTGTTTTACATTCAATAGTTCCACCTCTAGGAATCTATTTTTTTAGATAATAAAGATGTATAAAAAGATTAACATACAGAATTATTTATCATTGTAAAAATGAGAAATAATCCACATATCCAACCACAAGGAATTGGTTAAGTAAATTATGTTTCTATATAGTAGAACACTATGCTCCCATATAATATATCTTCAAAAAATAAGTAAGAGTATTTGGAAATGCTCATGCTATAATACTCAATAACAACAATAATAAAAATTTAAAAACCCTGGATACAAGTTACCAACAGAATGATCTCAATTTTATGTTCATGTGTAAAAGTGTGCTCCCAAGGATATCCATCCACACATGACCCTAGTTTAAGTTGAATCAAAATGTTAAGACTTTTTCCGAATTATGAGATTATGGAAAATTCGTCATTTTTCTGAAAGATTACTGTACTTTGTTAGAGAAAAAAATTTCAATGATGCTTGTTAAATCATGATAAAGAAGACTTTTATTCAGGACCATTGAGATTGGTTTGGGGAACACACAAGGAAGATTTGCAGTGGTGGGAAAACAATTGGGCTGAGCTCTGAATCAAGCTCGGGAAAATGGGATTTCATAGTCAAGAAGCAGGGTGGGGGGTCAGTGGGTGGAAAATTACCAAAAGGAAACATCGCAGGAAAGAGAGGTTCTGCTAAATGGACCTAGCAGAATTCTTGCTGAAAACAGGCCAGAATGACCAGGCAGTCTGAAGGCTCGCAGAGGATGAGGAACCCAATCAGATATTGAAGGCGATCAGCTATAAAGAGTGAAGTTTCCTGCTAAACAGAGTTAGCAGAGTTCTTGGCAAAAAGGAATTCCACCAGGAACTACACAATGGGGCCTAGGAGAAGGTTCAGGGGACTATCTAAAGTTTGGTCAAGAAAAGTAGCTTTGTCAACTTCCCTAAACTTTGATATAAAATTGGCTTTTTAAATTTTAGATTTTATTTTTTAAAGAAACAAATATATGTTATAACACATTTCTTTTAAAAAAATATTGAATAGACGAACTCTGGATAGGGCAGAAGGGTGGGAGGGGATGGGAGGGGGCAGGAGGTTAGAAATGATGGTGGAATGTGATGGACATCATTATCCAAAGTACATGTATGAAGACACGAATTGGTGTGAATATACTTTGGATACAACCAGAAAAAAAAAAAAGAAAAAGGAAAAAAAATAAAAATAAAAATCTTGAACTCTCTAGCATAAAATAGTAAAACACCAATAAACTAATACCAGTTTATTTCCTGGTATTAGTGATCATACAAACCATTTTCTAGGTCTTTGCTTATAAAGGCATATATCCATTTTTTTTAAAGAGAGAGAGAGAGAATTTTAATATTTATTTTTTAGTTATCAGCAGACACAACATCTTTGTTTGTATGTGGTGCTGAGGATCGAACTGGGGCCGCACACATGGCAGGCGAGCGCGCTACCACTTGAGCCACATCCCCAGCCCCATATATCCATTTTTTAAAAATGACTTCATTGAAGTATAAACTACATAAAATATTCTCCATCCATTTAAAGTGGTCCATGTAATGTATTATGTGCATCTCTATTAAAACTCTGCCGTAATCCAAGCATGGAACAGTTCATTGTCCCCCAAAGGTCATTTATGCCCCTTGCAATCCCAGGTCATTTATGCTCCCTTGCTCCTTCCACTAATTAGTTATTACTGTAGATTAATTTCTTCTTTCTAGAACTTTATATAAATGGGACTATATTGTATATAGGCTTTTGTATCTAGCTTCTTTTTCTCTTCATGATTGTTTTGAGAGTCTTCATCTGGTTGTGTATATAAATAGCTCCTTCCTTTTATTGCTGGATAGTATTTAATTGTGTGGAAACAACACATCCTGCTCATCCATTCACCTGTTGAAACATGAGTTTTCTCTGGTGCTTTACTACTATGAATAGATCTGCTGTAATCATTTGCATACAGGTATTTGTGTAGATATTTTTCATTTTTCTTGGGTAAACACCTAGGAGTGTGTAATAATCTAGGTTCTCAAGAAAAGTAGAACCAATAAGATGGAGATATACATATATTTATGTAAGGAATTGGCTCATATGACTATTTTTTAAAAAATTGAGAAGCCCAAGATCTGCGGAAGGCAAACTGAAAGCCAGGAGAGCCAATGGTGTGAACTCTGGTCTGAGTTCAAGACCCAAAACAGGAGTGTTCCATCTTGAAGACAGTTGAGCAAAGAAAGAGAATCCTTTCTTATTCAGCCTTTTATTTTATACTCTAATGGACTGTATAAGGTCCATCCACATTGAGGAGGGGCTTGTTTTATTTAGTCTACCAATTCAAATGTTGGCCTCATCCAGAAACACTCTTATAGGCACACTCAGAATGTTTTACCAAATATCTAGGTAACTCATGACCCAGTCAAGTTCACATGCAAAACAAACCAACATAGAATGGAATGATTATTTGGTCATGTAGTAGGTACATCTTTCCTTTATTCAGAAATAAAAAATTATCCAAAGTGCTTGGACCAATTTATATTCACACCAGTAGTGTATAGAGGTATATATCCTCTCCATCATCCCCCACCCTCATACCTGAGAGTCTTTTTAACTTTAGCCATTTTAATAGGTGTGGCATATTCACTTATAGAAGTTTTAATTTGCATTTCCCTAATGATTAATGATGTAGAGCATCTGTTAATGTGCTTGTTTGATATCTGTGTGTGTTCGCGCGTGCGTGTGTGTGTGTGCATATATATATATAAATAAAAATAAAATTTGCTATCTTTGATAAAGTGTCTTTTCTCACAATATTTTGCCCAATCTTTAACTGGGTTGTTTCTTGTCTTAATATTGAGTTTTCACACACACACACACACACACACACACACACACACACACACACACATCTTTATGCCAATACCAAACTACCTTGATTACTGAGAAATTATGCTCAGCTTTGAAACCAGGTAATCTTAGTCCTCCAATTTTCTTCTCATTTTTTTGAAAATCGTTTGTCTATTTTTTGTCCTTTGCATTCTTATGCACTTTAGAATAAGTTTGTTCTTTCCTACAAAAAATCCTATTGGGATTTTGATTGGGATTCTGATGAATCTATAGATCAGTTTGGAAAAAAACGACATCTCAATTATACTGAATCTTCAACACATGAACATAGTATCTTTCTATCATCTATCTGTCTATCTTAAACATTATTAAAACTATCAACTAGTTAAAAATATCTGCAGTAGGTAGAAACATAATCACACAATTTTCTCTCTATCCCACCCCTTTCTGAATATGGTTAAAACCAGTCAATTGTGCAGAGATACTTATCAAACTATATATTGACATTTTCCTTTCCATTCTACTTAATAAATATATTTTCCATTGTTTTTTGTCATTTTTTTTCTTACAGAAAAGCAGTCAACATTATTACTGTTGTTCTTGGGATGCTTTTAGGATTTTCTTTCTGCCTTTGGCTTACAGTAGTTTGACTAAGAGGTGCCTAGATGTGGTCTGTTTTGCATTAATCCTGATTGATTGGTGTTCACTGAATTTGTTAAATGTGTGGCTTGGTGTCATTCAACAATTTTAATAATTTTTGGTCTTGTTTTGGCAAATATTCTGCTTTCTTTTGTACTGAGGACTGAACCCAGGGATGCCCTTTCACTGAACTACATTCCCAGTATTTCTTTCTTTTTATTTTGAGACAGGTTTCACTGAGTTGTCCCAGCTAGCCTAGAACTTGCAGTCTTCCGGGATTCCAGATGTGCACCACCATGCTTGGCCTCTTCAGCTTCATTTTCTTACATCTTATTCTAGACTCATTATTATAAATATATGAGACAGTTTGGTATTTCCTACATGTTTTAAAATAAATTTTTAAATGAACAGTTTTCAATTCTAGAAAAATTGCAAAGATAGTACTGTTCCCACATAATCTACTGCCAGTTTCCCTTGTTAAATCTTACACTAGTGTGGTATATTTGCCACAATCAATAGTGAATACTAACATATCTTGTTAACTAAAGTCTGCACTTTATTCACATTTCCCTGGTTTTTGCTTCATGTGCTTTCTCTGTTTCAGAGAAAAAAAAAAAAACATCGTGTTTGATCATTACACCCTCAGGGATCCTTCAGACCATAACCGATTCTCAGACTGCACTTATTTATATAACGGCCTTGACAGTTTTGACAAGTTCTTCTCTCATGATGTCCACCTTTCTCACTAAATTATCTGATGAATTTATCATCATTTAGCATTTTCTTGGCTACTGATTCTAATATCAGGACCATCTGGGGGTCTGTTTTTTTTTTTTTTTATTAACTGGGGGTCTGTTTTTAATGACAGTCTTTTCTCTTTAAATGACTCCCATTGTCCTATTGTTTTCAGTATTTCACAATTGTTGTTTTTGTTGTGTGATGGTGTAAAACAACAACAGTGACTCAGGCAAATAATCAGTACGCCTATAAAATGGTGGGACCCTGTGTCGCCAGCTGGCGAGATGAGCTGGGTTCAAAGGAGCTGGCTACAGCAATAAACTGAGAAAACAGCTAAGAAACCACGCAAAACACGAACATGGTTTCTAAGGTCAAGGGCCGGACTGCTCTGTGACCCCAAGGGTCAGATCACTGGGCAGCACTGGAAAGAGAACAAGTGAACACACCCACACCTTCCTATTTATTGGGGAGAAGACATTCAATAGAATATTCCACCCAAATAAGGCAAAGGGTAGGGTTTCGAAGAGTGGAATCTAGCTTGGTGATGTCTTGGGGTCAGCAGATTGATTGACATCTTGGCAAGTCACACCCATCTCAGGTGCTGTGTGGGATCACAGGCAGAGCCAGAGGAAAGGCACATTTGCCTGGCTCAGCCCAATCAGCACTCAATGCCAGACCAGTCCCCTCGTAGGCTCCAATACCCGTAGCTCACACACACAGCCCATGGATGGCTCTCGACACCCCTGCTCTTTCAGCCCTCTGACTGGGAGTCAGAGTCCGTCTGATTTAAGGGTAGGCGGAGACTGAGCTTCACTGTACCTTATTGGAATTCAGTTCATGGCTGTTTTCAGTGTTTTAAAAGTGAGGTTGGGACTTTTCTTTCAGTTATCTTAGAGCCCAACAGCCAGCAAGTCTCTAGAAATTTCTCTGATCTTCATATCCCAGCCCCCCCACTTTTTTAGTTGCAGGAGACCTCTTCATGCTTTAGAGCCTGGCCACCATCTTTGGGGGTTGCTGGGGCCTTGACTTTGCTCTGTGACTCTGCCTCCGCATCTCAGAGCCTTCGGATGGCTCTTTTCATCGTGATGCCGTCTCAGCATTCAGTACCTGGTACAATATGCTGAGAAAAACACCTGGTGTGGCAGGGTGGGAAGAGGGGGGAAGAATTTCTCTCCCTTCTCCAGCTTTGCCCCAGCTTCTACAAACCGCTGCCTTGCGCTTGGTGAGAGCCCAGGGCTTCTCTCAGCTTTTCTGCCTCATGGTCCCTATTTGTTTGGTTATTTTTGGTACCAGGGTACCACTGAGCCACATCCCCAGCCCTTTTTATTTTTTTTATGATACTGGGTATTACTAAGTTGTTTAGATCCTTACTAGGTTACTGAGGCTGGCTTTGAACCTAGTCTTCACGCCCAGCACCCCCAAATCTGAATAAAGACTCACTCCTGCCTTGCTTCCAGGGTTCAGCAGTCTCCTTTCCTGTCCTCTGGGGATACATGGTGTACATACATCCACAGGGTCTCTCAGTCCACCTACTTGCAATGTGTGACCCCCATGTGCTCAGTGGAGGCTGGGTGGGTATGGATTGTCACTGGAGCACCTTGGAATTCCAATCAATTATGCCAGCTCACATACAATCATTCCAAATTTGCTTAAATAAAGGGTGGTTTCTCCCTTCCCTTTCTGCGATCCTTCTCACACATACTAGGGAGGAAAACCCATTTTCATGGAAAAAGTTTGATCCTTTCTGAAATTTAGATATTTCCTTTACATACATTTATGTATGTATGTATGTATGTATGTATGTTTGTTGGTTGCTGGGTTGTCTGATGGATATAAAGAGTACAAATAAAACAACAAATAAAATTGTGGGTTTTGTAGTGTTTCTGGCCTGTTCTTGTTGAGATGCTCCACCACTGTCTGCATTTTATATAGGAATAAAGTCTTGTTCCCATTATGTAAAAATGTGAGTATGTAACAGATGTGATTCTGCAATCTGTATTTGGGGTAAAAAAGGGAGTTCAAAACCCAATTGAGTCAAATGTATGAAAGATGATATATCATGAGCTCTGTAATGTTTTGAACAATCAATAAAAAAATAAAAATAAAGCACATAAACAGGAAAAAAAAAGTCTTGTTCCTTCAGATTTTGTGCACTGTCCTCAGATTATAGGTTGTGCATGTGTCACTAAGTTACCTTAAATGCATGTGCGTGCACACACACACACACACACACACACGCACACACTTATTTTTAAAAATGTTTGAGCAATGCTTCAAAGTTCTAAGTTCAACATCCATACCAAATGTGGAAGAGGTTAAACTTGCTTTGGTCTTCAAACCCCACCCCCTGCAAGATACTCACATAATAAGTTTATTTGACAAACATTTACTGCAAACCTACTATGTGCTAACGATCATTTCGGGACAAGGAGATATGAGACAAGTGCCCCATGGAGCTTACGTTCTAGTGGACTTCTGGAAAAATGAAAGGATCCTGACTTAGCTGTGAGTGCTGCACAATATGCAAGTTCACTGCAGTCTAGAGTTTGAAATAGTCATTTCAGGAGCCAAATTATTAAGGATAATTTATTCCAGACTGTTAGGAGCCACAGCAAAAATATTGATACAGGCACCTTTGGATTTTATTGACTGCCAGCCAGCAATTCACATTCATATGGTAATTGGACTCATGCTGTTCAGCTGGGCCCATTTCAAAACTCAGGATGTTGAGAGCCACAGCCAAAGGGGCCCCAGAAAACTTCCAGCTGCCAGCAAACTCCCAGCTGCCGGCTGATGATTGGCTCACAGTGGCCCCAGCAACATCTAGCTGATTGGCTCCTCTGTGGTGATGTTCATTGGGCTGTTTCCCTGCCCTTCAGACTGCCAGCTGATGATTGGCTCACAGCGGCCCCAGCAACATCTAGCTGATTGGCTCCTCTGCGGTGATATTCATTGGGCTGTTTCCCTGCCCTTCAGACTACGGAACTGCTCATTGGGGGACTTCTTTGGCTCCGCCCACGCGACCCAGCCAATCGGCCTCAAGAGCAGGAGGATTGTGGGAGGTGGTGTGGTTTGTGTAGGGAGAGGCTTGTGGAAGCCGGTGGTGGCAGTTGGGCTCTGAGGGTTTTTCCTGAGGAGCTGTTTTGTTTGGCGTTTGTAGTTTTAAAAATAAAGTTTGTTTCTTTTGACAAGTGGCTCCTGAATTGTGCCCAGCCAGACTGCGGCATTTGGTGGCTCGCACGGGGAGCGACTGAGGGTAAGTAAACTGCTCGCCCCTGAGGGCAGGGCGAGAGGATGGGTAGCCATTCTAAGTTTACTCTTTTGTTTTGCTTCATTTTTGTTTTAAGTTGCCTGTCCCTGGAGATGAGTGAGACGGAAGAAAAACCGCTCACATTTGAGGAAAAACTATTTGCGTTTGAGGAACAGATAGGGAGAAAGGTCGGATGGACATTTCAGTCCCTGGAGATGAGTGAGACGGAAGAAAAACCGCTCACAACTGAGGAAAAACTATTTGCGTCTGAGGAACAGATAGGGAGAAAGGACGGATGCACATGTCAGGAGGATAGAAAGGCTATAATGAAATTTTGTTGTTCCATTTTTATTGGATTCTGTCTCGGTTTGGTTTGGTGTTATCTTGCTGGGTTGTATTATAGTAGAAATACGGGATCAGCAATTAGTAAAAAACAAACCGAAAGAGTGTTAAGTAAATTGTTAGACGAAGGAGGCATCTCAGTAAAATCAAGAATACTCAGGGCATACGTTGATACAATACAAAAATATAGCCCATGGCTTTTTAAGGAGGAGTTGTTAGATATATCACAATGGAACCATCATGGTGAAGATTTAAAAAGAATAGAAAAGTACAACCCAGGGACTCTGCCAGTTGGCACATTGACATTGTGGGCAAACGTATCTGGTTTGCTTAGTCCAAAGCCTTCAGATCAGACAAAGGTAGAGGAAGGAGAAGACATATTGATTCAAGTAAAAGAGGTCTCTCAAGTTAGTCAGAATGAGGAAAAGATTCAAGTACAAGAGAAGGTCTTTCAAGCTAGTGAGACAGAGGAAGGAAGTTTAGAGCAGAAAAAGCCATCAGGGGAAAAGTTACAACAGGAGACTGCTAATAACACCTTTCTATCAGAGAGCGAAAGTCTCCAACCAACAGCACCACCTCTACAGGAGACTGCTACTAACAGCATTCTATCACCAGAGGGCATAAGGGTCCAATCAACAGCACCACCTCCATATGCTAAGAGACTCCCAACCCCCGCAGTTGATAGTTGGGATCCTGAGACAGGATCTCAAGTATGCCCTGTATTTGAGGTAGGAGGGCAGCGAATTCACCAGGGTTTATTTTACAAAACAGTGAAGGAGCTAAAAGAGGCTGTAACAACCTATGGTCCTCAAGCACCCTTCACTGTAAGCTTGATCGAATCCATTACCAACTTAAACATGACGCCAGCAGATTGGGCTAATATGTGTAAAGCTGTGCTAACTGGAGGACAATACCTGTTATGGAAGGTTGCTAATGAGGAATTTTGCAAGGAGACAGCTATGGGAAATGCAGCAGCTGGTTATCCTCAGAGAAATCTAGATATGTTGTTAGGAAAGGGACCTTATGAGGATCGGCAGCAACAACTTGCATATGATCCTGGTGTATACGCACAAATTGCTATAGATGCACTTAAGGCATGGAAGACTTTACAAGGACATGGAGGTTTACAAGGTCAATTATCTAAGATAATACAAGGAGCTAATGAACCTTATGCTGAATTTGTAGATAGGCTTATTCAAACAGCTACCAGAGTTTTTGGGAATACAGAACAAGCAATGCCATTAATAAAACAACTGGCTTATGACCAAGCGAATCGTTGGTGCAGAGATATCATTAGACCATGGAAACAGGAAGATTTAAACAAATATATTAAATTGTGTAGAGACATTAATGAACAAGAGCAAGTCATGGCAGCTGCAGTAAAACAGGCTTTAGATGCCAGAGACATTAATGAACAAGGGCAAATTGTGGCAGCTGCAGTAAAACAGGCTTTAGATGCCAGAGACATTAATGAACAAGGGCAAATTGTGGCAGCTGCAGTAAAACAGGCTTTAGATGCCGGGCTAAGAACATGCTACAATTGTCAACAAGCAGGACATTTTAAAAGGAATTGCCCCATAGGAGGAGGGTTTAACAATACTAGGTATCAAAGGAATAGAATACCGGGTATTTGCCCACGATGCCGTAGAGGGAGACATTGGGCTAATGAATGCCGTTCTCAAACCACCATAGAGGGTACTCCATTATCAAAAAACGAACAAGGACAAGGTTTTTATCCACAATATCGTGGACAAAGGCATCGGGCTCCGTTGCCAAAAAACGGACAGGGGGCCCCAATGCTCCGGGGCCCCAAACCACAAATATACGGAGCTCTGGAGGAACCCAGCAACCCCAGCAACCCCATCAGGGTAGTGCCCAGGGCATCAGATCCCTCATCAGACAAACCAGAGGGAGCGCAGGGTTGGACATCTGCGCCTCTGCCAGAGCAGTACTAACTCCAGAGATGGGAGTTCAAATCATTCCCACAGGGGTGAAAGGACCTCTTCCCAAAGGAACAGTAGGCTTATTATTGGGACGCAGCTCTTCTACTCTAAAAGGACTTTTGATAAGTCCTGGGGTAATTGATCCCGATTATGAAGGTGAAATAAAAATTATAGCCAGTTCTCCAAAGGGTATATCAGTAATTTCACCAGGAGATAGAATAGCACAATTACTAATAATACCAAGCCTACATGATAAATTTTCCAGTCATGTTGTAGAAAGAGGTTCCAAGGGATTAGGCTCCACAGGTGTAGATTGGGCTATGCTTTCTTTAAATTTAGATTCTCGCCCCATGCTAAAACTAAATATTCAAGGACATGAATTTAATGGGCTACTGGATACAGGTGCAGACCTTAGCATTATCTCTCGTCAAGAATGGCCAAAACATTGGCCATTACAACAAGCCACTCAAACGCTTCGAGGCCTAGGAGTGGCGAATAATCCCGATAAAAGTGCAATGGTATTAGATTGGAAGGATCCTGAAGGATGTGAAGGAACTATACAGCCATATGTATTGGATCATCTTCCTGTAAATTTATGGGGACAAGATGTCTTAGATCAATTAGGTTTGACATTAACAAATAATATCAATCAAAATGCACCCACTATTATGGCTAGACAAGGTTTTAGGAAAGGAAAAAGATTAGAAAAACAAGAACAAGGTATAGCAGCACCAATACAAATAAATCAAGGAACAGACAGACATGGGTTGGATTTTCACAAAGGGCCACTGAGACAATAAAAATTACCTGGAAATCAGAAAGACCAGTATGGGTCCCTCAGTGGCCCTTGACTAAAGAAAAGATACAAGTAGCCCATGATCTGGTCAAACAACAATTAGTGGAAGGACATATACAACCTTCTGTATCTCCCCATAATACTCCCATTTTTGTCATCAAAAAGAAATCTGGTAAATGGAGATTATTGCAAGATTTAAGAGCCATTAATAATGAAATGGTCATTATGGGACCTGCTCAATCGGGGATTCCTCAGTTGTCTGCTTTGCCAAAAACTTGGTATGTTTTAGTTATAGATATTAAAGATTGTTTTTTTTCAATTCCAATTCATTCTGAGGATAGTCCACGTTTTGCATTTACTATCCCTGCACTGAATCATGAAGGTCCTGATCAGAGATATGAATGGAAAGTACTCCCTCAAGGGATGGCTAACAGCCCAACTATGTGTCAAATTTATGTTAACAAAGTAATCCAGCCACTTAGAAATCAAAATCCTGAGCTACAAATATTTCACTATATGGATGACATATTATTAGCACACAAAGCTAAAAACACATTGCTAGAATGTTATGCCACACTTACAAACTTATTAAAAAATTATAATCTAGAGATAGCAATAGATAAAGTACAATTAAATTTTCCAATTAATTATTTGGGAGTTCTATTATCCTCAACCATGGTCCGTCCACCAAAAATTCAAATACGAGTAGATCAACTCAAATCACTTAATGACTTTCAAAAGTTATTAGGAGACATAAATTGGATAAGGCCTTATCTAGGTATTCCAACAGGAGAATTGGGACCTTTATTTGATATCCTAAAAGGTCCATCAGATCCAAATTCACCCCGAATGTTAACGCCTGAAGCAAGAAAGGCATTAAAAATCATTGAAACATATATGGAAAATATGCATTTGGATAGAATTGATATAAGTTTGCCTTTATTATTTATTGTACTATCAACAAAAAATATTCCTACAGGAGTATTTTGGCAAGAAGGTCCATTATTATGGATACATTTATCTTATTCTCCTAACAATATTCTTACTAGGTATCCTGAGGCTGTAGGACAATTAATACTCAAAGGAATAAAAACAGCAAAGGCAGTGTTTGGAATTTCTCCTAATAAAATTATTACTCCATATACTATGAATCAAATTGATGAATTAGCTAATGAGTTAAATACTTGGGCAATAATCATGTGCAAATCTAATGTTTCATTTGATAACCACTTACCATCTAATCCTTTATTGTCTTTTTGGTCATTGCATCCTGTAATTTTTCCAAAAATGACAAGAAAAACACCTATCATGAATGCTCCAAATATATTCACTGATGGGTCAAATAATGGTACAGCAGCAATAGTTACCCCTGATCGAACTTTTACATTTTTAGTACCCAAACAATCAGCTCAAAAGGTAGAGCTTAATGCAGTATTACAAACTTTTGTGATGTTTAAAGATTCTATATTTAATTTATTTTCTGATAGTCAGTATATAGTTAATGCTATAGTATCCCTTGAAGATGCTGGTAGGATTTCCCCTTCTTCTACTGTTTTCTCTTTGTTTTCCACTATACAAAGTTTAATCTGGGACAGAAAAGATCCATTCTTTATAGGACATATCAGGGCACATACAGGATTGCCTGGAGCCCTTAGTTTGGGCAATGATTTAGCAGATAAAACTACACATGACGTACATATTTTCTCTATACTAGAAGAAGCTATAAATTTTCATAAAAGGTTCCATGTCAATGCTAATACTTTACAAAAGCGTTTTAAAATAACTAAGGAACAAGCTAGACAAATAATAAAACAATGTCAAAATTGTGTGACCTTTTTACCACAAGTTAATCTTGGAGTCAATCCTAGAGGATTGATACCTAACCATATTTGGCAGATGGACGTCACACACTTGCCAGAATTTGGAAAATTAAAATATTTGCATGTTACAGTTGATACTTCTTCTGGATTTTTGATGGGCTCCCTTCATGCCGGAGAAAAAACTAAAGATGTTATAGCTCATTGCTTACAAAATTTTGCCACTGTGGGCATTCCAAAACAGTTAAAAACAGATAATGCCCCTGGTTATACGTCTACTTCTTTTAAACAATTTTGTTCATCATTTGGCATTACTCATATAACAGGAATCCTATACAATCCACAGGGACAAGGCATAGTTGAAAGAGCTCATCAAACTATTAAAATGTACTTATTAAAGCAAAAAGACGGAATTGGGAAGGGGTATATATTCCCCAAAGATAAACTTAAAATAACCCTTTTTACTCTAAACTTTTTAAATTTGGATTCATCAGGACTTAGTGCTGCAGAAAGGCATATGTGTCCAAAAAATGTACATAAGCCCAAGGTACTTTGGAAAGATATTCTAACAGGACAGTGGAAAGGTCCTGACCCAGTAATTGTCTGGAGTCGGGGGTCTGTTTGTGTGTTTCCACAGGAAGAACAGCAGCCGATTTGGATTCCGGAGAGATTAACTAAAGTCCTGACCCAGTGATTGTCTGGAGTCAGGGGCCTGTTTTTGTGTTTCCACAGGGAGAACAGCAGCCGATTTGGATTCCAGAGAGATTAACTAAAGCAATTTCTACAGACCAAAAAGAAGATGATTTGGCTCAAATCCATAACAGCTGATATCCAAAACTCCAATTTGGCTATCCTTACATCTGCAACAGAACCAGGATGCTTTTTTCAATATCTATTTTATTCTATTTTGTTTTTTGAGCTCATATAGACCTAGGTTAATGTTTTGCTGATCAGTTCTATATATTTTTTTTTTACTATAGAGTTTTTAAACATTGCAATGGAGATTTCACCTGTAAAAAGTTATAAGGCCTTTACCATTATGTTATGTGTTGTATGTATTATATTATGTGTGCACACTTGTGTTTTGTGTTTGAATGTACATATGTCCATATATCATATATGATGAGCGCTCATAAAAAAAAAAAAAAAAATGGATCCAAAAAATTTTTTTTTTTATTCACGTGATTTAAATGGTTTAATTTAAATTGGGTAAATAACTGTTAAGAATTGTTTTAATATGTAAACAAAAAAAGGCTAACAGATCTGTTTGTTTACTTTCACCTATCCTTTTCATTATATTTAATAATTCTTTTCAAGATAATGTAAATTGTTAAGAAAATTGTTTTCTTTTAGTGCCTTCTAGAATGTTACACAATTATTAATATTAACCATTATTGTCAAAATTCTTATCTTCATCCCAGTGCCGGTGGAGATAATGTAAATTGTTAAGAAAATTGTTTTCTTTTAGTGCCTTCTGGAATGTTACACAATGTTTTCTTTAGCTATTATTGCCAGAATTTCTATCTTCATCCCAGTGCCAGTGAAGACAATGTAAATTGTTAAGAAAATTGTTTTCTTTTAGTACCTTCTAGAATGTTATATAATTTTTTCTTTAGCCATTATTGCCAGAATTCCTATCTTCATCCCTGTGCCGGTGAAGACAAAGATAAAACTAATCTATAGTCTCTGCAATAGCCATCACTGAACCGCTTAACTCACTTGTATGCATTGTGAACTATCTGTTGGTGCAGCGACTTGTGGTAGTGTTGGAGTATTTTTGCTGATGATGTCATCGGTGGTACAATTTTTCCAACAAGAGCTGTCAATTGGCTTGGTATATCTTCCTCTCTTCTGCTTGTCATGATCGTTCAGCTATTTGGGGGCCAACAGAGGTGAGGCAAAGAACCTCACCCCCCCGCTGGTACCTCTCCACAGGTGTGGCTGTATACTGGACCGGTAGTCAATGACGGGTAAGATCCAATTACAATGGTACCAACCTAAGACAGGAGGCTGACGCCCTGAGGTCAGCTCATCCGAAGACGGGTAAGGACCATATGTAGTATTGGACAACCTAAGGCAGGCACGGTCCCTAAGCCACATGCTTGTTGTTTAAACAGAGAGGGGGAGATGTTGAGAGCCACAGCCAAAGGGGCCCCAGAAAACTTCCAGCTGCCAGCAAACTCCCAGCTGCCGGCTGATGATTGGCTCACAGTGGCCCCAGCAACATCTAGCTGATTGGCTCCTCTGTGGTGATGTTCATTGGGCTGTTTCCCTGCCCTTCAGACTGCCAGCTGATGATTGGCTCACAGCGGCCCCAGCAACATCTAGCTGATTGGCTCCTCTGCGGTGATATTCATTGGGCTGTTTCCCTGCCCTTCAGACTACGGAACTGCTCATTGGGGGACTTCTTTGGCTCCGCCCACGCGACCCAGCCAATCGGCCTCAAGAGCAGGAGGATTGTGGGAGGTGGTGTGGTTTGTGTAGGGAGAGGCTTGTGGAAGCCGGTGGTGGCAGTTGGGCTCTGAGGGTTTTTCCTGAGGAGCTGTTTTGTTTGGCGTTTGTAGTTTTAAAAATAAAGTTTGTTTCTTTTGACAAGTGGCTCCTGAATTGTGCCCAGCCAGACTGCGGCAGTTACTCATGTCACTCTTGTAATGGGAGAGTTCCCATTGGTTGGGAAAGGATGGTAGGAGGGTGTTCCGGGGGAAGGGGAACCACCCCCCCCCCACCCCCCCCACCCCCCCCCACCCCCCGCTCAGGTAGGACACACACGTGGCGGACCCACCTGTTAGGGGACGCACACGGCCTCTCTCTAAATAAAACTTTGTCTCAGTTTGACTGGCTTGTGTTTTTGTGCCCAACCGGGTTGCAAGATTGCAAGCCCGTGTGCACTGACAGCTCAGCAGGGGATCGCTCAGCAGGGGTGCCGCAGGCAGTGCTCGGCAGCAGGAACGGGACTCAGCCGGCCCGGGGCCGGGCAGTTTGCGGCACCAGACCTCTGCTGAAATAAACAATGCTTCTGAGTTCTATACAGATGTGCAGCCAGTAGGGAGCTGACTGCCCCCATCAGTTTCTAGCATTCTTTCAGCAAAATCAGAGCTCCACATGGAAAACCAAGTATTCATTGTCCTCTGTGCACATTTAGGCAGCCCTGGGGCCTCTGGCTAATGAGGAGATTACACTCTTCTCTGTGTATAATTTTTTCATCTGTGACAGATTTAATGTGAATAATAATGCTCAGTCAAAGAGCAGTCCAGGATCACTTAGCAGAAGTTCAAATGAGTCCTTCATCTGTAATTTTAAGAGGGCCATATGTATGACAGGGGAGAACAGTGGGTGAAGAGCTGACCTAAATGCAGGACATCCTGAACGACCCTGTAGCCTTCATTTTTTTCACTTCACTCACTGAGGTTATGAACAATGGAAGAATGCATTTTATAGTAGATATAATTTGGGAATGACATTGAGAGCTTAAACCAAAGGATGATACTATTCATCTAAGACATGACATCATGTTTACTTATCCCATTTTAGGTTATTGACCAAAGCAGGGGTCAGCGAATGGGTCCAGATGGTAAATGAGATGGGCTTTAGTTTCTGTGGCAACTACTCGACTTTGCGGCTGCAGAATAAAAGCATCCATAGACAGCAGGCAAGCAAATGAGTGTGGCTATGTTCCAACAAACTTTACTTACAGAAGCAAGTAGCAGTCTGCATTTAACCTTTGGGCCACAGTTTGTCAACCCTCAAAAGAGAGTTGGGAGCCTTGGAGCTGTAATTCAACTCTCCAGAAAATGTGTGTGGCTGCAGGCAGAAATGGTGGCTGCCTTGGTTTGTGGGCAAAATATGACACTATTATGAAGTATTTTAGACCTAGATGACGGAATTTGTGAGTGAGCTTCATATTAGTGCAACACAATCCGCTCCTGGGTGTGGTTGGGGAAATAGATTCTCAACAGACTACTGCAGTGGTTAGGTCTCCTGGGCTTGGGGAAGAATTGATTAGATGAAGGCTACTTTAAAGCTACAGATGCTTTCAACAGGATTCATTCATTCAACCAGTCTTGATGTTGTTCACATTGTGCTCGAAACCAGGAACACAAAGATAAATAGAAAATAATATCTGCACCCAAGGGCTCACAGTTTAATGACAGAAGGTGATGAAAAATAGTTAGAGGTCTTTTAACATTCCATCGTAACAGCATGAACAAAGCACTCTGGGATCGGGAAAAAGAAGCTCAGTAAGAGAGATGTTGAAGAGCAAAAGCAATATCTTTTCCTCACCCATCATCACAAGATTCATGGCTGAGACTCCTTCAGTAAGAGACAGATTAACCAAAGAAAAGCATACAAGTGTATTTAATGTAAGTTTTATATGATACAGGAGGCTTCAGAAATGAAGACCCAGAGAAAAAGGTGAACTAAGTATTTTTATGGACAGTCATGCAGAATTCCAGAGGGAGCACAACAGGGTAGGATCTAGTGGTACTGAACTCAGGGCAGTTTGATAAGGCCTATTTGTTCAGATTCCTTTTTGTGTCCCTGTGTCTTTAGAGAGAGGGATTTTCCTCTTCTCCAGGTATGGGAAGGATACCTCCAGAATGAGGGTCTCAGGACCCACTTTAAAGGAAAGTCAGATAATTCTTTTATGGCCTGTTCAGAAGAGAAAGGTGTAATGGCACCCTCTTCTCCACAGAAAATCTTAACTACGCTTCTTCAGAAATCTTCACCATAATTGGTTTTAAGATTATCAGTAGCAGTGTCCCTGTAGCATGCTCTTGTTAGGGCTTTAGGGAATAGACCGAGAAGGGGAATAGCTGGGTCAAATGGTGGTTCCATTCCCAGCTTTCCGAGAAATCTCCATACTGCTTTCCAAATTGGCTGCACCAATTTGCAGTCCCACCAGCAATGAACAAGAGTGCCCTTTTCCCCGCATCCTCTCCAGCACTTATTGTTGTTTGACTTCCTAATGGCTGCCAGTCTTACTGGAGTGAGATGGTATCTTAGGGTAGTTTTGATTTGCATTTCTCTGACTGCTAGCGATGGTGAGCATTTTTTCATGTACTTGTTGATTGATTGTATGTCCTCCTCTGAGAAGTGTCTGTTCAGGTCCTTGGCCCATTTATTGATTGGATTATTTGTTATCTTATTGTCTAATTTTTTGAGTTCTTTGTATATTCTGGTTATTAGGGCTCTACATCGATGTTCATAGCAGCTCAATTCACGATAGCAAGACTGTGGAACCAGCCTAGATGCCCTTCAATAGATGAATGGATAAAAAAAATGTGGCATTTATACACTATGGAGTATTACTCTGCATTAAAAAATGACAAAATCATAGAATTTGGAGGGAAATGGCTGGCATTAGAGCAGATTATGCTAAGTGAAGCTAGTCAATCTTTAAAAAACAAATACCAAATGACTCCTTTGATATAAGGGGTGTAAACAAGGACAGGGTAGGGACGAAGAGCTTGAGAAGAATATTTACAGTAAACAGGGATGAGAGGTGGGAGGGAAAGGGAGTGAGAAGGGAAATTGCATGGAAATGGAAGGCGATCCTCAGGGTTATACAAAATGTCATATAAGAGGAAAGGAGGGGTAAGTCAAGAGAATACAAATGGAAGAAATGATTTACAGTAGAAGGGGTAGAGAGAGAAAAGGGGAGGGGAGGGGAGGGGAGGGGAGGAGGGATAGTAGAGAATAGGACAGACAGCAGAATACATCAGACACTAGAAAGGCAATATGTCAATCAATGGAAGGGTAACTGATGTGATACAGCAATTTGTATACGGGGTAAAAGCGGGAGTTCATAATCCACTTGATTCAAACCGTGTAATATGATGTATTAAGAACTATGTAATGTTATGAACGACCAATAAAAAAAAAAAAAAAGATTATCAGTAAAAGAGTCTCTACAAAAGAGTACAATGTAGGTAAACTTCTTATTTTCCTGTTGCTCTATTTTACTTGGCCACTGGCCTGGAAGATATCAGCAATCCAGGTGCTAAACGCCCCCTTTACTAGTTTTTCACAAACATTTATCCAGTATAGTAGTTTGTAAAAGTGTGTTTACAAATGCAAAATGTGATAAGAAAATTAAAAAAAAAAAAAAGGCAAATCCTTTAACAAGGCCTCTGGCCTTAAGCTGGAGCTTCACAGAGAAGTCTACATTTCTAAGATAAGAGAAGTTATCAGTTGGGCTCTGTGGTCACAGCTGGCAGGGGGAGGAAAGAAAGGAGAGAAGCAGCTATCCCCTTCTCAGGCGTTGTCCCTGAAGGGTTAACTTGCTCAGAACAGTGAAAAAAAAAAAAAAAAAAAAAAAGCTGCTTTTATGTGAACTTCTGCAGACTGTGAACTTCTGAGCCCCTCCCCTTACACGCTGGGTATAAAGTTCTGAAACTGCCTGAATTCGGGGTTCAGTGGGATTGATTGATTACAGCTAAAGCTCTGCCCTTGAACCTGGCTGCAGCCAAATAAAATCAGCTTCCAGTTCCTATTTGGGGTCTTTTCTCGTCTGTTCCCTGCAACAGGAAAAGATCAGAAAGTTATCGAGTTGCCTTAACTGTGTCCTCAAATGCCAAGGTGACATACTTTGAATAGTATTATGGTTGTGGATCTGAAATGTCCCCAAAATCTCTTGTGTTAGAAGTGGGGATTTGGGGAAGTGACTGGATCCTGAGAGCTCTGACCTTATCATGGGTTAATCCACTGATGGCTAAACGGACTCCTGGGAGGTGGGACATAGTTGGAGGAAGCAGATCCCTGGGGTGTGCCCTGGAAGAGGCTTTAATCTTCTCTCTGGCCTCTTTCTCCACTTGAATCCCCACTTCCTGGCTGCCACGAGCTGAGAAGCTTTCCTCCAGCATGCCCTTCCACCATGACCTACCTCACCTCGGGTTCGAACACGAAGCGAGCCAACCAGAATAATATTCTGCCTTTACCCAAAATTATTAGGTAGGATCAAAAGAAGCACTGTGTATAAAATAAACCTGCCTAGTATGTAGGAAAAGAATATCCTTTAATAGTGCAAAAACCTCCTATTGGGGGTCACCAGGCAGTCTCAGTGATGGAGAATATGGTCTGTCTTTTCCAAGAATATTCCATGTCTCTGGGGACCTTCAGGCCTTTCTTCTCCTGGCATGCTTCCCTCCTGCCCTCTGTGCCAGGAACCCTCAGCATGCTTCAAGCTTACTCCCTGACTCAGCTCCTTTCTTGCAGGCTTTGCTGAGTCTCTTGGGTGGAGTTTGTGGATTACTATTGCACACAGCTTTCTCTGGCCATTGCTTTTGGTGTCTTTCACCCTTAAGCCAGGAGCATTGTCTGATATACCCTTTCCTCCCATAGGACGTGACATAGGACGTGACAAAATCAGTGGACTTGCAGTAGGTAAGGGCTGGGGGATAGTATAATAATCCCTGAGCAGCTTTTGCCTGCTCTCAAGGGCCAAGTGGGCACATCATTTTGGGTTCTGCAATGTCAAATTGAAAGCTAGAAATATGGCACTGTTGGGAGTATTTACACCACTGAAATCAGCAATGGCTACAAATCCCACCTCCTCCGCCACCAGCCGGTAACATTTACCATGCAGCAAAGGGGAGAGTGAACCCAATTCCTAACACACAAGTCACAGCCAATATAGCTCCATGCAGGAGGGTGATTTAAGTTTATAAAGTGTGCCCATATTCAAATTAGATCTTTATAGGCTATATAAATATGAAAAAGCCACCAGACCTTTCTACTTCACTGTCCGTGAGCTCCTGTTTTCATCAAGTGTATTACAAAGGAGATAGACATGGGGAAGGTGTTTTATCATTATTGTCAGAGTATAGAAATAAAAGAAATGATTTAAAAATTCTTCCCAGTGACTCAAGAGGCTGAACCTAGGAGGTGGAAGCAGGAGGATCACCAGTGCAAAGCCAGCCTCAGCAAAAGCAAGGTGCTAAGCAACTCAGTGAGACCCTGTCTCTACATAAAGTACAAAATAGGGCTGGGGATGCGACTCTGTGGTTGAGTGCCCCTGAGTTCAATCCCCGGTAGCCCCCTAAAAAACAGAAAAAATTCTTTCAGCATATGTTTGAGGGGGCATATAAAGACCTGACAAAACTTTTAAATTGCATAATTAGTTATGAGGGAAATGTGATTGCAGGGCCTTAGTTTTTACATTTCCACATTCATGATATTGGACATTTTTTTCCTCAATTTTAGTACAAAAGAGATTTTGTTTTGGACAAAGAGGAAGTGAGAGCTGATTCAATCTCATCATGGTGCAAATGGCTGTATAAGGAGGCAGGGACCATGGTGAGCACCCAGGGGTCAAAAAGAGAGTGGCTGAAGTGAAATGATCTATAGCTTTTTCCATTTCTATTCTTTTTTAATCCTTTTGTTAAGAAATTTTTATTATTTATTTATTTTACCAGGGATTAGACTCAGGGGCACTTCAGCACTGAGCCACATCCCCAGCCCTTTTTATATTTTATTTAGAGACAGGGTCTCACTGAGTTGCTTAGGCCCTTGCCAAGTTGCTGAGGCTGGCTTTGAACTTGAGATCTTCCTGCCTCGGCATACAGAGCCTCTGGGATTACAGGCGTGGGCCGGTACCTGGCTTAATCCTTTTTCTTAAGGTCAGTTTCATTACATAAAACACTATAAAGTAAAAGATTTCATTTCTAAATTAAATAGGATTAATTAAATCTTTTACTCTACTTACATGAATAAATAAACTTAAAATTTATTTTCAAAATACTTGCCTATAATCTCTTAGTAATAGGCCCAGTTCTCTGGGTAGGGGAGTGTGGGTTGGGGAAGGTTGTATGCATTTGTCCCCTTGGTTTTGACTTTGCAGGTTGGATCTTGGTTGGAGCCCATAGGACACTTAAAATATTTTCAGACTATAATCCCAGCGATTTAGAAGGCTGAGGTAGGAGGATTGTCAAATTTGAGGCCAGCCTCAGCAACTTAGCAAGGCCCTAAGCAACTTAGTAAGTCCCTGTCTCTAAATTAAAAAAAAAAAAAAATTTAAAGGATAGGAATGTGGCTCAGTAGAAAAACATCCCTAGTTTAATTTTTTTCCAGAGAAATCACTCACACTATAAAAGAAATGAGAGTAAATGAGAGCAAAAGGGGACAAGGAAAAGAGAGCCAAGAAGAGGAAAGATAAAATAGAGGGGCTGTGGTTTTGACACACAAAGCCTGACAAACAGGAAATGAAAACAGAAAAAGAAATAAAATGTTAAAAGCTATGAAACAAAGTAATGAGAGAAATAAAGTCTTAGATATGAAAAAATGTGTAATTATAACAGAATTATCAGCTGCTTTGGTTAGAGGCATTGACTCTTCACTAGGGCCTGCAGATGCCCAGAGGATAACTAAAAGCAGGATGAAGTTTAGCATCTCTGCCTTCATCTTGTATCTGTCTCCTTTATTACCTTAAAGGGATTCCTGCTCAGCCCTGAATGTAGACATCATCACCTGAGGAATGCAATATGAGGTTTATTAGCCCTAAATTTAACTAACCTAACTCATCCCTCTTGAAGACTGAGATAAGAGTAACTACATCATTTTCAAAAATTTACAGGGACATCCAACTGCCAGCCTTTACAACATCACATCCTAGTCCAAACTCTCTGTGGGTGCCTGCAAGCCTCCAGTCATTGCCCTAAACGTGCAGTACCTTGAATTTCAGGAACAGTGCAGTCTCACAGGCACATGATCCCTTGATGAGATCACAACCCTAATGGAGCCGTGATCCCAGGACGGAACGGAGGCAGCCCCCAGGAAGCAGGAGCAATCATCTGTGGGAACCAGATTGGCTCCTCAAGTGAAAAGGGCTTCTCCAGAGCCACCTCACAGGCCCAGCCCTGAAATATTTAATGGACCAGATTGTAGTCCAACCAGGATGACTCACTCTACCAGCTCTGCAAACCCCTCAGTCATGCAAGCCCCCTTTTGGACTGGTGACAGAGCCTGGTCTTTTGGAACCTTCTGAGCAAGGGCTTTCATCCCCAAACCACTGTAACATATTTGATAGCAACAGAAGAGTGACCCTGGCCTCCTGACACCTCCTCAATTGTACCAGAGGGAGACTTGGCCTAAGTGTTCTCATGGTCATTGACATCTATGAAATAAGGATAGTAGCTATCAATTCTGAAATGATGAAAAATAACCTTGTAAAGGAGAGAGTTGGATCTAACACTGGCCAGTATGAGTCAGATATATTCACTTCATTAAAGTGCCCTGCAAGGGTGAGTTGACTTTTTAGATTCTATGAGCCCATCAGAATTCTGTCTCCGCTTGGGACTCTCCGACTGGATGGTGTTGGTACCAAAGCCTTACAAATATGGTTTATATAGAGAAATCGATGATGTTAAGAAAGCAATTTTTTTTTCTAAGAAACATTTCAGAGAGCAGTCACATAAAATGGTGAACATGCCAAAGATATGAAAAATAAAAACTATTATTACAAGATGCAATGGCTCTGGATGTTTGCTTTTATGTGACAGATGTTTTTAAGCAAAGTCCAACACTGGCAGCTAGGATACACTTCTGATTTTAATTTGTGTTCTATCCCCTTTCTATATTGATATCTGCTTGCAACATCTGCAAAGGCTCTGGAACCTGAATTTGACAGGGGGTAAAGTGAAGAGCCCGCTTTTGGAGGGCTTCCATTAAGTCCACGTAACAGACTGTTAACAAAAATCTTAAATAGCTATTCTAATCATCAACAGCAATCTTACACAAATTAAATTAGACCCAAAGGGCCCCATTAACTTTAAAATGCCTTACAGGCATGCAACATAAATTGAATCCCCGCACCCCTTGGAATAGAAATAGAGGATTGTTCGGTGTGAGTCAGATGCACAGTTAAAAAGCAAAAAAAAAAAAAAAAGTTAGCCTGCATGTTGGATTCATACTGGCATGGAGACAGGGTTTCATTTTCTTTATCAGGAAACCACACTTCTGTGAGTAGAAATTCAGTTAGACCATGGCCAGGCCTACTTGTTTACATGCAAAGTGGCTTGCTTTGAGAGAGGCAGGGTTTTCACAGATGGGATAGATCCCCTAATAGGCTCAAGTAATTCGTATTATTTAAAGAAAGGAGCCACATGTAAACTGGCATTAACATTAAAATAATGCCATGGCAGAGGGAAAGGTTCAACTAGAATTTCTCAATTCAAACCCACTCATCAAGAAATAGGTTAGATGCATGATTTAAAGTGTAATTATCCCATGAATCAAGGCAAGATGCTTTGACAAATGTCTGCCCTTCTCTGTTTTAAATCTCCAGAAGTCTGTCCAGACATATTTCTTGAATTTTCATTCATCCCAAATCCTGGCCAGCAGGTTCATTATCTCTTCATCTGCTATAGTCTCCAAGTCTCACATGTGTTTGGTAGTTTTTCTTAGGTAACTTCCCTCTAGCTGCTTGGAACATGTGATTTCAACTCAAATCAATAGCTGTAAATGAGAAACCCAATTCATACTAAAGAATAGAAACCATTAAAATCACCAAACTACATTTTGATGGGCTTATTAGTTTGAGGAACACATGTCCTTGCAACTTCTAAAAAAGTATTAGACACCCATCTTTGTCCACAGCTTGATGTTCGGGTGCCCTCACATAAGACGCTTGCTCCTTTCTCCCACCAGCCCCAACAGTGTATTAGAGTTATGGGAGATGCTCATTGTCTGGGCAGTATTCATTTGCACCTTACAGAACCAAAGCACTTTTGAGAAACTACCTCCTATTCCACAGATCTCATCAAATCACCAAGGATAGAACTTGATTAGTTTAAACCAAAGGCCAATCTCAATTTACTGAGATTAGGACAAGGGTGGACACTTTATCAGAGATGATACAGACACAATAGGAAAGGTGGTGGAATGAGAAGGACATCATTAGCCTAGTGTGCACATAGGATTGCACAAATGGTGTGGTTCTACATGGGGTACAGTCAGAGAAATGAAAAGTTGTGTTCCATTTGTGTACAATGAATCAAAATGCATTCTAATGTCATGCATAGCTAACTAGAACAAGTTAAAAAAAAAAAGACTCAAGGGCTGAGGGTGTGGCTCAGTGGTAGAGCTCTTGCCTAGCATGCATGAGGCCCTGGGTTCAGTCCTCAGCACAGGAAAAATTTAAAAAGGAAGATTTATATTTCATGTAAACCAGGAAGGATGACGCTCCCATTGCTACTGGCAGTTACACTGGGAGCACAAGAAGACCCCTGGAGTCCAGTTTGTATATATAAACATTTTCATTGCTGATATCAGCTTGAGTCAAGGATTTTGATTCCTTGCAGTTGAAATTAGGCAACTAATTTTAGTGATTTCACGAGCAATGTGTATTCCAATGTCTCTGAATTTTCCCTCAAATTCCGCCATTCGTCCACAAGGTCTAGCCCAGAACAGGCTCTCAGTAATGGACAACATATGCATATGTTCACTGGCGCTGGGGAACCGTGATTGACCCAAGCACATGTGCTCCACTCTCTTAGGATGGGTTATTTTCCAAGAGAAGTCTAGCTTCATGCCACTTAACTTTGCCTATCAAATAGACCCTGATGTGCCCTAAAGTACCAGGCTGGGGTCAAGCTAGAACCCAGATTCATGAAGAAATGTGCTTTTATTTGTGTTTAAGCAAGTCAATTTTTAAAAAATCCAGCTTAATCGCCCCCCCCCCCCTTTTTTTTTTCCAGGTGAAACTTAGAATGGGGATGTGACTTGACCAAAGAAAGAATGGACTGAAGACAGGGACAGGAAGAGCCCAAGATTCTATGCTCAGTCTACTGCCCTGGTCCACTGAGGCCACAGGCTCCATTGCAGTGCCCTCTCCCAGCAGTGTGTGAACATTATATAAGCATTATATTGGGAATTTGGAATTAAGCTGTTACTATTCCATAGTTTAGAGTTATCACTACTATGCTATCCATGGTTCCCTTACGTGTTTCTAACCATTTCATGTGTGTGGATCTTCTTAAACTGGGATTATAAGCTTTTTAAGAATAAGCAATATTATGTTTCTTTCTTATATTCATTCTATGGAGCATTTTTGTGCAGCATGGAAATTCAAAGCTCCATTATAAATGCTTATCCATTGGTGAATAGAAATAACTGGAATACAGGTGAAGGGGAGCCCTTCCCTGCACCCCTGCCCTCCCCACGCCTTTGTTGCCACTGGGTACCACTTGCTGCTCACATTGGATGGGCTGTGGAGGACTGAGCACTAGGCTTTCTTGGTCTCTTCCAATGGCTTGCTTTCTGTCTTGCTGTAGCTTCAGAGCAGAACAGCAATGATCTTCATACTCATAGAGTGGGAAGACAGAATCTCAAACTTCAAAGCACATCCATGATGCTGTAATTCCCTTCTAGTTCCAAGTAGGATAGAACCTATACTGACTCAGCAGAATTCTTGTTCTCTCAAGTCCCCAGGCAGCGCCAAGCATCTTGTGCACACAGTTAGTTTTAATGTCTAATCTAAATATCTCTGGCTGCAGCTCAAGACTCTTCCCTTTATTACAACCCTGAGTGAAAACAAAAACTAGGGCTTTCTTCGCTGAAAATCATGTCCTCACCACACAACTGTTATTTTAAAAATGTATTGACCAGCTTGTTTTCTTTACCAAGTTAAAGATGTGGTGTCATTTTTTATATCTGGCCATTTTAAATAAATGGCCATCTGTGGTGCTGATTATAAAGAGGCCAGTCCTTTAAACCTTCAAACATACAGAACATACAGAGAAATTTTGTTATATTTGCTTTGAATATTTTATTTAAAAATAAAGATATTATAGGACTGGAGATATAGCTCAATTGGTAGAGTGCTTGCCTTGCATGCACAAGGCCCTGGGTTCAATCCCCAGAACCACAAATAAAAAGAAGATATTATAGATATAGGTGATTCTGCCCTGATACCATTGCATGTTCCTCCTCCTCAAAGATAATGACTATTCTGGTGAACCTAGGTGCATATTCTTCCTGGCTAGTTTTAAAATTACATGTATACACACATTTATAATATACATCAATCATATACACTTATGACATGTACATGTCTGTTCTTATTGACATGCATTGCTCAATGTTATCATATCAATAAGCTTATTGATTATTAACATCATTGCTTATTACTTGTCTATACATGTGCATATGATTATGTATGTATATGATATATACATATATTATTCATAGACTATATATTCATATGTTCCACTTATACTATGTACTATTTTTGAACGTTCATATTCTTTTCTACTAAATATGTATCTGTCTAGAATTTACTTATGTGTTGGAGTCCTTGTGACTCCTGGAATAGAGTGCCCAGCAGTCTCTGCCTGATTCTGGACCAACAGGCTCATAGAACTGCCACGCCAGCCCCAACTGACTGTTTCCTCTCCATTGACGGTCTATGAAGATGTTCCTCTTGCTTGATAATGGGAGAGATGTGCCTTTTCAACTTTTATGTCACGTCTACAAACGTTGCTTGTGTGGATTAGTGTGGGTAGGCAATCTTGAGCTGGCGTGTCCTTTGTTTTGAATTGCCAAGAGGGGATGAAAGGAATGGTCTAATTTAGTTCTTCATTTAACAACTAGTAGGCACTTGGGCATTGAAGATGGGAGAGTCAAGGAATGATTGCCTCATTAAGATGAGCTGAGAATTGGTGGAATATCAACAAAATCTTGATGGTCGGGGAATTCTTGTTTGAACTTCACAGGGTATCTTGAAGGTTCAAAACCTTTGAATAAAGTAATCTTTATAAGCAAAAATAAATAACTTTAATTATGCATAAATTTTCCTTTTATAATTACTCTGAAACAATTATTCTTGATACCTAGATTCTAAAAAATTATGTATGTTCTATGAACAAGAACATACTGAGCTTTGTGTATGTGCCAGTCACAGTATAAGGAGAAAAAAGACAAGATAGTTAGGGTCCTGTCCTTGTGGAGCTTGAAATTAACTAAATACGTGATCACAGGGCAGCTTTGCACAGCTGGGATAAGTGTTCCTCAGACCCTTCCTTCCATTTTTTCCAGTCACAGACCTTACAATGTCTTCTTCAAGTCTGTGGTTATGTTTTAGCTGATGTGTCATAATTTTATATTTAAATTTTTTCTGATGTACTCAAATTCACCAATCTTCTACAGCTTTTTTCTTTTTCAGTCTTGTTTTAAATTCACAAAAAGCTACAGATGTATCTCCTTCTTTCCCTGCAGGCTCTCACTGAACATGTCACATCCCTTGAGAACCTTCTCCCCAGCCGCCATCATTCTGTGGTTCAGAGCAGCATCCCAGTTCAGGATACTTACCACAATTATTTACTTTTAAAAGTCCATCATCCCAACTACACTACGAACTCTACAGGGAGCCTGTCTATTTTACTTTGTTTCTAGTCTTTGCTGTCCTCAGCCCCTACACAATGCCTTGCTCATAGCTGAAACTTAGCAAATATTTACTGAATGAATATGAATAAGTGAACAAATAAGGGAGGAGTTAAAAGGAAGAAGGCGATGCAGAGGGACCAATCTGCCAAGACCTTGAGGGTGGGAGGGATGTGGCACAGTGACCAAGTGGCTGCAGGTATCTACTCTATTTGTGATGACTGAGAATGCCAACTTGAGGATTTCTTTTTCTTTTCTTCTTTTCTTTTTCTTTTTCTTTCTTTCTTTTCTTTTTTTTTTAAATCAGGAATTGAACCCAGAGGCACTTAACCACTGAGCCATATCCCCAGTGCTTTTCATTTTTATCATTGAGACAGGATGTCACTAAGTTGTGTAGGGCCTTGCTAAGTTGCTGAGGCTGGCTTTGAATTTGAGATCCTCCTACCTCAGCCTCCCAAACTGCTGGGACAAATTGAAGATTTTTCAATTTTAGTTGGAAGGTGGTGGAAAGCCTCTGAAGGGGTTAAAGCAAAGATGTAACTCTCTCCATTTTTCATATTTAAAATGTTGTCCAACATGGTAGCCACTAGTTCCATATGGGTATTCAAATTCAAATTAATTGAAAATAAACTAAAGTAAACAATTCCTTTCTTGGTCACCACCATGTACATTTCAAGTGTTCAAAAGCTCCCAGGTGGCTAGTGGCTCCCTTACTAAGAGACAGCCCAGATACAGAGAATTTCCATCACTGCAGAAAGATCCCATAGAGAACAGTGGGCACTGAGGCTGTGTAGAAAGTGGGTTGAAAGGATGATTCAGTGTATTATAAGTAACACTTAAAACCATCCAGTGGTAAATCTAAGAACGTTTTGCAGCAACAAAAAAATTTTTAAAAAAATTTTAAAAAAACCTTTAAAGCTGTAATCTAGCTGAAAATAAATGTTGAGTTTTGAAAGGGCAATTTAACAATTAAAGTACCCATTCTAGTATACTCGTAAAACTGTGCTGCTCTCAAACATTTCTTTCTAAATTATTTTATTTTATTTTTTTAGTTGCTGATGGACCTTTATTTTATTTATTTTATTTTATATGTGGTGCTGAGAATCGAACCCAGTGCCTCACACACGCTAGGCAAATGCTCTACCACTGAACCACCACAGCAGCCCCTGCTCTCAAACAGTTTTAAAAACTCTCAGAACATTTTGAGATGCAGTTCTAAAATTTGCACTGTTTTCTAAAAGCAAATATATCTAGAGACTGGTCTGCAGATAATGAAGAAAAATCTACTTGCAAATTTACTCATTAAGGTCATGTCAATGCTTTAATGAACACATCAAACATTTGTTTATTTGTAGTAAAATCTCTGGCTGACTACCATAAATATTGGCTGTCTGTCAGAAATGATGTACCCAGATTTCACATGTTTTACATTTTCTAATAGTGACCCAGCCCACACGATATCTTTATATAATGACAGCTGTCGTGAAAGTGGGATATCTTATAATACACATTGGATTTGGATTAATGAACCATGGTGGTTCCCGGTTTAAAGTCATTAGCCCTTACATGGTTTTTAGCCAAAGTACACTCAGAGTTGACAATGATTTTGATTATATTACCCACGTGTTAGGGCGTAGCCAAAATGACCACATTGCTTGTGGCAATGCCTTTTAAACTGCAGATCACAACCCCATACTAGGTTGTGAAATCAATTTAGTTAGTTTTATTAGCATTGAATAAATAAAAGAAACTAATAGATTAGAACAGCCCCCAAAATACCAGACTACATTGAACAAAATGTGTAGATACTGATGTGTGAAATCTCTGTTTTAACCCTGTGTGTCTTTTGAGGGACTTCTGAGTCTGCTGGAAGATGTACATTTCACTGTGTTCTACAGTGAAAATATTTTGAGAAACACTGGGCTTCCTTTGGGTGTTTCGTTGAAACTAAAATATTTTTTTTTTCCTCTTGGACACATAATGTTCAAAGTGATTTTTTTTTTCAATAAATGATTATGCTCCTTTGCCCCTCCCTAGTCAGCCCATGATGGGTCCCATTTTAGTCCCATTGATGGGTACTGGGTCCTCACTTCTCCAGGCTCACCTCTTGCTCATTCCACAGCCTCCTTAGCTGACCTTGAACATACAAGGAAAGCAGCACCCATGAGCCCTTGCACTTCCTCTTCCCTCTCTCAGAACACCCTTCCTTCTGACATTCACATGTCTGACTCTTTCCTTCCTTCATGTCTTTGCTCAGATGTTACCTTCTGTTTGGGGCCCACACTGACCATGTTACCATATTTAAAATTACAACCTTCCTCATGTACATGAACCGCCCCCCCATTTCCTGTTGTATTTTTTTGATTGCATACCACTAACCACCTTCCACCATCCTCCAGAATTTATGTATTGTGTGGATTGTTTCTCTCTCTCTCTCTCTCTCTCTCTCTCTCTCTCTCTCTCTCTCTCTCCTGGATGTAAATTCCTGGAGGGTAGGTATCATGTTTACTTTACTGACTTAACCCAAGCCACCAGAACAGTGTCTGGCACAGACTAGGTGCCAATTCAGATTGGCCTAAATCATGAGGGAGAGAAAAGGGAGAGGGGGAGAGGTGGGGGGGGGAGGAGAGACACGTAAATATTAAATACAAATTTATGGAATGTTCATTTTGCATTCTTAGGGTGTTTCCTGTCTTTTATCAAAAACTTCAAACTCTTCTTGAAAGTAGCTCCTCTGTATTGCACTTTTGTCCTTCCAGGGCCCAGTCTTCATCTTGCTGTGTAAGACTAGAGCAAGATCTTCAATCAGTTCCTCTTAGGAAACCATCCTAGAGGAGTGTATTGAAAGTTAAAAAACTGAGCCTCTGGTTATAATTTATAGTCTTAATACAGTGAGCCTAGGCAAAATCAGCAAAACATGTGCCTCTGCTGAACTTATTTATCCAATATAGAAAAAGGAAATATTAAAGGAGTTCAGAAGATAAATCTTGGGTTGATTGGTTTGCAACATGAAACTAAGGGAGAAAAGTAACAGAATCCATGTAATGGGCCTGGATTCTCCCCCTCACCGGCCGCCGGAGCCAACCAGTTTGGTGAATAAAGTAAGGAGTTGGGTTGGCTCTGCTCCTAAGGAGGGGGATCATGTGCTTGGACATCTCATTTATTTCCCACTTGAAAATTTCCACTTGTTTAGAGAGAGAAGCTGCTCCCTGCAACTAAACTAGTCTATAGTTGCTGAGGTTGGCCTTGAACTTGTGACCCTCCTGTCTCAATCTCCCTAGTTGCTGGGATTACAGGCATGTACCACCATACCTGGTTTAATGTCGTCTATAGTGACTTTGTGTGAGGCCTTCACAAAAGGTAGCTTGGGCCAGACTTTGTTAGAAGGAGCACTATGAAGTAGTTTCTGGTTTTGAATGAGAATTAGATTATTACTAAATAAATCACTTCTGGAAAAATGGTAGAAAATCACTTTTGAGTTGTATGGCTGCTGTAGGAATGTCATTTGTAGGATGGATCGTGACACATCTGATGTTAGAAGTTGGAAAAAAAAAGGAGGCAATTTCAAGTAGATGGATATCATATTAATGTCAAACAAATGGAAAGACTCATAGAAGCTCAGCAAGCATGTCTAAAGATGTAACCCTTCCTTTTAACAGTGCCTTAATCTATGCTCATTTATTTCACATACTGTTAGAATTACATGAAAAAGTGAAAGCAATATTTTTTCCTTTCTCCATAAATTTATACTTCCTTTCCCCCAGTCTGTGCTGATAGTCTGAGTAATTTGAACATAAACTCAACTGTAAGAAGTTCCCTTTAGCTCAGGGTTTAATTCTGAATATTGCACCACAATTTGCTCATAATTCTTCTTCCTCCTCCTCTTCTTCTCTTTTTATTTCTTCTCCTTTTCAAATCTTGAGATACATTTGAGAAACCTGCCTGATTGGGATCACAAAGAAGACAATAAAGAGTTTGTGTCATTAGAGGCCTGTCATTTTTTAGTTAATTGAGTCACAATTTAGTTTATTGTTGGCAAAGCTATGAAATAAATATCGTGCTGAAGTCCAGTGCAATTCTTCCACATTTTAATTATTAAATCATTTTGAAATCTCTTTGGTTTCTTCCCAACTCCAGCAACAAAGGATGCTTGATTTGTTACACATTCTTCACCTCTGGTATGATCTTAATAAGAAATACTTATGTTACTCATTTGCTCTGGGCTTGAAGTTTTGATAAAGACATAAAAAAGGTATGCTTCATGTTCATGCTAAAAAATAGAAAAATCATAAGAACTTTTAAGGATAATCCTTTTATTAATTTAATTACGTTCACAAAGACTTAGAGCTATTTGATGAACTAATGAAGTTTTTTTAGGCTTGTTGCTCTTTCGTAATCAAATTACAAGAGTCAACATGAAATTGGCTATTATCCTGTAGAAGTCACAATAATTCCTCTTTAAATATTTAACCAATATTTCTAATTTTTTCTTTGAACAAGACATTGTGAAACTCTCATATTCCTGGAAAATGTTTTCATTTTTGACACTACATTAGTCATATTTAACAATTATAATTCCTGTTCTCAGAAGCTCTGTTATAATGGGTTAATAAAATATTGTGTCTTACTAGTATTTGAAGAGTCTTTTAATTATAGGGAAGATGCAGCAGACATGGGTGCTTCAATGTTACCAATGCATTTCTCTCCTTATGCCTCTTTTTTTTTTTTTTTTTAATATTTATTTATTAGTTATTGGCGGACACAACATCTTTGTTTGTATGTGGTGCTGGAGGATCGAACCCGGGCCGCAAGCATGCCAGGCGAGCTCGCTACCGCTTGAGCCACATCCCCAGCCCTATGCCTCTTAATTGTAAAAAGTATTGGTAAAAGTGAACAGGATATGCCAAAAGAGAACTAGGATGTTATTGTCTAGGTTCATAGGAAGAAGCACAGAGTAAAATGAAACTAGGAATTAATACTATTTCCATTATCAACTTAAATATTAATGGAACAATTTTAGAAAATATATCTCAAAGTATAAAAATGATTGAAGAAGAACTATGGTTATAGTTCAGTTGACAGTCTTTTATTTTATTAACTTTTTCTTTTAAGCTGTGAGCATAGTCACTATGCAAATTTGCATCTGGCTTCTGAAAAATAGATATTTAAATGCCAAACAGCCAATATTTTAGTAATTCTCAATTTATTAACTTGTTGGCATTGCTTGAAAAAAAACACAATTCCGATGTATTGTGCTGTAGAAAACATTAAGAGCATATATAAAAACAAACTAAGTGAAAATAACTAAAACGTCAGGATATGAAGATTATCTGAAGTATGTGGTGATTGCCTAGCCTACCGTGCAGCAAAACGTGTAATTATCTGGTAATCCAATTGATTTGAGTTTGGTAGCCTACCTGTACATAGAGTTCAGGCACAAAAGTGTACTGTGGAGTTTGAATTGTCTGAGTTTTCTAGCTACCTTGATTTTATATGAACATATGTGTATTGTGTCTATCTGTATATACTCATAAACACATATGCACATGGAAATGTGTAAGCATAGTGACATAAGCTTCTGCCAAAGAAGCTAAAAAATCTCTTTTGGTAGAGCAAGTTTGGTTTGAAAGTCACTGTAGCGAAGGAGCATACACACTTACTGAACCCTAGGCATCTCAGAAAGACATTAGAAAGAAACTTTATAGGATTGAAGCTCTGATTGGGCAGTTTGAGGGAAAGTCTGAGGAAGCAGGGATGCACTCTAGATTGGATGCTGTTAGAAAGCAGAGTGGTCTGAGAGCATCTTGATGGCTCCTACCCATAGTGAGTGCCACCCCTCACTCTGGTGAGGATAAAGCTATGGTTAGTTAACAGACAGCAGTCCTCATGTGGGCCAAGAAATAGGTTGTTTGGCATTTTATGGGTAACACAGTGACCTTATTTTTAATCTATGCTTAGAAAAACTTATGAAGTGAACCTGCTTGGTCTTATTTTTTCAAGGTCTCAGAGTAGCCTTATCAGAGGTAGGTATTCTGAAATGGCTGAAGTCTGAGAGGAGAACCTAGTCATGAAAGTCAAGCCTGCTTCTAACATCAAAGGATGGTCTTCATTCTTTCTCAATAGCTTCATCCTTATTCTGTAACTGGCAGACCTCATGATTATTGTGTGTCCATGTGTTAAATTGCCTCTTTTGCTACAAGTATAATTCAGCTCCAAGTAGGTGTGTTAACTCTCCATTGCTATGACAAAATACCTGAGATAATGACTTTAAAAAGAAAAAATATTTATTTTGGCTCACAGTTTTAGAGGTTTCGATCCATAGTTGTTTGGCCCCATCGCCTTTGGGTCTGTGGTGAAGCAGAACATCATGGCAGGAAATGGTTATGAGAGGAAAGTTGCTTACTTCATGGAAGCTGGGAAGAAAAGAGCAAAAAGAGGTCCCAATATTTCCTTGAAGGGCTCATTTCTGGTGACTTACTTCCTTTCATTAGGCCCTACCTTCTAAAAGTTCCTCCATCTTCCAATAGTGCCATCAGCTTTGGGACCAAGCTTTGAATGCATGAGCCTTTGGTGGACATTTAAGATCCAAACCACAGCAGTTGAATTAGAAAAGAAAGAACATGAAGATGATATTCTCCCCAGAAAAACAACTATTACTTATTGGTCCCCTGGCTAAAGAGTTGCCTTTTGGAGGGCTGATCTGCTTTCCATCTCACGCTTTAGGATCATGTTTGTTTTCTCCATTGTCATTAGAGGAGCATTTAGTAACAGGACAAAAACAAGATAGCAACCTTTTTTTCCCAATAAATTGGATTTTTTTTTATCTTATTTTGAAAGAAGTATTAACTTTTCAATAATCTGTAGAAGAAAAAAAAAATTCCACTACCTTTAGTTCTATTTCTCTCTGATCACCAGTAAGCATTGCTAAAGGTCATTTGACACTTAACTATTCCCCTGCCCACAGTTCCTTCCCCACTAAAAAATTAATCTATTGTTCCCTTTTTAAAAATTAGTGAATTGTATTTATATGTAACAGTGGGATTCGTTTTGACATACTCATAAATGCATAAAACATAGTTTGCTCCAATTCAATCCCCAGTACTTCCTCTTTTCCTCCATTCCCCTCTCCCCCAACCCCTCCCTCTATTCTATTGGTCTTCTATTTTTTTAAATTTGTGCATTATAGTTATATATAAAATTAGAATGCATTGTGATATATTCATATATTCACAAATTATAACTTAGTCAACTTCATTCACCAGTTCTTCCCCTTTCCTTCCCCCATCCTTTCCTTTGGTCCCCCATCCCCTGTGCTTCTACTTTACTGATGTAAGGAAGATCTAAGGTCATTTATTTTTGTGAAATCCCCCGTTTTAAGTTCCTTTTTTTCCAACTTCCACATGAGAGAAAACTTGACTTCCTGAGTCTTGCTTATTTCACTAAGCATGATGTTCTCCAGTTTCATCCATTTACTTGCCAATGACATAATTTCATTCTTCTTTCTGGCTGAGTAGAATTCCATTGTGTACGTACATATACCACATTCTCTTAATCCACTAGTCTATTGATGAGCACCTAGGCTGGTTCCATAACTTGACTCTTGTGGATTGTGGTGCCATCAACCTCGGTATGCATGCATTTCTATAATATATTGATTTTTTTTTCCGAATACATATCAAGGGGTAGGATAGCTGGGTCATATGGGCCCATTCCTAGTCTTTTGAGGAATCTCCATACTGCTTTCCAAAGTGGTTGTACTCATTTGGGGTCTTATCAACAATGTATAAATGTTTGTTTTCCCAGTAATTATCATTATTTGTATTCTTGATGATTGCCATTCTGCCTGAGGTGATTTTCATCTTCCTGATTGCTAAGGATGTTTAACCTTTTTACTATGTGTTTGTTGGCCATTTGTATTTCTTCTTTTGACTAGTCTCTCTTAAGATATTTGCCCAATTATTGTGTATTGGGGTTTTTGGTGTTAAGTTTTTGAGTTTTTTCCTATATTATGGTTATTAATCCCAGCATTCAGACACCTGTGATTCTACTCAGAGATATTAAGGTTGCTGCTCCCTCTTATTCTCTGAAGAGTGACTTACTTGTCTCTTTGTATGTTAGTGTGACTAGTACAGACTAGTATAAAAATTCATTTATGGAGTATTTTATCACATACTGGATATAATCAGCTTGTTCTTTTTTATAAAATCTGGGAATACCACAAGTTATTGACCATTGTCATGACTGCCCATCTGCAGTCTGTTGGCATAGATATTTATTAAAATAATATTTGCCCACCACATATGTGTCCATAGACATTGGGACAACAGAGAGGGAGGAAGGAAGGTTAAAGGTCCAGTCTTAGCTCAGGTACTTTTTTTTTTTTAAGAGAGGGAATTTTTTTAATATTTATTGTTTAGTTTTCAGTGAACACAACATCTTTATTTTATTTTTATGTGGTGCTGAGGATCGAATCCAGCGCCCCATGCATTCCAGGCGAGCGCATTACCTCTTGAGCCACATCCCCAGCCCAACTCAGGTACTTTTTAGGTGTCCTATCATAATTATCCATTTCTCTGAACTGTGTCCTTTGTACAATGTGGGTGACCACAGGAATACTTGACCTTAGGGCTGTTTCGAGAGTTGAAACAGTCAGAGATTAGTGCAGGGCTTGGCAATGAGTATTCAAAGAGAACCACTGTAAATTTTTGGAAGATAAAGTGGTGAGTTACTAGATGCTCTCTTTCCTTCAAGGAAGTAAGGGGCTCTTACTACCTCATGAAATCAACAGGAAGACCAAGACTTCTCACTTATTCTTGGGGTCATTGTTAGCAGGAGGGGAGAGGGGATATGGAAAAGGCATTACCTAAGTGACACTTGATGGATAAGTTAAAGCCATTCCAGTGGTAATGTATAGGTAAGGGAGAACTAGCCAAGAGGTTAGTGGAGAGCTGGGGCCCTCAGCATTGGGAACACAATGTCAAGTGCTGGGTGGGACAGAAGGCAGAAACATAGGCAGTTCTTTGTGGCAGAATGTGAAGAGGACTGAGGTATGTGGGATTGTGGCTGCAGAGTCCAGCAAGGACCAGATCTTAAGGGTTGTGTTCAAAGCTTAGTACCTTGAACTTTACCTTGAGGATGACAGGGACCTAGAGTCAGTACACACACTACTACTGGTCTCCCTTTCAAGAAGGTACTTGATATGTATTAAGTGAGGGGGGGCACTTTCTTAAGTCTGTTTTGTGCTGCTATAAAAGAATACCCAAGACTGAGTAATTCATAATGAACAAAAACTTATTTGGCTCTGGATTCAGGAAGCTCGAAGTACAAAATAGGGGCTCAGCATCTGGTGAGGGCCTTTAAGCCCTCATGATCTAAACACTTCCATCAGTCCCACTTCCCAACACTTTAACATTGGGAAGTAAGTTTCCAACACATTTTTTTTTGGGGGGGGGTGTATTCAAATCATAACAAGAGACAAAAGAAATTGTTTAGAGAAGGTGCAGAGAGTTCACTATACTCTTATACCACATGAATGTGGCCCATGTGAGCCTGGGCCTTCTTTTATTTGATTTCTTCTGCCCTTCTTTTCTTGTCTCATTTACCTCCACTTTAAAGATACCCATTTTTATGTTTTACACATGACCTTAAATATGCATGTATCCTTGTAAAACATATAGTACTGGTTTTATGTATGTTTTAAATTTACCTACATAGTACTTTGCTATAAATAATTTCCTGCATCTATTTTTTTCCCCTTTGCTATAAAGCATTCATACTGTATAGGTGCATCTAGTTTGTGCCCGGTACTAATTTTTCAATTAAAAGTTTAACCCCCATTTCATGATCACAATTTCTTAAACATAATTTTTTCAAACTACTGCATAGTCCATATTGAAACATTATTTATAGTAAGTTTGAGATAATCTTAATATTGTACACTAGAGAATGGCTAACTTTAGATTAGTAGTGTGAGATCACATGCCTCCATTAACAATGACAGTGCTGGATACAATGCCTTTTTATGACAATGTTAAGTGAGAAAAGCAGACGAAATTGTCTTTATACTGTGAAAACAACCACATAAAAATACATACTCAAACAGCCAACAGCTGGAAAGGATGAGAGAAAAATGAAACCAGCTACACATGGTGGAGTGAGGGAAACATGGGTAGCATTTCTCCCTTAGCTGTTTTAGTAATCACCATGGGGATTTGGGTTTATACTACAGTGTCAGGGAAGGTCACAGCAGTACTAATCTGCTGTCTGTTCCAGAATCTGCATTAGGATGCTGTTCCTTTGGACTGGTGTCCTGCAAGTCCATTTGAGATGCGTTTGTCAGCCTGTGAGAAACAAGCTTAAAGTTAAAAATATTTTCAAATGACTTAGTTAGATCTAAGTGGTGCAGAATCCAAGTATCTTCAGGATTAAACAAGAAAAGCAAAATACATAAGAGTTATGCATATTATTCTCCCATTTGTGCAAAAAATAAACGTGAACTTGTATTGGCAAGAGAAAATTCTGGAAAAACAAGGAAATGTTGGAGATCTATAAGTGGGGCACAGAAATATTTACTGCTTTCTAAAAACCCTGTGTCGGGTACTAATTTTTCAATTAAAAGTTTAACCCCCATTTCATGGTCACGACTTCTTAAACATAATTTTTTCATAAAAAGTCATTTTTAACTCATTACAAAGAGTTTTTTAAAATAAAAAAAAATCATATTTTGCGCCCCAAACTTTTTTTTTTTTTTGTGGTGCTGGGGATTGAATCCAGGGTCTTGTGCATGGCACTTTTTTTTTTTTTAAAGTGATGAGTGCAAGCCCGATTTGAGGGCTGTGGGGGTGCATTATAAACCACCACGCACACAACATTCTGACTTTAATTCCAAAGCAGACCTAACTGATGTCAAGACACGTTCAACCAAGACTTAGAGGCCAAGTCCTCTGGGTTACAATAAGATTCGGATGTGTCAACTGTTGTCCTTAGAGCTGTTGCTCTAGGAGTCTCCCGGTCCCCACAGTGCGGTGGGCGTCTTTTGTCCTCCAGGCCCATCACTGCAGGGACCGTGGCAGCTGCACCACCTCGCAAGAGCGCCCTGACAGTCGGGCTGTGCGACTCCGCCCGCCGCCACTGCGTCCCCGGGTCGCCGCCCTCTCCGCCGCGTCACTTGTCCCTGGGGGGCGCGGCGAGCACCTACCACTGGTGGAGAAGCGCAGGGGAGAGGCGAGCGTCTCTTCCCCGGCCTCGCGCCGCTGATCCGGGCGCCTCGGCCTGGCGCTAAATTTAAAAACGAAGCGCGAGCGAGCGCAGTTTGGTCCCGGAAACGAAACCGAATTCTACCCGTGGGTCGTCTCCTGGGCTCGGCCAGTCCCTTAGCGCGCCGCGCCACCCGGAGTCGACCCTCCTCCCGCCATTTCCGGCGGGGCGCGGGGGCTGGGGCCTGTGGCTACGGGTTTGTGGCCGCGCGCGCGTCCCGGAGGAGGCGGGCGCCATGGCCACGCGCGTGGACTGCGGGGACGGGGCTCGCGCCCGGCAGCACGTATTCCTGGTTCCAGGTAAATGAGGCCGCCCGGCGCGGCAGCGGGCGGGGAGGACGCGGGGACGCGCTCCGACTGCGGAACGACGGTCCGCTCTGCGCAAACTCCGCGCGCCAACTCCCGCGGCTCCCAACCCTGCCCAGGGGGCCGGAAGGAGTTCTCCGTGACACCCCGCACCGCGTCTTGGTCACGTGTTATAGCCAGCCGCGGTTTTCAAACGTGGGAGTGACCAGGGACCCGCTCTGATCCTCCTGGATCGAGTGAGCTGGCGGGAGCCGACCCCGCCTGCAGAGGGCCAGTGGGTTCCAAGTCTCTGTGCCTGCGGTACCCTGGAGGTTCCTGCACGTGACCCCAGTTCAGCAACTGGAGTAGCATCCTCATCCTAGTGCATCGGAGACAGGGATCCGGTGGCCCGGAGTGGCCTCAGATACTGCTGTTTTTACTGGGCCTCTTACCTCGATCTGGCCTGGCATGGCCGAGCAAGAGGGAAGCTGGTTGGGGGTGATGGTTAGGCCAAGGATGGTCATAGCTCTGCAGGATAATGACCACAGTAGCCCCAGAGCCAGGCCCTTAGTCCTCCTCTCTGTGCACGGTGACAAGACATCCAGGGTATGCAGGGAAGTGGGTGGAGGAGGGATGGAAGGGTGGATAGTCGGTGCCACAGGAAGAGGGACCCTTTAAGCGGCAGAGTAAATGCTGCATACAAATGCCACATACGTATGATAGTATAACTTTGGAAAGAAGGAAAGTCCCCTGTTCATTATATTTAATGTCGAGATTTAGACTAGCAAATGCATTGTATTTTTGCAGTAAATATACACTGATATGACACAGTTACATGGCAGTAAGTCATGTAACTATACACATGTAACTATACACATGTAAATATACACTGATATGACACAGTTACATGGCAGTAAGTCAATATATTTTGCATATATGCTTAATTCTCCCACCCCTTTGTAAATAGTTATAATGTACATGCAGTAAAATATAGGGATTTTAACTGTAATTCACCTAACTTTTCATCTGTTGTGCCCCAAGTCAAGAAGTAGAACTTCTCTAGGTGCCTCCACTAGATATCCACAGTTGTCTCTGTTGACCTCTCTCACCAGAGATTAGTTTTGCCTATTTGGATACTAGCTTCCCTTCAGTTTTTGGCTTCTTTCACTCACCATTGTATCTATCAGATGTGCCTGTGTTGTGGGTACCAGTGCATTAGTTTTTTGGTTAGTTGGTTGGTTTTTTTCATTGCTGCTTCTGGTTCATGATATAAATACCCATGCTATTTGTCTCCTTTACTGAGGATGACGTTTGGATTGTTTCCAGTTTGTAACTTGTATAAGTTGTACTTCTAAGACTATACTTGTGAGGCCCTTGGTGTGGACATGGAGACTCATTTCTCTAGGGTATATACTTTGGAGTGGAATGGCTGGATCTAGGTTCTTGCATATTTATTTGGCTTTAGTAGGCACTGCCAAATGGTTTTCCAAAGTGGTTGTACCGATCTGCACTCCCACCAGCAGAGCATCAAAGTTACTGCTGCAATATTCAGGATTTTGACTGAGTCTAGCAAAGGGTTAGATGTATATACATGCTTTTCATTTAAAAAAAGAAAGAAAAAAATCCTACTTTCATTTCACTTTTGTCACATCAGTACAATTAGATGTTTAGGATAAGAACTCTAATCTTTCAGAATCAAGTGCATTGTTATTAGTATGACATGCAATTGCTGATAATAATTCGAATTTCTTATTTTGTTGTCTGTTTACTGAGTATTGACATTTTCATTCTTAAAGTGTATTTGTGCCTTCATTATATTGGACACCCCCCCCATAATTAAATATTGAACGTATTCCTGAAGGTTGAAAATTTAAAATATCTACTGATTTAAAATATCTACTGACGGGTGGTGAAGAATTTTGTCTCAGTTCCTCAGCACTGGGGAAGCTGAACAACCCTTAGGGAACTGATGATGCTGTGTGGTCAGGTGGGAGGAGAAGAGGAAGGCCTGGTTTCTGGAGCACTTAAAACTTGAGCTCCCTCCCTTCCTTCTTCCAGCTGGCCTTTAGTGCCACCTTCAGGCTCTGAGGGTACAAACAGTTTGATAGCTACAACTTGCCACAGTGGTTCTCAAACTTGAGGGCATCAGTCACCTGGGGGCCAGACCTCACCTCCAGAAGTGCTGGGGCCTGAGAATGTGCATTTCTAATAATTTCCCAGGTGCTATTGCTGGTGGTCCAGGGATCCCCGCTGAGAACCACTTCAGTGAGGTCCAGTCCTTGGGAGCTAGATGGAGATATAGGAGTTCGAGCCTCAAGCTTAGAGCTGGTTTTGCAATGGGCCAGAGTTTACATAGTCATCAAGTATGCAGAAGTTCAGTGTACCAGGCCTGTCTTCATGCTGTTTGTTTTTTCCAGGAGATGGGGACAGTGCAGTTAGTTATGCATTCAGGAGCAGGAAACTGTATACCCTTTGCTGAATGAGCATCTTAGCTATAGTGAGGTTAGACCCTTAATAAGGTCTTATGAAAATTTTCAAAAATTTTGGTAGAGACAGTGTGTATTCAGTTGTAGAAAACTTCTGGGATCTGGAGAACCTTTATGTATTGAACAGTGAGCACATTATCCACCAGAACAACAGAACTTTTAAGGAATTTGTCCATGAGGCAATATAAAGCCACCTAACCTTGTGATGACACATGCCCAACAGTTAGTTTGTATTTTCTGAGTTGACTATTGTACTGTTATATCATGAAGGAGATATTAGAAAGTTGGACCTACTTTTGTTAGGTCCCTAGACCGCTGGCTGCACCTTATAGAAGAGCAGCCTGGAAGATACTATCTGTCAGTAAACCTTTGCTTGAACTCAGAGCTGTGTCTCTCATGGATATCTGTGCCAGCTACCCTAACATCGTTGGCCTCTAATTTGCAGTTTTGGTGGGCAAAACTCAAATATCCCAGATAAAAGCTGGAACTTGGGAGGGATACTTGTAAGATATTCAGACTTAGCACCTGCATTTTAATAGGCAGGTGGAGACAGAACTGCTTCTCATTTCAGCAAAGGTAAGCCCTTCTTTTAGTTCAAGGTGTTCTTAATGTTTCTCTACAATTATCTAGGCACACTAGGTTATTGGCAGTTGTAGTTTCTCTAAGAGAACGTTAACATCTCTGCTTTTAAGAACGTGTTAGAAGTTTTGCCCCTCTCTGCTTCCCTCAGAGTTTTATATTTTTAGTGTTTTTCTCTAGCCCAAGTTTTGTACACTCGTCAGTTCTATTAAGCTGGAATGGCCCAGGGGTGAGGATCAACTGGGAACACACTGGCTGAGTGGGACAGACAAGTTTATTATTGCTATTGTGGCTGAATCCTTAACAGGATTCACCTCCCATTAAGTATTAAAACATTTGGAAAAACCCAATGTTTTTGTGAGGAAAAATGGGAAGAACAGAAATTATTTCAAGACAATTTTTAAAAGCCCAGAACTTGGGCTGGGGATATAGCTCAGTTGGTAGAGTGCTTGCCTCACATGCACAAGGCCTTGGGTTCAATCCCCAGCACCACCAAAAAAAAAAAAAAAAAAAAAAAAAAGCTAGAACTCATCTGGGTCTCCTTAGCCTGATTAAAATTTCTACATGAGTCCCCAGAGTAAAAGGTTTCCAGGCCAAAATGGACTTCAGATCGAATCTTCACTTACAGTATTACTTTTCATATTGCTAAAGGACTTTCCCCCTTTATTTCATGAAAATAAATGTTAAAAGTTATTTTAGGAAAGGTTGTATGGGTCATTTCTCTACAAGTGAGGGCCAGTTTCTTGTGGGTGGAAGATGGGTAAGTCTTTGAGAGAAAAGAATCCCAAGCCTGCCTACCTTAGACATTTCAAGTACAATAAGAGCTTTTTAATTGGGCATCACGATAACACAAATAGCAGTATCAGAGTTGCCTCTCCAAATGGAAAGCAAGAACAGAAGTGAAAGTATTGTGTGAACTCACCCTTTAGAGCTGTGCCCTCTTCAAAGATTAAAAAATAAATCAACTTTAAAAGCAAAGGTTAATTTCTTATGTAATAATGGTTGAAATTTATACTAACGCTGCTGTCTCTGATGGTCAGTCTCGTAGTTTTTTGTAAGACCTGGAGAGACACATGTCTTGTTAGGGATGAGGAGAGAAAGAAAGTAAAAGTTTGTATGACAACAGATAAACTACCATAGACCTCGTTGACTTTTCTGTGATATTACAAAACAAAAAAACCCCTTTTTCTCCTCTTTTGCCTAAGGGTGGGCATATGTTAGAAAAGTTGAATCAGGTTTTTTGCCCTTTGTCAAAACTGTTTGCATATATGCGTGCATGTATATATGTTTGTGTTTAGAAATATGCCTTGTGGGCTGGAAGTTGCCCTTCCCTTGGCAGAGGTAGGAACCTGGCTAGTGCAAGTGCCGATTTCAGACAGCCCCTGGCTTCTTGGAAGATATGTCATTTACTCTGTATGGGTGTTTGGGTTTTCCAGTATGGAGCGTGTTTAACTTTTTCCACAGGGATTCTAAGTCTGCCTTTGCCTTTAAAAAACATTTTTTGATAGGGCTCATCTGACCTATCTCAGATGGCCAGTGGATCTGCTCCCCTGGCTATGAGCATGTTCTGAAATGGATGGACTAAATCAGTTGCCAGTTGGTGTAATCAGGCTGTTCCTGGAACCTGATCGTGTCTTCTTAGTATTGTTCCAAAAGACCTGGCACAAGAACTCATGGCTCCCACATATTTATCCTCCATGAGGAAAAAATTTATTAAGAAAAGTAGGGCTGGGGATGTGGCTCAAGTGGTAGCGCACTCACCTGGCATGCGTGCGGCCTGGGTTCGATCCTCAGCACCACATACCAACAAAGATGTTGTGTCCACCGATAACTAAAAAATAAATATTAAAATTCTCTCTCTCTTTAAAAAAAAAAAAAGAAAAGAAAAGTAAGCAGTGGGACTTCAGGAGTTCTCCCACATCCTCTGAGCTTTAACTGTGATGTTAAAAGCAAACAACTCTGGTGCTGGGATGTAGCTCAGTGATAGAGCATTTACCTAGTATGCTGGTGGCTCTGGGTTCCATCCCCAGCACAAAAACAACTTAATGCTTTCTAAAGCCTGGCTATAATAAAAGACACCTACAAACTAAATTTGTGCTATTTGGTAGCTCTATGTCCTTGAACTAATTGCTTCCTTATTGTGAAGTGTCTATTCCTCATTACTGCAGTGGGGAGACCAGAACCAGTCTAATGCGGTAGTTGTCTGTGGCTCAATTTACACCCATGTCCTCTCCAACTTAACGGGGCCTGGGATACAGTAGGTATTTGATAGGTATTTTCTGGAAGAAGGTCTCTCCTTCTATTTCTGCCTGCAGTATCTTTGCTTACACTGACCTTCCCCCCCCCCCCCCTTTCCACTTCTATCCAAATTCTACCCATTCTTTAAGGCTTGGCTCAACTTCATTTTCCACAGAGCCAAGCCATTTGCTGGACCCCACCTTCTCTCTGAATACCCACGGTGTTCTATCTCCCCGGAGCTCTGCCTGCTCTTCTCCACTTTCTCTGCCTGTCAAATTTCTGCTTATCCTTTAAACCCAGCTCAAGGGTCACCTCCACCAGAAGCCTTCCCACTGGGCCTGTCTTCCTGTTAGTGTACAGATTAGTGCTACCTCTGGTCACCTACACGTCATCATGATTATCCATTGTCATTTTGTTTAAATATGTATTGAACACTTAACACATGCCAGGAGCCGGGGAGGGTCCAGGCGCGTTCTCTCTGAGCAGCCAGAAGCTTCTCAGTGGTGGGCCCTTTGGCCTTCAACTTCAGCCCACAGTCATTCCTGGTGCCTGTAAAGAGCAGAGCATGCCACTTAAAACTTCTGGACTTTTGTTCAGAACTTCCTTTGTGATTTTCTTTTCTAGGGATGACTTCGTTAAGTGGAATGGGCCACTGATGAACAGACACGTAAGGGACTCAGATCTGTATATCCTGGTGCCTCTTTCATTATCTTCCCCTGAAACCGCTAGGCTGGAGTCTGGCCGAGTGCCTCCCACCAGAGTTAACACCATGAGGGCCCAAGTTTGCCAGGGCTCTGCAGTGATTGTCAGATTTACCTTGTTTTTAAACTTTTTGTTGTTGTTCTTTAAATATCAGTTTTTGTCTCATTAACTCTAATTTAGCCTACTATTTTTAAATTAACTTTTAAATAATTAGAATGGTAGTACCCAGGATGGAAATTTTAGTAATGCAAAGAAAAATAAAGAATGAAATAATTTGTCAATCTGCCACCCAGAAATAAAAATACCAGTTATTTGTATGGAGATGTTTATTTCCATTTTTTTTGTGTTATTTATATTACAAAAGGGATTTTAGTGTTTTAATTTTTTTTAATTTTTCTATTTTGGCCTTTCTTTCATTTTTTACTCTTACTATTTACCTACAACAATACTAAAACACTCAGTGGAGTTGGGATTCTAGAAGAGTGCTATATGGCACTGTTTACTTCTACATAGAATTAGAGAAAGCAGTTGCATTGATTTAATGAAGAACTGAGGGGTTGAATATTTTTCTGTTAATGACCTGTCCCTATGGTCCCAGCTACTTGGGAAACTAAGGTGGGCGGATCACTTGAGCCCAGGAGTTTGAAACTAGCCTAGGTAACATAGTGAGACCCCTGTCTCAACAACAACAACAATAGCAACACAAACACACACACACACACATACACACACAATATTAAAAAGAAAAGGAAAAACTTGTAATATGAACAAAGCTGACAAAGAGAATTTGTACATCATACTTTGAATATTGAAGAGGCATGAGTTTATGTTCACACAGTAGATGATATACATTTGGAATATATTACCTTTAAAAATGGATAAAGATTGAAAATACAAATGGGTGCAGGAGAGATGAAGATAAACTCAGAGCCCTAATGGATACAATGGCAAACTACGATGTTTTCAAAGCCACCAAAATGGGTCGAATTTTTGAGGACAGCCTCCTGCATACCTTGCTCTGTGCACTGGGTATAAGCGGAGGACTGTTTGGATGGTGCCCGAATCTGTCTTATATGAACTTTGTACTGTTTCTCCCTGTGGGGTTGGTGCATCTGGGTTGCGTATTGCAAAGCCTGACTTGAACTCCTCCAGGAGTTCCTGAGCAGGTTCCCATTTTCCTAGGAAAGGCCAGCTGTGGGCTGGGGCAGGGCAATGGAGTGTGGAACATGTGAGGACATCTGGAAACTGGGTGTCATGGCAGCAGGAGGCCCTGGGTTTCTGCCTGATTGGTAACTTCCTCTGCTCAAACTAACTTCCTCCACAGAGTGGAAAACAGGCTGCACCCTGTACCCAGGCCTCAGATCTCCTGATGTGAAACTTTTCAAGACAGGCTTTTGACTGGGCCCCCTGGGATCCAGACATCCCCATCCTCCACCCGCTATTGAATGTGGCTAGGAGGGTAGATTCCACCACAGGCACAAGGTGGGAGAGGAAGACAAAGGGAACTTGAAAGTGAGGTGCTTTTCTGGAAGAAAAGGATGGAAGGACAGCTCAAGAACTAGCTGCTGCCTTCCTTACCAGTGGGACTCAGAAGCCTTAGCCAGCATTTGGAACATCTCAGTTGTTGGCCCTCTCTCTGACGGGCTTATGGCTACATAGATGGCAGAGGTTTATTTGTATAGAGAATGGTTATGGTGAATTGGAATCTGACTGCAGCTTTTACAGTTATCCCTTGGTATTCAAGGGTGATTGGTTCTGGGACCTCCAAGATAACCAAAATCTGAAAATGTTCAAATCCCTTTATATAGAATGGTGTAGTATTTGCATATAACCTAGGTAGTCTCCTTTACTTTATATCATTTCTGGGTTACCTAAAATACCTAATATAATGTAGGTACTATATAAATAATTAATGTATTGCTTAGGGAATAATGACAAGGAAAGAAGTCTCTGTTCAGTATAGATTTTTCCATCAGAATATTTTTGATCCAATGTTAGTAGAGTCCAAAATGTGGAATCTGTGGATATGGAGAGCTGATTTTACTTGCCTTCATTTCCCCAAGGTTTATGTAATTTTTAGGAAACATCTCTTTGTCTTTGGATCTTATATCTCTTATAACTCTGTGGTACACTTTCGTGTATGTTATTATATTTGACCCTCACAGTGACCTTGGGTAGCAGTTCAGGCAAGCTTTATGTCACATCAGGAACAAAGACTCAGAAGTCAAAGTATCTGTCCAGGAGGCAGTAGGATTTCAGTGACACATCAGCTCTCTCAGGTTCTGTAGGACTCCTGCTTTATTCCATGGGCCATCCTACTGCCTGCAAGGTGGCATCCCTTTGCTCTGGGTTTGATGACCTGGGCTCAGGCACACCTCCTCTTCTGGAGCCGGCCCTTGCTGCTGTCAGATACCCCAATCAGGTCTATCCTTTCTGCCTCTCCAGAATTTTCCTCCTTCTTAGATATTTTAAGCCCCATCTCAGTAAGTTGTTGGCATTTGTTGTTCTGAGCTAATTGTGAAACTGAATTTTATCACCAGCTTTTTCTCCAGTGCATTCTCCAGGCCATTCCTAGAACATGGCTGTCAATAGGGGGTAGCCCTGAAAGATTGGATGTTTTGTTTTTCATGGTCTTGGTGAAAGCCAACTTTTACTTTTTTTCCCTAAAGCTTCAAGAGAAAGTTATATTTTGAGGAACCTATCATTTGGAAATCATTTTCCTAGTGTCTGCCTCTGTCCCCCACCTCCACCTTCTTTCTCTCTCTTCCTCCTCCCTCTCCCTCCTCCCTCCTTCTGGATTTGCCTCTGTAGCCTTTGAAGAAATAGAGCCTCAAAGCTCAGAAAATGACCAGTATCTCTTTGATGGTGGTGCTAATATCTTGGGAAGGGAAAGGCATACACTTATTACTGAAATTAGCATTCCTAGAATCTGTAAAGAACTTGAAAAGTGTGCTGACTTGTCTTGCATGCATTATCTTTGTGTGGTAGCAAAGTGTTTCCAAGGAAGGCTCTCTGGCAACCAGGCAGGAGAGAACCAGGGGGTCTGAATATGTTCCAGTGGTTAAACTTCAGCCATTTAGGACTCATATTACAAGAGCATGGGAGTGATAATCTCATTTTTTTTATATATTGGATCTTCTTTAAAAAGCTGAATAGCCCTGATACAGTATCTAAAAAATGGAGCCAATGGTGCTTTGGTGTCTCTCCTTTCTTCTCCGTGTAACATAGGTGTGGGTTTCTCAGAGCTTATCTCTTATGTGCCAAAAATGAGACAGGATCTTGAACAAATGTCCATTGCTTCCAAGTCATAAAAGCACTTGGCAAAAAGGTGATTCTCTCTCTCCAGTCTCGTGTCTTTGAACTTTAAATAATACGAGGAAACTTGTCTTAAACAAGAGAGGGATAAAAAAGAGCTGCCAAGTTTTAAAAACTGGTTGATGAATAGCTTCATATCAACTGTGCAGCAGCCCATGCTGTATGGTCTGTAGGTGAGAAAGAATGGACTGTTTGGGCTTGTGAGAAACTGTGCAACTAACTTTTCAAAATTACAGAGTGATTAGAGCAGGATAATAAATAGGTGGAAGTCTGCTGCCAGTTAATGGTGACCAGTGGGGTGTAACTGGATCTTTCCAAAGTCCATGAGAAGAAAATACTGTGAAATCCGTTAGATATAAGGAACCAGAGTGGCAGGCTTGAGATGATTATGGAATTTGAAATGGCTAACAAGACTGATATGTGCTTCTGATCTGTCTAAATTTTTCTTTCTTTCCTTTTTTAGCAAAAAATACTTCTTAAGCTATTTATTGAGCTTGAGGGTGTACATCATCTTAAATAAGGAGAGTCAAAAGGCCAAAGCTTACTCTTAAAAATAGCGTGAATTCTCATTTTTTTCAGTACAATTTGAAGGAAGTGTTTCACAAGAATAAATATTTCTACATAAGAAAAGTTTGATTCTATAAGTATCAAGATTTGCTTGTATTATTTCTTATTGAACTTTTTATAAAACTGAACACATTATAGTTTTCAAGCACATTTCATGTGCAAAAAGAGCTATTGGGTACTTAACTATACATTTTCTTGTATTTTGTTTTGTTTTGTTTTTTTTACACACACACAATGTACATTGTTCTGGCTTTTTAAGCAAGATATACTGATTCTAGTTTAAACTTTTCTAGGAAGGCTAATTGTTAGACCTTTAGGAACTCTTTGCTTGGAATTTGTATTTAACTTTTGGTCTTCAATTCCCTACCTGTTCTTTACTTTTTCATATAGTTGAGGGAGGGGAAACTGATTCTTTATGAGTAGCCATTACATGTTCTAGGCACTTTCACATACATTTCATTTCAGTCTAACAAAATCCTATATACTAATTATGATTGTGCCCATTTTATAATTGAAACAACTGAGGCACAACAAATGTTGAGTATCTTGCCTGTGGTCTCACTGCTGTGTGAGAAGAGGTGCTGGGGGGTTTGGAAATGGCCCTGTCTGATCCATGGATCATTTTGTGCTAAGATTGTTGAAGAAATAGTTGCCAGTTAAAAACAGGTTTATAGATGAGGGCCCTCTTGATTGATAGTCCCTCTTTCTTACTTTTCTGATTCTCTCTCATAACTTTAAAAAGCAGGATTTTTTTCTACCTAAGTAATTTAGCAGTTACTCATCTGTGCTAGGTGCAGGTGAGAGAAAAGACATTAAAAAAAGAATGCAGCTTCACCTGGTGAGTGAGAACTAGCCCATATTTAATATTTAAATGAAAACTCTTTAACTTTGATAGAACCTTTGACCTGTAGTCACAAATAATTTTGCATGGCTAAAAATACCAGGTACAGACTAAGGACTTAAATCAAAGGTCTTATAGTAGTACAGTTCTTTTTTTTTTCATACTAAGCCTTTAAAATGCAGTGAGAGTAAACCAACACCTCCATAAAAGCAATGAAAATCCTGACAAGGAGAGTTCAAAATCAACTTTTTTAGAACTCTTAAAATTAGCCAAAGACTTCCAGCAGTCTCACGAGTGTTTACTCAAGAAAAACTGCTGAAACTCATTAGGCACAGCAAGCAGGGTTTGTGGCATTGTTACTTGAACTACTCCCATTTTTCTCTGCTCAGTTCTATAGTAGCCTGGAACTGAGCAGAGAAAAGTAGCAGTCTTGCAAACATGGTACTTGTAAAAGTAGCAATCTTTTTTTTTTTTTAAACTTTTTTATTTGTTATTAGTTGTCAGTGGATCTTTTTATTTATTTATATGCAATGCTGAGAATGAAAGCTTCACACATGCTAGGCAAGCGCTCAACCCCAAAGCTAGCAATCTTTCAACTGTTGGACAGGATAGACCTGGTTTGAAGCTCTTCAAAAAGTCCCATTCCTGGAGCATTGTCCCTATTTGTCCTGTCTCACAGTTCCCTAGAAAAGTCCCATTTGCAGGGCACAATTATTTGGCCTGACTTGGAGTTCAGAGTCTGTTCTTTGGGAAAAGCCCTATCCCTAGGACATTTGTCAGAAACAATCAGTGGCAATTATATAACATTGTAGCTTCTGATGGGACTATAACAGTTGAGCTAATAATAACCTGGCCAAAAACTTAAAGAGAGAATATAGGGAATAAGATGTTCATAAGGGGCTTGGAAATCTCACACATTCCTAGGGACTTAGAAGCCTACACCTGTATGTAGGGCTGTAGGTATCTGAGTGGGAATTGAATTTCCAGAACTGTCACATTTACTGTATCTGATTCAACATGTCCAGTTTAAAAACTCTATAAGACACATACACAAAGAGGAAAATATGGTCTATAAACAGAGGGGTAAAGTAGTCAATAGAAACTGTCCCTGAAGGGCCTGAGGTGTTGGATTTATTCTATAAAGATTTTAATCAGCCAGGCACTGTTGCACATGCCTGTAATCCCAGTGACTTGGGAGGCGGAGGCAGGAGGATTGGGAGTTCAAAGCCAGCCTCAGCAACAGCAAGGCACTAAGCAACTCAGTGAGACCCTGTCTGTAAATAAACTACAAAATAGGGCTGGGGTGTGACTCAGTGGTTGAGTGCCCTTGAGTTCAATCCCTGGTACCACTCCCCCCCCCAAAAAAAAGACTTTAATTAGGTATTATAAATATATTCAAAGAACTAAAGCAAACCATGTCTAAAGAATGAAAGTATGATAATGGAATTTTACCAAATAGAGGATGTTAAAAGAGAAAGATTATAAAAGAATATGTCAATTCTGGAGTTGAAAAGTATAGTAACTAAAATGAAAAACTCACCAGTGCTTTCAGTAGCAGATTTGAGCTGGTAGAGAAAGGAATCAGAAAACTTGGACATAATTGAAATTATCCAGACTAAAGAATGGGGGTGGGTTGGGGGGAAGCATAACCATATTATCCTAGGGACTCATAGGACACTATCAAGCATACCAGTATATGCTTAATGGAACCTGAGGTGAGTGGGGGGAATATTTGAAAAATTTATGACCAAACACTTTCCAAATTTGATTTAAAAAATCATTTGCTATCTAAATAGGATAAACTCAAGGAGCTCTAGGCCTACATGCATCATAGTGGGACTGTCAAAAAAGACAAAAGAAGACAATGACTCATCTAGTTGAAGCTATCCTCAAACTAAGAGCTAACTTCTCATTGAAAACCAGAGTCGAGAAGTAAGTAGGGTGACATACATAAGATGCTGAAAGGAAAAGATTCTCAACAAAGAATTCTATATCCGTCTAATCCTTCAAAAATGAGAAACTAAGATGTTCCCCGATAAACAAAAATAAAAATTCATTACAAGCAGGCATGTCCTAATTTAGCAGTGATTAAATATGAATGCATTATACGTGTAAGAGGCATAAGAGAGAGAGAAAAACCATCCCACAAAGAATCAAGAGGAGTTCTTCAGATTGAATGGAAAAGACACCAGATGGTTACTTAGATTCACAGGAAGAGTAAAGAACACTGGTAAAGATAACTGTAAATGGGTACATACCATATGAAAATAGAATTTGTATAAAAGTATAAATGCATTTTTGTTTGTAACTCTTCCATCTAATAGACACCTATATAAAGCAATAAATACAGAACTGTGTCAATGGGTATACACTGTATGTATGACAATAATAGCTCAAAGCAGCAGGAAGGAAAAGGAATATATTTCAGGAACGTTTCTAAATACTGTTAAGCTAAATTAGTATTAATCTGAACTACATTGTTTTAAGTTAAAATGCTAATTAAGATTCCCAGAACAACCACTAAGAAAACAACTTTCCCCAAAATAAAGAAAGGAATTAAAATGGTGCCCTAGAAAGTATCTATTAAATATAAAAGAAGGCAGTAATTCAAGAGTAGAGGAACAATTACAGAATGTATAGAAACAAAAGAGATAGATGGCAGACATAAATCCTACTTTTTCAGTAATTATATTGAATGGGAATGCATTAAACACTCCTATTAAAAAGCAAAGATTCGTAGAATCAGGGGTGGGGGTCTATGCTCCAGCTGTATGCTATTTATAAGACACATGGTTTAGATTCAAACAGGTTGAAAGTAAAAGGATGAAAAAGATATTCCATACAAACAGTAGCTCAAGGAGAGCTGGAATGGCCATACTAATATCAGAGGAAAAAGAGTTTAAGACAAAAAGAGATACATTGGGCAGGAGCTTGGTTTCCCAGCTAGATGCCCAGTGCCTGACCTGGTAGCATAAAATTGGTAGAATAAGAAGGTCCAGTAAGAGGGTGCTGTTTCATGGCTCAGTGTTTTTTTTTTAGCACCTGATATTTACCCTGTCCTGCCATGAGTGCGAATGAGAAGGCAGTTTAGTGAGGGCAGGTGTAGCATTTGGTAATTGTCCAATGAGGTTCAGGATGCTAACGGGTGTCAAGGAACCAGGGCATGGTAGTTGCCATCCATTCACATGAGCTGCTTGTTGCCAGGGTATTTTGATTGTGCAAGGTGAAATTTTTATCTAATGACTTTTTTTCCATGTTTAGTGAAATATTTATATTTAAAACCTGCATTTTATGTAAAATCACTCAATTTTCAAAAATTGATATTAAATCAAGTTTTAAAAAATGAGCATATCAAATAAAACCAATCTCTCAGTCTAATGATTGTCTATTTGTTGATTGTTTCCTTTGATACAATGTCATTTGTCTGTTTTTGGTTTTGTTGCCTGTGCTTTTGGGTTCACATCCAAAATAATCTTTGATCAGAGCAAAAACTCTATTGTTTTCTTCTAATAGTTTCATAGTTCAAGTCTTACATTTAAGTCTTTAATCCATTTTGAGTTGACCTTATATATTAAGAGATAGGGGTGGGTGTAGTTTCATTCTTTTGCCTGTGAATATCCAGTTTTCCCAACACCATTTATTGAAGATACTGTCCTGTCATATGTTCGTGACTCCTTTGTCAAAAATAGGTTGGCTGCATGTTCGCATTTATGTGGAAGCTAAAAAAAATTGATCTCCTAGAAACAGAGAGTAGAATTGTGGTTCCCAGAAACTGAGGGGTGGGGTGGGTAAGGAGAGGTTATTTAGTGGCATGCATAATTACCATTAGATAAGATAAAGCATTTTTATAGCACAGTAAGGTGCCAACATTAACAATAATTTATTGTGTATTTTAAAATAGCTCAAAATATTTGAGGTGACAGGAATGCTAATTACCCTGATTTGATCAGCAAACATTGTATACATATATCAAAATATCATACTCTGTGTAGCCCATAAATATGTATAATTATTGAGTATCAATTTAAAAAAAATTCTCTGCATTGGTTTTGGCCCAGGAGCTAGCTAAAGATTTAGTTGGTAAAGTGAATATATAATTCTCGTGATCCCTTAACTATAAAAGCAGAGAACTAAGTAATTCCAAGGCACAGGAAGCCTTGCCAGACCTCCCCATCTAGATCTTCTATCATAAGGTTTCATTTTCCTTGTATTTTTTTTTTCTTGGCCGTTGTTACACGAACAGTTTACATTTCAGTGATTATTTGATTTAAAACCCGTTTCTTTCATGGGATTTGCATGAGCTCCATATGGATAGGGGCTGGGTCAATTTTTACTTGTCAATAATGGATGGATTAATAAGTGACATAAGGAACGTACTTTGAAATGTTTTCTGTAGCGAAGAGGGGCAAACCACCTGAGTACAGCATCTCACTAGCAATTCCATGTTGAAAGATTCAGCCCAACAGCAAGTCGTTTTGTCTGTGCCACGTGAGAAAAGATCCCAAAGCATATTTCAGAGAACATTGGCATTTGCAGCAAATACATTAGTGTCTGTGTTTATTTGTAGTTAGTAATTTCAGAAGTTCTTATAGCTTTGCATTTTAGGCTATAACTAATCCTCTGGTCTTACTGCTTTTCTTGGGAAAAATAAAGACACTACTACCCTTGGAGAATTGTTAGAAATACATTTTTTAGACTTTTAGTATTTAAATTTTTTGATCAGTGTAGGCTCTGGAGGAATGGGGAAAACTGAAGGAGAATGTGTCAGGTTCACTAGATCCAGTAACTTTGGAAAAAAAAAAAAAGAAACAAAAAGTCAACAATAATTCATCAAGTTAAAATTGAAAAGTCTACTGTTATAGTGAAGCAAGATATATTGCTAACACAGAAAGAGGTCACCTGGATCTTAAGATATATATGAAGGTTCATGATGCTGGGGGTGAGTTGGATGAGAATCAGCAGGAGGGGAAGGAAGGAAAACTACTCTTTAGTTTTTTGGAAAAATGTTAAACAGTGCTCTACTTTATCTGGAAATAAGTTACAGAAAGGAAAATCTTAAAAGATTCTTAAAATTAAATCTGTATGGGTCCATTTATATAATATTGTTAAAATGGCAAAATGAATAGAGAAAACAGATCAATGGTGGGGGTGGTGGACAGAGTAGAGTTTTTGCTTTGTGCATTTTGAAGCCTTGTATTGGGTGCATATTTAGAAGTGTTATGTCCTCTGAGCTAATCCCTTCTATCATTATAAACTGGCCTTCTTTATCCCTGGTAATAATCTTCTGTTATCAATTTAGTCACTTTCCTTTGGTTGGTATTAGCATGATAAGCACAATATAATCTTCCTTTTACTTTTATTCTACTTGTGTCTGTGACTCAAGTGTGTTTCTTGCAAGCAGCATACAGTTTTATCTCACCTTTTTAAATCCAGGCTGACCATATCTGTGTTTAGTTGGGATGTTTAGACCAGGCTCATTGAATGTGATTGTTGATATGGTTGGGGGTGAGTCTATCCTCCTGCTATTTGTTTTATCTGTTCTTTGTGCCTTTTACTCTTTTTCTACCTTCTTTTAAATTAAATATGTATTTTTTTAAGTTCTATTTCATCTCCTTTGTTGTCTTATTAGTAATAGCATTTTTTGTTTTTGTTTTATGTTTGTGATTGCCTTTGAGTTTATTGTACACACATTTAAATCATCACATCTGCCTTCAAGCGATTTGATATTTGATATCAAGCGATATTCTACCACTTCACACATGGTATAAGACACTTAGAGGAGTATCCTTATGCTTCTTCCCTCCTGGCCTTGGTACTATCATTGTCATACATTTTATGCATACATATGTTATAAACCCCACAGTAAATTGTTCTTTTTGTTTAAAGAGTAATCTTTACCCACTTTCCTAGTTTCTTTGTTTAGATTCTGATTTTCAACTGGTATCATAGTCTTTGCCAGAGGATTCTTTTAGCATTCCTTGTAGTGTGGGTATGTTGCTGATTTCCTTCAGCTCTTATATTTCTGAAAAAGTCTATTTTCTAACCTTGATTTTCAGGGGAGTTTTTATGGGATTGCGCTGTTTTATTTGAGTACTTTGCAGATGTTTCTCCATTGTCTTTAAGTTTGCATTGTTTTCACAAAAAAATCTCTGTCATTCCTTGTTTTGGTCTTCTGTACAAAATATGTCTTTTTTCCCTCTTTGACTGCTTTTAAGATTTTTCTTTTTATTGCTGTTTCAAACTACTAATTATGATGTATAGTTTTATTCTGGTTCTTTTGTGGTTGAAATCACTGAGCTTCTTGGATATGTGTGTGGTTACAATTTTCATAATTTGGAAACATTTCAGGCATACTTTCTTCAAATATTTTTTCTGTTCTCCTTTCTCCTCTCTTTTGAAAACTTTAATTAGGTGTAATTAGGTGTATATTAGCTGTTTATTATGATAAGTGCTTGAATTTGTCCCATAGGTCACTGATCCTCCTCTTTTAAAAATTTTCTTTGTGTGTTTTCATTTTAGACTTTGTTTCTCTGTCTTCAAATTCATTAATCTTCTGCCATTAATCCTATCTGATATATTTTTCATCTCTAAAAAATCAGTTTGGTTTTTTAAAAAAATCTCCTATCTATACTTAACTTTTTGTGCATGAGAAATGCTGTTTCCAATGCCTTTGTGAATTCTCATTCGTGGTGTATAATATCAGGACCCCTCTGTCAATAATTGAGGTTTTGTTCCTCACCATCAGCCATATTTTTTTCACTTTGTTGAATGAATTTGATTCAGTGTCAGGCATTGTGAATTTTACCTTTTTCGGTTTCTATAAATATTCTTCCCAAACAGATAAATTAAAACTCCCCCAAATTCCACTTTAACTCCTGGAGAAACCGGTCATCAGCTTATAAGGGATAAATTAAGTTAAAATTTAGGAAGGGAAACAGTGAAGTAGGTAAAGTAAGAAGCAGATCAAGCATCTCTTAATTTGATGACCCCCATTTCTCTTCAGAATATTTAAAAGATGCTTCAAAGAAGACGAAAAGTGGCCTGATGTTTGTAAAATTGGTTAACCCTTGTTCAGGTGAGCTCTCCCTCCCTCCCTGTTCCTCAGATGCTGATGTCCTGAAAGTCCTTCTCCCTGTGGCTGGTGTGACTGATGACTGGTGTGACTGATGAGTGCATGGACGCATTTGGTACTGGTGTGTCTTCTTCCCAAACAGCTTTTAAAGTTAAGATGGCATCATGAGGTCACAAAAGCAAGCTGATGACATTTCCTAGTTTTCCCAGATAATTTTTCCTTGACATTTTTTGAAAAATTTCTTCTTATAGCTTTAATCCACAGAACTTTAAGGTCATCAGAAATGTTGGCAAAACAAAAAAGTAGCATGTTTGAGTTCTTTCTGAAAACAGATGAATTTTCTTTGGCTTTCTTAAGCCAACTTTTCTTAGTAGTGATTCAATGTTAGCCTTCATTTATATTCATTTTATATTACAAAGTAAAATAAACAACCAAAGTAAAAAAGCAGAAGGCTTTTACTTGACATGCCAAGATTTTGATTAGTTTCATTTTTAACTGTACTTCCCTTACTTTATTCCTACCAAAAAGTAGTGCATTGTTTTTTCTCCTGTCAGGGATGATTTTCATTTTAATTAAAAGTATTGTATATTGAAGAGATTCATATTTTCTTGGATATCAGTTTTATTTTAACTTTACATTCAGCATATTTTCAGTTTTATCTTCTGATTTTTAGGCAAAAATATTAAAATATTCTGTATGTATGTAGTATAGTGTTATTGGTGGTGTTTTTTTGAGTAGATACCTGATTCTTAGCAGATGAGAGCATTCTCCTGGTGCCCATAATCCTGGATAGTGAAATGAGGGAAAGCAAACGGGTAGTGCCTTATTGTTGGAGAGACGTGATCAATAGAAGCAACAAGAGAGGTGAAAAAATTCATGACTTCCTCTAATGTTCTTTTCCCTAAAATGAAATTGAATGTAATTGGTGTCATATTTAAGCCTAAGTTGAGGTGAGAAATGTTTGTTCAAGAGAAGTTTTGGGTAGCAGTACAAATTCTAAAGCATTTAACAAAAGCCAGATTTCTTCTAAAAATTTGGTTTTGTCTAATTATCATAGGAATAGAGGAACAAATGTTCTTTTTTGCTACACTGGCAAGAAAAAATAAAGGCCAACATTTGATGAGCACATACTATATTCTAAGTACTGTGTTATTTATGTGTTCTGGGTTTATTTAAAAAACTGAGATAAGTGCAATATTGCCCCATTTTACAGAGGTAGAAGGAGAGGCACAAAAAGGTTTATGTAATTTCCCTAAGAGCACATGCCCAGCTCTTGGTGGAGACAAGTTCAGGCTCAGGGTTCTTGACTCCAGAGATGGTACTCCAGTTGGAAAGATTTTTTTTCTTCTTTTCATTAGTTGAAGAGATCAAACATGAATATATGAATGGGCTCCCACCCTCTTTTGAGAAATAAACGAAAATCCTTTAAGCTTCTCAGTTGAGTGGGGCTTTAATTACTCCCTATATCTTGAATCATATCCTTGTCTTCCCTATTTGGATTGACTTGTGGGGTAAGAGAACTTGGTTCCTGTCTTGATCCCTGTGTGCCTGGGGTGGGGGGGAGCACACGTTGCCCTGGAGACAGGGACCCATGTAGCAGCTCAGACCATCTAGCTGAACTCTTAGGGTTTGCTAATTTAGTTATGGCTTTCCTTCTCTCTGATCTGATGCAGAAAGTCTTTGTAGTGGTTAAGATAAATAACTTACACTTTTGCTTTTTTTGATTTAAGTTCAGTAAAGATTATAGAGCTGGAAAATAAGCACTTGCATATAATAGCTCTAAGATTTTTCTGGGAGTCAGTGTGTATAGGATGTATCTATGTATGTTTACGCTCATATTAGCAGCAGTCCTCAGAACTGTAGGGCAATATTTTGATATGTGTATGAGTGGTGTGTGTGTGTGTGTGTGTGTGTGTGTGTGTGTGTGTGTGTGTGTAAGAGAGAGAGAGAGAGAGAGAGAGAGAGAGAGAGAGAGAGAGAGAGAAAACTTACATATAAAACCAGATTTGTCTTACAGGGGAAGGAGCCATTTACTTGTTCAATATGTGTCTACACCAGCTGTTTGAAATCAAAGTTTTCAAGGAAAAGCACCACTCTTGGTTTATAAATCAGTCAGTTCAATCAGGTAAGTGACTAATGTGAATATTTTCCAGTAACTAAGTATGGACTCTTGTTTTTCCACTCTTCACACCTGGCTTTATGGGTCCATCCACCTGGTTGGGAGTCTGGTCAGTGGCATATCCTTCCTTGGCAGCAGAGCAGGGTTTAATCAAAGAGAAGGGAAAGATTATTAGTTGTGTCTTTATATATATATATATTTTTTTAATGTTTTATTTTTTAGTTGTAGGTGGACACAATCTCTATTTCATTTTTATGTGGTGCTGAGGATTGAACCCAGTGCCTCACATGTGCTAGGCAAGCACTGTACACTGAGCCCCAACCCCAGCCCCTATTACTTGTGTCTTTGATGCTAGGAAAGTTTAAACTAACCAGTGTTGTCTCCTAAAATACTACCATATCCTCAGGCAGAAGTTAGATTGCCTTTGTACCATGGAGTGCCTATCTCATTGACTGTAGACTTTCTTTTGAGGATCTTCAAATTTTTAACATAATTTCTTTGAAACTGGATACTGGTATAGCTTCTAGATACTAGAATATAGCAACCTTAAAAAAATACTTTTCATATAAATTACTGTCCCCCTGTGTTACTCAGGTTTCCGTTACTGTAATGAATACCTGAGATAATCAGCTCATAAAAAGAGAAGGTTTATTTTGGCTCCATTTTGGAAGTTTCTGTCCATGATTGGTTGGCCCTGTTGCTTTGGGGCCTTTGACAAGGCAGAACTTCATGGTAATAGCATGTGACAAAACTGCTCAGCTCATGGACAGAAACAAAAGAGAAATTGGAAGAAGTGGAGGCTGAGTTCCCACAGTTCCCTTTGAGGGAACACCCGCAATAACCCAAGACTGCCCACAAGTCCCCTGGAAGGCTCTGTAATTTCCCAGTAGTGGCACTCTGGGGATCAAGCCTTTAACACATGGCCTTTAGGGGACATTGCAGATTCAGACCATAGGATGCCCCCCCCCACCACCAAGCTCTAGATTCAGAGGGAGAAAGGGTACCAAGAGAGCTGTGTTCTGACCCCTGTTTTGGGGCAGGTTGGGGTCCGGCAGTGGTTGGATATATGAGACATTGTGCATTTCCTCTGCCCACTTTCATTGCTTCTTTTTTTTTTTTTACCCCTAATTACTTATTTTTAGTTATACATGAAAATAGAATTTATTTTGACATAATTATAGAAGCATGAAATACAGTTTGTTCTAATTCAGTCCCCAGGCCTTCCGCTCCCTTCCTCCCCGCTCTTGTTCACCTCCCTCTACTCCATTGATCTTTCTGCTGTTTACTTATAGTCTTTTTTTTCTTTTTTTAAACTAATGTCTTCGAAATATACATGGTGAGATTCACTGTGGAGTATTCATATATGTACACAGGAAAGTTAGGTCAGAGTCATTCCACTGTCTTTCCCTATCCCATCCTTTCTCCCTTCCTTTCATTCTCATTTGTTGACTCCACTGATCTTTATTCTATTCTTCTTCTTCTTTTTTTTAATCCCTCTCAACTTATTTTGGATTAGCTTCCACATAGCAGAGAAAGCATTTGACCTTTAGGGACTGGCTTATTTCACTTAGCCTGATAGTCTCCAGTTCCATCCGTTTACTGGCAAATGCCATAGAGTCATTTTTTTTTATGGCTGACTAATACTCCATTGTATATATATACCATTTTCTTTATCCATTCATCTGTTAAAGGGCAGTTAGGTTGGTTCCCTAGTTTGGCTGTTATGAATTGTGCTTCTATAAACATTGAAGTGGCTGTGTCACTGTTGTATGTTCATTTTAAATTTTTTAGATATAAACCAAGGAGTGGGATAGTGCGTCTAATAGTGGTTCCATTCTTAGTTTTTTGAGGAATCTCCATACTGCTTTCCAGAGTAATTTGCACCAATTTGCAGTCCCACCAACAGTGTGTGAGTGTACCTTTTCCCCCACATGCTCACTAACATTTATTGTTACTTCTCTTCTTGATAATGGCCATTCTGATTGGAGTGAGATGGAATCTCAGTGTAGTTTTAATTTGCATTGTTCTAATTTCTAGAGATATTGAACATTTTTTCATATATTTGTTGACCATTAGTATATCTCCTTTTGAGCAGTGTCTATTTAGTTCCTTTGCCTATTTATTGATTGTGTTGTTTGTTTTTTGTGTGTGTGTGTTAGTTTTTTTTTTAGTTCTTTGTATATCCTGGATATTAATGCTCTGAAGAGCAGGTAGCAAAGGTTTTCTCCCATTCTGTAGCTTTCTCTGCACACTCTTGATTGCTGTGAAAAAGCTTTTTAATTTGATGCCATAGCATTTATTGATTTACTTCTTGTACTTTAGGAGTCTTGTTAAGGAAGTCAGTTTCTGAGCTGACGTGTTAGAGTGTTAGGCCTGCATTTTCTTCTAGCAGGTCCAAGATATCTGGTCTAATTCCTAGGTGTTTGATCCAATTTGAATCGAATTTTTGTGCAGGGTGAGAGATGGGGTTAAATTTTATTGTGCTACATATGAATTTCCAGTTTTTCCAACACCATTTGTTAATAGGCTATCTTTTCACCAATGTATGTTTTTGGCACCTTTGTCTAGTATGAGATAACTGTATTTATGTGGGTTTGTCTCTGTCTTCTGGTCTGTTCCATTGCTCTTCGTGCCTGTTTGGGTACTCTGACTGCTTTTTAAGAGTGCTTTCTGTTGGCTCTGTGTTGCCACTGAGTGCTAAGATACACAGGCCATTTTTGTCCACCTTCTAAGACATTCCCAAAAAAGGATTTGTTGCTTTGGTTAGTTTTGCATACCTATTTCCATGAGGAAATTGAAGCAGTTTTTAATTGAGAAAATGCAGTGGTAGTTGTGTGTAGCCTAGAGGGTGGAAGGTACAACCTTTTCATTGTTGTTGTTGTGTATGTTCATCTGGCAGTATGTGAGAGTTAGGGTTTCTAATGTAACACACTTGCCGTCAAATGTAGGTGAGAGACACAGAACACAGGAAAATATTGGGCAGCCGTGATTGCTCATCTATCTTGGACTGTATGAGTTGGTACTCACTTTTTTCTTTCTTTTATTTTTAATAGACTGGTTTTTTTCTTTACAACAAATTTATCTTCACATCAAAGGTACATGCTTTTTTTTTTTTTTTTAACCATTGTCTTCTTTTTAAACTTAATTCTAAAGAAAAGAACTGTTTTTAAGAATAGCCACCAAGATGTTACTGTTTGATCTGGAAACCTGTTTCTAATTTCCTCATATAATGGATACCTCATATAAGGTTAGCTTAAAACTTATTATTTTCATGAGCTTTCACTTTTCAAAATAATTAAATAGTGTCATAATATAAAACTGCTTCTTTGAATTTTTTTGTTCCGTATCATGAAAGGACATGGGGAAAATTTACTATGAATTTTTTTCCTTACTATGAAATGGATTCTCATATATATATATATATGTGTGTGTGCATGTGTGTAGATATGTGTGTAGATATATGTGTATGTATATATACATATATATGAATCCTTACCTTAAATTATAAATATATGTATATTTATATATATTTTTGATCTAAACTATAAATATATACTCATGGTTGAGGATTAGGATTTCTTGTCTTTATAGGTAGGTTGCTCAATTAGAAAATAAATGTAAGTACATATGTTTCCTGAAACCAAAATAAAACACTTGGGCAGGGGTAAGTGAATCGTTTATTGTTTTGAATTTGTTTATTTTGATGAAAATACCTCCTCCAAAGCAGTTCTGTGGAAGGGTGGGAGGGGGTTGTCTGGGATCCTTGGAGGGGAGTTCAACAGAGGAAAGAGAAGCAGGAGCCTTTTTTGTGATTGCCTGTTTCCTTCAGCCAGAGAGTGGGATTTTGGGTTTGTTCAAGCCGATTGCTACCCTTTTTTCTTTTGCTTTGGGGGCAGGGGTTGGTATTGGATCTGGGTTAGTGAAGTGCTTGATGAGCTTTGAGCCCCCAGGCCCAGAAGAAGCTGTCCCAAGAGAATAACAGTGCTTTCCCAGGGCTTCCTTTTCAAAAGCACAGGAAATTACTTTTTACTGCAGCTTTATAGATAGACTTATATGAGTTTCCCCATGTTTGCCTGGTTTAGGTTCCCTCTGTGCTACCCCTACCTCTACTTTCTTTGGGGATGGAAGGCTTTATAAAATATGAATTCTGAAAAAGAAATGGAAAGTTAAAATCAGATTTCAGTGTCTTAGCTCCATTCTTCACACAGGGATTTGCAACTTTTTGAAGTGAAATCTGGTGGAGCATATTCTGCCTTTTGAGACTGTTTGAAAGTGAAAGAAGCAAGATTTAAGGTAGAGATGTAAAGATGATAAGAAATTTGTGAAATCTGTGATTTGAAAAAAATGACAGCCTTCAAATTTGGGCATTTCTTGCCACTTGTGCACTAAGGCTTGGTAAGATGAGCTGTCACACATGTTACTAGATCAGTAAATTTCTTTGACCTGTATAAGAAGACCTTTTGGATTGGGGATTTCACATGTATTTGTCAGTAAATGATTCTTATCTTGAGGTCAGCAGGAATTCACCAGCTTGCCTTCCTGAGACCTACTGTTCTTTTAACCTCTAGGAGGTCTCCTGCACTTCGCCACACCCATGGACCCCCTGTTTTTGCTCCTCCACTACCTCATACTGGCCAACAAACAGGTGAGTTTCTCAGTGGGGGTCATCTACAATGACCTCCGTCTTCCTGCTCTCCTTTTCAAATGTAGATTCCTTGCACTTCCAATTTAATTTGGTAATTGTAGAGGGTGTATATCCTGTGTGTTAGGACAGGTCAGAGCATCCCCACACAGGCCTAGAAGCAGCGCTGCAATCTTGATCCAGTTTGATATTAGCTTGCCCATCACTTTTGCATTGTTAGCTCACAGTGCAATGTGCTTTACTGGTTGACAAAGCCTGACACTGAAAACATTTATCATTAAGTGCCCAGATACACATAAAAATTGACTACCAGCTTTAGGAGAAGAAATAGGAACATATCTAATAAAAGCTTATTGAGCAAGATATAGTTGAGACTTAAGAAATTCCAGATAGATAAAATTTACCCTTGTAATAGAAAGATGGAGTTTACAAAAAATATTAGTTTCAACCTAAAGTTCTGAAACATTTTGGTCTCATAATATGTTCACACTTATTAAGGGTTCCCAAAAGCTTATGTTTTTATGAGCTCTAATTATCAATATTTACTATATTAGGAATTAAAACTGACATAAATAACACATTTTTAATGAAACAAACAACAAAATTTAATAAGGCATGTGGCAGTGTTTTTAATGGCTGGTTAAAAGAAGATCACTGAATTCTCATATCTGTTTACACATTCAGCCTGTTTATTGTTTTGGTGGAAGTGTGTGAAGAATATGTGGCCTCACACAGAGATATAATCAGAACAGGAAGGAAAGGGCATAGTAGCCTTTTAAGATAATTGTGGATATTTTTCTCTGATATTACTTCAAAAATCAATAAGGAATACTTTCTCTTTTTTTAAAGAGAGATTTTTTTTAATATTTATTTTTTAGTTTTCAGTGGACACAACATCTTTATTTTATTTTTATGTGGTGCTGAGGATCGAACCCAGCGCCCCACGCATGCCAGGCGAGCATGCTACCGCTTGAGCCACATCCCCAGCCCCAGGAGTAGTTTCTTAAAGGTTTGTCATAAAGTGGAATCTGAACCCTTGTCAATGATCCTTCCATGCTGTCTTATATTAAAATCCACTGGTTTGTTTTTCACTTAGCATGGATCTTTTTTTATAACATCATGTTTTGGTTTATTTGAAAAACATTGGTTCATTGAGTTATATAAATCTTCCAAATGTTAATCCATCCTAGTTTATACATACCCACCCTTTGTAAATGTCTTACTTCAATTTGGTTGCTGTAACACCTGAAAGTGGATAATTTTATAAGCAAACGAGGTTTACTTTGGTTTAGGGTTCTCAAGGCTGGGAATTCAAAGAACATGGCACAGGTCAAGGTCTTATGTTCCTTCAACTCATGGTGAAAATAGAAAGGCAAACATATTTGCAGAAGAAAGAACATGAGGGATAAACTTGCTCTTGTAATAACTAATCTAGTCCTTTGAACTCACTCATGTGAGAAAGGATTAATCTGTTCATGAGGGCTCCACCCCTAAACAGCTCCCATGAGCCCCAATGGCAAGCAGATTCCATATTCATATCAGTTACTACCATAAAAAAAAATCCTTGAAGTATTGAGAAGCTGTGATATGGGAGATACAAGTTTTCCACAGTTCTGATTTTTGCCTGAAAGTTCAAGTTTTATTATAGGCTACAAGTACTTTCTTTCCCTTGAAGTGATGAACTGCATCGCTCATGTTCTTCTGCTCAATACCTGAGTCCAAACTGACTTATACTGGGTTTTCAAGTATAAGTAATATCCATGAGTAAATGGTTAGTTTTGTAATTAGTAAAGCTAAGAAGAATTAAACTTACCTGAGAAGAACAGTGGTCTGGATTCTTTGTGTGTGTGTTCTGGATTCTTATGGTCTACAGTTTTCTTCTTTTGGTACCCAGGCTTTATGGACTTAACTAGCTGAGCCTGGCTTAGCCTGAGTATACCTTCATTTATGTATCCCTCTAGCATATTTTCTCTCTCTCTCTCTCTCTCTCTCTCTCTCTCTCTCTCTCTCTCTCTCTCTTTCTCCTCTTAATTTGGAAGCATTATCTGACAGCACTAACAGGAGTGGATTTACTTTTGAATTTGTCTTTAAGTGGCTGGGTTTTCTTTCTTCAGCTGTGGAATGAGGATGGAGAGGCCAAGGAATGTTCTGGGCCCATCTGGGCTGGTTCCAGGCCTGTGTGATGGTCGGGACTCCTGCTCTGGGGCTCTTCTTCAAGTTGAGTGGTTGGACCAGCCCTGGGCAATCACTATTATCTTTGCAAGTTTCTGTGGCTTCACGTACTTTTCTAGAATTTTGTTCCTTGTTTCGTATGGTGACTGTACCCCTGGGGTAGGGTGCTTGCTGCTTGGAAACCAAGTGCTCAAAAGCGCTTCTTAAAGGGAGCCCTGCATCAGTCCTAGAACCTGTCCCCATTTAGGGATTTCTTAGATGGAACAGAGGCTCTGAACTAAGTTGAAGGGACAGACCATGAGATATGTCTTTTTCTCCTTTCGTGTGTGTTTTTGCTGGGATGCTTGCATTCTAACTGACCAAAGTATTTTTTCCAGGGAAAGTTTCAGCCTCTAGATCAGGTGGTGGTGGATGATGCATTTCCGAATTGTGTCTTGTTGCTGAAACTTCCTGAACTTGAGAAAGTACTTCACCATGTGACAGAGGAAAAAGGTATGGTATGTGGGCCTTGGAAGTCAGGCAGAAAGACTGGGCCTTTCTCAGAACATGTAGCTGCTTAAACATGTAGCTCCCTAGCTGTAATGCCCATTCTGTGTCGGTGGAAGACAAAGTGTTACTCAGATGGGCTTCCAGTCGTCAGTACCCCTCCTGGGTCCCATCGGATTGTTCATTCTCTGGAATTATGCCCACTGAAATCTTCTGGCCTCTTCCACAGTCAGAAATCACAAACATGGCTTTAGTCTCAGTTCTTTGAAGTAGCTTTGTGACTAAAGGCAAGTCAACTGCTTTCTGCTTCAGAGTTTTCATTTGTTAAATTATATAAAACGACTGTTAGTGATCCAAGGGTACTAATTTGAGTACCTAATGAGAAGCAAACGTTGAATATTAGTGCTGGGCTTTGGGGACAAATAAGACACTGTCCCTTCCCTGACTGTTCTTTGAGTCTGATGGGGCAAGCAACAAGCAGGGCAATGACAAGACAGGTGATGGAAGTAACCGTGTATTTCCTGGGGATGCACAGGCCTGGTCTGGGTTGGGTGGGATGCAGGTGGGTGAATACCCTGTTGCTTTCCAGGGGGAGGTGACCTAAGTGGAGTCCCGAAGGATGAGTCAGAGCAGCAGTAAAGCAAAGGCATGGATATATGGAAAAGGTTGTCCTGTTTAGGTGGTTCCATGAAATTCATTGCATCTGGGAGGGTTTGGGGCTGTAAGGAATGGGGCAGGAATGCTGGGCACGGGTTCAGATGGGACGGAACGTTGTATGCATCTGGTGGTGGCCCATCTCTGAACTTTTCACCGAGACAGTGCTACCGTGTGGAGAATATATTCAAGAAGCCAAGGCCAGGTCCACAGGGGCTGTTGCAGTGGTCTAGACAGAATATCACGAGAGCATGAGCTTAGGAGGAACTGCAATTTAGGGGAAAACCAGCCACATCAGGTGACTGAATGGTGGTCAGGGAAAAGAAAGAGTAAGAATGGCTTCTAGGTTTATGTCTTGACCCAGAGGATGTACAGTGCTGGCATCCTGGAGGCAGGGAACAGGGGCTGGAGGAGCAGGCGGGGGAACAAAGAGGTGAATTCTAGATATTACTCTTGAATTTTGAGAAGAGGAGGTGAGGCATTGTGTGTCAGGTTAAACAAGTTTTGTGTTTTAATGGGTTAAAAAACATTATACACACTTAGCATCAGGGTTTCAAATAATCATCCACGTGGTTTCAGGGTTAATCTGGAAACATAATGTGAGAACCAGAACAACAGGCCAAGAGGCTGTGGCCATCTGGGGTCGTAGATGGTTTGTTAACAATGGCAGATCTTCTGGGACCAAGAAAGTGGTGATTCCAAGAAGTGTAAGCTTACAGTGGGAAGGGGAAAGCCTCACTGATTGCATTTTATGTTTGAGAGGCTACTGATTCTTACTTGGCAATGCTTGGGGATCCAGTTTGGATCTGAGGGCTGCATGGAGCCAATGTTTTATCAAAGCAGCCCCATCAAAGGCGTTCCTGATGCTGAGCTTGGCAGGGGACAGCATCTTTTTGTGGGTGACAAATGAAGTAGACCATAACCATTTTTGAAAACTAAAGTAATAAAGAAAATAGAATTACAAGTCATTTTAATTTTTGTTACTTTAACATGAGTTGAAGATGCAATGAAGTTGTTATCCAGGATTCTGCCATGGGCTGCATGGGCTGTGTAAAAGCAGTCAACTTAAAGCAATACCCAGAAACAAGATTCTGAAACAGTATCCATGCCTCTGTGTTTGTTCACTTTGAGTCTCTGCCCTCTCCCAGCCTGGGCATTTGCTGCGTCGCTGTGTGGACTTATGTCCCAGTCTCTGTCTCTTCTCAACTTTGCCTGACTTTTAAAAGATTTGCACTTCCGTTTTTCAAAGTGGCCATGTTATTAGCCTTTATATAAGTATGTAAGTCAGATTTCTAAAGTCCCAGTCCTCAAGTTTTTCTTTAAGTGATGGTAAGGGAAAGCAAAATATTTTCAGATTAAATGTCCTACAGTAAAAGATACGTGCAGTGCCTTAGAGGTTTGGCAGTTTACTTATAATCCGATTCTACCTTTAATGAACTGCATTTTATAAATTTGAAGTAATGGAAAGTTTAAAAGTAAAACCAAAAAAAAAAATTAAGAATAGGGAGGAAAAATTAAAAAGAAGTGAGATTCTCCATGCCTCATCCATCAGAATACTTGAGAATAAGCAACCCTACAACATTTGCTTCATCCCTTCATCCAAAATATAAATATATGAAATATTTTTCTTTATGTGAGGTCTGTGTACAGGTCAATGTACTCAGATGAATGTCTTTTTCCATGAAGATCAGCAAGGGAAAGCCCAGCATTCTGAGGTTTACCACTGGTTGTTATAGGCTGTCCACAGAGAGAAGGGTAGAGGATCTGCACTACAGCAGGAGGTGGGTGCTTATGGTTTTCCATATATTACTTAATCATCGCAGTAAGGCCCTTTCATTGTTATTATAATCTGCATTTCTAAAAATGAGGAAACTGAGTGTTAGAGAGTTAAGTAACTTGCCTGACATCACAGAACATGAAGTAGCAGAAGCAGGATTAAAGAAAAACTTATGTATGTCTTAATAAATTAAAGAACTGATAGTGACACTTGCTGTTCTCTCTTAGAGCTGTGAAGTACTTCCAGGATACTCTGCTAGTCTTTAGAGAGTGTCTCTTGTAAAAATAGAAAACACATTTTTCTTTTAAAATCTTTGTATCCCCTCTTAATGATTTTGCTTTGTATGGCAAAAAGATAAGAAAAGAGACAGAACTGGAGTCGCTTAAGGAGCAGACAGTCCTCACCCCTGCAGTGATCTTTCTTATTTTCACGCACTGTCCTCCAGGTCATCATAGTGATTGTATTGAGGACTGGCTGCTTAAAGATTGGATCTATTAGGTTTGTTTGTGTTCCCCCGGATAAATAAGCCCAGCCACTGCTGCTGGTGCTCTAAACGATGAAGGCGGTGACCTTAGCCTTGCCTGCTTCATTAGTAATGGAAAGGCTCTACTTGCTCGCTCTAGGGCCCAGAGCACGTTTCTTGCCAAAGAAGCTCACATTCAGTGGAGAGATGACACGGGAGAGGACTAATACGGGGTCATGGACTTTGCCTTGAACGTAACACTCTGCTTCATGTTGCAAGCCAGAGCTGCATTGCACTGTCTGATGCAATTAATGGGAAGAGCCAGGAAAACTTACCTGATTAAAATTCCCCAAGTGCAGTTGCCAAGTTTCTATCCCCAGAAGACAGGGGAGAAAAGGCGGACTGAGTTTCTCAGTTATGGAAAACATTGAGAAAGCAGAAGTGAAAATCTGCTCTCGGCAGTTTGTTCAACAATACATCAGGGAAATTCAGGTTTGTGAACTGATTACCCAATTGCTGAACATGTTATTTAATTGTAGAGTCATTTTTATTCCATCTTTATTTTGTAAACCCAGTATTTCCAGATGTTTGAGGCTTGTTTTATAAGCACCAGACACATAAGGGAAAAAACCCATCCAGTGTGTGCACATACTGTCCAGCTTTCTAACTCTCACAAATATTAAGTTTAGGACACGGATGAACATGCTATGCTATTTTTCATAATTATGGGCCGCCTGTGGTCTTCATGAATATCTGAGATCTCCTTGTTTTTAGAAATTTATAAATTTCAAAATTAAGATGTAGTTTATACACTGGATCTGTGTAGTATTCTGGGACATAGTGATCATCTTATCCAGGGAATATTTTATTTAGAAATAGATTTATAATTTAAAAACTTCTTGGAAAGAAAAATCCAGGCCTAGCTTCATTGATGAATTCTACTCTACTTTAAGAAAGAAATAATATTCAAAGAAATAATACTTGTTGAATACCTTTCAGGTGAGGAAGGAATTTTATGAAATGCAACTTGTGATACCAGAAGTGTTCCAACACCAGAATAAAAATTGTTACAAAAAAGAAAATTGGACCAATATTTTTTGCCTTCACAGACTGAAAAATCCTTAACCAAAATATTAGAAAATCCAATATGTAAGACCCAAGTGAGTCTTATTACAAAAATGCAAAGTTGGTTGGGCATTAGAAAAATCAATTAGATAATTCACAAATTTACATATTACAAAAGAAAAGTGCATGGTCATCTCAATGGATGCAGAAAAGGTGTTTGACAAAATTCAGGCATGAAGTAAATTCCCAGCGAATTAGGAATAGAAGGTGATTCCTTCATGTGGTCAAGGGCATCTATGGCAGACTTCTGACATCATCACTGTGAAAAACTGAACCTGCCTTTCCCCTGGAACTGGAAAAAGGGAAAGGCACAGAGATGGGACAGTGAGTAGTAAAACTGTCCTTGTTCATGGACAATATCATCATGTAGGTAAAAAGTCCATGGGAATCTACCAAAAACAAAAGTTCCTAGAACTTATTAAGCAAGGTTTCAGAATACAAGTTCAACATACAAACATCAGTTTTATTATATGTATAGTCATTAATCACTTCACTGGGAAATGTGCCATTAGCCTATTTCATCTTTGCATGAACATCGTAGAGCGCAAATTACATAAACAGGTGGTGTAGCCTGCTGTACACTTGGGCTACTGGTATACCTTGTTGATTCCAGGCTACAAATCTGTACACCATGTTACTGTAGTGACTGCTGTAAGCAGTAGTAACAGGATGTAAGTATTGGTATATAGAAATATAAATCAAGTACAGTAAAAATATAGTATAAATTTTTAAAAATTGTTAGACCTCTACCGGGCACTAACTCTGCATGGAACTTGCAGGCCTAGAGGGTGCTCCGGGTGAGTCAGTGAATCAGTGAATGGTGACTGAATGTGAAAACCTAGGACGTCCCCGTACATTGTTGAGACTTTACTGATACTGTGCACTTAGGCTACGCTAAATTTATTTTTAAATCATTTTATTTTTTCAATAATATATTAGTCTTAGCTTACTGTAACTACTTTATAAACTTCTTAATTTTTTAACTTTTTACTTATAATATCTTAAAATACAAACCTATCATATAGCCTCAAAAAAAAAAAAAGGATCTTTCTTTGCATCCTTGTTCTGTGAACTTTCTTTAGTTGTTGTTCTTGTTCTTTTCTTCTTCTTTTTTAATTGTGTTAAAAATTAAGATGCAAACACACTAGCGTAGGCTTACTTAGGGTCATGATCATCAGTATCACTTTCTGCCACCTCTACATTTGGGCCCACTGGAACTTCTTCAGGGGCATAACACAGATTGCCAATCTCCTGTGATAGCAGTCCTTTTGGAATCCCTCTAAAGGACTTGCCTGTGGCTATGTACAGTTAACTTTTTTTTCTTTTTTAAAACAATCCAGAATACACTAAAATAACAATAAAACGGATGAATCTCACAGAAATTTTGTTGAGCAAAAGAAGATGAACACAATAAAGTACACACTATATGATTCCATTTCTAAGAAGTTTCAGAATAAAGCAAGAATCAATCTATAAAGATAGCTCAGTGGTTCCTGGTGGTCTGGGGAGGGCTGGGAGAATTGATTACATAAAGGTTCAAGGGAACTTATGGACATGATGAGTACATGACTGCATTTATTTCTCAACATGCGTCCTGTTCTACACTTAAAGTGGGTATGTTCATTATATAAATAAAGTTGATTTTTTAAAAAAATGTACTTACTAATCCAGCATTAGAAGCCAGGCCTCCCGATTTTTGATTCAGTAATTTTTTTTTCCTCCCCCGTGTCAAGATAAGGTTGACTCCTTCATTCTCCACACTTCCCGTCGCCTTGGGATCAGGTGCTGTAGTGTGGCAGGCAAGCGGCCTGGGCAGCCAGGAGGCTAGTTTGGGAAGATGACCAGTTTAGTTTCAGACATGTTGAGCCTTGGCTCAGGGCTTTATGTTTGCTATTTGCTAGCTGAGCTTGTTTAAAGTCTTGTTGAACTAGGATATAAAGCCTCTCCAGGAGAACGGTGCAGTTGACCTTGGAGAAGGGCAAAGGAGAGCTGGAAAAAGATTTAGAGAAATCATCAGAGAAAACCAAAGGAAAGCAGTTTTGTGGCTACCTTTCTGGAGAGGTCTTTCCCACAGAGAATAGGGAGGACAGAAGTTCCTAGGGGAGCATGTAGACCTCATTGTCCTTGGTAAAATGAGCATCAGATCCATAGCTGAAGGTCAGCTTGGATGGGAATGCAGTGCCGCTTCTTAATTGCTAGTGACTTTGGACAATTTACTTTAGGTCACTCAAACCTGGTTTTCTGCGATGAGTACAAATAAAGCTTTTCATTTGAAATCCATTCTGCCCATCAATGCGAAAATGTATGTGAAGAGCCTGAGTAAATGTTAGTTTTCTGACACATAATTGACAAATATCAAACTGTCATCATTTTTGCTTAGCTGATATCAACTATTTCCTATGTGGCAGACATTTGTGCCATAGGATTTGTAGGGACTATTCCATTGCACATTCAAAATAACCCTTGCTTTACACCTTGAGAAAACAGGTTTTGAGAATGAAGTGGCTTCTCGAGGTAACAACATATGCTGGGGTTTGCATGAGCCCTGGAAGTATGTATGGCTTAGTCTGTATTCTTGATTTCTTCTGAGAGACCATTTCCAAGAGGGACAGGAGAGGTCTGCCTAGGTGATTCGGGGAATGTGAGCCAAGAACAAAAACTATGTAAGTGGTAGTTCTTTTAGCATTTTGGAGGTAGGTAAAGAGCAGAGACTGGTGGGATTTCTTAGGACAGACTTGAGCACTGAATTTTGTTACTGAGTCTTGATGCAGGTGGTGAATGGAATTTCTAAAGGCCATTCAACAGTGTACACTTATTGGGTGAGCTGTGTCCTGTTAAATTTCCCCTGATGTCCTGATGGGATATTGTCTCCAGGAAAACTGAATCCAGTCTTGCTTCTGCAGTGGGCTGTTTTTCTAGGCTCTCCTGGCTCCAGGAGAGCAGAAATCATAAGAGGAATGTCATTCTGATGGAATGTCATTTGCAACTGTCCCTCCTTCAGTGACACATACTCAGGAGACAGGTGCGAAGGCTCAGCTCCCACTCCATCTTCATGTTGACCACTACAGGCAGAAATGGGGAGGAAATGCACAGAGACTAGGGCAGGGGTCTTTCAGCCTTTCTTCCATTCAAACCATTTGGATTGCAGAAAACTACCCCTGAATAAGCAGTTTCCATTTCCCGTGATAGGGAGGGGAGGAAGGGGAAGTGTCATGCTGTATAGCTCACAGATGGTGGGTCTGCACTGGCCCTAAGGTTTCCAGTAGCCATAAAAATGACTCCTATATGGTCATAAAGGAGGCTGGAACGGAAGTGCTTCCCTGGCTAACCACACAGGAAGAAGAAATCCCACGGACTAAACGTGTTATGGAGGAAATCCTGGTTTAATGACATAGCGTATGAAGCTAGGTGGATTGTGAGGGGAAGTATAATTTCTAACAGTCAGAACTTTTATATCCATAAAGGGCCAAGTTGAGCCTACCATAAATCTAAATTCTCCTGAAATATCTATGACTATATTAGTAATACATTAAAAGATGGATATATCCATTGCTGCACCAATTCCACCAGGGCAGCACTGAGTAGTTAAGATGTTTTTGTTTCTTTTGCCCCTGAACATGGACCTTCACAGGCATCTGCCTGATTTTAGTGTTTTTATTCACCCCCCCCCCCCGCCCCCGCAGGTTTTTTATTTTAGAAAGGAAAGTCTTTCTTTGAAAACATTGAGGTGAACTTAAAATTAATTCAGAAAAATTGAGATTATTTAGCATGTTAGATTGCTGTGTTTTAAAAATTACGTTTTCTACAGTGTTGTTTGTATAACTTGAGGGTTTTTTAAAAGTTCATATTCATTCTGTGATGACATCACTTCTGAGGTACCTAAACTCTGGGAGTTTTAAAAAAATGTCTCAAGTATGTTCTCCGGTTTATAGGTTGGGCTTTTTAATAATGTATTATGAAAAATTTTATATTACCTTGAGCTTTTTTGTTTGTTTGTTTTGTTTTTTAACTCACTATACTAAGGGTTTTTTCCCCCATTAATCCAGAAATAGGCAACAAGAAATATTACAAGTATAGCAAAGAGAAGACATTGAAGTGGCTGGAAAAAAAGGTATAGTACCTCTCTAGTGTCTTGTGATTAAAAAAAAAAAAACTTTATATAGGCAATAAAATTGAATCCAAAGACCATCCTATATGTGTAGTGAAAATGGGAAAACTGTATAAAGATATCCAAGACTGAAAAGAAACTTGGTATTTTTTTTGACCTGAATCCTCATTTCTTCCTGGTCCTAAATGAAAGAGTTTCTTGCTGTTGATTAGTACAGGTTTGAATCTTCCAAGCCCAACAGTGCCAGGCCTGAGGCTCTTCACTGTGTTAGCTGCACAGGTATCTCCAGGGTGGTGTTGCTCACATAACCAGGCAAGAGATGGCAGGAGAAAGCTGTTCAAACTTAGAGAAAGTTAGTTACTCTAAGTGTCCAAATGCTGAAGAAGGATCATCTTCTAGGCAAACTGTATGTCTTAGTGATTTTGACCAAATATAAGGTCCAGGGCAGTATTTTTAAAATTGATTTAGAACATCACAACCAGTATTTCTCTTGGAATGGAGCAGGACAGAATGAATTAGGACAGGACAGAATGGGTTCATATATATATAGCCCAGAGTACGAGTAAATGTTAAGGATGACTCTATGAAATGTATACTTGTATATGTGTTTTGCTGGATATTTCTTACTGTGGGTTGTAGTTAAAAAAAAAAAAAACAAACAAAACTCTGCCACTGGTCTAAGGAAAGTATCGTTACTTTCACATGGATTAAGAATCTTAGTTTTTGCAAGATCAGTGCGTACCAGTAGTTATAATTCTGTTTCCTGAGGTTCCCTTGGATCTAACATGTGAAAGCCATACTCGTTTGTCACACTATATCACTAAGCACATTGGAGTCTGGAAACATGCAAATGAACACTGTAGAATCAGTCAGGCTCCTATTGTACAAAGTAACAAAAATTTAGTAAGTGCCATCATGTTCCACTTGTCATGTGCTATGTCATAGCATATTGTATATAGGTGAAAATGCTAAGCAAAATCTTAGCATTTCATTTTTGCTTTTAGCAAGTGATAATGATATGACCACAAAGTGAAGTTTATGCTTATTGGGAAATTTTATATTTTTTGTTCTGTTTAGAAATTGCTAATATAGAAACTTTGTACTGGGTTCTGTTCTAAGGGTTCTACATGCATTAACTCATTATCTCACAGCAGTCCAATGGGGTGGATACTCTTTTTGCCTATTGCACAGATAGAAGCACAGAGAGGTTGAGTGATTGGTCACAGAGCAAATCAAAGCAGCCTGTTTCCAGAGTCAGTGCTTCAGTCAACTTATGTTGCTTCTCATATTGCGCAGGCTCAGGAAGTCCACGTACTGAGATCATCCAGAAATGTATCTGCCCTCAGCTTCTCTCCAAGTGTGTAATATTTGGTGGAGATATTGCTAGGTTCTCAAATACTTCTTCATAGATCTTAAGTGGATTGAGGGCCATCTGGAAAGTCATGCATTTCTAAAGTTATGATGAAGATTCCTCCAATTTCTGCCCTGTGTTTGCTTTCTAGGTTAAACAAACTGTGGCAGCATTAAAAACCAGTAATGTCACTGTCAGTGCTCGGGTGCAGTCATCTGCATTTTTCTCTGGTAACCAGGTTTTGAATGACAAGGAAGGTAAGTAAACCACTTCATCAGAAATAATTTTTGTCTGGAGTAAGTTGCTTATGTGCAAATGCATACCTGAGAATTTAAAAATCTTTAATGTCACTGAAGCATCATTCTTGCCAGTATTTTTCATAGATTAGGGCAATTGTACATCCTATTTCAGAATCAAAGGCTGTTTCTAACAGATCAGTTCTCTCACTGAGTGGCACTTGAATCATTCATTCAGCAAATAATTATTTTGCACCAACAGTAATAGCAACCCTGAGAAGCCTGGCTGTCATTTCTTAAGGGTAAGTTATGTGCCAGACCCTTGGCTAGGTTGCCAGGATACAAACATTGTCTCCTGATCACCCAGGAAGTCCCAAGAGAATCAAGGTTCAGTCCACAGTTACCCACCAGCAAATGGCAAAACGGAGCTACTCGTGGAGCTTCTCTCACTCTCAAGCCCATGCTTTTCCCTTTTTCTTGTACCTTTCCTCTGGCTCAGGGTTTCTAATGAGCTGCTTCTTTTTGCATCTTACTGCCATAAAGCATAATTCCTAAGGTAGCTTTAAATGTTTTGATTTTAGATGAAAATTGACTCACTTAGCAATTTTCTTAGGTTATTAAGGTACTACATTCTTTTGCTTTTTCCAGTATAGTGTATGTGTGTATGTGTGCATTGTTTAAAAATAAAAAACAATTATATAGTGCAATTAACATTCTGATAGGGTGAGACAGAAATTATTCTGACCTTCACCTTCAAGATTCTGTGTTCCCTTGTTCTGGCTATACAATTTTCAATACCTGACTTTAGCCATTAAAAAAAATTAATATGAGGAATAGGGACCTTTTTGTGATGGATTATTCAGACGGTCTTTGATGTGCAGAAATCTGTTTTACAACTCATTACTTATTGACATAGCTGGCCACTGCCATTTTGGGGGTGGTGAACAGCATGCTTGCCATACCAAATTCATGAACTGTCAGTGTCTTTAATTGGCCTTAACAGAAGAGGAGGAAGTAGTGAATCACAAGGGGAGATGGATGGAGAGTTGACCAATGAAACCATATATATGTGGTCTATTTATTTTTCTTTTTTTCTTTTTCTTTTTTTTTTTTTTTTTTTTTTTTTTTTTGTAGAAGAAGGGATATTAGAGAGTTTTATAGACAGGTCTTCTTACTTTAAAAATTGACAACTATAGTCTCAGAGAGATGGATGGTTTATTCTAGCTGATAAATAAGGTCTTGTGCTCTGAGTCCAGGGATTTCACCAAGACTCTACATCTAAGTTTCTTGGCATGGCTGTATTGCTGGTTAGTGTTCCAGCCACAAAGTAAGCTTTACATACTTTTAGATCTTTAGCTTGGGGTGTGGTACCAAAAGCAGAGAATGAATGACCTGTAAACTGACTTTCTTAAAATAGTTTTCTGTGTCTCTTCATGACTAACTGGATAAATTACTAGCCCAGAACCCTGAGCACATTTTAAGAAGGGTCCAATAATAACTTTGTGTTCTACATCAGCCATGAAAGTCGTCTACTAAAGGTTTTCAAGATCGGGTAACTACCAGACTGCAGTCATTTACTAAGTAATACTGGGGGTATATTGTTGCCTTATTTTGAAGGCAGAAAAGAAGGAAAGCAAGTAAACATCTCTGCAGCAGACCCGGGCTTTGCTTTTTGACAGTTCATCTCCCCCTGTGGTCATTCCATCTCCTGATTAAGTTTGATTGCCCCACATAATCTGCTCACAGTGCCGAATTAAAGAGCGGCATTTGGAAACAGAATTTATTGGCTGTTTTTAATCAATGGCAGAGCTGCATTTTAGTACTATGACTTCAGATACCCTGAACTAATATTATATTCTGCTGTGTGAGTTGTGTTTCAGGTTTTAAAAGGCATTTTATTTGGAAGTAGATAGTGTTCAAAGTATATGTAGTGTTCTTATGAAGCAAATACCTAATAGAGATAAATCATGTTATTTTATTTACCTTAAATGAATATTATCACTACTATTCAATGATGATATTTGTTATTTGGAGCAGATTTAGAAGAGATTAGCCTTAATAAAAAGAGACATTAATATTTAACATTATCACATCTGATTTTTAAATTTTATTTGTATTCAAAGGCTTCAACTAACAAAGCAACCCTGAGTTTTTGCTTTTCCTGTCCTTAATTTAGTACATGTCTACTATGTTATATTATCACATGTTTGGTATCATGCTATATCATATATCATCATCACATCTCTGCTCTGACACATCGTATTAGTATCGCCATTTACCAACAAGGAATCCGAGGCTAGAGCCTAATGAGTTTCCTAAATCCATATAGATCAAGAATTTGAACTCTGGTCAATTTGACTCTAAAAATCACTGTAATTATACCTAATTGTTTTATTTCACTCTCATTTATTTCAGAGGATTACATTCGTTATGCCCATGGTCTGATATCTGATTATATCCCTAAAGAATTAAGTGATGACTTATCCAAATATCTAAAGTAAGTGTTGGTGTAGTCCTAATGAACAAGGACTTTTGTGCTTCTTGGTTTCCCCAGCAATAGGTTTCTCTGTGGCATATGATATCACTGTGTGATAAGAGATTATTCTTGAGCTTTGTCTTTTACTGTATGGATTGGGGAGGATTTTTTTGAAAATATTTTTTTAGTTGTCAATGGACCTTTATTTTATTTATTGATACATGGTGCTGAGAATTGAACCCAGTGCCTCACACATGCTAGGCAAGCACTCTACCACTGAGCCATAATCCCAGCCCTGGAGAGGATTTTTAATAGACATTGAATGGAACAAATTGATTTGGTAGAAACTGATTGCAGCAATGAGTGAGTTTAGAGATTAGAATTTTTGTTTTTTTGTATTAGAGGACAAATGTGTTTAAAGTTTTATCCCCAGTGAGACTTAACTAACTTGATTTTTGTGATTATTTAAAGAGAAAGAGATAGGAAAGGAAAGAGATGGAAGAACAGTTTTAAGAATGACTTGATTTTCATTCCTTCCTTTTTAAAGATCTCTTTTTTTAATATTTATTTTTTAGTTGTAGTTGGTTGGACACAATACCTTTATTTTATGTGGTACTGAGGATTGAACCCAGGGCCTCTCACATGCTAGGCGAGCACTCTACCACTGAGCCACAACCCCTAAAGATCTTTAATATAATATATAGACCATACTTTTGTTGAAAAGTATGTGCTTATTTTCAAGATTTTAGCCATTATTAAGAGCTTATGTTTATGATGATTTAATAGCTTTTCCCAATCCTTATTAAATCCTTTTGCTTCTTTAATCCATGAAAGGGAATAATATGGTTATTTTTTTTAAAAATCCATAATAGATAATAATAGAGTTGTTGTTTTCAGCAAATTCCACAGATCCTGCTTTAAAAACAGTAGTGGAAATTGGTCCCTATAGTAGTTAAAGCATATTGAAAGCTTCTTTAATCCATGAAAGGGAATAATATGGTTATTTTTTAAAAAAATCCATAATAGATAATAATAGAGTTGTTGTTTTCAGCAAATTCCACAGATCCTGCTTTAAAAACAGTAGTGGAAATTGGTCCCTATAGTAGTTAAAGCATATTGAAAGCTTGTTTTAAATTGATAACCATCCTTCTGTTTAACATTTCCTTGGATTTCTTAGCTGCTTGTTTTGTATTCCATTATTTGTTTATTTTTTTTTCTTTCCCTAAAATTTCAAGTTTGATTTAAAGACTTTGGAAGACAGAACATGCCAGTTAAACTTCTTTTTTAATGGGAGAAAAGTTTGTGTGGCTTTTGTCAACAGTTATAATGCTATTCACTTTTAAATAAATGGTAGCATCATAATTTATGAAGAAAAAACACTCCAGTGCCAAAACTCTAATCTGTGGAGGCCAACAAAAACCCACTGTGTTTCAACAAATGGGTTTAGTGTTTTTCTGTTTTTCTGTTTAAACAGTTTTAATATGAGGGATTAAGTAGCAAAATGAAGATGCATTAATTTAGAGAGATTCCATTCTTTACTTTGAGGGGATTGAACAGGAGGATCTATAGTGGCAAAGCTATATGAAAAGCAGGACTCTCTTAAGTCTTAAGTTGGCCCAGTTTCTATTTGCCTTTCAATGAAAACTCATGGCTGTGATCTTTCTTAACTTCTTTAGGCTTCCAGAACCTTCAGCTCCATTGCCAAACCCTCCATCAAAGGTAAGGAACTGGGACCAATTTTTTTTTTTTTTTTAGTTTAATTTGTTCTAGTATATATTAAAGCATACAAAATCCATCTCTCATGGAGTGGTGCAATATGGAATATATATTATTCTGAGTTCTCCATGAGTATTTTTAATTATTGTAGATTTTACCCAAAGTGAAAACCAAGTTCATTTTAGAAGGCACCTCTATAAAAATATTATAGATATATAATTAAGAAGCCTTCTTGAGTAGGCTAAGCCATTTCATTAATGACCCAGAACCATACAACTAAAACTCATTTTGCCAAATCTAATTATAAATAGCCCAGAGGTACATCGAGCATAAGTTTTGTACCTCAAAGATGAATAAGGATGACCATGTTTCCATTCTGAATCTGAAATGATTAACAAAATTAGTTGTAGTTGCCATCTGTTATTGAGAATCCTCCTTTTCCAAACATCCTCAAACAGCTCTCCCTAGCTCCTCTATAGCTTGTGTTTATTTCCTAGATCCATAGGCTAGAAAAGCCGATCATAACCCATGCCTAAACTGTAGCATCCCTTAGTCTAGGCCAGATCTCAGATGAGTAAGTGTTGCTCTGAGGCAGGGGAATAAACACATGCACTGCTGTGGATGAGCTCATTCACCAGCCAACAGAGGACTTGAAGCTTTGAGCATGTGCAGTAGACACCTCACAGACACAAGACAGCTTTCCTTCCCCCTGCATTCATTGCTTGGCCTTCAAGGTAGTCAGCGTGCTCAGGAATTTTCTCCTATCAAGTCCTATTTGGAGGTGGGGTTAGCAGTTTAAAAAGCTGCTTTTGTTGAGCTTTCTTTGATTTTTAGAAAAGGACTTTGATTTTTAGAAAGTGCATCAGTGTTCATTTGGGGTCACATTCAGCAGTTGTCAAAGAAGGTGCATCTTTTGCTTCCTTTGAAGAAGAGCACTGGGCAGAAGTCAGTTGCTGTAAGATCTAAGGACATCCTAGGTCAGACACATGCTTCTTCCAGTTCCGTAGTTAATCTCTGAGAGTATCTGGGGGATAAAGAGTAAAATAATAGGTGCTCTGAAAGTGTTTGTTTCTTATTTTTCTACCTCAAAAAATAAAGCGTATTTCTTTCTCCCACATGTCTATCTTCCTTAGAAACTTAGATGTAATTCATGAATTGATATAAACTTAGCCTTGAAAGTGCTAGCCTTTGATATCTTTTAGAATAATATATCTCATAAGTTTATTCTCCATTCCGGTTTTCTGTTTCTTAATTTCCAAAATTTAAGTCATTTGTGGTCTTGTCATTTTTGATTTAGATCTAGGGTCAGCAAACTTTTTCTGTAAAGGATATATAATAAATGTTTTAGGCTCCCAGCATAGACAGTCTCTGTTACAGCACAGGGGCTGTGTTGTTGGAGGGCAGAAACAGCTATAGACAATACATAAGTGATTAGTATGGCTAGGTTCCAATAAAATTTTATTTATGAAATCGAGGGCCAGCTGGATTTGGCCTGTGGGCCATAGTTTGCCAAACTCTGATTTGGATTTCAGCATCTTGTCCTTTCTGCACCTCAGCCTTATCTCCTAGATGAGGCATGCACATTACAAACTATACTGGATAATGTATCATAGTTGAAACAAGCATAGACTATATCTTCTACTAGCTTTCCTGTCTGGGCCAAGGGTTTGATTGATTTTTTTTTATAGAAGTATATGTGATCATTTTCAGGAAATACCTCCCAGCAGCCACCAGGCATCCTTGTATCAGTTGTAATGCAAGCATGGAGTCTGCATCTAAATTTTTTTTGCCTCATTTTCCCTTACTGTCACATCTCTGCTTTTGTTGAGCTCAGCCCCCTACCCTCATCCCCTGCAATCTTTTGAATTTATCACTATCAACTGACAAAGTTGGATGTAATCAGTGTTTGGAGATGTTCCCAAGTTCCCTTTTTGCAAATTTTTTGTAATAGTGAGAAGACCAGGCCTAACATAAATCTTCATGTTAGTCTAGTGTTTGTTCCTCTCTTCCCAGAATTGTACCCATTTAGTCACATCCTTGGTACTATCTTTCTGAGCTACTTTACCATTTCTGCTGAAGCATCTTCTCACTCCATAGTGATTTGGTCTTTTAAATAACAAAAATTTATCAATAAATTTTCCCCCCAATGTATTCAACATGTGCTAGAAATAACATGTGCAGAGATGTACCACAATAATTTTTATTTTTTTATAAGAAGAACTTATAACTGGTATATTGTTTGGATGTGAGCTTTTAAAACACACAATTCAAATCATTTTGCTTATTAAATGTTTTATAATCAGATGGAAGTGAGGTAGGTAAATTGAGGGGTACAGAGAGTACTAAGTCTCAACAAAGGAATGCCTCTGAAACCACTGACATGTTATAGAACAAGCAACTCATGAGCAAAACTACCTGCATTCTGTCACCTTAAGCCCTCACCACCACTTACTGATTAGCCAATAAAACAACAGCTAAGACACCATGGCAGGATAGCTCCAATGCAGCTGGAGGAACACACAACTCCTTGTAGCGTGCACATCAGGAACTTTGACCAAGATGTGACCAGACCCTCTTCCCCAACCGCATCTCCCAGTAATAGTAAAACCCAGATGGGAAGAGATATGAGTCTACTTGCATTTCCCACATTCCCTTATACCTACAGTTATGTAATGATAGCTCAGTATGATAGTAATGTTGTCCTTATAAGCAGGGAGACTTTCCTCAGGCTCTCTGCAATCTCCTGCACTCCCATTCCTGTGTGTGTGTGTACTTTCCCTTTTTAATAAATCTTTTGTTTTGTTACCCACCAAATGCATCCTTAAGTTATTTTCTGTGACTTTGTCGTGTAATCTGCAAGATCAAGGTAGAGGTCTCCTTCACTACTGGAGATCTCTTGGACCTCTGTGCAGTAAACATTGTTCTGGTGAGCCAGATAGGAGGTAAAATGACAACAACCGACCCCTAGTGAGTGACCTGACATCCTTTTCTTGAACTCTTAAAAAAGTTCAACTGATTTTTTTTCCATCCTGTTCCATTTTCATGAGCCACAGAACATAATCTCAACTTGCCTGATTGTGGCTCTCCTTTTCAGAACTAGTTCGTAATATGAAGCAGGTGCAAGGACCACGCAGGTGACTCCTAACAGCAATCTTTGGGTTTAGGAAGTACCGTGCCAAGCTGAATGGGAGTTCATTGGCACGCCTCTCTCTCTCTCTCTCTCTCTCTCTCTCTCTCTCTCTCTCTCTCTCTCTCTGTCTCTCTCTCTCTGTCTCTCTCTCTCTCTCTCTCTCTCTCTCTCTCTCTCTCTCTCTCTCATTCTTTTTCTGCCTCTGAAATGTCTTCAGATTCCTTCCCTCTTTAGGGAAACATGAGTGTCAGATCATAAAGATGTCAAAGATAAGAGGCACTGGGTCAGATGGAACTTAACAAGCTCACGTGGGGAGACACTCATAAGGGCCGATCACTCAGTGTCTTCAGCACCCTCACGTTTCATAAAACAAGTAAGTCACACCTGAGGCACAGCAGAGGAAATTGGCCTTGGCATGACAGCCTCAGAAGCAACCTCCAAAATCAACACAGTAATCCAAACCCTGCAGAACCTTACATAGTGCAGAGGATGGCAGGCAATCTCCCTTCCAGCCTTGCTCTTTGTATTTCTTCTTTTTTTCCCCCTTTGCTGTGGAAATCTTGGTTCCTGCATTGTTTCCAGGCACTGGTAAATTTCCTCTTTGGTGCTCTGCTGCCCTTTTCCAGTGCCTCCATCACTGCTGCTTGCTGTGTTCATCTAGTACTAATTATCCTCTGTGTGATCTGGGATTTGAGCGACCCTCCTTTAAGGCCTTCTTTGATTCTTTTTCATAGTCTTTCCAACTGCCAAACTCCTTTGTACCAGCAGTCCAGATGTTTTGTTCCCCCTTTGGTATAAGCGCAGATCCCAGAATCACTTGTTTTGGGATCATAATGTAAATGCTATTCATATGCTCTGGGCTTATGGGAGAGATGTGGATTATGAGATTTGAAATTGCTCACAAGGATCCTATGGTCATTTTAAGCCTTATGCTTGATAGGGCTCATTGGGGGCAATAAAAGGAGAGTGGACCATTTTTCATCATTAAAGACATCCTCAGACCTCTGTAGACCTTTTTTTTTTTTTTTTTTTTGGTACAGGATTAATCCCAGTGGTGCTCAGCTACTGAGCCACATTCACAGCCCATTTTATATATTTTTTAATTTGAGACAGGGTGTCCCTAAGTTGCTTTGAACTGGTGATCCTTTTGCCTCAGCCTCCTAAACCACTGGGATTACAGGCATGCAGACCCATACCTGGCCTCTGGAGTCCTTTCTGTCTCTTCTCATATAGGGCCTCAGGCAGGCTTGAAGAATCCGGGGGCTCCAGGGATAACTAGAAGCACAGGTGTCAGTTGGAGGCAAGAATGCCTAACTTTTCTGTTGTAAGACACCAGTTAAAATGACATAAGGTCATATCTGTGGACAGGACTTTGTTTATTTCAATTTCTCTTTTCTTTTTCCAGAACAGAGAGGCACATTCATCACTAAACAAGATAATGTCACCTCTCCAAATGGATAATACCACATCTGTGCCCGCCAATTCTCCTTTGGGCTGCATCTTAAATAATTGGGATGCTTTTAAGGCTGACAGTCTAAATAAAAGCAGACTAACTTTTCTTTGCAACATGGCATGGCCTCAATACAAATTGGAAAGTAGGGAGATTTGGCCAGAAAATGGGACCTTAAAATTGAACACTATCTTGCAGCCGGATCTCTTTTGCAAACAAGAGGAAAAATGGACAGAAGTACCTTATGTCCAGGCCTTTATGGTCTTATACCGGGACCCAAAACTTAAGGGTCTCTGTAAAATACACAATGACCATTTTCCTTTAACTAAAGTCCAGGAAGAAAGTGCTCCCCTAGAGGATGCACTTTTGAGTGGTGGCCCTAGTATGCCACGTGGGCCCTCCCCATTGAAAGCCTGCCACTCTCCCCAGACTGTAATCCCATGGGTTTCTCAGCCCAATCTGCCCCATCTGGTCTACCTGTCAGCCCACCTTCTCATCAACTCTCAAACCCCCCTCTCTCCAAGGGAAGCAGCCCTACAGGGGAGTGCTGAGAACCTTATCCCTTCATGGGGGCCCCCAGCTCTCCAGTCTTCATCCACTTGAGGAAGTCTCAAATGGAGAAGGGGAAATCATGGGAGTATATGATCATTTTGTTCTGTCAAACTTGGCTCAATGCAAATAGAAGTTAGGAAATTTTTCAGAGGATCCAAACCAATTTATAGATGAATTTCAGGCCCTGACTCTGACCTTTAATCTCAGTTGGTCTGACCTACATGTAGTGTTGTCCACCTGCTGCACTCTTGAAGGAAAGGATAGTATTTTGTATGAAGCTTGGACACATGCAGGTGGCCTGACTTTAACCAACCACTAGGGGATATAGCCATACCCCGTGAGGACCCTAACTGGAATCATCAACCAGAACACATCAGCCTTGCTAGGTGTAACCACATGATAACTTGTCTTATCGAAGGATGAAAAAGTATAAGGAAAAGGAAAAATGTGGTAATTTTGGAAGGTAAAACAGGAAAAAGATGAAAATCCTTTATTGTTTTTAAATCAGCTAACTGAGGCCTTCCAGAAATATTCTTCTGTTGATCCTGACTCTGTGGATGGGCAAGTCGTATTAGGGATACTTTTTACCTACCAGTCAACCCCATACATCAAAAAAGAGATTCAAAAGAAGGCCTTGAACCAGTTCTTGTCCTTGAAGGAGCTGAAAGATTTGGCCCATCTGGCGTTCCACAGAGAAAGAAAGGAAGAGTTTAGGAGGTCCCAGAGGAGATGGCAGCAGGCTAGAGAACAAGCCCAACTAATTTCATTTGGTATGAGAAGCACCTTGCAATCTCAAGGTGACCCTAGAGGCAGATGTAGCCCAAAGGGGAAAAACTGGAGACCTGACAGTTGTTTCAGGTATGGAGAATCTGGACACTGGAGGAAAAATTGTCCTAAATGGTGACCACCTCAACCTGGTTTTGTCCTCTATGTCATGGGGGAAAAACAATGGAGTGAGACTGCCCTTGCCTCCAAAGGGAAGCGGGGATGGACATCCTCTCCTATGATGACTGCCCTTGAGGACTGAATGTATCCAAGGTTTCATATTGTCCCCATTGGCCAGCTGGACTTCACTCAGGAAGAGTCTCAGGTGACTCTTGACATGGCAGGTAAAAAATATGGGAAATGGGGACTTCATATTTTGCCTTGAACCTCTTACACTACTTTATAATCAAACCTTTTTTGTGATTGGTCTTGACAGAATCTCTAAAGTTAAAAATTTGTATCTCTGACTTGCAGATTTGGAGAACTAATTATGACTCAAGCCTTCCTGGTTTTCCCAAAAAGTCCCACTCCCCTGTTAGGTTAGAAATTCTTAGGCTCCCTGTATGTAACTCTTCATTTAGCACCTAAACATTCACCTCCCCCTTCATTGGGGCATTGATAACATTGATAATATCTAGAAAGAGATTGGAGTTCTGCCTGTGGATGCTTTGATTAAAATAATTCCTCAAGTTTGGGACATTCAGATATCAGGAAAGGCAATAAATGCCCAGACAATCTTAATTTTTCTAAAAGACCCCAAAACATAGCTCCATAAACAATAGTCCTCTAGCAGCCTGAGGCCTGCCAAGGGTTCCAACCCCTTATCTCTATTTTAAGCATGGTATCCCAGAGCATGTCATACTCCGATTCTCTCAGTGCTAAACCTAACGGGGAATGTCGACTGGTCCAAGATTTGCAAGGAATTAATAAGGCTTTAATCCCCCTTCATCCCATAATCCTAAACCTGTACACTATTTTGACTTAAATACTGAATTGATCTGCATAGTACACTGTCCTTAATCTCAAGAATGCTGTCTTTGCATCCCATTACACCCTGAGTCACAATAACAGTTTACTTTTGAATGGACTGACCCTGGCACAATAGAAATTGGTCAATGTACTTAGAAGGTGCTGCTTCAAGGAATTAGAGACAGCTTGCACCTGTTTAGAAATGCCCTAGCAAAGGGGAATTAAGTTCTCAAACTTCAGAAAATGGAGCTCTGTTCAAATATGTGAATGGTCTTACCTGCAGCCCCACAAAACAAGATGCTGACAAAAATACTATCAGAGTTCTTAATTTCTTGGGGTTTCCTGGGTTCTGAGTATCTCCATGAAAGGTCCAGATATCCCAACAGAAGGTAAAATATAATACTACAAGAAAGTGATTAGTATGCTACCATTTGGATATAGAGGCTGAGAATAAGATGGCTAGCATCAAGTGGAACTCAGTGATTGTGTGGAACTAATCTATGGGCCTTGGCTTCCCCTTTGGTGGTTGGTTAGATGTACCCTAGGATATCCCTGGATCATAGATGTTGGATTAAGACCACAGGTGAGCCTACTAATCTCCCAGATTTTCATGAAAGATGGTCACAAATTGTTCTTTACTGGTATGACCATTTAGCTTCCATCTTTGTACTCCAGATATGGCTGGAAGATGTAACGTGGCACATAGACGCCTTTAAATTTTACTCAAAGAACTTTCAATGACAGCATGGTATCCCCATGTTGGATTAATCCTATTAAGTATTGAGGTAGCCTTAATGAGAAAAGCAGTGCTCCAGAATCATATGGCATTTGACATCTTAATAGCTGCCCAGTCAGGGGCCTGTGCCATTATTAAAACTGATGTTGTATATATATCCCTGATAATTAAGGCAGCATTATTTTAGCCCTGCAAGATCTGCATGTTCAGGTAAAGGTGATGGTTGATGATTCTGCCCTTAGCCTAAATGCGTGGCTCTCTTGGCGGAATACAGGAAATTGCTAGGAAAAATTATTAATATTCCTTATGACCCTCATACGTGTTGGGTTGCTTTTGTGCCATGGATTATTTTGTTGCTTTGGGATACTACCTCAACTATCTACTTGTTTCCCTAGGCAAGTAGCCAGAATGATGGTGGTGAATGGATTTCGACCTTTTCCAGCAACTGAGACTAGAGACTTTAGATCCCTGGATAGGTAGGGATCCCATTGCAGGTACATCCCATTACAGCTTGAAGCAGCTACAGAAGATAGACTACCTTCTTTCGGCAACTTGGTAAAAATAGGGATCTAAGTCTGGTGCAGGAGATAAGATAGGCAAATTGAGGAGTACAGTAATTCTCAACAAAGGAATGCCTGTGAAACCACTGACGTACAGAACAACAACTTGTGAGCAGACCTACCTGCGTTCTGTCGCCTTAAGCCCTCACCACCACTTACTAATTAGCCAATAAAACAGTGGCTATGACACCATGGCTGGATAGCTCGTAGGCAGCCGGAGGAACACACAACTCCTTGTAGCATGCACATCTTTGACCAAGATGTGACCAGACCTCCCACTGTAGTAGTTTTAACCCACATGGGAGGAGATACGAGCTGCTAATCAAGTGACTGGTTTCTACTTGGACTTCCCACATTCCCTCATATCCACAGATATGTGATGATCACTCAGCATATGATAGAGTAACATTGGCAGCATAAGGAGGGAGGCTTGCCTCGGGCTCCCTTCCTGCACTTCCATTCCTGTGTGTGTACTTTCGCTTTTTAATAAATCTCTTGCGCTGTTATCTTACACCTGTTATGTTCTTAAATTATTTTCTGCAACATGGTCAAGAACCTGGAAGATGCAAGTAGAGATCTCTGCTCCTATAGATCTCAGATCCCTGTATGATGACAGAAGTACTTTTATTTATTTTAAGTTCTAGCCATGGACATTTTTTATTTGAATCATCAGAGAAGTGAATAATGTCCCAATGTTTATAATGACATCTGTGTTAGAAGCATTGCACCACAGATAAGGAACACAAACATCCTCCTGACCTTGTGCTCTTTGAGTTTTGAAAATAATAACCTTCAGCATCGTGAGCCACAAGAAGACACCTTTCCAGTAAAAATACACATAGCCTGACCTCCCTTTACTGTCTCAACTTAAACAAACATGTATTAAGAAAGTTGCATGTATCCATGCGCTTTGTAGTGGTAGGTAGTTCATATGTGGTGAAGTAGCCTATTTTTTCCCCCTCTGCAATATGTTTGGGGAGTGGCTTTTGTAGAATGTGGCTTTCAGGGTGGCATATTTATACATGCACATAACATGATTTCATCAGTTTCGCCCCCCAGCATCTCCCCCACCCTTCGCTCCTGTCTGCCCCGCCCCCATCCCGTCTTTATCCCTATTGGCCTCCCTTCTTCTACTTTCATGATATTTCTTTGTTTTTCCTTTTTCCTTATTACCTTCTATACTTGAGAGAAAACATACAACCCTTGACTTTCTGAGTCTGGCTTATTTCACTCAAAATGGTGCTTTTCCATTTCCATCCATTTTCCTGAAAATGACATAACTCCTTATGACTGAATAAATCACTGTTGTGTATATAAACCACATATTCTCCATCCACTCCTCTGTTGATGGATACCTTGGCTGATTCCATAACGTGACAATTGTGGATTGTGCTGTGATAAACATGGGTATGCCCCTGTCTCTAAAGTATGCTGACTTTAATTCTTTTGGATAAATACCAAGAGTGTATCATAGTTCTATTTTTAGTTGGTTGAGGAACCTCCATACTGATTTTCTTGGTGGCTGTACTAGTGCACATTTCCCAGCTTCCTCGCTGGCATTTAATATAATTTGGATTCTTGATTATTATCATTCTGACTGGAATGAGATGGAATCTGGATAGTTTTGATTTGCATTTCCCAAATGACTAAAGATGTTCAACATTTTTTTTTTCCATAGAATTGATGGTCATTTGTACTTCTTTGGAGAAGTGTCTGTTCAATTAATTGGCCCAATTATTGACTGGGTTATTTGGTTTGGGGTGTTGAAGATTTTAGTTCTTTTTTTTCCTATTATTTATTTTATTTTTTAATTACTTTTTAAAAAATTTACATGACAGCAGAATGCATTACAATTCTTATTACACATATAAAGCACAATTTTTCATATCTCTGGTTGTATACAAAGTATATTCACACCAATTCGTGTCTTCATACATGTACTTTGGATAATAATGTCCATCACATTCCACCATCATTTCTAACCCCATGCCCCCTGAATTTTTAAGTTCTTTATGTATTCTGTATTAGATGTCTATTGGAAGAGTAGCTAGCAAAGATTTTCTCCCATTCTGTGGGTTGGTTTTCTTTGCTGTAGATGATGCCTTCCCATTTATTGATTCTTGCTATTACTTCCTGAGATATAGGAGTCCTATTGAGGGAGTTATTGCCTGTGCCTATATGTTGAAGTGTTTCTCCTGTTTTCTTGTAATGGTTGCACAGTTCCTACTCTTATACTTAGGTCTTTGGTTCATTTTGAGTTAACATTTATACAGAGCAAGAGAGAGGGATCTAGTTTCATTCTTCTGCATATGGATATCCAGTTTTTCTAGCACTTTCTGTTGAAAGAAGCTCTCTGTTCTTAAAAGTATGTTTTTGGAAACTTTGTCAAGGATCAAATGACTGTAGCCATGTATGTGGGTTTGTTTCTGTATCTTCATGTATGTGGGTTTGTTTCTGTATCTTCTATTCTGACCCATTTGCCTATGTGCCTGTTTTATGCTGGTACTGTTGTTTTAGTTACTATGTCTCTGTAGTATAGTAACTACCCCCACTATCTTCTCATATGAGAGAAAAAACAACCATTTTTTTAATGTTTATTTTTTAATAGTAGTTGGACACAATACCTTTATTTTATTTTGTTTTTATGTAGTGCTGAGGATTGAACTCAGGGCCGCTGAGCCACAGCCACAGCTCCAACACAACCAATTTTTCAACCACCATTTCAAAGCTATTTGAAATCTGATAATGTGATACCTCCCGAAATCTTCATGATTGCATTGGCTATTATGGATCTTTTGCTTTTCCGTGTGAATATTAAAAATGGTTTGTCAAGGTCTGTGAAGAATATTGCTGGTATTTTTATGAGAAGTGCATTGAGTATGTAGATTACTTTTGAATAAGGACATTTTAATGTTACTAATTTTACCTATCCATGAATATGGGGAACATGAGAGGTCTTTCCATCTAATAGTGTTTTCTATTTTCATTGTTCTATGATTTTTATTGTAGAGGTCTTTCACCTTGTTAAATTTATGCCTAAGTGTTTGGGGGTTTTATTGTTGTTGGTGGTGGTGGTGGTGGTTTGTGTGTGTGTGTGTGTGTGTGTGTGTGTGTGTATGTGTGTTAAGCTCTTGTGAATGGAATTATTTTTCTGATTTTTTTTCTCAACAGATTCATTATTGGTATATAGAAAAGCTATTGATTTTTTAATGTTGATTTGTTTTATACTGATTCTTTGCTGAATTTGTTCATTAGCTAAAGAAGTCTTCTTGAACCTTTAGGGACTTCTTAGTATTGGATCATATCATCTGCAAATAGGGATAATCTGACTTCTTTCTTATTTGTATCCCTTTTAGTTCAATTTCTTGCCTAATTTCTATGGCTAAAATTTCAAGTTCTATATTGAATAGGAGTGGTGAGAGTGTACATCAATGTCTTGTTCCTGACTTCAGAGGAAGTGCATTCTACAAAAAAAAAAAAAAAAAAAGTTTTTTATGGTTTTTCCCCATTCAGAATGATATTGACTTTAGGTTTGTTACATGTAGCCTTTATGATGTTGAGCTAAGTTCCTTCTACCACTAGTTTTTTCAGGGTTTTTGTTATGAAGGAGTATTGAATTTTGTGGAAGGCTTATTCTGCATCATCAAGATGATCGTGTGATTTTTGTCCTTGGTTGGTTCTATTTATATGGTTATTGGTGATGTTTATTGATTTGCATAAGTTATAACAGATTTGCATCCAACTTGATCATGATGGATCGTCTTTTTGATGGATTATTGAATTCAATTTGCTCGTATAATAAAATGAATTCAGTTGGCTCATATAATAAAATGAATTCAGTTTGCTTGTATAATAAAATAAGTATTTTTGTGTCTATGTTCATCAAAGATATTGATCTGTAATTTTCTTTCTTTAATGTGTCCTGATCTGGTTTTGATATCTGGGTGAGAATAGCCTCAGGGAATGGGTTTTAAAGCATTTCCTCCCTTTCTATTCCATGAAATAATTTGAGGAGCATTGATGTTAGTTCTTTAAAGATCTGGTAAAAATTCAGCTGTGAATTCATCTCATCCTGGGCTTTTTCTTGTTGGGAGATATTTTATTACTGCTTCAAACTCATTGCTTGTTATTTTACATATCCTTTTGAGTCAACTCTTGTAGGTTGTGTTTCTCAAAATTTATTCATTTCTTCTAGAGTTTCTATTTTATTGGAACATAAGTTTTCAAAATAGTCCCTGACGATCCTCTGGATTTCAATTGTGTCTATTGTAATATTCCCATTTTTGTCTCTAATTTTGTTAATTTGTCTCTTTGCTCTTTCTTTTAGTTAGTTTGGCTAACGGCTTATCAGTCTTGTTTCTCCTTTCAAAGAATCAACCATGTTTTGTTGATTATTTGTATTGTTCTTTTAATCTCTATTTCATTAATTTCAGCTTAGATCTTTGTTATTTCTTTTCTTCTACTAGTTTATTCTTGTTTTCTAAGACCTTGAGATGCATCATTAGGTTATTTAAGATCTCTCTCTCTCTCTCTCTCTCTCTCTCTCTCTCTCTCTCTCAATGTAGGCACTCATAACTATAAATTTCTCTCTTAGATCTGCCTTTAGTGTATCCCATAGATTCTGGTGTGTTGTGTTTTTATTTGCTTCTAAAATTTTTTAAAATTTCTCTCCTGATTTCTTCAATGACTCACTCATCATCCAAAAGTGCATTGTTCAGCTGAGTATGGTGTCACACACCTGTAATCCCAGTGATTTAAGAGGCTGAGACAGGAGGATTACAAGTTCAAAGCTAGCCTAGCAACTTAGCAAGGCCTTCAACAATTTAGCAAGATCTTGTCTCAAAATAAAAAATGTTGTAAAAATGGGTATAGCTCAGTGGTTAAGCACCCCTGGGTTCAATCCTTGGTACCAAAAAGCCAAAAAACAAGAAATAACAACAAAAGTGCATTATTCATTCTCTGTGTATTTATGTAGTTCTGTAACTTTTCTGGCTATTAATTTATAATTGCATCCTATTATGATTTGAAAAGATACAGGGGATTACTTCATTCCTTTTGTATTTGCTCAGATCGCTTAATGGCTTAATATATATATTTTATCAATTTTGGAGAAAGTTCTGAGTGAATGAAAAGAAAGTATATTCATTGTCATTGGATGGAATATTCAGTAGGTGTCTGTTAAGTCCATTTCATTTATAGAATAGTTTAAATCTATTGTGTTTTTACTCCTTTATCCCCCTGTCTGAATGACCTATTAGTAAGAATGGTATATTTGATGTTTGTTTTATGAAATAGGATGCACAAACATCTAAGGCTTAAATATTTATGATCCTTATATCTTCTTGTTACAATTGTTCCCTTACCAATGTGTAATGACTTTCTTTCCTTTTCTCAATATTCAGCGTGAAGCCTGCTTTGTCTGATATGAGAGAGAATAGCTACTTTTTTGCTTTTGAATTCTACTTGCATGGAATCTCATATTTCAGCCTTTCACTTTCAGTCTGTGAAGGATTTTGTCTGTGAGGTGTGTTTCTTGGAGATAACTTATATTTGAGTTTAACCCAATCTGCCAATCTGTCTTTTTTTTTTTTTAAGATTTTTATTTAAGAGAGAGTGAGGGGGGGGGAGAGAGAGAGAGAGAGAGAGAGAGAGAGAGAGAGAGAGAGAGAGAGAGAGAGAGAATTTTAATATTTATTTTTTAGTTCTTGGCGGACACAACATCTTTGTTTGTATGTAGTGCTGAGGATTGAACCCGGGCCACACTCATGCCAGACGGGCGCGCTACCGCTTGAGCCATATTCCCAGCCCAGCCAATCTGTCTTTTAATCAGAATCAAGACCATTTACCTTCAGTATTATTATGGAGAAGTATGTGTAACTTCCTGTCATTTGCTTTATTTCTAATATTTGAATCATTCTTAATTCTCATTTGTTTATCTATTCTGCTAGTGAAATATATTCTTTCCCAAGCTCTCTTGGTTATTTTTATCTTTATCTTCTATGTGTAGTATTCCTGTAAGCTGTTTCTGCAGTGCTGGCTTGATCATAGATTCCTTTAGTTTATGCTTATATTGGAAGGTTTTTATGTCTCCTTCAATTCTGAACAGTAGCTTTCCTGGATATAGTAGTCCAGGTTGGCAGTTATTGTCTTTTAGGACTTGAAATATATAATTTCATATCCTTCTCAACCTTAGAGTTTCTTCTGAGGAATCTGTTTTCTCATGGGTTTGACTTTATAAATGACTTGGTGCTTCTGTCTTGTAGCTCTTTTTTTTTTTTTTAATTGTACATAGACACAATACTCTTATTTATTTATTTCTATGTGGTGCTGAAGATCAAACCTAGTTCCTCACACTTGGTAGCCAGGCACTCTACCACTTAGCTGCAACCCCAGCCCTCTTTTGCAACTTTTGAGATTGATTCTTTGATCTGAAATTTTTTTTACATTATAACTATGTTGTAGAGGGGTCCTTTTCTGTTCCTATATGGAGTTGTAAATGCTTTCAGTATCTGTGTGTCCATCTCATACCCAAAATTAGGACAATTTTCTGCTGTTATTTCACTGTATAAGTTTTCTATACCATTTGTCTGTCTCTACTTTCTTTAAGACCTATGAGTCTTTAAGTTACGCCTTTTAACACCAAAATTCTCATATATTCTACCCGTAGTTTTTCTTTTTTCTTTATTACTGTTTGAGTGTTCTAATTCATCTGCCTCGTCTTTGAGCCCTCATAGTCTTTCTTCTGCTTAGTCTTTTGGTAAGACTCACTATTGATATGTTTTTTTTTCTTTTTTGATTTATTTATTGAGTTTTATTTGCAAGGTTTGTTCAATTCTTTTTCAGAGTATCTATTGAAATGCATTTTTCTTTCCTATATTTACTTCCTTAGCTCATTCCTTAGTTCTTCTTTTAATTCTCTGATCATTTGTATAATGATCAGCTTTTTAAATTCTTTGTCTCTTTAACTTTTCATCAGTACTTTTTTCCCCCTGTTTAATTGTGAGCTGAATAGTTCAAGGACACTTATGCGTATTTGTCTCTTTTTTCTCATTTCTAGCATTTTTTGAAGATGGTTATTTTTCATGGCTCCATCTTTTGAGGGCTAGGATTTTTAATTAGTATATTTCAGTTTTGTTTTGTATTTTTCTATGTTTATTTATTATGTTTTTTATTTTAGATATTTTTTCTCTCACTTATCTATTTCCCGTAATTCTATTTCTCTTTTCTTCTGCTAACAGCCAACCTCTCTGGTTCTCTCTTTCACTCTTCCTTTAATTTTTAAATTCTATTTTCTCACCTCCTCTTTCAGAATCACGACATTCTACATCTCTTCTGTTCTCTCCCCACTCACCACTCAAAATTGTAAATCCTTTCACAAACTTACTGTTTTCATGTGGGCAATAACTGATCACATCATTTCTGTTTATTGTTACAGTTAACATTGTAGATGTCATAGTAGGAACTATTTGGTTTAATACTGTATATTTTTGGCTTTGGTTATTGTTATTATTTGCTTCCCCCTAAACTATGAGGTTCTAGAAACCTCCAGGGACACTATAAATCCACAGGGTAGAAACTCTACTGCCTCGGATCCATACTTTTAGATGAGTAGACACACAAACAATATGAAAAAAAGCAAGGGACCAAATCACCTCATACAAACAAATAATTCAATAACAGAGTCCATTGACACCACAGTGGAAGAAATATCAGAGAAGGAGTTTAGAAAGGATGATATAAGGAGCGAAATCAGAAAATATAGGAAGTGAAAGATCAATAAAGAGAAATTCTGGGGGGGGGGGGGAAATCAAGTAGAAATCCTCAAAATGAAAAAAATCAATAAACCAAATAAAAAATTCAGTGGAAAGCATCACCAACAGACTAGACCATTTGGAAGATAGAATTTCAGGCAATGAAGACAAAATATATAATCTTGAAAATAAATGACCATGGAGAAAAGATATTAAAAGACCATGAACAGAACTTCCAAGAAATATGGGATAACATGAAAAGACCAAATATAAGATTTATCAGGATAGATGAAGGCTCAGAGATGCAGACCAAAGGAATGCACAATCTTTTCAATAAAATAATATCTGAATGTTTCCCAAGACTTAAGAATGAAATGGAAAAATCAATAAAGGAGGCTTACAGAGCCCAAAATACACAAAATTACACCAGACCCATACCAAGGCACATTATTATGAAAATGCCTAATATACAGAATAAAGGCAGAATATTAAAGGCTAAAAGAAAAAAAGAAACAGGTTACATTAAGAGGTAAATGAGTCCATTTCTTAGCTGATTTCTCAACCCAGAACCTAGAAGCTAGGAAGTCTTGGAAGAATATATACTAAGCTCTGAAAGAAATTAATGTCAACCAAGAATACTCTATCCAGCAAATTTAGCTTCAGAATTGATGATAAAATAGCAACCTTCCATGATAAAACAATAGTTTAAAAAATTTGCAACTAGAAAGCCTGCACTAGAAAATATAATAAAAATATTTAATGAAAAATACAGTTGAAAAGCAGCAAAGGGAGGAACTACTAGAAGAATAGTCAATCAAAGGATAAACTAATTCAAGTTAAGAACCAGAAATCAAAATGACAGGGAATAAATCATTTTTCAATAATAACATTGACTATAAATAGTCTAAACTCATCAATCAAAAGACATAGACTGGTAGATTGGATTAAAAACAAGGCCCAACAATATGCTGTCACCAAGACTCAAAAATATCTACAGACTGAAAGTGCAGGATGGGAAAATAACATTCACATAGATATTGTAAACAAGCAGGGGTTTCTGTCGTCAGATAAAGTGGACTTCAAGCCAAAGTAAATAAGAAGGGACAAAGAAGTTTATTTTTTACTGCTTAATGGAATTATACACCAACAAGATATAATAATTGTAAATATTTATGCCCCAAACAATGCAACATCTGTACACATCAACAAACCCTTCTCAATTTCAAGAATAAATAGACAATAATACTTGGTAACTTTAACACTCTATCTCACCACTGGATAGATCCTCCAAATAAAGAAACTATAGAACTAAAAGATACAGTTAATAATTTAGACTTTTCAGGCACATACAGAATATTTTATCCATCAATGCCTGAATACACTTTCAGCAGCACACAGATCCTTCTCTAAAATAGACTATATCAGGCCACAAAGCAACTCTTTGCAAATAAAAAAAATAGAGATAATACCTTGCATTCTATCAGTCAAAATGGAATGAAATTAGAAAACAATAAAGTAAAAAATAGAAGCTACTCTAACACATGGAGACTAAATAATTTGCTGTTGAATGACCATAAGAAATCAGAGGTAAAATATAAAAAAAATACTTAGAGGTAAATGAGAATAGTGACACAACATAGCAAAATCTCTGGAACATTATGAACGAGGTTCTAAGAGGAAAGTTCATTGCATTGAGTTCATTCATTAAAAGAATAGAAAGTCACCAAACAAATAACCTAACATTATATCTCAAAGCTCTAGAAAAAGAAGAACAAATCAACATCAATAGCAAAAGAGGATGGAACATAATTAAAATCAGAGCTGAAATCAATGAAATTGAAAAGAAGAAGAAGAAAACAATACAAAAAAATCAACAAAATAAAAACTTGGTTCTTTCAAAAAATAAATAAAATTGATAACTCTTAGCCAGGCTAACTAAGAAAAAGAGGAGGAAAAATTCAAATTACTATAATCCACAATGGAAAAGGAAATATCACCATGGGCACTACTGAAATACATACAATAATCAAACTATTTTGAACATTTATACTCCAATAAAATAGAAAATTTTGAAGTCATTAATAGATTTCTGGAGACATATGACCTACCCAAATTGAATCAGGAATACACAGAAAATGTAAGTAGATCAATTTCAAACAATGAAATTGAAGACATTATCAATAGCCTACTAACAAAGAAAAACCCAGGACCAGGGCTGGGGTTGTGGCTCAGCGGTAGAGCGCTCACTTCACATGTGCAAGACCCTGGGTTCAATCCTCAGCACCACATACAAAAATAACAAGTAAAATGAAGGTGTTGTATCCAACTACAACTAAAATATATATATATATTTAAAAAAAACAAGACCAGGCAAATTTTCAGCTTAGTCCTACCAGACCTAACTTTTTAAAGAACTAACACCAAGCCTCCTCAAATTATTCCATGAAAGAGAAAAGGTAGGAACCCTCCCAAACTCATTCTGTAAAACTAGTATCACCCTGATACCAAAACTAGACAAAGACACATCAAAGAAAGAAAGCTTCAGACAAATTCCCTGATGAATATGGATGCAAAAATTCTTATAAAATACTAATAAAGCACATACAAAAACATATTTAAAAGGTATATCATGATCAAATGGGTTTCATCCCAAGGATGCAAGTTTGATTCAACAAACAGAAATCAATAAACATAATTCACCACATCAATAGATTCACAGACAAGGATCACACAATTATCTCAATAGAAAAGCATTTAACAAATACAACATCAATTTATGTTCAAAACACTAGAAAATCTAGGTATAGTAGGAATATATTTCAACATTGTAAAAGGTATATACATTAAACCCAAGGCTAACATATTTCTAAATGGAAAAAAGTTTAAAGCATTCCTTCTAAAAACTAGAACAAGACAGGGATGCCCTCTTTCACCACTTCTATTCAACATAGTCCTTGAAACTCAAGCCAGAAAAATTAGACAAAAGAAAGAAATTAAAGAAATACAAATAGGAAAAGGAGAGCTCAAACTATCCCTGTTTGCCCACAACATGATCCTATATTTAGAAGACCCAAAAAACTCTACCCCAAAACTTCTAGAACTCATAAACAAATGTAGCAGAATATAAGATTAACACCTGTAAGTCAATTGCATTCCTATACCAATGATGAATCAACCAAAAGAGAATTTAGGAAAACTATCCCATTCACAATAGCTTCAGAAAATAAAATATTTGGGAATCTATCTAGCAAAAGAGGTGAAAGACCACTATTAAAAGTAAAGAAAGAAATTAAGACCTTAGAAGATGGAAAGATCTCCCATATTCGTGGTTAGAATAAATATTGTCAAAATGGCCATACTACCAAAAGTGCTATATAGATTTTATGCAATTCCTATAAAATTCCAATGATGTTCTTAATAGAAATAAAAAAGGCAGTCATGAAATTCATTTAGAAAGATAAGAGGCCCAGAATAGTGAAAGCAATCCTTAGCAAGAAAAGTGAAACAGAAGACATCACAATACCAGATCTTAAATTATAGTACAGAGCTATAGTAGCCAAAACAGCATGATTTCGCACAAAAAAAAAAAAAAATACAGGAAGATCAGTGGAACAGAATAGAAGGCAGAGACAAACCTATATCTATATCTATATCTATCTATATATCTATATATATATATATCTATATATATATATATATATATATATATATATTCAGGTATCATATTAGACAAAGGCACCATAAACATACATTGGAAAAAAGATAGCCTCTTTAACAAATGGTGCTGGAAAAAGTGGAAATCCATGAAACAGAATGAAATTTAACCTCTCTCATCCTGTACAAAACTCAAAGTGGATCAAGGACATAAGCATTAGATCAGAGACCCTGAACCTACTAGAAGAAAATGTAGGTCCAATATTCTGTTATGTTGACATAGGAACTGACTTCCTCAACAAGACTCCTAAAGCTCAAGAAGTAAAGAATCAGTAAATGGGATGGTATCAAACTAGAAAACTTATTCACAGCAAAGGAAACAAGAGTGTGCAGAGAGAACCTATAGAATGGGAGAAAATCTTTGCCACCTATCCCTCAGAACATTAATATCTATATATTAAGAATTCTAAAACTTACCACCAAAAAACCCCCACAAATAACCCAATCAATTAATGGACAAATAAACTGAAGAGGTACTTTACCGAAGAAATACTAATGGACAACAATTTATGAAAAAAAATTTCAACATCTCTAGCAAGTAGAAAAATGTAAAATAAAACCATACTGAGATTTCATCTCACTCCAGACAGAATGGCATTAGTCAAGAATACAAACAGCAATAAATGTTGGTGAGGATGTGGGGGAAAGAGTATACTCATACATTGCTGGTGGGACTGGAAATTGGTACAACTATTATGGGAAGAAAGCAGTATGGAGATTCCTCAAAAAACTGGGAATGGAACCACCTATTTGACCCAGTTATATCACTCCTTGGTATAGATCCAAAGAATTTAAAATCAGCATACTTCAGTGACATATCCACATCAACGTTTATAGCAGCCCAATTCATAATAGCTAAGCTATAGAACTAACCTAGGTGCCCTTTAACAGATGATTGGATAAAGAAAATGTGGAATACCCTATATAATGGAATATTACTCAATTACAAAAAAAAAAATGACTTACCAGTAAATGGATGGATCTAGAGACTATCATGCTAAGTGAATAGCAAGTCCCCAAAAAACAAATGTTGAATGTTCTCTTTGATATATGGATGCTAACTCACAATGGGGGTGGGGGGAGGGACTTCAAGTTCAGTGGATTAGACAAAGGTTAATGAAGAAAAGCAAACTTTTTACCAGACTCAATCTCATCTCTCTTGTTCTGATTCCCATCCCAAATACACACCCAACCTGTTTGTCCCTAATTATGAAGCTTAGACCACCAGTTTCAAAGGGAATAGGAAGACCATGGAATGAATCAGACATTACTTTTCAATTTCATATATGAATACACCACAGTGACTCTCCACATCATGTGCAACCACAAGAATGGGATCCTAATTAGGATATACTCCATGCATATATCATATATGAAAATACACTCTATTGTCAGGTATATCTAAAAAGAACAATTAAAAATGGGGATGAAAAGAAGAAATGAGAGAAAGAAAGAAAAAAGAGAAAGGAAGAAAATTAAAATGATAAAGAAGAAAAGAGATTGAGAACAAATCTAATTCATTGATAAAAATATTTAAAGTTAGAACTATAAAAACCCAATAATGTATAACAACAAAATTGACCAAGAAAGTGAATGTAAAAATAAATATAAAAAAGATTAAAATTTCTCACAGTTCCCATTGGCCATTCAGTTGGTTCCTTCTCAACTCTGGCTCAAGGAGGCCAAACCTGTATGCTGGGCTCTGCCTCTCCTTGCCCACCAGCAAGCATTGAGGAAACAAGATCTGCTCAGAGCTAAATTCATGTAGCCCTGGTTTTTGTATTAGAGGAAAGGATGGACTTGGCTACAGTATGTGTGTGAACTGATCTGGATTATCTGGCACTACACATCCTGAATGTCTCAAAATTGTGTGTGTGTGTGTAAGTGTCCAGCTCACAGTGGTGACTTTGGGGGTGCTGGGGTGTGCTGTAAGCAGCAAGCTTTTCACCAGACCCAATCTCATCTCTTCCATTCTGAATCTCATCCCCAATCCACACCCCACCAGTTTGTTTGCCTCTTGTCACTCAGCTTAGACACCAGTTTCAAAGGGAACGCTGCTCCGCCTTGTGCTTCTCAGAGCTGTCAGCAGGTCAGTGCCACAGTCTCCCTCCTGATCCCAGCTTGAGACTCAAGGTAGGTGCCCGCTGACCCAGTGAAAGAAAAGCAGTGGCCATTGGGTTTTGAAGACAGAAAAAAACACAGAAGTTGTGATCTCTGGCATAGTTCATCTGGACAATGAAGCCCCTTTCCCAGTTGTCACTGAAATTCTGGGGCAACCCCATGCCCATACTGGCTCCCTTCGCAGACTCAAAATCTCCTTTCTGCCAAGACTCCATGTTTGCCTGAGTCTGCACTTTTTGAATCATGAGGGTTTGCTTCAGCTCGACAGAGGAGCTCCCCTCCCTGGTGCACACCGTTTCTTTGATCAATCCTCTTATTCCAAGAACCAGTATTTCTGGGTTTCAACTGGTGACTGCTGACTCACTGGTTGCACCTCGGGTTTCCCTCAGCTCTCCCACCCCATCCTGCAGCTGCAATCTCAAAAGCAGCCACTGTTCACTGGGTCCCTCAAGTCTGTCATTTGCTGAGTCTCCTCAGGGTCTTTGTTCCTGTTTTCTGCTGAGAATCAATGGTCTTGCTTTTGACAGCTGATTTGCTATAGGTTGCTGTGTGGTCAAGAGAAGATTTTCCCACAGTATGTGATATAGTCTCAGGATGCTCATCTGTTCTTTACAGCAAAGAATTTAAGAATTTCGATTAGTTTTACCCCACTGCGTGGTTCATGTGGTGGCATATGTTAGCACTAAACTAACTAATACAATTCATTGCTTAGGAAAAGCAGGGATGTGAAGAATGAAGCTGATGATAAGTCTGTTTACCTAGGGGAGACCCATGTTGGCTTGTACCCACATGGCATCTCCACAAAGAGCTTGAAGACATGCAGTGGTCTTGTACAGTCAATCCACCATGTCAAACATGACTCGTCTGCCCACCTTTGCACCTTTTACCATAAGCATGACATGCTTTCTTTTCTTCTTCTTCTTCTTCTTCTTCTTCTTCTTCTTTTTTTTTTTTTTAATGGTCATTAAGGTCACAGTCTAGCTCCTGACAGAATTTTCACACGCATTGCTGCAAAACACCCATGTGAAAGGTGAAAATATTTAGGGAAGGTTCAGCTTAGCTGCATTGGACCTAATGGGAAGAACACTTGTATAAAAATAGAAATCTCAACCCACGTCCTCTACTAGACTCTAAAGCTATTCATTTCGCTTCCCTCTCCTGCTGCTTGTTGTACAGTTGTTCTTGTGTGGATAAGATAATTAAATTGAAAGGAAGTAAGGAGATAAAGCTTTGCAACTATGGTAATAATAGAATAATATTGCTCCTGTATTCCTCAGTGGATATTAATCAGCCTAGGAGGAGACAGAAGCCTAGTTACAATTGGATGTCTGATCCATTTTAAAGGAATTCTTGTCTTTGACATCCATGCATTGTGTTTAGCCCCAGACTGTCCTTGAAGTCTTATGCCACCTAGGTTCTCACTGTACCTGGCACACACAAAGTGAGAGTTTGCTTCTATTGCTACACAGGATGAGAGATTGAGTCTTGTATCTACCTAATCCCATCATCATGGCTGCTTCTTGGAAGTGGTATGTGGCTTAGTTCACTAGATAGTTGTCAAAATGTAGGGAGTTTGTAAAAAGCAAACCCACTGCCAGGTCCATGCTCCATTTGTCCAGTGTGAGTCCAAATTGCACATTTGTTTGTTTTTAATGCATCATATAAGTGGCAAGGTGACATTTGACACCACTTCACTGCTCTAACATTGCAGAAACTAAAGTTATCAGATGAGCCTGTAGAAGCCAAAGAAGATTACACTAAGTTTAACACAAAAGATTTCAAGACTGAAAAGGTACGTGTCCAGATGTAGTGACATATACATTTGCAATGGGTGACCTGTATAGACATCAGAAACAATTGAACACTTGATTGTGATTAGTTTTTGAATATGGAAAATTATTAATTTGCATCTCTGTAGCTTAATTTATTCAAAATTGTGCATGACAATGAAAATGTTAAGCAATTTAAACTTTTTACAAAACAGAGAAGAGCAATATTCTTGGCAAGAATGTGCCTACACTTAGCCATGTGTTCATAGAGCGATGGGTGTTGGGAAGAAGCCTCTACAGGTAAATTTTTGGTCAATCTTACTGCCTAGAATCTTCCCAGAAATTATGATAACAAAAATTTTTAATAACTCAACCATTCAGCATTTACCCATAAATGTTATTTGGGTAACATTTCGTACTAAGTTTTATCTGACACATGCATTATAAATAACATGTAGCTTTTAAAATTGGCATTATAATGCTTACATAGTTTTTGGTTCTGCCCTTTTCATTTATCATTGTGTTGTGAAAATGTTCACATATCATTAAACACTCTTTGAAGTTTTGATCATCCTTTCATATCCAATCATGAGTGTTAATTTACTTCATCATATGGAATATAATGTAATCCATCCCCTGGTCTTGTATTTATGGGTTACTTCTGGCTTTTAAATTTCAGGGGTTTTGTTTGTTTTAATGAAGTGATAGACATTTACAGTCTATATCAGTTTATTTTATGAGACACAATTTAAAACTAAGAGTAAATGCTTAGAGAACATGAACTCTTTCATAAAATATATAGCTAAATTGTTTTCTAAAGATGTAACAAAAATCTGTAATCCCAAACATGGTTGCCAATGACTGTTTATCTAGCATTCTGGATAGCATTATTTTTATTTTGAAAATATTTGCCTGTCAAGTTTCTTTAACTGGAAAGACTTGTTTTCCCAATTGTTTATCGTTAATTTACAATTCTTGCAAAGGTCAGTTGTGTCCCTTTCCTGTTTTCATGTTGGAATAATAATGTTTTCTGTTGATTTGTAAGAACTTATTCTAAATTGAGATTATTAACACTTTTTATGACACAGGGTACAGATAAATTTTCCAGAATGTTTTTAACCTTTTCATTTGATTTTTTAGTTGTTTTAAGTTTTTTCTGAAGAATGTATGTTTCCTTTTCCCTATTGTTTCTATGTTTAACTTTCATTTAGATTTTAACAGTGGATAGTCCCCTTAGAGTTTATGTGTCGCTTATTAAGGCATAAATACCCAGAACAACTTGTCTGGATGAGATGGCCACTTTTCACTATCCAGTCAAGAATTAAGCCTCCTATGTGATGTGTGATAGAACGTGGGGAGCCAGATTACAGGAATCATATGCTGTGCCTTTGAACTTATCTTACAGTTCCAGGGAGATAGATGATTTTTTTTTCTTTACTGGTTCCCATTATTTATACTTCTTTTCAACAAGTTTTGATGCATTGCAGTAAAATCAGCTGCTATTTACCATCTTCTAGTGCTTTTTAAAGGACATAGGTCAGGTGAAAGGGGAGAACAATACAGTAACCACGAAAGAGAGAAAAATTTAAAGGGCAGAGTTATTTGGAGTCAGCTTTTTGGAGAGTATTTCTTTATTGAAGAAGTACTTTTCAGTACTAGTTGAAGACCAGTGGATGTTTTGTAATACAGGTCATCTTTTGAATATAATAGATTGTGCTTGGTTTCCCATAGAGCAAATGAATAAAATCAGATGGTAAGTTGATGTGAATTATTCATCGTGTGGTAATATAAGGCTGTAATTCCTTCCTCTGACAATCTCTGCCTGTGTCAGTTCTATTGTTTGTGTTATTGCACTAATGCACCCTCCAGAATTATTCCCCTTGCAGTAGATCATTGGCTGTAACCGTCCACTCCTTAGAAGGCAGCAGTCTTATCTTAACATATTCTGTGTCTGAATTATGAATAGATATCCGAATTTTATTCATTCTCTTGGGAAGCATGTTAATAGCAGAGCTTTCCTCCCTTGACGAACCTTGAGACATACACAATATTGTCTGATTTGCATGCATGACTTACTAATGTTATATTCATAACATATATTTCTCTCTTATTTTCAAAAACAGAAAACAAGCAAAATGACTGCAGCTCAGAAGGCTTTGGCTAAAGTTGACAAGAGTGGAATGAAAAGTATTGATGCCTTTTTTGGTGCAAAAAATTCTAAAAAAATTGGAAACCTTCAAAACTCTAAAAAATAAAGCCTAATAAAGCAAAAAGCATCTTTTCTTTTTATGTGTTCCATTTTCATTCTTCCTCCATGCCTCGGTACTTCCTGACCCTTGATTACCACCTTTTTGAGAAACATGGCAATGTTCAGGTTCTCTTGAACATTTTTTAGGATTTGATATTTGTGTCTCTGAACAAAATACAGGAAAGTTATTGTGTGGTTTCATGACAGTGGCCTTTGGTGTCTTTGAGAAAGTAATCAAGTGAACAGAATTTAACATGTAGCATCACAGTGCCCTCTGCTAACTGACCTATGACAATATTTGAGTTGTTGTTATTTTATATAATTTTGCTACACAGTAGCTTTAACAACATGGTTTTCAGTATCCTGAGAGAAACCAGCTAACAAAACTGTCAGGTAAATTGCTACTTTTTTATTTTTACTTATTTATTTTTATGTTGTGCTGAGAATCAAACCCAGGTCCTCACATGTGCAAGGCAAGCTCTCTACCGCTGAGCTACAACCCCAGCCCCTGTAACCTCAATTTTTGTAACATAATTTTGTGAGATTTTCCCCAGGCTACTAGGTATTTTTCACAAACATGATTTTTAAATGACAATATCCTTTTTAATTATTCAACATTTGATTATTTAATAAATATCCTTACATTTCTTTACATATGTTCATGTTTTGAAGAATCAGATTGTATGTAAATATTTGTTTAGATATTTTATTGCTTCCTTATAATAGATTTTTAGATGTGAGTTTACTGGTTCAAAAGTAAGTGTTTTTCAAATATATACTTATGGAAATATATTCCAAAAAAGTTGTCAGAAATTTGCACTCTAACAAATGGTGGATGGGACATTTGTACATACATATAATCTGATCAGGTTAATTCCCTACTAACTCCCCTTTCCTCTCCTCTCTTCCCCTGAGCCCCTGCCTCTATCTACTCTATTTTCATAAGATCTCCTTTTTTTACATTTTTATCTCAAGCTTCCATATATGAGAGAAAACATGACCCTTGACTTTCTGTGTCTGGCTTAATGTAATTTTGCTTAATATAATGCTCTCCAGTTCCAACCTTCTTCCTGAAAATGACATAATTTTGTTCCTTTATAACCAAATAACTCTCCTTTGTGTTATAAGCACCACATTTTCTTTGTCCAGTCATCTGTTGGCGGACACCTAGATTGATTCCATACTTGGCTAGTGTGAATTGTGCTGTGATAAACATGGGTATGCATGTGTCTCTCAAGGATGCTGGTTTTGTTATGCAAAGATGTCGAGAAGTGTTTTAGCCACTTCGTTAGATGGTTCCATTCTTAATCTTCTGACAATTTCCATGGTGGTTGTTTCTATTTCTGAAAAGATTATCAGAGGTAAAATTGTCTAGCACTGGAGTCTTTTTTTTATTGTTGTTTACTGTAGCTTTCTTTAAACAGGAAGAATTTCTTACCTGCTCCTTTGTCTTATTTGACATTTTTTAAGAATACAAGCCACTTTTTTTGGTATAATATTTCTCACTTTGGGGTTGTCTAACTTTCCTCTTGATTAAATCCAAACTATACACTTGAGACACCCACAGAAGGAGTGTGTGTCTTTCTTACTGAACTATCAGGAGTCACAGTTTGCCCCATACCAATCTTGTTGACTTCCTCACTCAGAGTGGTGTGCATAAGCTTATTCACTGTAAATTATTATTGATTATCTTTGTAATTAATTAGTATTTGGGGGTAAATATCCTGAAACTCTATCCTATTCTACATCAAATGTTGACTCACTATTTTTAGGATTTACCAATGATTTTTCTAACTCTAGCATGTCTTCTGCATTGGTTGGCATCCTTTGGTAATGAAGAACCTTCCCTTCTCCACTTATTTATTCACTAATGATTTTATATCAATATGAATTTTTAGATTTTAATTTTATCTAGGGAATTATAGTAATAGTAGTACTGGTAGTAGTCGTAATTTTGATGCTCAAATTGTTCCAAAATGGCTAGAAGGAGACCCTTTAAGCTTACTCCTACATCTTTTTAATGTTTTTTGTTGTTCTTTAGTACTTTCTTATTTCTGCAGCAGGGAATTCCAGGCTCTTTTTGCACTTTCCCTATCCACAGCCTGAATCAGCCTTTTTTCCAAGGAGCCCTATTCCTTTAATTGGAGAATGGTGTTTAGAAACCAACATCGTGGCAGTAGCTGTGCCATTACTGGTACAACATTGCTTAGTGTCCAAAGCCAGAAAGTGTGTGTGTGCATGCATACATATATAACAGTGTACTCATATCAACATTTCTAGAGCAGTTTATCAACAGCTATGTATATGTGTGATAGTTTGTAGATTCACTTTATCAGGGTAAAGAAGCTTTTTTTCTATTTCTACTACTGTGAGAGTTTGTATCATAAATAGTTATTGACTTTTGTCAAATAATTTTCATATCTGTTGAGATGATCAGAATTTTCCCCTTTTGGGTACTAGGGATTGAATGGGGGAGGGGGTGGTTACTACTGAGCCATATCCTCAGCCCTTTTAATTTTTTATTTTGAGACAGGTTCTCACTGAGTTGTTTAAGGCCTTGTAAGTTGCTGAGGCTAACCTCGAACGTGTGATCATCCCGCCTCAGCCTCCCAAATTGCTGGGATTATAGTCATGTGCCACCCTGCCTGGCAGTTTTCCTTTAATAAAGGAGTACCTTTTAATATTTGAATTATAATGATTTTTTAAATTTATTTTTTAGTTGTAGTTGGACACAATACCTTTATTTTATTTATTTATTTTTTTGTGGTGCTAAGGATCGAACACAGGGCCTTGCACGTGCTAGGCGAGTGCTCTACCGCTGAGCCACAACCCCAGCCCCATAATGATTGTTTAATGTTAAACTAACCTTGCATTCCTAGACTAGACCCTATTTGGTCATAGTGCACTATTCTTTTCATTAACAGTTGGGTTTTTATTACTAATATTGTGTTATGGATTTTTATATCTTCTGTTAATAAATATTGGTTTGTATGGTTAATAAATATTGGTTTGTATTGGTTGTAATGATTTTATTTGATTTTGATATCAGTAAAACCAGCCTTATAAAATGAGTGGGGAAATACCTTTACATAACCTATCTTTTGAAGACGTTGTGTGAGATTCATTTTGTTTCTTACCTTATGTGTTGAACAGAATTCACTTGTGAAGATGGTACTGAGGGTCCGATTAAATAGGGGAAGAATATAAGTAGTCGAGGGAATGCGGAGAGTGTCGGGAGAGACTTGCACATGTATATTCAGTTAGTCTTATGGGCCAGAGGTATGTTGTAATTCGGGTTCTTTGGATCTCAGTGGCATCCTTTTGGCTGCAGGGGCCAGGGCTTTGGGGTGCATTCTGCTTTTGTTCTTAGCATGAAAACTTGCTGGAAGCTAAGATGCAAAAATGAAGAACAGATTAGCAGGACAATGATTAGTACTGTTTCAAATTTGTCAGGTTTATAGGAGCAGCTGTTAGAGGAAGAAACTGTTTCAAAGCCATTTGGGCCAGTAATTTTCTTTCTGGGAAAGTTTTTAATTACTATTCCAATTTTTGTAGTCAAAATAGAGCTATTCCAGTCTTCTCCTTTTTCTTGCGCCAGTTTTGGTAATTTATATGTTTTAAGAAATGTCTATTTTTCATGTCAGTTGTCAAATTTCTTGGCATAAATATTGTCATAATATAGTAACAGTAAGAGCATATTTTATATTATCCTCTTACTGTTTGTGTTTCCATAACGATGTTTCTTTTTTCATACCTGATATTTGTCATTTGTGTCTTTTTGGTTTTCTTCATTAGCTCAAGCAAAGCTTACCAATTCCTTTTATCCATTTGAAGAACCATTTTCTTCTGGCTTGCATCATGTCTGATAAGACATCTGTTTTAATTCTTACATTTCTCCTACTTCCTATAATGTGTCCTAATAGTTTCCAGCATGTTGGTGTGGTTTTCTTGATATTCTTTTGGAGTCAGTTAAGCTTCTTGTAACTTTGAGTTTATAGTTTTCAACGAATTTGGAAAACTTCTGGCCAACATTTCTTCAGATATTTTTCAGTTATTTTCCCTCCTTCCTCTCCACTTCCTCGGTTTCTGGGACCTCAGTTACATGTACACTGGGCCTCTTGATAGCAGTCCTGACATGGAACTTCTGATTTTTTTTTTCCTTGTTCCATTTTTAGACAGCTATTTCTCTTAATGTATTTTCAAGTTTATTTTGGATATAGGATTTCATCTTCCATTAACCTCTAGTAGTGAATTTTTATTTCAAATATTATAATTTTTGGTTCTAGTTGTTCTATTTGGACCTTTTTTTTATGTCTTCTCACTTTTCTGCTCATATATTTGTGTTTTCCTTTAGATACTTTATAGCTTTTTAGGTAGCTACATAGATGTCTGTTAGTTGGTCATTTCTGTGTCGACTTGTTTCTTTCTCTCCCTTTATTATTATTTCTTACTTTGAAATAACTTTAGACTTATAGAAAAGTTGCAAGAATACTAAAGAGAATCTACCCTCCCCTTGGCTTCCCCCAATATTAACCCTTTACATAACCACAGTGCAATTATCAAAACCAGGGAATTTAGCTAACTCATGACCTTATTGGAATTTCACCTATCTTTATACTAATGTCACTTGTTTGTTCCAGAATCCAATCCGTGATCTCAACGTGTATTTAGTTGTCATATCTCCTCAGTATTTTCTGACTTATGAGTCTTTTAATATTTCTTTGTCTTTCAGTGACCTTGACACTTTTGAGAGTATTGATTGGTTGTTTTGTAAAAATGATTGTCAATTTTTTAGATAGTTAGGAACTGTGCTAATATGCTGTTTCTCGTGTAATCATTTCATAGCACTACTAACAACCAATAGTAACAGACACTGGATAACATTGATGTGCTTGGCACCGATCTACACACTTTGCATGTAATAACTCGTTTAATCCCTATGGTGGCAGGACGAGGTGTGATAGGAGCCAGAATAGTGACACCAATCCAGAGAGCAAAGGACAAAAGGAAAGGCCACTGAAACATTTGCATTATCATCCTTATTGGAGGTCAGCTCCTAGCAGCAGGGACTATTCAAGTTTGCATGTTTCACAATGCTAGGCACATATACGATAAGCAGACGATTGAACAACTTAACCAGTACCCTCACTAGTTGAGAGGATTGTTTTTTCCTAAGGGACAAAGTCAAGATCTTTATCCACTGTGGCCCTTCAGAGTGCCTAAGCTATTTTCTGCCCTTTATTTTGGTCTTGAATACACCGCATTCCCCCCCACACTGGTGCCTTTGTATGACCAATTTCTTTCTATCTCTTCTCCATCTCTTCTCATGATTTGTTCTGTCTTGTCATTATCACCCCAAAATCAGAGAAGCAATTCTAACCCTCCTTGCCTGCCTCCGCCATGCTCCTACTCAGACACCCTCCATCCCATTTTCCTGCCTTGCTCTCTCCAGAGACCTCTGCCTGACTACTGCACAAATACACACTCAGCTGGGGATAGCAGACAGAGGTGGGTGTTGCATTAGGGATTAACCTGCTGCTGAATTCATCACTGAATACCCAGGCAAGTATTCTGCAGTACATTGAAGTTCTCAACAGCCTCCTGGCTGAAACTTGAACTTCAGGGTTCATACTGTGGATGGATTTTCTGTGGTGCTCTAGTATTTGAAGTCCAAGGATGACGTATTCATAAACTCATGCAAAACTTGCATGGGCCTTAAAGTTATATGCTAATGATTCTGGTCATTAAGTGAAATAGAATCATTAATCTCTCTGGATCAAGAGCTGTGAATTAGACAACACTTGCTACAGTCATTTTACTTGTATGTCCCAAGACTCGAAGCCAAGACATTATATCCATATGTGACTGTGCCAATGCTAATAAATTTGCTTTCACGTGGCATTTAGAGATTTCTATTGAGCCTACAACCTCAATTATTAAAGTTTGAGAATATATGTGAGTTTATAAAATCCTTGTCTCCCCAGGAGTTTTAAACAGGAGCTTACATCATGACTTAGCCACAAATTAAATGGGAATTTGGGAAATAAGCAACTTTGTTTTCTTGCATATTTGACTTCACCTTTGTGTTAGTCCGCTTTTCATTTCTGTGAGCAAAATACCTGACAGGAACAACTTAGGACAGCAAAACTGTATTTTGACTCATGGTTTCAGAAGTCTTAATCCATGGTTGGCCACCTTCATCGCTGTGAGTCCAAGGTGAGGTAGGACCCCATGGCAGAAGGGCATGGCGGAGAAATGCTGCTCAGCTCACAGCAGCCCAGAAGCAGAAAGAGAGGGAGGAGCCAGACGGACAAGATGTAATCCAAAAGGACCTGTCCCCAATGACCTACTTCGAGTCACACCTGCACACCCTGCCTGCCTACAGTTGGCACCCTCTACAGTAGTCCTTTCAAATTACTAGTCCATCAACTGAATTAATCACGGATTAGCTTACAGCTGTCATGATTTCATCATTTTACCTCTGAACGTGAACACAGGAGCTTTGTGGGCACACCTCCCAACTAAACCATAGCAACCTCTGACACCAAGATGAAGATTCTGATCTTAACTGCAATGTGCAACATTAATCAAGAGTTGGATAATGCTTGAAAAATAAAAAACGAAAGATGTTACACATGCCAGGTGCCACATGGGGAAATAATATTAAGAACAAATCAATCTGGGCTTATATGAAAGCGTGTGTGGGTAGTATGAATCTACCATACATGTACACCTGTGCACATACATGTATACCTACCCTTCTTTCAAACTTTTAAAGGAATTTCAAATAAGAGTCATTTTGTACTTTTCATACCAAACATTAGGATACTTTAGCTTACTCAAGTTCTTTGGCCCCTTTTTTTTCTTGCATCATTCATTATTATTATTATTATTATTATGAGTTTGGGAAAGCTTCAAAAAAATTCTGCAAACTATAAAACCACTTGCACACACACACCAGGGCTTCTGTTGTTTTCATCAGACAATACATGTTTTTGAAACTGATCCCAGATTACCTACATTCTTTCCTTTTGTATGTCTCTAATATCTTCAGTTTAATTTTCCCTTGTATTCTCAGTCCTCGGCTCTTTTGATCTTTCAAGGTTTATAATCTGAGTCCATACTCCCAGGGAGATTCTTCTCTATTGGCTTAAGGCAGATGTCAAGGGGAATTTGTCCCTCATTGTTTCTGGTCTATTTCATATTGTTTACATGTAGACATTATGTATCTTTTTGGAGGGGACCTTCATAGGACATGAAGGCAATCTGGAAGTAGGACCGTAGACATGTCCATTTACTTACTAAATGTAATGTTTTATTCCGACTTGTGACAACAGTACACATATCTTAAATCTTAAGGGTAAATGAAGTGAAAAAGAGACTTTAAATGAGCGACACCATGTTTCAGTACCAAAAGGAATGGTGAATTTAAAGTAGCTGAATTGTTCCTGGTTGAGTCTCCATCCTGCCTTAACTCTGAGCTTTGGCCAAATCACTGGTATTGCTGGCCTGCAGCCACCTGCTCTGTGACATGGTATTAACTCACAAAGTCATCTTATGACCTTTCCTACAATTGCTGGTTCTTGGGGTGCCTCATTTCCTTCTCGCCTGGGAGGAAGGTGCTTTTAGAGTGAGCATTCATGAGATGGGACAGTGCACGCAGCACTTCCCTAAGCCCCTTGGAAAGATCATCTGTTTTCCTGGAAGAAAGTCTGAAGGGAATACACCAAATACTGACCATTATAGTCTCTGTGTGTTTATTTTTCTTGCCTTCAGTTTCCAAAGAGCACAATTACTGGAAAGTAATCACAAAGTCTAGCAAGGTGCTTTGTAATTTTTAAAGCACCTTTCCTAGGATTTTATGTGCTTAATCCATATAGAAACGTGGCACAAGTGGTATTATCTCTCCCGTTTTACAGTGGAACAAGGTGAGACCAACTTATGTGCCCAAGATCACTCAGCTAACAAATAAGGAGCCAGAACTTGAACTTGGGACCTCTGACTGCCGGACTTTCCAACACCCCAAACTCCCTTTCCTTGGAGGCCTTTCCCTAGATGGCTGCCACATCCTAGGAAGTCCGTCATCACTAGATGTTTTCGTCAACTTTTTCACTCCTGTGACTAAAAGGCCCGACCAGAACAATTGTAGGGAGGAAAGGTTTATTTGAGAACTCACAGTTTCAGAGGTCTTAATCCATAGAAGGCCAACTCCATTCCTCAGGGCTGGACATGAGGCTGAACATCATGGAGCAAGAGTGTGGCAGGGGGAAGCAGCTCACATGGTGATCAGAAAGCAGAGAGACTCCATTTGCCAGATACATAGCCATGCCCTCCATGAACCACTTCCTCCAGCCACACCCCACCTGCCTCCAGTTACCACTCAGTTAATCCCACCAGGGATTAATTCACTGATTAGGTTAATACTCCTATAACCCAATCATTTCTCCTACACCTTCTTGCATTGTCTCACGCGTGAGCTTTTGGAGACACCTCTCATCCAAACCATAACACCAGATTGAAAGGACAGCTTCTTCATATAGCTTAGGGATTGACCCTCTTTCCCTGTTCTTAAGCTGGTCTAATTTGACTAGCCATCTTGTATCACAAAGGGGTATTTCTCCCAATCACTCCAAAATTCAGAGATCCTGGGAGTTAGATGCATGATGCAGCAAAGCCTCTCCCTTGGAAGAGAGCCCAGGCCCAGGGAGGCAGGAGGGCGTTGTCTTAGTGTAGTTGGAAGATGTCCTGTGGCTTTGATCTTGTCTGAATAATCAGAACTGAGTTGATTTTTGTACTTCTTTATAAACTCCTCAGGTTTCGGCATTCCTTGGGGCCATAGACCAATCAAAAGGTTTTCTTGCAATGTGCAACAGTATTTTACATCTTTCACAGCAATCTCTGATCTGTATTTAAATTAATCTTTACAACTCTTCAAGGTAGACAAGAAAAGGGGTGGTACCCTTGTTGTACAGGTTAAAGTCTTTCAGACTGTAGGTGCCAGAGCCCGGGCATCCTCCCTGCTCCCTGCAAGCCCAGGCTGCTTTCCTTTTGGTTTTTACCCAAGATTCTTATTCATGCCATTGTTTGTATAGGTTATGGCCATTCATCCTTAAGTAGGCTGTCCTAATTACAAATCTCATTTTAAGAAAGGAAAAAACTCGGATTTATTCTGCTTCATCTTCTAGCTGTATTCTTAATGAATTGGCAGAGTGGCAAGCCAGAATTTAAGTTCTTAGCTGGTGCATTTACATGTCCAATCATTCCTTCAGCTGCCAGTTTTTTAGCGGTTACTGTACTTTCATTCATAAATGTTATTTTCATGATCTGACCCTAATCAAGCCCTTGTGAGAAGGGAGCAGGCACCCAATGAGATTTACACAAGGAATCAGAGCATCTTCATAAACAATAAAGGGAATGTTACGTTACACGTAGGTTTTGATCAGAATGTGTATAAAATTAAAGTTGTGTTGTTAGTTCTTGCTAAAGAAAAAAAGAAGCCAAGGAATAAGCTTAGATCCTTTCGTTCCTCTGAGAATTTGCACGGAGCACCTGCTACATGCCAAATGTTCTAGGTACTGAATATGAAGCTGTCAACATGGCAGACAAAAATCCCTGTTCTGTGAAGTTTCAGTTCCAGGGAGGGTGGTCGGATGGCATATCAGGTAGTGTGGGGGCTCTGGGAAAAGCTGAGCAGGTTAAGGACAGGGTCTGGGGAGAGGGAGTCAAGGAAGGCTTTGCTGGCTTTGTATCTTATCCACCTTATAACATAGAAATCTGATTTCCATCCACATTTTTTTCATGACTTACAGTTCCACAATGAATTATTTTTAACATTGTACTAAAGAAATTAAAAAAAAACAACTTTTGTAATTATACTTGTTCAATTACATTCTTCAGAGAAATGTTAGGGATTTCTAAGTCTACTATAAGTCAATGTCCCTCTATTTTGTTAGACATTGGAGTCTACATAATGCTTCATTCTTTTAAAAACAGGATCTGTAAAATAAGAGCCAAAAAGATAAAAATGGTTTAAGAATTGTTCATCTCAGAAGCTTATGTTCATGTTATTTTTGTGTGTGTATGTATTTTTTTTCCTAAAATGATGGTTTGGGCTCCAGAAGTTTGGGTGATGCTAACATTATTTTATATTTTTTACATTATTTTATAATGCCTTTGAACACTGTGGGAGGAAAAAAAATGTGCTCCTTGGCCAGGTGTCCGGGAGCCTGATATTAGCCCTAGGGTGACATCACCAGTGCCGGTCACCATGGGAACCCTGTGCTGCACCTGAGGGCCTCTCTTGGAAGGGAAAATGCACAGCTACCAACTCAGTACTAAACCAGTCTGCCTTGCTCCTCTGTTCTAGAGACTGCAGATGGTGCGCGAGTTATCAGGTGACTATTTTCTTTTCCTTTTAGATGGCAGCGCGAAGAGTGAAAAGGGGCAAATGACACAGTTCCACATGAGGCTTGGCTGTTTCCTGTACAACTTCAGACACCCCCCAAGAGCTAAGACTTTGTCTCCCACCTTTCTAGAAAACCTCCAGTTGCTAATAGATGCATCTTAAGGGGCCAATGATGAAAGCTTCATTTATTTGATCAATAACAGGCAATGACATTTGCCCTAAAGATGGAGGCATCCCCAGAGTGGATTTGAGGAGTTCAAGCCACCTCACCTCTGCCCAGGCCTATCCCCACAACAGTGTGGCTCTTTCCAGTATAGTGCATCACATATCAAAATGTTGAGGGTACAACTCTTTTTCACGGTCATTTCTTAGGCCTCTGACCACATCGGCTTGTTTCACTTGGGTCAGATCAGCATGTTTAGGTGTGTACGTGGTGATGGAAACACTGGATTCTACACTAGGAGCACTAGCAAACCAGGTTTCAACCCTTTCTTTAAATACTTACCCAAAACCTGACCTTTCCTTACTCCTTACCAACTTGGCAGCTTTTGGTTCAGAACAATATCTAAACATGTGCATTTTATGATGGCTTAGAGTTATGGAGTCATAAACATTGCTTCATTTTTAAAAGATTTGTTTGGTATGTGTATTATTATTTTCTTAGAGCAAGGGCATAGGATATGAGAGAAAGAGAGAAGTCAATGCCAAAAAGTAATTTAGTGGGAAATTCTAGTGCCTAGTGAATGAGTTTCAGGAGGAGGGGGTGGGGTGTGAAAACGTGTCTGGGGGTTCAAGCAGGCTCATTCACTAGATGTGCAGAAGGAATGGGGTTGCTGCGGTTCAGTTCATCTTCCTGTGTTCTAGTGGGACCCCTAACCTCTTTTGCAGGAAATAATTCTTTTCTGAATTTCTGACTCCATCAGTTTAGTTGAATCTAGTCTGGCAAGGAGTCTATAATTTTTCAATGCCTCCTTTCATATGTTGAAAATTTTCCGTTCACCTCAAGGAACTTTTAACATTCCTGGGCTTCCATAGTTGAGAAGCAATTTTCCTCTCCAGAACCCCAGCTCCAGAAAGTCAACGTAGAATTCTGGCTTCCAGGAGGGGGCGCTCTATAAAAAGAGCAGCTTGAAACCCAGGCTGTTTAGGGTAAGGATCAAGAACCTGATGTGTGGTTCTGCACATAGCTGAGGAGTTTAAAATGTGGCTTTTCCCACCCTCTTCTTGTACAGTCCATACACTGTCATTGGAGGTCAGTGTACATTTTGGCCCAAAGCAATTGCCAACTCCACGGTGCTCCGGCTTAGTAGGTTCTGTGTCTGAGCAAGTCATTTATCCTCTCAGAACTTTATCCCAGGGACAGAAAGCCTCCTAATATAATAGCTGTCTGATGCAGGTGGACCCCTGCCCTTATCTCTCCTTCCTCTGGAGAGACTTACTGCTGGTAGATTTCTGGATGGACTCCATGGTCCCCGAAGTATAAGGCTCCCCCAGTTTCTGAAAGACATCTCTTTCTACCACTGTCTTCACTTACCAACCATGTGTTTGACCCTCAGCTTCTGTGCCTTCCTCCCCTCTCCCCAGTCTCTCTTATTGTTTCCATGCACACACCCCAAAGCCACTGAACCTGACGATGCCCAGGTGGTCACTAGAAGCCCTGCTCTTTTACTTGAGCCCCAAGTTCACATTCCATTGAACTTTGAAAAACTACCAACACTTCAAATTTAACACAATTAAAATGACAAAAATTTGTGTCATTTTTTTTTCCATTGGAGAAGTAATTCATGACGCATTGCAACTAAAAGAAAAAGCAAAAGGGACCCTACCTCTTACCAGCACTGCTCAGGCCCCTGTTGCTAACTGCATTCTTGGCCCTAGATCAGGTTCTTTTCTTAGCTACCCAATCCAATGTCCATTGTCTGTCCTTCTTCTAACTAGCAGTACTAGAGTTACTGCGTCTGCAATTCACTTTGTCATTTTATTTCAGAATCAAATCCTATTGAGTCGTCCTTCAGAAATGTCTCGTGGGAAAATTAAAATTATAACAGATATAAAACCCTAGCCCTCTCTCAAGTCCTTTCCTCTCCACGCCCACTGCCTCCAAAAGGAAGCCACTCCAGCTGGATGGCCAGCTCCCTGGAGTGCAGAGACCATATGGCTTGGGTCTCAAATAGAGCCTTGCCCACAGCGATGAGCACGCGGTGTGGGCCCCACGCTCAGAGCGTGAGTCACGATGGACACAGCCAGATCCTCTTTCCCACAACTTGTCAAGGACTTTTAGAAAGCAGTCGTGCTCAGAGCTAGAGAGGAAGTGGGAAACGGGCACTGCCGGCCAGGCTATAAAAAGGCACAACTTCTGGAGGCCAACTTGGAAATCAGTGTCAACAGCCTGGAGAGTCTGCTCCCCCGAGCCTCAGCAATACCCACTGCTAAAAGAACAGTCTCAGGAAGAATCATAAATGTGTGCAAAGAGTGAGCTACAAGAACGTTCATCGTGGGATTGTTAAAATAGCAAATAATGGGGAGGAACAACCCTGAAATGGGAGGGCTGAGAAAATTTGTGTTTAAAATTCAGTTCGGAAAATACAAGGACCCTCCTCTCCCCTTTGTCTCCCTTCATTCCTTCTCTTTCTTCCTTCCTCTTTCTTGCTGTGTCTCTTTCCCTCCCTCTTTTAGCAATTTTCTATGATAAACATGTATTACTATTGTATTGATACAAAAACAATCTTAAAATATGACTATTCTAAGTCACACCATTAGTTCCTTAAAATTTTTTCTCTCTTACGATTGTAATCTTTTAAAAAGGGTTGTGTCTCATTTAGTAAGTTTTTTTTGAGAATCGTGGTACATATATTTCACTATTCTATGCTTTGTCTTCAAGTGGGTGATTAGTAAATAATAAAAGGATGCTTAGCTACCAATAATCAAATAGTGGTTCTTCTTCCATCCCCATACCTTCAAAGGTTTCAGATACCTACTGTGTGATTCCCTGATCTCTTCCCCCTTATCTAGTCAAAAATATATGATTTGTTTTTAATGGTGTGTTTTGGGACATGAACATGGATGCTGAAATCAATTAATTTTGCTTTGAAGGTCTCCTTAGAGCCCTAGAAATAATTGCAGATACTCTAGGGAATATCACAACCAGGCCTGAGAGTGACTATTCTGATCCACAAAACTGAGGAGACAGGAAAACATACAACCAACTGAGGAGGGCACAAAAAGAGAATGTTTCAAATTAGCTCATGATCAGCTTTTATAGTTTTCCCCTTAGCAGACAGTAACTACTAGTCAGCTTTCTGTCGCTGTGACACAATAGCTGAGATAAGCACCTTAGAAGAAAGATAGGTTCATTTTGGTTTGTAGTTTCAGAGGTTTTGGTCCATGGTCACTTTGGTCTTATTGCTTTGGGCCTGTGATGGCACAGTACATCATGGTGGAGGTGTGAGGCTGAGGAGGCCTGTTCATGAGAGAGAAAGACAGGAAGCAGCTTGAAGTACACAGACACCACTGATCTAACTTCTTTCCACTAGGCCCCATCCCATAAAGGCTCCATCACCTCCCAATTGCACCACAGGCCAAGCCACTAAAACGTGGGTCTTGGGGGGACATTCCAGGCCCAAACCATAACCTTATCCAAAGTGCTCAACTTCATAGCAAGAACTTTAGTTTCAATTCCTAAGCACTAGTAGTCGATTTTTCCAAAAAAGTTTATTGAAATTTATCAAGATGGAGCGTTGGTGGTTTTGAAGTTGTCTAGGCCACTTCTAGAATTCTGTAAAATTATGGGATCCTATCTTAGTGTCTCATTCCACCCTCATCCTTTTCCTGATTTGATAACTTAATGAAGGAGATTATAGAACTTTATTATTGCTGAGGCATTTTTAGGAGACCAAGACACGTTTTTCTTTGTATCATTATTGCCAAAAGGCCAGGTAGCATTAAGTATCCTGTGAAAAGGCAGAGGGGCGATGGCAGAGTCCGTGGGCTGTGCTAAATTCAATAAAGTTCTTTCCTGATTGACTTTGGAGCACAAATCTTAACAGACACTATAAAACTCCTAGAAATGCCCACTCTTTTCAGCATCCGTCGTCACCATGTTTTACTACTGAATCCTTTGTCCCTTTAAGTGTCTTGATAAACCGATGTTCTATAACCCTTTGGGGACCTCCCTGGCACCTCCCTTGCATACATGCTAGCCCAAGTGATAGTCACAATATTTAGAATAGCTTTTTATCAACAGCACAGCACAGGACAAACCAGTCTGTCATTGCACCCTTGACCTCCCCTTCATGGGACTATCTGAGACATTCTTCTATTTGTAGGTCTAACAATTAGATGAATGTTTATCTCCCAGTTACACAGAGATTTGTGAAGGTGGGGTCCATTTTAAAGTCCTTTTTTTGCAGATGATTATCATGGCAGGCCAGGGGTAGGATCCTTAGAAAGGTCTGCTTGCAAAGTTGGTCTTCAGCTGGCGTCTGGTAAACAGTTCCTCACACTGAAATGAAATACTGATAAGATCAGAGTGACTCTCTGTACCCTTCCTGTTGGGATAAGCAGCATGGTTTATGCTGACCATGTGCTTTCCTTCTGGGGTCTAAAATTTTGGTACAAGGCAAACAGAGAGTGCCTACAACCAGCAGCCCCCAAAATGGCCTTAGGCATGGAGTCTACAATGGGCTTCCCTGGGCAGAAGCATCACAGGCATGACACTGAATTGTCACTCACCTACAGGCACTCTGCCTGGTCCTCACGGGAGGGAGAGAGCATAAGGAAGCCTGTGCATGGATTCCCCAGACACTGCCCCAGTCCTTTTCCCATCTGGCTAGGCATCCCCACCGCACCACTGGAATTAATTTTAGCTGTGACTTTGTATTGCAACTCCTTATGGCACATGCTTGGCGATGGGAGTGTCTTGAGGACCCTCCACAGACCACATGTCCCCACCACCATGCCCAGCATTTGGCATTTAGTAAGTGGCTTACTACATGTTTTCTGAAATGGAAATGACTCAGAGAGCGAGGACCAAATCTGTCCTCTGAGAAATTCTCAAGCAAACCAAGAAGTGCCATAACGCATCGACGACATCCTGAGTTCCCCAAAGGAGAATGTACATCCTCTGGAAAGGGCGGAGTTGAAATATGATTCTGAAAATTTAGCTCAGGCAAAGCCTTTCTCGTGAAGATGGACTTCCTGTCTTTGAAGGGGCAGCGGGAAGAGTAGAGCTGGCGCTTCACTGGTGTGGAGGCCACTTCCCCAGCTTGCCGTCACCTCCCTCCATACCATGTGTTGGCACTGTTGGTCAACTTGGTCACCGAGAGTGACACTTCAGTCTGGGTGATGAGGGCAAAGAGAGCAAGTGCTTCTCCACACGGCTGCACATTGGGAAGGGTCTGGAAAACTTGAGGAGATCCCAATGCGGGGGCCCACCCCTAGACATGCCGCCATCACTGGTTTGAGGGGTGGTCCAGATGTTCATTGGCATTCCCTCCTGACACCAACGCCACCCTTTCCTCCCCCACCCCATCTTTGACCATCAGACTTCACAAGGTGAGGTCCACCCTTCCACCAAGCCCAGTTCATTCTTACTTTCTAAATGCTTCATAAAATTTCAATTTTCTAGTTTCCGAGTGTTAAGGTTTGGATATGAGTTGTGGCCCCAAAAATGTCATGTGTTAATGTGGCATGTTCAGAGCTGAAATGATTAGATCATGAGAGTTGAAGCCTGATCCGTGAATTAGTCCAGTTGATGGATTAATAGATCAAAAGGACGACTCTACAAAGCGGTAACTGTAGGCTGGTGGGCATGGGGGTGTGACCTTGGAGGTTATATATGCTCCTCATGCACGTGCGCGTTCTCTCTCTCTCTCTCTCTCTCTCTCTCTCTCTCTCTCTCTCTCCCCTTCTTCTCTGTCATGAGTTGAGCAGCTTTCCTCTGCCATGACCTTCTGCTACGAATTTTGCCTCACCTCAGACCCAGAGCAGTGGAGCCAGCTGAACATAAACTATACCTCTGCAAACAAGAGCCCAAAATAAACATGATCCTCCTCTAAGTTGTTCTTGTCGGGTGTTTTGTTCCCAGAGATAATGGGCCGACTGACACACCTAGTTCACAGTCAGAAAGCAGGCACCCTGTTCTGCACCCTGTTCCTCAACTGCCTAAGAAGACCGGAGCAACTGGGATAAGCTCAAAGTCACACTCCAGGACATCACTGTGGTATAGAACAGACCTCAATGACCAATCGTCTACCTTATCAGTTGACCATTATCAGTTGACTTGGAAAATATACACTTCACTTTCATATAAAACAAAGTTAGTTGATTTATTTTGAATATTTGGTAATGGCTGGTTGTCATGACAAGGATGCATGTCATCTACTCTGAAGGGGAAGCCCTCTCTACCAGCGAAGGTAAATCCATTCATCTGCCAGAGTTGCTGGGTGTTGACAGGCAGGGCTCCATGGAGAGGGTGGACCTAGGCTGGAGCACATGGAGGTGCCACCTAAGACAAGGCCAAGGAAGGGAAGAGAAGGAACAGTCTGTTCACATCCCGCCTTCCTGTCCCTCAGAGTCAGAAGCAGTGAGAATTCAGACAGGAGGCCTCCTCGGCTATTTGGGTTTAGAGAATCTCAATGGGATTTATTTTCAACTTTTCTCTACCTGGTGCTGGAGTCTAAAGGTATCATGAAAATTCCAATTTAAATTGGGTTAGAACTACAAGAGCTGGCAAAGAAGCCAGCAGGGACACACCCTGGAAGGGCAGCAATTATATGGGGCTCTGGGGCTGGACAAGTCCAGGCAGGACAAGTGCAAAGTCAGGAGATTTCTTTTACCCAGGAGAGAAGACAGGCATCAGCTTCCCAAGCCAATCAAGTTTTGGCCTTTGTTAACAAGCGGACCAGGGTCAGCTTATCACTAAATGCAAACTAATCAGTTTTCTGCTCATTTATTTTCTCAGTTACCGCTTTTCAACACACATGTGTATCTTTCCAATGAATAAAGACTCATAAAAAGGGTGGCGTTGTTTATGACTATAGCAGAGTGGCCCCCACTTTCCTTTGCCAACAGGTTTATAAGGGCCAAGGAAGTTCAAAAGGTAAAAAGAATTTCCAAGCAATGTAGTTTTGGCATGCTTTTTTACAACTTTTTTTTTAAATAGGAAGGCTATTTGCGTTGGCTTCATTACTAAGCATGACAAGTGGTAAATTGTAACACCTTATTTTTTTTAAAGTGAACGAAAGTACCCATGGGTGTTTTTGTTTGTTTGTTTGTTTCAAGGAAATGATCTGGGTAAAGATTCCTTGGCTCTTCAAAGGTATCAATGCGGTCTATTTAAAAAATGAAAAATAGTTTGTCTGCAATTATTTTATTAAAGTTTTAGTAAACAAATATCCTCCTATTTGGAGTGTGGTTTCCAGAGCGCTGTCCTGAGCAGGCTGAACGCAGTCACCCTTAGCAGAGCCTGGATCTGATTACCAGGAAGTTGTAAAAGAGTGATCCAGTCCTTTTAATTACTTCTCCTCTTTCTATTCCAAGACCCTTAACTTCTCCCCGAGCCAAGAATTCCAAGTCTAAATTCCACCACGAGGGATTCATCTCTTGGAGTTAAACCTTGGGTTGTCCACTTTGCCTTACGTCTTTTGCAATCCTCTCATTAAACCCATGCAATGGGAAAATGAGGTCCAGAGGAATTAGATGAGTTGCTCAAGTGATAGGCAAAGACAATAGCTCGACCCATGATCGGAGGCTAAATTGACATGTTGAGTATTAGAAAGCCTGGTGTTAAAATAATTGTCATGAAGATGGGTGGAAGGCAGGGGGACAGAGGGCAGTGATGGCTAGAAACATGAACACTGCTGGTGGGTTTCAGGCAAGGAGGGGCCTGCACACCTCTGCATGTTCCTCTGGGAAAGAACTCTCAGCTCCAGACCCAGAAAGACCAGGATTTCAATTCTGGCTCTGCCATCTTGAGTACGTCCTTTAATCTCTTTGCACATGAGATGTCTCCCCAAAGCTTCAGAAGGAGAAATGATTAGATTATGAGAGCCAGAACCTAATCAGCCCATCCCACTTTGAATGGACTAACTGGGTGGTAATTCTAGGTAGGTGAGGTGCGGCTGGAGGAAGTGAGGTCACTGGGGGTGTGCCCTTGGCCTGTACTCCTGGCTCCACCCTCTCTCTCTGCTTCCTGGCCACCAGAGCAGAGCAACTTTCCTCCACTGCACCCTTCTGCTGGGATGTTCTGCCTCATCTTTGGCTTACAGCAACAGAGTCAGCTGACCATGGACTGAGGTCTATTTAACTGGGAGCCAAAGTAAACTTTTCCTTCTCTAAGTGATTCTTGTCAGGTGTTTTCGTCAGAGCAATGAAAAGCTAACTAATACACTCTTAGAGACATTTTCTATGATCCTAAAATGGAGCTCATAATAACCCCTATCTTCCAAGATTATGGACAGAACCAGGCACATAGTAATTGCTCAATTCAAGTTACTTCTCTTTCTATTCCAAGGCCCTTAACTTCTCCCCAAGCCAAGAATTCCAAACCTAAATTCCACCACCAGGGATTCATCTCTTAGAGTTAAACCTGGGGTTGTCCACTTTGCCTTAAGTCTTTAGCAATCCTCTCATTAAACCCATGCAATGGGAAAATGAGGTCCAGAGGAAATAGATAGTTGCTCAAGTGATAGGCAAAGACAGTACCTCGAACACAGTAAATCCATCCAAAATATCCATATGCTCTGGAAGGTGAATCCCATATTGTTTTCCTATACAAGATTTTTGAAATCAGCTGCCTCCAGCCCTTTAGACTATGCACACTGAAATTTAAAAATGTTCACACCCATGTTTCTGTTTGTAAATGGATGTAGTAAGTCTGTCCTTCCCCTTCTCTTCCTTGAGATTTTTTAAAGATGAAATGAAAATAAAAAATTTCATTTTTGGCAAAACTAGGAGGCAGTTAAAAACCACAAACAACAACTAGAAACACAAAGCAGGGAGCACTGAGGAGACAGAAGAAGGGAGGTCATGTGGCTGCAGAATCACACCATGTCAGCAAATGCACACTTGTAAACAGTGAGTGGGGAGGCAAGGAGATGATTCTAAGCCCCACGTTTACACCAGAGAGCGCAGCATACCAGCCAGGATAGCAAGAACTCCCCGGCGCCCAATTCCGTCATGAAAAGCAGAGATGATGGGATATAAATATTGCTGACACCAAGATGAAATCATTTTTGTTGGACCCAGACAAAACTGGAGCCGGGAAATGAAGGAGGAGAGTTCCTGCCTGCCTGTCTGAGATAATGATTATCTCAAGGACGTTCTAAACCCCACGAGAAATTCTTACACATTCTATACACACCCCATGTTTTGCACGCCTCGCACGTCTGCACAGATTTCTGTAACAGAATTTATCTTTAATATTCTTTAAGACTGCAGCAATCCAGATAAAACGTCCTTGACAGAATACTGGTCCAAGAATGGCAACTCCACCAATAAGCTGAAGCCAAGTTCTTTATATATATAAATGTACAAAATATATGTGAAATGCATATTAAAACATTATATAAAATTTATATGAAATACCCAACACCTACTATGACATCTACAACACTGATTACCACAAAAACAAATGGTGGGGGCTGGGGCGGTAGCTCAGTAGTAGAGCCCTTGCCACGCACGTGTGAGGCACTGGGTTTGATCCTCAGCACCACATAAAAATAAAGAAAGAAAGACATTGTATCCATACAACTAAAAATATATTTTTAAAAAATTAAAAAAAGAAAAACCAAATGGTGGGATCAGCAATCGCCAAAGCTAATGCCAACTTCTGCTTCAAGTCTCCAAGTCCTTTGGCTGCTGTATCAAAGCAGCTTACTTGACTTTCTTTCTTTTTGCTAATACAAACCTCCTCTAGCCCCTACCTCCTTGAGTGTGCAAGTAGTTTACAGCGACATGTGTGTTCCCATTGCAATGCACTCCCATATAAACTTATGGATCTTTGGAGAATCTCACTCTGTTATTTAGTTTGATGGTGTTAAAAAAAAAAGTTACATGTACATACCACATTTGCAGGGAAGGTTCTATCTCCGTGCCAGCAAGAAAGAAGAGACATTGCTTTTGTGGAACTTCATAGGTTCCCCTCTGTACTGATAAGGGAGAAATAGACCGAAAACTCACATGCAAAACTTGGTTCACAAAGAAAATTCCTAGATGTGCTCCTGCAAATATCTACCCATCCCCACTCCAAACCTTGACTGCCTCAAAAGTGAGAAATCAAAAAGTGCCAACTCAATTTGTTTCAAAGATGCAAGACATTAAAAAAGAAAAAATTCAGGAAAAATGGTAGATAAAATATGGCCAGAAAGCAGTTGGAAATGGAGTATTTTACTGCAAACACACAGTATTTAATGACACTGTGACCTCTAAAATGCTTGAGCACAAAGCAGAGGTGTAGGAGTCCGTGGAAGCAATAGAAAGGCAAGAGATGAGATTGGAACTAGTGAGGTTGCAGAGTAGACATGGGAGAAAAAGTAAGCCATCAAAGAAATAAGCATGCAATTAAAGGTGTGAGGGAGGAAGGGATGATAAGGAAAGCACAGAGCTGTGTGAGCGGGCAGGGCTGAATCAGTTCAGGACTGACTGACCATCTCTCTCCACATTGACTTTAAACATGGCTAGCTTGGGCTTCCTCATGAAACGATGGTGTCAGGGGGTCAGACTCCTTTCCTAACACCTTGCTGCACCATGAGCAAGTGTGCCCAGTGGCTGGGGGAGGAAACAACCACTCCTTGTGCCTGAACTGGCACAGCCTCTCACTCGCATTGGATTCTGGAGGTTGAACTAACCACTAAGGTTGGTGCACACTCAAGGGAGGGGAACTAGGGGAACTAGAACCTACCTGTCAAAAAGAAGAGGAGCGGGCTGGGGATGTGGCTCAAGCGGTAGCGCGCTCGCCTGGCATGCGTGTGGCCCAGGTTCGATCCTCAGCACCACATACCAACAAAGATGTTGTGTCCGCCGAAAACTAGAAAATAAATTCTCTCTCTCTCCCTCTCTCTCTCACACTCTCTCTTTAAAAAAAAAAAAAAGAAAGAAAGAAGAAGAAGAAGAGGAGCTAAGAATTGGAAGCCATATTTCTTGTAGCATAGAATGCAAAAATACACAGTTAAAAAAAGAACAAGGAAGATCTCTACACACTAACATGGAGAAAGTGAGACTTTATTATTAAATGAAAACAGTTGAGTGCAGAACCATACAAACAATCAAGTAAGGGAGCCGCCCCCTCCCATCCTGTAGTTTCTCATTCCTCAGCTTCAGTTACCCAGAGTCAATTGTGGTTCAAAAATATTTAATAGAGGGGCTGGGGTGTTGGCTCAGTGGTAGAGTGCTTGCATAGCATGTGTGAGGTACTGGGTTCGATTCTCAGCACCACACATAGATAAATGAATAAAGGTCCATCAACAACTAAAAAATAAATTTAAAAAATTATTCAATGGAAAAATTTCAGAAGTAAATAGCTTCTAAGTTTGTTTGTTTGATACCAGGGATTGCACCCAGGGGTGATTAACCACTGAGCAACATCCCCACTCCTTTTTAGTATTTTATTTTGAGACAGGGTCTCACTTAGTTGCTGAGGCTGGCTTTGAACTTGCAATTCTCCTGCCTCAGCCTCCTGAGCCTCTGGAATTACAGGCATACGTCATTGCGTCCTGCAGTTTATAAGTTTTAAACGCCATGCTATTCTGAGTAGCCCAATGAAATATCTCACCATTCTGCCCTGTCCTGCCAGGGACATGAGTCACTCTCTTGTCCAGTGTATCCATGCTATATACATTACCCACCCATTAGTCACTTAGTAGTCATTTTAGTTATCATGTCTACTCTTGCAGTATCACAATGCTTGTGTTCAAGTAGCCCTTATTTTACTTAATAACAGCCTGAAAGGATCATGATGTCAATTCAGATATACCAAAGAGAAGCTATGAATGCTTCTTTTAAGTGAAAAGGTATGTATGTATAGGAAAAATCAAAGTATGCATAAGTGTCTGTACTAGCCATGGTTCAGCATCCGCTGAGGATATTGAAATGTATCTGTCATGGATAAAGGGGTAACCACTATATCTTTTGAGTAAGAAAAGTAGAAATGGGGAATAAGAATACCTATGTATGTCTTAATTTCTATTTTCATAATGAAAATATGAGCAAATCTATTAAGATTATTATTGCCAGTGAACAATGGCGAATAGGATGAGGGTAGGAGTGAGAACACTTAATATGTGCCCTTTTAATCTTTTCATCTTTTAAAATGAATTGAATAAAGAAAATATTTGCATCTTAAAAAACCCAAAGATTCTCCAACTTGCTCATTTCCTCAGGGTGATGAAGTTATTTGGAGAAGTAATGCTGGGTCCTGTTTTTACAATTTCACTGGTTTCCAAGGAATCTTACATTTTTCAACCAGAGTAATAAAAATTAGCCTAGAAAACAGTCCATTTGGTCATATGTTTAGTTACAGCTAATGGCCCCACTGGTAATATGGCCTGTAAATTAATTGCCATATTTGTGTTTGCCTGAGGGCATGGAAAGGAATTTATGTCCCTTTATTGTCAAATCAAAATTACCATTTAACATGCAATTTAAAATGTTGAAAGTGTCAAAACAGAAGATAAGCCAGTGGTGTGCTGTCTCATGAAATCTATTTATTAAATATTCAAGAGTTCTGCAAGCCATTTGTTAAACCACTGGTAACTTAAAAATCAGCCATGGTGGCAGACGCAAGTACATAAACAAAATAATTTCAGGTTGTGATACGTGCATTGCATGGAAAACACTGCAGAGAGAATGAGAGGGGAGTGCTCACATATACCATGTGATCAGGCAATGTGGCATTAGAAAGTTGCACCGACTTCAGTGAGATTGAGATTGTCTACTTTTTCTACTTCTATGCAGACATGGACGCCATTAGGCTTTATTGCTGTTATATGTGCAAGGCACCCAGTGCTTTGCCAGCATTACCTCACTGATAACCACAACTTTTTGAAACTATGTTGTTTTCCCTGATACAGGGATAACACTGAGGGGCCAAAGGTAGAAAATGGTTTGCAGAAGCCAAAGAGCTGCAGAGCCAAACTCTATACCCCGTGGTTTGGCTCCAGTGCTACTCATTTCTGCATCATGTTGAAAAACCATCACAGAGAAGCATGAAGAAGAAAAGTAATATTATTCATGATTCTAGCTCCACTGTTCACTTTTTAATCTAAATCAGAGGCTTTCTACCATTTCTCCACCCAAATCCATCTAAGCCCTGTGACTCACTTGCATGACTAACTGTGATACTCTGAAATGATGTTCTCAGGATGTGAAGGGTACATTCTGCAAAATCCCATGTGTGTTTTTATATGTGCTGTCTACTGACTGATTTTATTCTTCTAATAAAAGGAATGGTTTTTCAGAGTTCACAATGCCCATGACCAGGTATGGGTTTGATATGCTTTTTATTGGAATGACGAATGGAAACCTTTCCTGCTGTGTTGCAAAACTAATGATTTATCTGGACCCTCTCTTGCAGACATGTGCTTTACTTTTCTTAAGATGCTGAGGTTTCATGGTGATATGCACACACAATCACCTATATAGTCAAAGTACCTATATTACTCAAGAGGCTGGTTACTATTAAAATACACACACACACACACACACACACACACACACACACACACACACTTGAAGAGCTGGATAAGTTTTGATTTTGTAAATCACATTCACACTGGAAAACATCACAACGACAAGATCATTAAAATAGTATTTTCAAATAAATGTGCCAAAGAAAAAAGAGAAAACAATTCATTTTTTTTAAAGAGAGAGAGAGAGAGAGAGAGAGAGAGAGACAGAGAATTTTAATATTTATTTTTTAGTTTTCGGCGGACACAACATCTTTGTTTTTGAATATGATGCTGAGGATCGAACCCGGGCCGCATGCATGCCAGGCGAGCGCGTTACCGCTTGAGCCACATCCCCAGCCCAACAATTCATTTTTAATCAAAAATTTAAAAAATTTTAATATTATTACTTGTTGGTCAAAAAACTTTTGGATGATTTTCCAAATGTTTAAGTGACAAATGATTCAGTGTGTGTGTGAGTTTCTGATCTTTATTAATCACACACAAATTAGTTGTCACCTTGGGTTTTGTAGAATTAATAAGTCATCTCCCTGCAGTTGTACAGTTTGAACTTCAAAAAGGCGATTTTTTAAATCCAGAAAAGGGTTAGAGATAGCTCTGTAAAATGATTTTTAAATCAAATGCTCACTTAAAAATATTTTTTTGAAAAAATTGAAACAAAAAAAATTTATTATCTTTTGATGTGTAAATAACTTGTAATAAAGATACTAAACAAAGTTATTTGTGGAGAGATATGGTATGCTAATAATTGATCATGGCCATTAACCGACTGAATGACATTAGCTATATAATTTGAGGGCTATTGATTTCAATTTTAGTTCTTCCTGATTTTTAAATGTCAATCACTTTAGAAGTTGGTTTTCCCATTTTCTTCTCTCCAATTTGTTCTCTCTTCATCTTTGGCAGTGAGTAGCTGTGGGACAAAAGTGGTCTCAGCTGGGCAACAAGAGGCCACATGATGATGTTCCTGTTTCTTTCCTAAGCCCCCCAGTGATCCATGAGTGACCTAAGCCCTCACAGGACACTTTAATAATATTTTAGAATTTGCAATGCAAGCTTATTATACTAATATTTTCAAACCAATGTGTTCTGGACCGATCTCTTGTGTCACTGATCTTTTCAATCCTTTTTAATAAAGGGATTTATTGAGAAGGAAGGGAAGTTCGGACTTGCCCTCCAAAAGTTCAATAATTGAGTCAGTAGAAATAAAATGACAATAAACCGATTAATAGGAGAAAAGGTCTACAAATTTATTAACATGTGCATGAGCCACATAAAATATGAGACTCAAAGAAAGGCCAGATGGTTGAAGCTTAAATACCCTCTTCCCAGGCCAGAGGAAACTGGGGCACCGTAGGCTATTATAGAGGGATGGGGTGAATCATTTTTAGGGGAGATTGTGTGCCCAAAAAATAGACAATGGCCTGGGACAAAGTTCCTCTGTGGTGGTTGATTTGGTCTCTTTTTTCTGTGATAGGATTTTAATCTTCCTTGGTAATGAAATTTCAGTAAGAAGATTGAAGGCAATCGTATTCTTCTTTAATTGTCTCCTCTTTAAGAAGATAAGGTCACTTCAGAGAAAGGCATCTGCTTTTAATTTAAAATAATCAGCATACCCATGCATGGTATTTTGGGGTATCATTTTCTGAGCCCTAGAAGGACACTTTAATCATTCTTTAAAATTTACAATGCAGGCTTATTATTACTAATGTTGTCAAGCCAATGCATTCAGTAGAGATTTTAAAAAGTAAAGCAAATTCCTTCCTAACTAGAAACTATTTTTTTTTAAAGTAAGACAAATCTGATGTTGTAAAAGGTGTTAAATCTCCTCAAATGTTTCTCTGCCATTGATAAGATAAAGTAAGTCTCACGGGAGGGTATTGTAGATATGATTTGTTTTTTTGTCCCTAGCAAATGAGTAGATCTTTTGCTCCTGGTACCTTTAACTTTGTTTGACTAATGCATTCACTCTACAAAGGGGCCTGGTGAACTTTTAAAATCACACTTCTTCATCTGAGAAAAGATTACAGATTCCTATAAACCTATTTTATTATATGCTCAGTTTAAAAAATACTTTCTCTGAGAGATACAGTGTCTTCCTTTTTTTTCCCCCCTCAAATCTAACTGGCCTCAGCTTTGGTGAAGCCCAAGTAGGAGACTCAGTGGCGAACCCCAGGGACTGCTGAAATCCAAACAGAAAAAGTCTGCTCCCTGCGAATTTCCTCCATGACACAAGAGAGCAACCACCAGTAGTTAGGGACACTTTGATTTTGGGTAAAAGTTAAACTCAGTTTGGGACACATTAAGGAACGGATCTTATAGTATGGTTCAGGCTCCAAACTAACCAATTGTTTAAACAAAAATTGGGGTAATTTAGGGAAAACGTTTGAACTCTTCTTTAGGTTTCTCCTGGTTAGTTCACTCCGGTGATCTGTGTGAGGTGCTTCAAAAAGGGTGTGCAAGTCAGTAGGTGTCTTTCTTCCTACTCTCCGATGGAACATCAGATGGGGCTCCAGCCAGTGGTCGAGAGCCAAGGCCAGAATTGAGCAGGACTAGGTCTGAAGGTCAGTTCTTCCACTTACCCCCGAGCCTCAATTTTTCCCCTGTGAAATGTGGATAATAACTACCTACTCCACTCTCACAGGACTGTGGAAGGCCAGTGTAGAGAGTACTTAGCTGGGCACTTGACACCTAAGAGTGTCAATTAATAGTAGTCACAGTGAAGGGCTGGGGTATGGCTCAGTGACCGAGCTTGCCTAGCATGCATGAGGTTCTGGGCTTCAACCCGGCACCAGAAATAAGTAGCCCATGGGGATATATCACCAGGGGTAGTAGAGACCACTAATCTATACAGATCACTAACGAGAGCACCAAATATAGACATGAGGCGCTCCATCTAGTACCTGCTAGCATCCTTCCTATCCTCACACCTGGTGGGGCCCCTGTGTGTGTGGGGGTGACAGTTTGTATTTGGAGCCCAGAAAGCAGATGCCCAGAGCCGCCGCTGCCTCTGTTTCAATGCACATTGTAATCGTTTTCCTCATGCCGGCTTTACCAGGATGAGCTAAGTGGCTGGTTGACATATCATTATCACATTCTGAAGTTGAATAGCCACAGGATCTATGAACTCTCATCACACAGTTAATTATTCCTGAATTTTTCCATGGCTCTTGAAACATATTCTATTTATTTAACGGTCCCTCGGGAACACCGGGTGCCTTTGTCCCTGAGACAAGACCAGTGGTGTAAAACCTCTGCATCTGTCAGATTTCTCCATGTGGCACATAATTGCCTGATTTCCATTTGAAAGTGCAGCCCTGACATTAAAACCACATAGACCCACCGATGGTAACAATGGCTTCCTGACACCTACAAGAGGGAAGTGGCAGTGGGATGGAGGGGGGCATAATGGGGGAACAGACACTTAGGCCAAATGAACACCCGCCTTCACAGGGACCAGGTCTGAATTTACAGCTGCAGATGCAGTGTGTCTCAGGAACAAACAAACAAAAACAAAACAAAACAAAAGAAAGAAAGAAAGAAAAAGAACCCAGAGATTAGCATCAGCATGAGCCTGGTGGAGCCAGATGGCTCTCTGCAGAGCAAGCTGGTGTCACCCCGGCTCAGAGGGGAGAGAAATGATCTCATTCCTCAGCCACCAGTGATTCTCCTTCTTCCTCTCACACACAACTTGAGCTGAGGGAAAGTTGGGAAAGAGAGAAAAGGTGAAAAAAAGAAGGGGAGACCAGCTGGCTGTAGAGAATGAGTCGCAGCCCCAAGGAGGGAGGAAAACGCCCCGTGGGAGAGAGGAGTCAGCAGGCAAGGGCCATGAACTTTCCTCCACGACCCCAGAGTCATCCAGGGGGCTTGGGGTGCAAGAGGTCGCGAGGAGGGCAGGGGCTGGCTGAGAAGCCCTGGGATTAAGCTCTGTCCCCCACTGGGGAGGGACGTGGACAGGGTCTTCAAGTTCTTCCCAATGAAAGTGTCCACTTCCCTCTGCTAGCGGCATGCAAGTTGTCAGCCTTTGGCCTGTAGATCAGCTTGGATATGCGGTGTCCCCAGACAGGTGCCCTGAGGCGGAAGAAGTTGGAGGCACCCAAGTGAGGAGGGTCCCAGGACAAAAGTGAGCCTGGCAGGTAGTAGGCGGGGAGGGCTCCTCTCCTGGGACGTTCTGAGCCTGGGAGGGGCTCCCCCTGGAGTCACACTGCCCACCTGCCTAACAAAGCACTCGCTGCTCCTCAATAAGTCTGTGATTCTGAGTGACAGCCCAACATCCAGCGGATGGTCGTCAGAAAGACCACCAGGTGCTGGAGTTAGAGCATGACATTTGTGGATGTGCGCAGAGGTGCCAGCATCCCATGAGCTAATGTTGTTTAGGCACCGGGTGTGGGTACAGAGGGCTGGTGAGGTCTCCCTCCTGAGAGGCCGATCCAAGAAAGAAGGCAGGTGCTCTGGGGAGTACCAGGGCTCTGGGAGCACTGGACTCGGTTTCCAGAGTACCTGAAATTTGTCTCCAGCAGGATTTACTTAACCGAATAAATAGCACACTCCAGGGTGATACCAAATGCAGGGAGATATTGCCATTCATTTGCATCTGTAAATGATTATTTAAATCATAATAAACATTAAGCAAAAATCCTCTCCATTTTCAGCCAGGATTAGGGCACCTGCTTCACCCACCTTGGCAGTTTTAGGTATAACTGAGCATCAGAACTGCCATATTCTTGGAGCCCAGGAAGCAAACAAGCTTTGAGACCACCAACTCAGGCTGTTTTCCTTTTCAAAAACCCAAAGGCACCCCACTGCCAAATAATTGCTTTTCTCTCCCTCTGCCCAGCAATGCCACCACCTAACAGGACTCCTTATTCTAGGTGGGGTTCTCACAACTGAGCTAGGGGTTTTGAAGGAAGACATATAGGGGAAGTAAGAGTATTGAGTTCCCTCTTTCTTTCCCACATTTGGGCAGGAAGATCCATTGCTAAATAGAAGCATGTTTAAAAACTTTAAAATGCTGGTATTTAGAGAGGGTTTATGATGTGTCAGTAACTCATCTAAGCTCCTTGTGTATATTTCATGTAATCTGCATGACAACCCTGTGGGGCAGATCTTATGATCATCCCCATATTGCAAAAGGGATGCCAAGGCACAGAGATGTTAAGCAACTCTGTCAAAGTCACACAGTTGGTAAGTGGTAGAGCAGGGATTAAAACTCTATCTGGCTCCTGGGTCCATACCTTCAGGCTGTCCTGCCTCTCTTGATGTTGTAATCGCTCTGAGCACAAGGCATCCTGCTTTGGCTCTTCACCAGCACTGTCATCTCAATCTGCTGAATCTTCCTGAGTTCCCATTTCCTCATCCACCCAGTTGGGCTAGATGAGCTGTCTTACAGGGTTTTGTTGGGAGCCAAACATGTAACATCCATGCACGCAGGGCACACCGTTGATGCTCAATTAGTGTTACTAGTCACTATTAGTGTGAGTATTGCTGTCGTCTCTGTGCTCTTATATTTCACTGAATCCTCACAAAAACACTGTGAGGTAAGCAAGGCAGCAGTCATGAACCCCATCTTACACCTGTGAAAACTGAAACACAAGGCATGAAGTGGTGGAGCTGGCAAGAGCAGACCTCTCTCCCTTTTTTATTTATTCTTTTTTAGATACACATGACAGTAGAGTATCTTTTACCATATTATACATACATGGAGCATGACTTATTCTAATCAGGAGCCTATTCTTGTGGTGGTGTATTCAAATACAAGGCTAGGAAAGCTATGTCTGATTAATTCTTCCTTGTTGTGGGTTAGCATCCACATATCAGAGAGAACATTCAGCCTTTGATTTGGGGGACTGGCTTATTATTCTTAGCAAAATAGTCTCCAGTTCTTCTTTATGGCTAAGTAATATTCCATTGTGTATATATACACCACCATTTTCTTTACCTGTTCATCTGTTGAAGGATAGAGAACCTGAGACTTAAGAACAGATCTCATGACACTACCCTCTCCATTTATTCTAACCCGAATTTGCTCTGCCCTGGTGGACTATGGGCCACATCTGTCTATTTCTAGATACAAGACCTGGTTGCCACCTAGAAAATTCAGAGCAAGAATTTTAGCTCTTGTCACCTTTCCTTCTTCTCCTGCTCCTGAGATTGGCTGGGGACAGAATCAGGTCTTGCCCAGGCCCTCATGGGAGATGCAGAAAGAGTCAATGCCTCTTGGGGTGAGCAAGAAGGAATCACAACAAGCTCATGTGCCCTTAGATTTTCTTTTATTACCTAGGTCCAAAAAATGTTTTTCTCATCATCACAAATGCAGACAAGTAGCCCACAGACAACTCTGTCTCCCCAGCCCTGGAGCCAGAGGGGAGGCTCTGAGGTTGCCCGCTCTCCTCTGCTGCAGGGAGCTCTATCTAGAGCAGCCAGGCTGGCGGGGGCCCTGCGGCCAGGCTGCACCCCACTTGTTTCTGTATCTTTCCTAACTCAGCCTTTTCAGTGATCTTCACATTTTCTCCTCCATTTTCCTTTCACAAAATCTCTGGGGAATGCAGCTTTTGTTCTATGGCTTTGCATATTTCCCAGGGCTGGGAATGAAAATGATTTCCTTTCACAACTCCTGGCTGGGCGCCTCTCACATCTCCACTATGACAGTGATTTCTAAACTGCAGCATCTGGGTCTCTTTCCTCGACTCCCCCTTCTCCTCCTTTCCCTGCCTCCTTCCTTTCTCCTCTCCCTCCGATCATCCCTTAAAACATGGCACACGGAGAGCCCCCAAGGTCAAGGTGTCCTCTGAAGTCGGCCCCAGGGCTCCTGCTGGACAGCCCTGGCTGAGAGCCTGCGCCCCTGGCTCCTGTGGGAAGCAAACAGCGTTGAGAGCTGGCTCTCAGCTAACGTCTGCGCACGTTCTGCAAACTTGTCAGGATCCTGTTTCATTTCTAGACTTTTCTTCTCAAAGGGACGATGAGGAAGATGCGACTTAAGAAATTATGAGCTGGGACGCCAAGTTACTGTTCTTTGTCGCCTTACAACTAGAGGGGAAATTAATCTCCGGGGCTCCTATCTCCTCTGTTACAACAAGACACAGAAACCAGAGGGCACCGAGTCGCCAGTCTTGGTGGGATCTGAAGATGACTGTTGGTCAGCGGCCTCCACGGAGTCCTGCCTTGTCCCCAGACTCCAGGCGGGTGTGGCCACATCAGAGTCTGCAAAAAAAAAAAAAAAAAAAAAAACAACCCAGAAGGGTGAGCAAGTCAATCAAATGTCACATTGACCTCCCGCCAGGGACTCCCTCTGAGCCTTCACCTCCACCAGGATGGGTACGCTCTACACTGCTTTCCTGCCTCTGCAAGATCTCGGGCAGGACAATGTCTTGTGTCCTGTGACTCTACCATTTCTCTTGTGCTCCACAATACCATCTTGTCACACCTCAAATCTTTACTTCTGCAAAAGCTACATAATAGCACCAAGTCTCCATTCTCCCCAGACTGGGATCATCTGTAAGTTCTGAGCTACCACGTCCCACGGACTGAGGTTCACACCTGGTGCCACGTGCTGGTGGCAAGCCACTTACCACCCTGTGACAGTGAACGAGTTACTTAATCTCTCTGGGTCTCATTTTTCCTCATCTGTAAATGGGAACCCATAATTACCTTAGATGATTGATATCAAGTAATTAACAGAACGGCCGCCCAGGGTACCCATTCCAAGATGCCAATTAGTCTTCCTAAGTATGCAAGGGAGCCCAAGGAGGAAGCCCAGGAAAGCAACTGCCTTGGGGAGGGAGGGGTCAGGATCAGAGAGCGATGGAGAGGGAGGCTGGCCACAAGACCCGTCTCGATCCCCTCCTGCTCCCCCTGCGGTTTTTTCTGGAAAGCCAGCATCCGAGATCTTAGAGCCATCTATCATCCGCATTTCCTTTTTTGACACTAATCATTTTTCCAGAGACTCTCAAGTTCAGAGAGGCGCCCATGATAGATCCCAGGTTCATGTCCACCTACTGTTCCATAAAGCATGCAGTCAGGAGGGGCTTCCCTCTTCAGCTCCCCTCCCCACACGAATGATGGGCTTCCTTCACCTTAGGGTCTACTGCAGTTCAGCCTTCTTTCCGACCTTAGGTCAATGATGGGTTTTGCATCAAGATCCTAAGAGTAATGGTAGCCTTCAGCCCAGTTAGACTGAGAGGAGCTCCGTCTGCTAATGACCAGTCACTAATGAATGTAAGTGATGACATATGAGGAAAACTTCAGGCTACTGGACCAGTCGGTCTCCAGACTCCCCTCAGTCTTAGGCCCAGGAAGAGGTGAAAACTGGGGAGAGGACCCTGGAGCCAAGAAGGTAAGAGAGGAGTTCCTGAGTCACCTAGAACCATGTCCCTGGAGCAACTCTGAGAAACAAGTCATAGGAGTATTTAGCTCATGCACAATTGGAGCTAAGATGACCAGGAACCAGGTCCATAAAATTCTCAAGTGTGGCATCTTTATAGGTCTGGACAAACTGGAGTTGGCTAAATACAGATGTCTTTAGTTACAGGTTCATCTGATAGCCATACCATATTCTCCATGTCTCTCTCTCTCTCTCTCTCTCTCTCTCTCTCTCTCTCTCTCTCTCACACACACACACACACACACACACACACACACACACAGGTATAAAGATCAAATCATGTGCAGTCACATTTTATGCTCTTTGGAAAGTGTTACTTATTCAGATATGAAGTTGTTGTACTTCCTTGCTAATTCTCTACAAATTTTATTATTCCTTATGCCTTTCATTTTTAATTATAGAATTTATTGGAGTATTACATTTCTTTGAAATGTAAGGCATTATTATAATTTTAAAAGGCATTAAATTTTTCAAAACTGGAAACCTGCCATTAAATGACAGAGCATAGTGTGTTTGAAAGCTTTGAGCTCACGTTTGTCTCAGTTTTGTAGCAAATAGAGGAGAATGGAGTTGATTACAGAGGGAAGTGTCATTTTTTTTCCACTGACTGAGAACACTTGGCCGGGTGCCTCCTCATCCATCACCACATGTCAGTCTAGAAGGGCAATTGGATGAACCCATCGAACATCCCTCTATACATTGGTTTCTCCAAATGTTCAAGAATACTAAACAACACATCCATGTCCCACTCAATTTACAGACTTGTTATATAAGAATCTGTGAGAAAAATCTCCACAGAACAGTATCTTGATCACAAAATCTGCTGGGTATCTTGGAAATGCTACCATAAGGGAGTATTATTCTAATTAAAAGAAAAATGGAGCTAAAGGGGGTTGGAGTTGCTAAAAGTAGAGGGAATTAAGCAAAGGCAACTTCCTTTGATTGTCGGTGACCAGCTCTGCTTCCAGAGACTTCCATGAGTCTTCTGAAACAACGTGAATAATATATTTTCTGACTCAAAGTCTCACAAAGGATTTTATAAGTACACTTGATGTTAGGAAATAACACTTCATAGAACTCCTATTTCCTCTTTTATTCAATACCTTTTCATGTTTTTTTCTGATTTTTCCTTGTGAAAATTTTTGAACTTTGCTTTTCATCATTGATTCATCTCTTCTGTCCATAACACATTTTTTCTCTCTTCTAACCTGCCCATTTTTTTCATTTTCTTGCTAGTAGCTTAACTTTGATCTTCCATCTCCTCCATTTCTACTCCCATTTCCCTTAAACTCATTTTCTTCCTTCTCTTTTCTTTCCCTGAGGAAAAATCCCCTGGTCCCCAATAAAAAGAAAACTGGCTAGGATAGTGTTGGGAAATTGAACTGAGACATCATGCTGCTAGCTGGACAGGCCAGACGTGACTCGATCCATTGGAGTAGATGCCACCTGACAATTCAAATAGACTTGGTCAGCTCAGAATTGCAAGACTTTCTGGGATTTTTCCACACATATGTTTGACATCCTCAATTCAATTCCATAACCCAGATGGTGGAAAAATGTCTTTGTTTACTTGAGATGAATTCTTATCTATCATCTTTCATACCCATAAGACCATTGCTCACAGCTCCCAAGATGGCCTATTGGTACCATCATTTTGCTACACTTAATGCTCATTATTGTAAACAATTAGGAAATGTAGCATTCTGGTTAGTTACATTTTCTAATTGGGAATTTTAAGGTACATCTTCTATGGTTTACTGACATCTAGACACCTGGAATAATCCAAACACTAAAGCTTAATTAAATGAAGTTACTCTTTTTTTGGAAATTTCAGAGGAAACTTCAGGACTTACAGAATATCAGGGTCATCACAGATGGATTGTAGATATGCAGGTGTACAAGATAATTGGGATTTCCATTGGATGCCATATAAATATGGGTCTGGGTATGTAATAGCACAGGCTACAAGGAAATAAGGTACCATGTCAAATACATCTTCCTTCCTTTGTTTTAAAATGTGTTTATATTCAAAGGAAAGAAATCCATGACCTGCAAAGTTACAAAACAGAACATAACAGTACGTATGTACTATACACAGACCTATACACACAAGTCTGGGAAGATATGCACCCAATTTTTAATAGTAGTATCTCTAGTAGTATCTCTGGGTGATGGAATTACAGGTGCTTTTGTTTCCTTCTTTTTTTTTAATCTGCTTTTTCTATTTTTTAATAGGTAAATAGTCCTTCTCTGATACAAATCAAAAGGCAAACCCCACAGCTCAGTATTCAAAGCAGAACAAAAACCCATTCAAAATTAATTAAAAACAGGTTAAACGAAGATGACGGCTGCAGAAGACAACTCTGCATTTGGGAAACAGACATGATATAAGCCACATTGTCCATTATGCACTTGAGAGTGTTTGGGGGGATGGGGTGCTATAGGGTCTGCAGTGGGAACAACACGGAGTTTTGGAAGACGTTGGTGTCTTGGAGAAGAGAGGTGGGATTTGGACTATTGCCTGGTGACTTCTAGGGCTCTGTGAGTCATACAGGAAACGACATGTGTTTACAAGTAGGAATTCTAACATTTGTGAATAAAATCAATTTTTTGTTTTGCCTTCCTGCATCTGTTTCTAACCTCCTAGGTAGATAATAAGATATGGAAGATCATATCTTCATTTCAACACCAAGTCTCCATAGCTGGGGTAAAAGTTTGTGCTGAGCCTGAGATCATTCTCTGCTGGGTCTTTGTCACCCTCAAGGACTACAGCTTCACCCCCTGGGAAGCTGCACCCCATCCTGGCACTTGGCTGCACAGGCCCTGTTGCGGCCTTCCTGGACCTCTGCCCTGGCCTGACCTTTACTCTGCATGGGCTCCCCTGTCTGCCTTCCCACCTGCTTCTGTCTCAGCTTTCCGGGGCATTCTGTGCTAGTGGTACAAAGGATGTGATGGTGTCTCCAGAATGCTGAGAGGGTTTGCTATTGCAGAATCATCTCCAGCTCCCTCCTGTTTATATCCTTGGGCAAAAGAGGCCTCACTGTGGAGGCGATGTCTCCAGCTTCCAGAAGACCCCACATTTTCCAGCAACCAGAGCAGATTCTTGCCTCTGCCCACTTCTACTGTCTCCTACACCTCCTCTGAGAGCTCTTCTCAGTCCTTGCCGAAGCCAGCATCTCTCCTGCTCCCTGTGGGTGCCTGGTGCCCTGTGGGAGGCTGGAATTCTGATGTCTCTGTGTGGATCCTTCTGTCCTCCTCTGAAGTTCCTAGTGGGTACGTACAGCAAGCCTTTTTCTAGAGCCCCTGTACAGTCTTGTGCTAAGACCTACATGTTTTTTTTCTGAATGGACTCTCAGTGTTAGGGTCCCCAAGTGAGCAAGCAGTTAGCATGTCCAAATATCTCAGTACTCTGAGTTTTAGGCGATATGTTCTATCTCATATTCCTCAAACCACCCTATGAACAGACCTTCTGACATTCTGGGATAAGAAAAAATAAGTTAATTAGGAGGACTCACTGCAGACCTGAACCTAGACTTCAGAATTCTGATTTCAGCCCAACACTTTCTACCATGATGGAGGTTCCCAAACCCATTTGAGCTCATCAGAACCCCCTATAAGCTGCTTGACAATCTAGAGTCATGGGCCCCACTCTGAACCTTCCAATCGTACTTGGGATGCAGCCTAACCATCCTACTATCCACAGTTGCTCCAGAAATGCTTCTGCTGCCCCCACACCTCCCATGAGGACCAGCTGTCATGAAACATGCTAGTCCATGTTATCCAGGGATAGGTCCTTACCCTGAAAATCTTATGTTCCTCCATGAGTAACCTGCTTATTTGTGAAAGTCCATGTTCACCTCCCAGTATCTTCCTTCTATGGAACCTTCCTGAGTTAACAGCACAATTTCTAGAAAGTCCAAGGTTAAAAGCAACTCTGCCATTCCTTGATCCCAGGTAGGAAAAGGGAGTGCAGTTTGACAGCCAAGCTTAGGAAGGCCCCAGAACAGCTGCCAACAGGCTCCTGAACTGAGCATAAAGACCCAGCCATCCTCAGCAGCTAGATCCACATCAGCTAGACCCCAGCTAATTGGACATGTCTGGAAAGACTCTGGAATAGTCAGGACTCTGTAAAGTAAGGGGCAGGGAGCCTGGCAAATTAAATGACCACAAGCCCATCCAAGAATTCAGCCCATCAGGGGTCTGAAAATGGTGGGAAAGTTCTTTCTGTTTGGAAGAGTAGTCAAATTCAGAGGGAATCAGCAACCTCTAGCAGGCAGACCACCAAACCTGAAATTCAGGAGAGACTCTTACCACACAAGTTCTCCAGAGGAACAATTAGGAGCTGGTTTAAGAAGTCCCCCAAGCTGGCTTAACCTACCACGAACCCAACAAGTGGACACCCTTGACTGTGGTTTCTAAGGAGGGGTCACTTCCGGAGAGGGGCTTGGGCTGCGTGCCCAAGTACTGTATGCAGGTCAGTCTGGAAACCATTACCATAATCGTCGGGAAAATTGGTTAGGAGAAAAGTTGAAGCAAACTGAAATTTGAAAAACACATTAACAGGGACCTGATGAGATGCCAGAAGAGTCTGCCAGCAGGGACAGCTGGAAGGCCAATTTTTCAGCCCATACTGAAAGGTGGCTGCTTACATATCTGAGTCAACTACACTGGTTTCTCTCCTGCTCAATACTCCTGTTTAATTGCACTGGGGGGGTCTCCCTATGGATACATCTAACACCCCAATACATAGTGGAGTGAAAGAAAAATGTGTCCTAGAAGTGCAAATGAGGTTCCCATCCTGCCCACTGCTTCCTTCTCCTATTGCTGAGGGTGCCGCAGGGATTCAACAAGGCCACTTTTAAAAGGAGGCCAAGAGAAGGGGTGAGCACCAGGCCTCAGCTGGCCCTCGAGAGACATCTGCATGGTGTCCCCATTAGATATTTTGCCAGGAGCAATGGTAACCACAGCAGGCAGGGAGGAGGCAGGGGACTGCCTACAACCCACACCCGGGAGTCAAGTCAGATAGAAAGGCATAGAACTGCAGAGCCACCATGTTTGGCAGCCAGGTGACAACCTGCCGAGGAGGGTGGCCGATGTCATCAATGAGGTGGGTCCTGAATGTTCAGCCAACTACCGAGAGACTGGAAACCTACCAGATCTCCAAGGCAGTGAAATCCCACAGCCTGACTTCAGGAGTCCCACAGGCTTTGGCGACTGATAGAAAGGCTTCCCCATAATGAGGTCCAGACAGGAGACAGGGTAATGGTGAGGGTGGGGGCTCTTGCCGTGACCCTCTAGCAGCCTTCATTTATCTCGGAGCAAAGCTAGGCCTGCAAATGCATGGGAACTGGCATTGGAACTAGGGTGAGAAGTAGGGTCTATGAGCAGGAGCCGCGAATCCTCTAAGGCTAAGTGTCACATCTGCTGTCAACCCTGATAAGAAAGAAGCCCACACAGGGGGAAACTCGAGCTCATATTGCTTGGGGAGGATGGGAAAAGATGTGCATTTGGGTAGCTTTCCACCCCCAGGCCTACCTGGCTTCAAGCCTCTCGTACATACCTGAAAATTTATAATTTACCCACAGTGTGAGAGTGAACACACCTGCTCATCACACTCAGTGATGGGAAATCTGAGGGAAATGGGCTGGGCCATCATGATGCCAAGAAGTCCAAGTGCAGCAGCCTGCCACGTGGGAAACTATGGAATTGCTTTGCTCCATTACTGAAGCCATCTCACACGGACGCGGTCTGTCCAAGAAAACCAAGCCTAGAGATCACACGCTCCTCTTCATGTTCTAGTTGTGGGACCTTATATGCATCACATGGCCTTCCTGAACTTTAAGTGCCTTACCTCTGTCGTGGGATTAGTAATGTGATCGTTGTGTCCATGTGATCACTGGGTCAAATGTGACAATGTGAATGAAGTGCCCAGCACTGAATAGCTGCCCAACAAATACCCTTTTTCCACCCTTCCAATTTCCCTCTGATACACAGGTACCCTCTGTTTTTTCTTTTCTAGCCATTGATGTTGGGTTTTGTCCAGGAAAGCAAAGGTTAGACGAAGTATTAAATCAGGGACCATCTGAGATGTTCCTCTTTCCTCTAAGCAATGTGACCAAACCCACTGTGCCCTGTGCACCATGCAGTGGGTGTCTAAGAAAGGAATTCCTTCAACTTCATGGAGCTTAAGGAGTTCTTAGACCTTAATAAATCATAAACCACCTTCTGAGTGATTTATGGAGCAGCTACATCTGAATTGGAATAGCAGAGATCTGCTTCCTTTGAAGGTGCCCACCAGGCCCCAGCAGCTCTGCACCTCACCCCAGACTTTGTGCCCATACATTCTGCACGTGGATAAGGAGGCTCAAGGCCAAGACTGTTGGAGGCTCCACCCACCTCTCTGACCTCATCCCCTATTGCTCCCTTCCTCCTCCAGCCCTCTCCAGATACTCTGGTCTGGTCTCCATTGCACTTGCTCAACCTGTCTGCCTCTGGGACCAGCGTTTCTGGAAGCCCCATTCCCCAGGCTTCCACCTGCCAGCTCTTTCCCTGAATCCTAGTCTCAATTTAGGTATGGCTGCCTCAAGGAAGAAATTGTTGGCTCTCTTCTCCACTACTCAGATTTATTTTTTCTGTAGCATTCATCTCTACCTGAAATATCTTATTTATTTTGCTACATGTGAAGGGTCTGATTCTATCAAAACACAAGCTGTGTGAATGTTCTGTTCAATAGCACCGCTGGGTCCCAGGGAGGTGCACGCTGGTCACCCTTTGTTCCTAGTGATGTGGCACCCCCTTTCTCTACTGAAAGCCTCTTCACCATGGCTGATTTTAGGACTGTCAGCAAAAGAGTCCATTGTAGATAAACTTCCTATTTTCATGTTGCCCTGTTTACTTGGCCACTGGCCAAGAAGATACCAGCACTCCAGGTGCTGGACACCCTCTTACTAGTTTTTCACAAACGTATCCAGTGTAGTACTTTGAAGAAATGTGCAAACAAGGCCTCTGGCCTTGAGCTGGGGCTTCACAGAGATGTCTACATTTTTAAGATAAGTTACAATTGGGCTCCATGGTATAGCTGGCAGGGGGAGGAAAGAGAGGAGAGAAGAAGCTCTCCCCTTCTCAGGTGTTGTCCTTGAAGAGTTAACCTGCCCAGAACAGTGAAAGAAAAAGCTGCTTTTATGTGAACTTCTGCAGACTGTGAACTTCTGAGCCCCTCCCCTTACATGCTGGGTATAAAACTCTGAAACTCCCTGAATTCGGGGTTCAGGGGATTAATTGATTACAAGCAAAAGCTGTGCTCTCTGAACCTGGCTGCAGCCAAATAAAACTGTTTCCTGCTATCCTCGGTGCCTTGCCTCGTTTGTCCCTACAACACTAGAGCAGCAAGAAATGGATTGTTGAATAATCCATGGCTGTTATAATCCTATCCTGTACTAGGCTGGACAACTCTTCAGGTTTGAGCTGTAGGAGAGCAGGGCGCCAGGAATAGGAAACACCTCTAGGTCATGGCGGAAATCTGCTTCCAACTTCTTATGACCCAGGAGTCAGAACTAGGGAAGTTTTACTCTGTGTCCTCTCTACTGAATTGAGCAGAAGGCTGCTGATCATTTCCCCCTCTCTCAGATTCTGGAGCCAACCAGCTCAACACCAAAGGCTCAATTGATCCCGGTAAACACTGTCTATATTGCCCAGCTCAAGGGGTATCCGACTGTCCAGAATATAAGAGAGGGTTGTGCAGGGCAGGAGGATGGAGGAGGATGGAAGCCACCTGTGTCCACTCTCAGACCAAGTTTACTGCAGACACATCTGAAGTGCAGAGTAGAAAGATACCCAATGCTAATGACAAGGCTTTGGGGCTTACCCTTGTGATCAAGTGGAGTTTTAGGTCTGCCCATGATCTCATCCTCTGTGGCATTCAAGTTCTGGATCAGAAAGTATGTGGTCATTTTCCCTTTACCTTTTACTTCAATTTCACCTCTCTCAATGATTTCAAACCCTTGATTTTCCAGGGCTCTGCACAGAAAGAAAAAGAAAAACAAAGACCACAGGTTGGCTACAGTGCAAGAGGAGAGTCCCGGACCCAGGACACACAGCAGGGAGGAAGGAGGATCCAAGCCCCTGGTCAGGGCCTCCGGAGGGGCAAAGGCAGTGGGGAGAAGAGGGAGGCATGAAGGTTGATGTTCTGAGCAGGGTGCCAAAGAGCAAGAGAGGGCACAGGGAACCGTCCCAAACCCTGATGATCCTCCTACAATGTTCTTCCTCCCAGACATGCCTCACACACACAGCCCCTCATTTCTCCTGACTGCTTGGTTTTCACTCCCAGTACCCCGATTTTGGCTAGATCCCTCTCTGAAACTCCTCATTCAAGATTCAGCATGGCATCTTCTCCCCCACCCCATGAAGCCTTTCTTTCCAGGGTCAGGCCCCTTCCCCTGGGCTCCCATGACCTGCTCGAATTCCCAAAGCAGGAGAATAGAGTAGCTGAAGAGCAGGGAGTCTGAGCCCTGAGCCCTGCCTGGAAGCTTCCAGGTTCCTCCCCTCCTGACCTACCTATACCTGGGGCAAGTTATTAGCGCTTTTTATGTCTTATTTTTTTCTCATCTGTAAATAAGAATAATAATAGTACACTTTCATGGAGTCATGGCAATTAAATGAATTAATATACGTAAAAGATTTTAGAATCCAGTGTGGACGATTGGAAGTACTCTAGACATTCTAAGTATTATTTTGAGCCTATCTTTATCTTTGTACTTGTCCCACTCTAAAAATATTGAAATGTGAATTTTCTGTCTTCTTCCCCTAGACCAAGGGCCAGCAAACTTTTTCTATAAAAGATCAGATAGTAAATATTTCAAGCTTTGTGGACCATATAATCTCAACTCTGGTCTTTGTATCACATTAGCCGTGGACAGTGTGTGATAAGAGAGCATGGCTGTGTGTCAATAAAACTTTATTTACAAGAAAAAAAACCAAGCCCATGGGGCTTTATAACTTGCTGTTCTCTCCACTAAGCCACATGGACCTTGAGAGCAAAATCTATGCCATAGTGGAAGCTCCACAATCCTGTCTGGCACAGTGTCTTCTGTGAGCCAGTGAAGCATGGAAGAGTAAACAGGAATCTCCTCCACTACCCCCACCCCCATGGCTGGTAGACATTTCGTAAGTTCTGGAATGAGGGGATGGATGAAAGAAGGCACAGAAACATGAATGGCTACCTGTAGGCTGTGGGGCTGAGGTGCACTTTGTTGGGAAGCCCATGACTTTCCATCCTAGAGGCTGTGTTCACAGTGTCACCAAACAAGCAGTACCGTGGCATCTTGTCTCCAACGACACCTGCTAGGACTGGTCCAGTGTGGATCCCCACTCGGATCTGCACAGAGAGAACCTCCCTGAAAAGAAACCATCTAATCCTCTTGCTTTTTGCTTTTAAGTTAATGTATTATTTTACATAAAAGGAAAACCACAGCCATTAATGTGTTTAGCTCCATGAATTTTGCCTATGTCCCTAGAACCTCCATCTAAAACCATTCCACAAAGATATAAAAGTGTTCCACTATTTCACAGAATTATCTTGTGCTCCTTTCCAATTAAACTCTTTTCCCCTCCCACTCCCAACAGAGGTAGAGAACTACTTTTTAAAATATCTTTTCCCAAAGATTATTTTGCCTGTTCTGTAATGTCACATACATGTAATCATCTAGTATACGCTATTTTATATCAGGATTTACTTGATCAACATAATTTTGAGATTCATTTATAGGGTATGGATCAGTATTTCTTCATTTTTATTACTGAACACTAAAAGTACACCACGATCCATTTATCCATTCTCCTCTTCACTTGGGTTATTACCAGTTTGGACCTAATATAATTAAGGCTGCCATGAACATTTCTGTACATATATTTTTTTTGTGGACATATGTTTTCAATTCTCTTGGGTAAATTCCTAGAAGTAGAAATTCCACTTCTGGGTCACAAAGAAATTCCAATTTAATTTTACTCAAAACAAAACAAAACTACCCAATAATTCTCCAGAATTCATTCTCTATTTTCCATTCCTATCAGCAGTGTGACACTGCTCATGGCTCCACATTTTCACCATTTGGTCTTCTAGTTGGTGTGAAATGATATCTCTCTGTGGTTTTCACTTGCATTTCCCTAGCTAATAATGTTAAGTACATTTTATGCCCATATTATCCATCTGTATACCCTCTTTTGTGGAAAGTCTGTGCAAGGTTTTGCCTTCTTTAGAAATTGTATTGTTTACCAGTTATTGTTAATGTACACGAATTCTATACATATTTGAATATATATATATATAATTTTTTTCTAGTCTATGGTTTTGTATATTCATTGTGTTTAATAAGCGGAGATTTTAATTTTGTTGAATATATTAATTTGCTTGGGCTGCTATAATAAAATACCACTGACTAGGTGGCTTAAACAGAAATCTTATTGTCTCATGGTGCTGGGTGCCAGAATGCCAGGATCAAGGCAAGGTCAGGTTTGGCTTCTCCTGAAGACCTCTGCTGGTTTACGGACGACAGCCTCTCTCTGGGTCCTCACCTGGTCGGCATCCCTACTATCTCTGTGTCTTCACTTCCTTTTCTTATAAGTACATCAGTCAGATTGGACTCACCCTTAGGCCTCATTTTCACTTTATCAGCTCTTTAAACCATGTATCTTCAAACATAGTCACATACTAAGAAACTGAGGTCCAGGACCCATGAATTCTGGGAGATTTTTTCCTTTCAATCCACTGCATTTCCATCAAGAAGCTTTTATGATTAGCTCTCTAATGTATGTTAAATTATTTTTCATATATGAAGCGAGGTAGGATTGAGGTACATTTTTTTCTTTCCATATAATATTCAGTTGTAACAGAACCATTTTTTGAAAAAAAAAAAAAAAAGGTTGTTTTCCCCACTGAATGAATTTGGTGCGTTGACTAAAAATCAATTAATCTTTAAGGCACAGTCTATTTTTGGACACTCTCTACTATTCCAACGATCTATTTGTCTATCTTTCTGCCATTTCTACTTTGTTTATTACTATAGCTTTAGAATAGTTCTTGACATTGGGTAGTGTAAGCCCTATAATTTTATTTTCCATTGACTGAGTTATTTTAGATTCTTTACATTTTCATACAAATTTTAAAATCAACTGGTAAATATTTTCAAAGAAGCCTTCTGGAATTTTTGACTGCTATTCCATCAAATCTATACATCAACTTGGGGACAAAATGGACAGCTTAATCATATTGATTTTTTTTCCAGTTGTGAACATGGTACATTCCTCCATTTAATTAGGTCTTCTTTATTTTCTCTAAGTAATCGTTTGTAGTTATCAGAATAGAAGTTGTGTGTATCTTTTGAAAGATTTAGTCCCATGAATTTAAATAGTTTTTTTTTAAATTTTTTTATTCCATCTTTCAATTTCTTGTCTTAATGGGAGACCTGGTTTTACAACACATTCCAACAGTGAGCTCTTCAGGGTTGGTTCTCCGGCCAGTCCCACTCTCTGCACTTGGGGAGATTTCTCTGCACCTGGGGAGATTTCTCTCTCTGCCACTCTTCCTTGCCCTCCCCCTGCCCCATTTCAGAGGATCATTGTTGTGCAGGTACTACAAAGAATGCCCCAGAGGAATTTCTCTTGGTTCTCACACACTAACACCAGCCCATCCCACAGGCCACTGCCTTGCATTTGGGGAGGGCCCCAGGAACTCAGGGATGAGGAGGTCTCTTAGCTCTTCCCCGTCCCTAGCCTTTGGCTGAAGGAAGAACTCTATGCACGTGGGGAAAGGCCTATGGGAAAGAGTTGGTGGATGGGTCCAGATTCCTCCTGGCGCTCTATGGGACTGTCAGTACATCTCTAAATCCTTCAAAGCACCTCGTAGAACTGCTGCATACACTCAAGGACCTCAATAAGTGCACATTAAATAATCTGTATAATGAAAGAATAGATCCCAATATGCACTAATTTAAAAACTGTAGAAATGGTAGTTTTCCAAAGGGAGATGATTCTGGTTCTTACCCCCAACGGCCTTGAATAAAACCTACATGATATGCTGTTGCTGGTGGGTATTTAACTCTGTTCTTACCTTAGAGTTGCTAACATCCTTTCCTGTTTTGTTTTCTTTTTTTTCTTGGTAAATCCACCTTAAGAATTACCAGGAGTTCATTGCTTAATTCTTATTGGTATGGCATTATTCTCATCTATACATCTTTCATAAGCACACACACTTTCGATTTACACAAACAAATATTTTAAGTCATTTTTCTTCAGTGACTTACCTTAGGGCCCTTTAACTAAAGTCCTCATCTCTTGTCTGACCTCCTTATCTCTATTCCCTCTTACCTTCCATTCTGATTTTTATTTATGACATCAGAGATTTTATTCAAAGTATATATTATGGTATTGTAGATGTTTTGTTCTTGTGATGGCCAGCTTTTTCTTAAAAGACTATTGGGGACACTAGATCCGGGACCTACACTATTTCTTAGCCTCCAAATCACAGGAGAGAGCAAGTAGAATATATTTTCAGAACTTCCTACAAAGGGATCATAACTTGGAAAAATCACATCTGACCTTATAATTGGTTTTATTTATTTTTAGTTAACCATTATTTTGAATTTTTGACTGAAATGAGCAGGGGAGGGATCTGGATGTAAAAGAGCAAAAGGTACAGCTCCAAGCTAGCTCAGGGGATTAGGATCTGGTCAGTTGACAGAAGAGGACATTTAACTTTTTTCTCCCAAACTGCCCAGATTCTATCATGGTGCTTGGAAGAGCAGCTCCTACAAGAAAGGTGAGCAGATGTCTTGCTAATGGCCACATGGTGGAAGGAACCATTCTCAATATCTATGGCATCCAGGTGCCTGGGCTGCTGACTGAAGGCAGCTTTATGCCTCAGCCTGAGCTCTGAACTGCCACAATTTCCCCAAATACGAAAAGCTGGCAGTTCAGTAAACCTGAACCACCTGTTGAAATGTCTGCACACACACACACACAAAACCCAGGAATTATAAATGAGCTTTCAGGATGGATTGAGCCCTACAAGGAAAGTAGAGAAATGCACTCGGTATCATCCTAAGTTATGCACAGAGGAAGGATGCAGTGAATCACAGGAAAATTCTTAGCATCCCAGCCTCTTCTGAAATTTGGAAGAAACTGAGACTATAATATCCTTACTAATATCTCAGTTCCTTAGGAACATATGCAAGAGAAAAAGAGCTGGGAAAAATTACCTATTTTAATTATTGCAATAGACCCCGTGACCACCTAAGCAGACCAGAGTTTTGCATGAGATGTGTGGTATTAAGCAAAGTACTCATTTGCTATCTACCTGGATAGGTTCTCCGGTAACAGGATTCATTACTTCTTTTGCAGCAATTCTCATCCCCAGTGCAAAATTAGCCACTCTCTGAGCATGGCTTCCAATAGGCACAGGTACACCACCTACCACCATATAAGCATCACCTATTGTTTCCACCTGCGGAAGGGAAAAGAAAGGGTACTCAGAGGCTTCTCTTTATGCACTACATCAGCCATTTTCCATCTATTTCTGTAAGTAATATATTAAAGCTAGTGACTGCATTCGGGGGTATGAGGAGGATGAGGGGGAAGGTAAGAAGAAACTTGACTTAGGGAACAACCATGAGACAGCCAAAAAGATTTTCTGGTGTTTGCTTTGTTTGTTTGTTTTGATATTGGGAATCAAACCCAGGGCCTTGCTCATGCTAGGCAGGTGCTGTCTCCCTGATTGACACCCCCAGCCCCCTTTCTGCTTTCGGTGGGAAAAAAAAATCCCAGGAGGTTCAGAATCAGGCCTCTGGAGTAGTCATATGATACTGTATTAGATAATGTATTATTTGAATATAAATTCTGCTAAATTTTCTAGAAAATTTTCCTAGAAAATAGTGTTTTCCCCTCAGTTGCACCAGGGGACCATGTTAGCATGGGTATTGCGTGAAGAATCCTAGTAAGATATGATTCCTAAATACTCCCAATTCTCCTTTAGCTCTGCCTCTTCTCCCAACTCGCATTCACACCAAACCTCAGATTAGTGCCTACAGAGAAAAGAATCAAGACTCTGCCTAGCCACAACCCATGCACAACCACCACACCACACAGACACTAACTTTGTAGACCTCGTGGACGCTGGTTAGCCTGTCAAACTTGGAGTACATGGAGTTCAGCATGTTCACTATGTGGATAGGCTCACAGGCAGCACAGATGTTGGTAAACGTCACCACGTCGCTGAAAAGGATGGTGCAGGTTTCAAACTCTCCTGCGATAAAAATGAAAATCCGTGAGAGCCTAGGAGAGAGGGTTCTGCCTTCAGGGGCCCTTTTGGAATCAAACCTGCTGGTACCTTGGGGAAGAAGATCTGAGTGACATTGACCTCTCAACAGTCACTCGACAGACACCAACTGAGCACCTGCCACAAGCACATCTCTTGAGTCTCTGCTGTGCGTAGAGATCCTGTGCAGAGAAACGAGCAGACAGAGCCCCTGCCCTGAAGGAGCTCCCAGTCGAGTGAAGGAGACATGAGAGTAAGCCAACATCCCCAATAGCATGTGACAGGTACTATGGGATGACAGAAATGTACCCTCCCGTGAGAGCCCAGGCTGAGCCTGAGCTCCAGGAGGTTCAGAATCAGGCTGATGGGGACTAATCACCAGGAAGTCTTGGTACAGGGTGGCAGCTACCCGTGTCCTCCTAACCTGTGCCCTGCTTTCACTCCTGTCCAAACTCATACTAATTTCTACATGGTCATCAGATTTCCTCTTTTAGTCTGATTTACCCCTCTTTTAAGTCTTAGAACCTTAAATCTTAGAACAAAATCCCAAATCCTTACCATGCCCTGCCACAGGGACTCCCTCTCTGTCTCTGACCACATGTCTTGACACTATCCCTGTGGTTTACTCCACTCTAGTCTCACTGGCCTCCTTGGGGTTTCTCTAGCATGTTAAATGCCTCCTGCCTCAGGGCCTTTGCACCTCCTCTCTCCTCTGCCTGACATACTCTTCTCAGACATCCACAGGGCTCTTCCCTCCCATCTCAGATGCAACCAACTTAGTGAGAACATTGTTGATCTCCCTGTCTAAGATAACAACCCCAAGACTCTCCATCCTCTCAGCCTTATTACATGACCCCCATTCCATAAGACCTATGTGTCATGATTTTATTAATAAAATTCTGTATTTAGTTATTATCTGCCTTCCCCATTGGAATATAAACTTCAAAAATTGAGAGACCGTTTCACTTTCTGCTGTATCCCTAGCACCTAGAACAGGGCCTGACATAGGTAAATGCTCAAAACATATGTATTAACTGGGTGAATCAATGACTCCTGAAACACAAATGGTGCCTTTTAAGTTATTTATGTCTCTGTAGTATTCTCCCCTTTGTGTAACTCCTCTTCTGTGTGGCTTCAGGCCTCCCAGTCTCTTTTTCAAATTCTTACCACCCTTCTGATCTTGTTTCACATATTTTGCTGGATTCTCTTCCTTCTAAAATATTGGGTGTTCCCTAAGGTTCAATATCCCACCCTCTTCTCACCTTGAACCTTTCGGATGATCTTACCAGCCCTCATGGGGTCCATGATTAGCCATCACCTACACTGAAACTACTCCCAGACCCACAGCTCCACGATAGAACTTCCCTTGAGCTCTCCCTACAATCCCTAGCCGGCTGCTGATCACGCTGTGTGAAGCATCCCTCGGACATCTCAAACTCAACAGTTCTAAACTGACCTTATCACTTGCCTTTAGACTTTGTCTTTCTGGATAAAGCATCACCAGCCCCCAAGCCGGGTCCCTCCTCCTGTCTGATGGCTCCTCGCCAGGCTGCCTGGGTTCAGGCTCGTCTGACTGTCTCTGAACTTCACTTTGTCAGGCTCTCAGCCAACCTCCCTCTACACTGCAGCCCAAATGGCCTTTATAAATTCACCACATCACTTCCATTGTAAGAGAAATGGACTCCAGTGACTCCCCACCTCCTGCAAAACAAAGACACTTTCCTTTCCCTTGACAATCCAGATCCATCACTCCATCTCCTGAGCCTCCCCCCTCCTCCCCAGCTTCCTCAGACATCACTTGTTCTACCTTGTCCTGCATCTGGTACTTAATTTCAGGCTGCTTTACCTGGGCTCTGGCCAGACCACTCTCCTGAAGCGCTCTCCCTTTCTTCCCTTGCTGAAATTCAACCCAAGGCACCTCGAGTGCCACACACTTTCACGAGATGCCTTCACAGCTTTGCCCTGCCCCCCATCTCCTTCTCTTCTGATACCTGTTTATTATCCATCTCTGTGACATCTGTGTTCCCACTACCCCTGGAAAGAGCTTGTAGAGGAACGAGTATGGTTCTTGGAATCAGACAGACTGAACACGATGCGTTTCCAACTCATAAGCTGGGCTGAATGTCAACGTGCTCAGCTGTACAGAAAGGATGACACCTCCCTTAGAGAAACGTAGAACAGGTTCAACAAACAGCAGGTGTAAAATACCTAACACGGTTCCTGGCACAATAATTACTTCTTATTGCACATTCACTTCCTTTCCATTAGCCAGTCCCATCCCATTAATATATTCTACACATATCTGTCAAACCCAAAGGCTGGGAACTCCTTGGGGCCCCTGGATCTGGTACAGCCCAGGGCACTAAGCTCACTGGGCATGGCTGTGAAGGAACACACACCGGACAAATGAAAAGTGAGTTCAGAGCAAACACATCATTCCTCCCTCCAGAATGGTCCTCAAAGGTACCCCCTGCTTCAGTTAATGGGTGGATGTATTATTTCCTGTTATAGTTAAGGACCCTACTTTTGGTCTCTGAGTAATGAGACCAGTCTCAGGACACAGACTAAATTCTTAGAGAACCTAATAAATGTGCACGTTGTTAACAAGCATTTTTCTCTACTCCACATTTCACGCTCGTGTGGTTTTTCTTATTTTCAGTGTCGAGGGGAGAGACTGAGGCCATGCAGGCTAAGCAATGGACCCAAGATGGTGCCACTTACAAGGGATGGAGTAGAATTCAACCCCAGATCTGCTCAGCTTCAAAGCCCACGTCCTCAACCCTGAAGGCACACTCTCCCCTGCCCTGAGGTCCCCGTGAAGGGATGCCCTACCTGCGGCCACCTTTTTGCCCTCCTTCAGCTGGTTGGCCACGTGTTGGGGCAGCATGGCATACAGCAGGGTCTCTGTCTTCTTCTTTTCTATGGCCAAGTGCTTGGACAGGACTCGCAGCTCCTCCTTCTTCCTCTCCAGCTGGTTGGACAGCTCCATCTCCGCCAGCCTCTGCTGGTTGAGGAGGATGAGATCCCTGGTGGTGTCGTGGGGGGCGATGTCTGACAGATGCATCTTGCGCTCCTCCAGCTCTTGCAGACTTCGGAGCTTCGGAGAGCACAGGAATATCATGCACCGCAGGGACTCCATCCAGATCATCTGGCCTTTACGTCACGGAGAGAAAGGCAGAAACACAGTCTATCTCCAAGGTGGGTTAGCTGAGTCCTCCAGAGAAGTAAGCCTCACCCACACTGACTACCTTCTAGCCACTGTCATAGCCATATTCCTGCCTTTTCTGCCAGACGTCTTGAGAATGATCCATACTCCTGTGTCCACTACCTCATTTCCCTTCTCTCCACAACTGCTCTCTCTGGTTGCTTCTCTACCTTTGAGGTGGCTCATTCATGGCCTCTAAGTTGCCAGCTCCAACACAAGCCTCAGTCTCATCTTTACTCACTCTTCTCTTGGTATTAACCTGAACTTCCTTTTCTTGAGGATTTCTGACATGGCTTTCTCTATAAAATTTCCCCCTACTTCTTTGAATCTTCCCTCTAGGATTTTGTTTTTTAAATTTCCTTCCTTAAAGGTTGGCATTCCCCCGGGGTTGGTCTTGGAATCCTCTAGCATTATACTGTGTAATGGTTTCCACAAGGCTCCTGTGGGAGACAGCTCGAGAAAGTTCAGAGATGTAATGATTGGGTTATGGGAACCTCAGCCTAATCAGTGCATTAATAATAAGAAAAGAAATGGAAATGACATTGGATATGACAATAATTTCTTGGATGTGACCTCAAAAACACAAGCAGAAAAAGAAACAAGAGAAATTGAACAACATCAAAATTAAAAACTTCTGAGCACCAAAGGACTCAACAGCATGAAAGGGCAACCCACAGAGTGGGAGAAAATATTTGCAAGTCATATATCTGATGAGGGGCTCATATCCAGAATATATAAAGAAACCCAAATTAAATATAGACAAAACACTTGAACAGACATTTCTCCAAAGAATATGTAGAAATGTCCAATAAGCACACGAAAAGATGCTCAATATTATAAATCATTAGGGAAATGCAAAACAAGGCTATATAAGATCGCTTCTTATGCATTATGATAGATATTATTTTAAAAAAGACAGAAAATAATAAGTGTTCATGAGGAGGTGAAGAAATTGGACCCCTTGTGAGTCATTGATGAGAATGGAAAATAGTGCCCTGTCTACAAAAACCAGTATGGCAGTTCCTCAATAAATAAAAACAGAATCACAATCCATGTGATATGTTTCTGGATCATATTTCATTTCTGGGTAGACTCAAAAAACAGAAAAAGAAAATAAGGACTTAAAGAGACATTTACATACCCACGTTCACAGTAATATTAGTCACAATGGCCAAATGTGGTCATTCAATAGCCAGATAAATGGATAAGGAAAATGTGTATACATACAACAGAATATGATTCAGTCTTGAAGAGGGAAGGAAATTCTGACACATGGAACAACATGGGTAGACGTTGAGGACATGTCAGTGAAATAAGCCAGTCACAAAGGGACAAAGATGGTATGCTCTTCTACTTCTATAAACCACAGACCAGAGGTGATTGCCAGGAAATGGGAAAAAAGAGGCACTAGAAGCTTGTGTGTGTGTGTGTGTGTGTGTGTGTGTGCGTGTGCGTGCACGCGTGCTTGTGTATTCCATTTACGTCTAAACCAGAAACAGTTGAGGAAATATATTGTTGAAAAATAAAGCTAAATAGAAATGTCCAAAAAAAAAAAAAAAAAACTTGCACTCAACCATAGTCCCTGCCCAGATTTTGGGAGATTGGGAACTTGGCTGGCCTCTTCCCTTTCTGACCAATCACCCCCCAAACCCGCAGGGAGCAAAGGGCTGGAGCGAGTTGTTACCACGGAGTTTGAGTGTGGGCTGATCTTTCCAAGCTTCCGGCATCCTTTCTCTTCGTGTCTTCAGGACAAATTGACTGTTGATAAATTTGCAGATGCTGGAAATGTTGAAGGTAACTTGAGGATGAACGATGGAGAAATACTCATCTAATCGGATCTTCTGGGTTTGGAGTCCTGGGACATACTTCTGAATATTCACTCCGGCTTGCTTGACCCTCAGCTATCCACAGAGGAGAGATGTCAGACTGGGGAACACAAAGGAACCTCCACCATAAACCTTCCTTTAGAAATAACGTTTGGCCTTGCTTTGTGACTCGCTGGGGAGAAAAGGGGGTCTGTAATGGAATAAACATCACAGATAGTTTTTCTTAATCAAATTTGTAGCTCATGGCTGGAAGGGAGGCAAGAGGAAAGGAAGGCTCAGCAGAAAAACAACAACAACAAAAAACAAACAGACAAACAAACAAAAAACAGGTACACAAGGCTCTCAACTGGACCCAGTAGTCCTTTCCTCACTCTCTAAGACCTCTCTGGGTCCTTCTGTCTCACTCACTAAGAAAGCAACTAGCAAGTTTTGTAGCACTGGATCTGACACCCAGGCCTGGTGAAGGAGTCTATTGAAGGGGTGGAGACACATCTTGCTGTCTCCAGAGAACACTCAGAAGGGAGCAGTAAAATGGGTATCCTTTACATAAAATGTCCAATGCAGCAGAGTGTTCAGGGACATGTAGCTTTACTAACCACAGGGAATCTACTAGGTGATAGAAATCGGCCTCATCTTTTCACACATGTATCATGAACTTGTATATATTCTACACCCAAAACTTAAAAAGAAAGGGGGTTTCTAAGTAGACCAGAATTTAAAATATTAATAGTGGTAGTAATAATAATAAGAAGAATTATGCTTTATGACACTGGAGAAAAGTCAAGGTTCATTACTTTATAATCACCAGGTTGTTTCATATAGGGGTATTTTTTTAACTCAGTGAATTCACAATTTCTTTGTGAATGACGAGTCCACTCAAATGAGTACGCTTCATAGACTCTGTATTTAGAAGTCAACTGGTAGGTGATGATGATTTAATATGTCTATTGGTAGCAATAAATTATCAGAGAAAATCAAAGTGGCTAAAAAGCCTTTTTTAAGATCTTTATTTATTTATTTTTGTACTAGGGATTGAACTCAGGGGCATTCAACCACTGAGCTACATCCCCAGCCCTTTTGTTTGTTTGCAGGATCTCAATAAGTTGCTTAGCCTTGCTAAGTTGCTGAGGCTGTCTCTGAATTTACAATCCTCCTGCCTCAGTCTCCCAAGCCACTGGGAATACAGGCATATGCCAACATGCCCAACAGCTGAAAAGCATTTTCACTGATTTTTTTGGGGTCAAATCAATTTGCCTACTTGTCCTTTAAATTCACAATCAATTCTGATTTATCCAGAATCAATTTATCCAGAGAAATTTCTAACAATCAAACTTAAAAGGCATGCTCACAACCCCCTCAAAACATGGCAGGAGACCGGCACAGACCTCTCCCCAACTAAGATGCAGGAAGTCAAGCATGGTAGGACTGAGACATTGAGAGTGGTCCCAAGGATGGTGGGAGATGATGCTTAGAATCACCCAATGTTGCTACTGATGTCTGTGTGCATAGTGAATGCTAGCGTCACTTCTTTTTGCATTTATTTATTTGAATGGTAAACTTTCCCATTCATTCACTAGTTCAAACCTCCTTTCCATATCTACCTAGATGATCCTGAATCCCAGTTTCCAGAAGATGCCACAACCAGAATCCAAGACAATGGTTCTGCCAGGCTAAAAACCCTGGGAACTTAAAAGTCTCCTAAGACTATAAATCACCACCCTCCCCCCCCACCCCCCCCCACCCCCGCTTCCCTGGCTTATTCCCAACCCCAAGAGGGAATAGTGCTCTTACTGCTTCATCAAAGATAATGTGGAAAGGAAAAGCCTCACAGAACGTCTTTGCTTCAATCCAGAGACTCTCAGGATAAATGGGCTCGAAGGTGTCCCTGAGGTGCCCTGGACACAGAAAGAGAAAGTCCTAATGAGAAGCAGCTCCTGCTGTGGCCCTCGCACAGAGCCCAGCTCAGGACGGGGATAGAATCTTAAGTGTTTCACAGGCAAAGTGTGATCCCCACTCTTTAGCCCAGGCTCCCTCGGCGTCTCCAGATGGCCCCAGCAATTCTTCTTCCAAATTAAAACAAACAGAAAACTTGCTACCAGGTTGAGAAACCCTTCTGCCCCCTGCCAAGTTTCTGCCCGCCGCTCAAGAGTTACTGGGCCAATTGAGTGTGTCTCACCATGAAAACAGAGTCGGCATTGAAATGGTGACAGCCAGACAATGAGTGTGCCCGGCCCAGCATCAGGGACATTTGCCATGGAGCTTTTTAGACTGACAGTTTTGGGTGGCACATGAAAATTTAACCAACAGTCCTATTTGGCAGGGGGTAGAGATTCGAAATGGAGCCTTTTTGATATGAAAATCTCCTAGACAAAGGATGTCAATTGCATGTTTGACTCATTTGCCACGGCTTGAAGGACTCAAAATGCAGTTCTTTGAGCCCTGCAGACCTTCTCCCAGATGCATGTCACCTGACCCTGAGGTCATGACGAGGAGCATCTAGCTCCATTCTTACTGTGGATCGGAGCCCTTGTTCCAGCTCTGGCATTAGGTGCCGGTTGTTAGGCTGGCTTAGTACCCATGGGAGTGCCAGAGAGAGCCTACTACACTCATTTTGCAAATGGAAAATTGAGGACCTTATCCAGGGTCATATAGCTCCTCAGGGACAAAGCCAGAAATCTTTCTTGGCTCTTGATCCAGTGTCCTTTACATTACTGGATGACCATGGTTATTATCCACAGATTTCCAGCCCAGAAACGTGTACCAATCAAGAAGGCCTGGATCCAGAGGAGGAGTTAAGGAAACCCCGTTGTTCTTGACAATAACTCAGCCTCTATCCGTCTTCCTCCTCAGCAGTCACCAGTTGGTACTAATTCCAATCCTCCCTCCAGCGGCTTAGGAGAGATGTCTGTGTATTATCCAGATGTATAGTATTACCCAATGGACGGCAAGTTAGTATGATATTTTAAAGTTAAAAAAAAATCTGACCACTAAATCTAAGCTCTGCAGAAATCAGGGGGCATCAATCACAGAGAACTTGGTCCCATTTGTGCATGGAGGCTGCTTCCCCTGGGAACCAGGCAGTCTTTCTGATCTAAGAGCCCAGGCTGGGAGCACACCCACCTACCTTTTCCAAAAGTGACTATACTTCTCACAACATCCCAGTTGGATTTCTTCACAGGACAAACAGAGACACTTAAATATTTTTCCTTCATCCTAAGGAAAGCTGCCTGAAGAGCCTGCAGAGAGAGAAGCACAGGTGCCCAGTCACATGACTGGAGAGGCACAGCCCCATTTGCTGTGATGGGGCCCATCTTTACAGTAGAACAGTGTCCATGGCCGGTGGGACAGTGCGAGGTTTGTGACATCAATGCTACCAAGATTTTTTTTTTTTAAATCTAGTTAATCCTCATATTGTTTCTCTACCAAAGGCAGCAAGAACGATTCACATCTCAAGAGGAGACCAGGGTGATATCTGGCAGGAAAGTCACATGCAACATCTTGACTTTCTGTGGTTGAAGACTCTGCAGTAAACCCTGAGATGGGCTTTGAATGCCCTGAGACATAAACACTGTGTGCTTCCGGAATCACAGACTTATCTGGATATTTGTACCAGCTACATGGACAGAGAGAGTTGTTCTCCTAATATATAGGGTACCTAAACTGGCAATGATCATCTCATGAGTTGCAGTTGAGGTGACCAAGCACAGAATTTGAGTGGACTTTGGGTCTGTGACTAGCATTGAGGAGGTGAAGTCAGCTTATTTTAGGAGGATTGTAAAGTAAGCCAAACTTCAAAACCTTTATCTGGCATTTTTATGGGTGAACATTTTTTCCAGGCGAAGGTGCATGGCAGAGAGTCTCTGATATCCAGTTAAACTTAACCCAGCAGTTCTCCACACCCACCCTGGGGACATTGGTAATGCCAGGAGGCTTTTGGTTGCCACAATGGAGAAGGCAGGGTTCTACTAGCATCTAGTGGGTGGACATGGGAAGCTGCTTCACATCCTGTAATGCAGAGGACAGCCCATCACAACAAAGAACTTTATAATCCAAAAGTTCAGTAGTTCCGCGCCTGGTGGCACAGGCTTGCCATCCCAGCTACTCAGGAGGCTGAGGCAGGAGGATCACAGGTCCAGGCCAGCCTGAGCCACTTAGTGACAACTGTTTCAAAATAAAATAAAATAAGGTACTGGGGATGTAGCTCCGTGGCAGAGTGCTTACCAGAAGTGTGAGTCCATGGATTCAATCTCCACTATGACAAAAACAAAAACAAAAAACACCCTGCCTCAACTCCACTATTAGAAGGTCCAGTTGATTGTGTTGTTTGCATAGATTGTGCCAAGACCGGTATCTCTACTTGGGAGAATTTTGCTTTCTGAATACGCCACAAACCCAGTACCTCTTGCTCTCTTCTGATGTCCTCACCATCCTGCAACCCGTTTGGTTTTGCCCTTCTAGTCTGCCTGCGAGTCTTCTGTACAACCAGAAACACAACATGCTCTTTTTTCCCTGTCCTCTCCACTTCTTCATTCACATCAAGGATATCCATGGTCACGTCCATGTCAAAGAAGTCCTTAGCCACAGCCTCAATGATACCTGCAGCAGAAGGACACTTAGCAGTTAGGGATGGCAGAAGGCAGTGTGTCAACAAACATCAACCAAAAATCAAGTCATACAACTTCTGATGAATTTTCCAAGGTTCACAAAGCCCAGGACCTGTCTCAAGACATACAGCATATGACAGATGAGTAAAATAGAAGTACTTAGAGATTTAATTTGTCCATGCCTGGATACCAAATATATCCTGCTGTTCCCATTTCTAGTTCAGCATCTATTCGTTTGGTTTTTATTTCAGGAAGGCATGTAACCTCCTTAAACAAACAAACTAAAAATAATGTAAGCAAAATTCGGTTGTAAAAGCATTAAGAATCATGATGGCAAAGTTTTCTTTGGGAATCTATCCCAGGGTTAAAGTACACAGTGTGGAGAAAGGATGTGTGAAGATGTTCATCACAGTCTTGTTTACAATAGCAAAAGATTAGTATTGATGAAAAATGCAGCAATAGAGGGCTAGCTAAGATAACTACAATATGCAATATCATCCATCCATTTAAGACGTGGCTATGTGAAAACATGGAAGCGTGCTTTTTCTACCATGCTCAATTTTTTTTTAGAAAGAGCCAATACAAAATAGTATCTATATAAATATCATAATTATGTAAACACCTGCATAATTCAAAATGTTCAACAAAAAATAAAAATTATTCTTTCTTTTGGCATTTTGGAAACTTATTTTAAAAGCTCGAGGGCTTTGGAAATAATGATCAAGATGACATGGAATCAGATAGGAGAAGGGACAGAGCTCCCAGCCCACATCTGGCTCGTGGCTGTCCTGGAGAGTTTGTGGGCAGATTTCCTTCCTCCAGAGGCCTCAGAACTAAGCCACTGCCTACCTGGCACGATGTGGCACAGACCACGCCTGTCCGAGTAGTAATGCAGAAGCATTTCTCCATCGGCCCCTCTCTCCACACGAAACGATGGTGCGTTCATCTCCTAATTAGAAGACACAACACGTTTCTTCCCAGGGAAAATAAATTGTTTAAGCTATGACGTCAAGGCTCTGGGAACAGGACTTTCCACCATAGCATGCAGAACTATATCCCGGCCTCTTTCCAGTCACACAATACCGACCACGGTTTCTCAGCTCCCATGTGTCAGGAATTTCCTTCTGTACCCAATTCCCTAAATAGCATTTTATGGCAACTGTTGTCTCCATTTTCAAGAGGAGGAGCCTGAGGACCAAGGAAGTTAAACCTAGATGAACAGTAGAACAATGGACCACCCCCAGATTGAGCCTTTGTCATGTGCCAGGCCTCTTCCAGCTGCGTTCCAACGGGTGCTGGCCAGAAGGCACCAGGAGGCCTCTGTGAGTCTCTGTAGACCTTGGCCTGTGACTAAGTGACCAAGGGCCTCTTCACCCACAGAAAGATCAGGGGCTCAGAGGAATCTGCAAGTGAAATGAATTAATGAGTTTCTTGCTGTGGTATCAAATCGCACATTTGGAAAACAGAACCCTGAGGGAGACATCAGAAAAACTTCTCTTTCTTCAGGAGTAAGTGTTGACATTCACGTATGCCCAATCTCATGAAGGTGAGATACTTGGGAATGAAAGGTACACACTTTGCCTGGAGAATTCTCTGACAGAAGCAACCGTCTCTCCTGCTTCCCCCACCCTCTTCTAATTTTTCACTTCGAGACAGGGTCTTGCTAAATTGCTCACAGCCTCCCAAATTTCTAAGACTGGTTTTGAACTTGAGATCCTCCTGCCTCAGCCTCCCGAGTCTCTGGGACTACAGGCATGTGCTACCATGCCCCGCTCTCCTGCTTGATTAGCAGGCAACTCAGCACCCTGGACTCACAGCTTTTGATCTCAGAGAGGGATGAGATGAAGAAGGTGGATGTGTTTTTTATGAGATCTTTGTCCTGTCTCCTAATAGAGGGTTGCTAGTTAAAATGTTTTTTTTTCCCTTTCCAAATAAATTTCCATATTCCCAAAAGTATGTATATAGATAAAAACATTTGTTGGTATGTATGTGTGTTTAGTATATCTTTACCAAATCTAAAGAGGATTTGATGAAGTATGCATAAAGAGGAAATTAAAAGTTCATTTAAAAACTATATCCAAATTCTACAGTGAAAGTAAAGCAATTCAGTACAGAGGGGCTGAAATAGAGATTCACGTGCTCCTGCCAACATCCCCCTGAAGCCATCTCCAAGCCAGACCTCTTCCCAGACATTTCCAGAAGTTCATGCTTTTGGTTCTTATGGTTGATGTCTCCAAGTTTCTAAATAATGCAGTTATAGTTTTACTTATTGATTAACATAAAACATTTTTTTAAAAATGGAGAATAAGGCAAAGGAAAAAATGATGCCAAGCAGCCGAAAGCAAGGCCTTTTTCAGACAGATGTGGCTGGGTGTAGGTTATTGCTCAACCACCCACAGTATGGGTGAGTTTGGAGAGTGTCTTGACCCTTCTGGGCCTCAGTTTTCTTATAGAGGGGAAAATAAGAGTGCTTAATCTTACAGGCGTTAAGAGGACAGTTCATTTAGCACAATAATTACCAGTCAATGAAGGTTAGCTAAAAAATAACAAGACTAAAGGCACACTTTTAACCAGGGATGTGTTCCTTAAAGTTGGAATCATTTTATTTATTTTTGCCTAAAGAGACCATCTTTAATCCTTTGTCTAGTATAAACCACTATATAGCTATCAGGTATCATTGCATAAAGTTCATCCTAACTTGTGTGTTATAGCAATTTAATATTTTATTTATTTGATTATAGGCTAAATGTCCTGACATAACCCAGAGAGGTTCTAGTCTAAGACTTCTCTATTAGTATGGTTTTGGCATATGTGGGGCAAGAGGTGGTTAACTAGTATAGGAAGGGTATCAGTGTTGGGTATAAAAATCACAGCCATGGGACTTCAGAATCTCAATTCCTTTCACTCTCATTCATGAAAGTGAGAGTAATATCAAGGAAACAATATCTGAAACAGTAAAAACATTCCATAATATTTTTATTTAATAAATAAATTAAATATTGACACCTCCAGAACCATGACTCAATATATTAACCAAATTTCAGGTGATATTAAAAATATTATGGAAGTTTATTAAAGGATCCTAACTGTATTTCTTTCTATTCTAATAGTTGTGCCTTTAGCTAAGAAACCTGATAGAAAGTTGCCATGCAAATTCTCAGACTTTTAAAACTGTTCCTATTGAACAGAAAGAAAGAAAAGGAGAAGGAAGAGTTGCTTATGAAATGCCTGTTCTGAGCCCATCATAACGCTAAGGACTTTTATATGCTCTCTCTTTTAATCTGCACAACTCTATGAGGTAGGTTATTTATTCCTATTCCTTTTTGTCTTTGTGTCTAATGACTTAAAAATTGTTTAGTACATACTAGGTGCTAATTAAATAAATTTAATTAAATAAACAAGTGGGCAACAACTTGCCCAGGATCACACAGCTGGTAAGTCACAGTTCTGCTCAGACAGTGACATCTGGCCTCATTGCCCAGACTCTTTCCACTCCCACCACCTCAAGAAGTTCATGTGACAACAATAGAACAGGCTCACAAACTCACTCTTCCTGAAGTAGGATGTTTCCAAGCCTCTGATTACTTATTCAAAATATAGAGAAAATAACCTTTTTCCCCCAATTTTACAGATACGTACAAGTGCACATAATAGTGACGTGCTTTAAAATACATAACGCTTTTATCCTCACGACAACCCTGCAAAGGTTGTCACTATGAACACTAAGTCTAGAAATAGCGACGAGGTTGGTAAAGTAAAGGTGTCCTAAAAATAAAATATTTTACATAAAATAAGAAACTGTTATCATGCTATGTGAAATGCTACTTGATCGTTTCCATAAAGTACTTTGTCTAAAAAAAAAAAAAAAAAGGTGGTGGGGGGGGGGGTCTAGGCATTTGAATTTCCAATGATCTCTCCAAAGAAGAAAAGCAAGGCACGAACTCCAGAAGGACCTATCCCAGAAGGGAAATTAGTTTCTTAACACCTCCGTCAGTCACCCCATGGGTTAATCAGAGTTGGATGGTTTCCGATTCTGGCTCTTGGCCCTGTCGAGTCTTTCCTCCTGATACTTGAATAACACGAATCTGGCTGCATAAGCTATTTATCAGCTCCATCCAGACCAGGAAACCTTAGGAGAGATTTTGCAAATCCACTGAAACCTGATTGTTTTCCAGTCTTTGTTGCCATTGTGATCAGCCTCCTAGATTGAATTCCAAGCCAGCTCTACTGCAGAGGCCTTCCCTCATCACAAAATCTGTACCCCCCCCTCTCTTTTTTGGCCAGGCAGTTTATAAAGGTGGCCAACAGGTATTTATTTTCCTTTTCTTTCCCATGAGAACTCTTGCACCAGGGACCAAGGGTTCTGCATGCAACAGACAAGCAGCAGTTCCCTTCCACCCACTCTTCTTTGCAGGGAGGGAGGAGATGGCTCAGAATTTGCTTCTTCTCAGGATCACCAAGATTACCAGGCCCAGGTGGTCTTACCTGGTAAGAGAGTGCAAGGTAACTGTGGAGGGCATCCAGGTTTTCAATAAACTCCGTGAGATTTCCTCCCAGGGTCCTCAGCATTCTGTCGTAGCCAGACATCTTACAGAATTTAAAGAAGTATTCTCCAAAGAGTTTCAGAATGGCTTCCATGGACACACCTGTGAAATCCAAAGCATACCCTGCCATAAAGTCCCTGCAAGGTGTTCGTCCTCCCTTGGTATTCATTTATTTTCAAAGTGTCCAAATCCTGTCTCTGTGAGACTTTCTGAGCCACCATCCAAGTCTTCACCTTCCTCATTAGTGAAATGTCATCACTAACGTCAATGTCATGAGGCCATTGTGAGGAGCTCAGTGCAATCCTGGAACCTTCTGGGTGCTCATTAACCATGAGTTCTTTCCAATCCCCCCCAATCCCAGTCTTTTTCATGACATCCATGGCAAATATTTTCCTGTGGTCCAGGAGGGGATTCAGAGCTATTGTTCCCCCTTGACCACTGCCTCCAGTGGTCAGGTCAAGGGCACAGAGCAGCCCTCTGCAATCTTTTCTACCACTCCTACATCTTCAAATACATGGTCTAAAGTGCAAAGTTCAGCTCTTATAAATGGCTAATGTAGCAGTGCAAAATCAATTCCACCAAAGTTTTTATCATAATTTACCCAAAAGATGATAACAAACGCCTGCAAAGACTCCCTCTCTCTCTGGGCCTCACCAGATCATGGTTGCCCTTCAACGTTCAGTTTTCACATCACATTCTCCATGAAGATCTGTCTGAATATCCCATGTCCTGCTGACTTCACTTTTCCTAAATGTTGCACTTTTTCCCTCCTGTTTCTAGGGTTAGGCAGCAACCTCGCCTTCCATGTTTTCTGAACTGGACACAAAGTGGGTGCTTGATGAATTTCTGGGGTTGGGTTTGCTGCACCAGGTGAGAAATGCTGCCCACCTCTCCCACTCCCCACCTGTACTGTTTGTGTAGTAAATAGTTTTAAAGAATAGTCCGTAGTTCCTGCAGCACCCATTGTCAAAGTTATTTTACCAATGCTTGTCAATTTCTTGGAAGGTAGATAATGTTATTTTCATGTTCCCCTTTTTCCACATGAGCCCATTAAGGTTAAGTCATCTTTGTGAATTGCAGAGACCAGATTTGCTGAAGAGGCTATAAATCTAAAGTCAGTGCCTCCTTCTACTATAACCCACAGTCTTTGGAGTAGCAGTTAGGGAAACAAGTGTCTCCCCAAGGCAATGGCTACCTATGGACTGTCACCATTGGCAAAAGGAGGAAGGACATCTATTCATCCTGCTGACCTAGAGCTCCTGGAAGGAACACTCTTACTTATGGTGGACTTGGGACTCATGTGCATGCTAGGGGCCAGGGAGAAGGTCCAGAATACTCAGATTTATAGGATTCACAATTCCTCTACTGCATATGAAATCATGTTAGTGTTTCATATGCTTATGAACTCTAGGATGCTAGCTGGATCTGGAACTCACAACAAGGGGACTTCTAGGTCTGCTGAGCTCTCTGGAACTGGGTCATACAAAGGGACAGGGGATGAGAGGAGTCCTGAACACTTTTCAGCCAGTCCTGGCTTCCTAAGATGGAAGCCAGGAACAGCAGTTTCTCTACAGTTCTTTGTCCTTAGCTAGACTTCTGAGCAGATAATTGTTCTGTCATCTGAGCAGGACAAAGTCCCCACTGAATTGGTCTGGTCTCATCTGACTGAGTTATATACATATTTTTCACAATTTGTTAGCCGCATCTGTATCTGGATAAAGCTTGGGATGGTAGGGTGGGAGGTGGTCCCTGCCTCCATTGCATCCTTTGTTTGGGGTCCGTCCTAGCTGGATGCAGGCAGGCTTGTCAACACCAGGAGCCATGCCAACTCTTAAGTTAACTGACGTAAATTCTACTCAGGTTCTTTCCAACACTTCTGAGTTCCTGGAAGAACTCCTGAAAAATAAATGAACAGGTGGGAAATTGTTCCTTCCCCTCTCCTTCCACCTTTCCTTTCCTTTCCTTCTAAATCTAGCTTATTCTGGCTGGGAAAAACGAAAAAGAAAAACAGCTGTTCCTTACAGCCGGCAGCCTGGAGCTCTGAACAGGTGCATCCTGTTACCCACCAGGAAAAGCTCAGGTCCCTAAAGCCTTCCTTCTCCCCGGGACCTCTCCCAGGAGGACCAGGCTGTGTGCAGGCCAAGCAAAGTTATGTTCAAGTGACAGTGGCAGCTTTGTGTAGAAAAGCTGCCTGCTTGACTTTTCTTTTATATCTGAAAATTTACAAAAATCCATGAAGCTGCTCGTTCCAGACCCTGGTTATTTTGTTTCTGGGCACCCAGCTCTGTTAACAGGAAAGGACATCTGGCTGAGAGACTAACTGTTCCTTAAACAACAATCTTGGGCTCGGGTGTGGCGCTTTCCATCTGTGCTGGGTTTGGGGCTGCTGCTAGGATTCTTGGTTCAGAATGCTTGTCCAGCAGAGGACAAAGGCCTGTTCTTAAATTCAACACCTGTCTTGGTTTTTTGATACGGTTTCACCTCAGTGAATTTAGAATTCCAAGGGCCTCCTAAGTCACAGGGTGTCAGGAACATATTGAAAATGATAAGAAAATGCAAGAACAAAATCAGCACACATCTGAGGTGCTTTAAAATGTTGTTTGATAGTGCAAGAGAAAATCCATAGTATGCATAGTTTTCTACCTTTTGTGTAAGAAAGAAAGGGAAATAGAGAAATGTGTATCTATCTGCTTATTTGTGCAAAATTAAACAACAGAAGAATAAACCAGGAGCTATGAAGATTGGCTACCTATGGGATTTTGGTGGGAATGGGATGGAAAAACTGTGATGGGGGATGCTACTTCTCTGAACATAACTTTGAATAGTTTGGCTTAAAGAATCATGTTCATGTTTCATATGCTTAAAATAAGCAAGATCAATAAGGAGAGGGAAAAACCCTAAGATGGAATACAAACAGAAACAAATTAACGGAACAATATTTCAGACTGAAGAGTTTTGAATAACACAAATACCCAGGGGGAAAAAAGTAACCTGTTAATATTTGAACACAGTATTTAGATTGCTTTGTCCCCAGGCCATAGACAAAAAAAAAATGTGAACAAATATTTAATTGGAGTTCAGCTTTCTTCCATCATTTAGGTTAACAATTCTGAAAATACTTCCTGAATATTCAAGAATTGAGCATATAAGTAAACATCTTAGAGCCTGTGGAAGACAGATTTCTCCCTGAGAAAGTGGTTACAAAAAGGAGAAGAGAAAGAACCCCGTAGTGTTGAATTAGAAAAAATTTAACATAAGACCACAAAAGTCATCATAGTATAGATAGATGATAAATGATAGAGAGAGAGATTGACAGATAGATAGATATGTATATTAGCATCTGTTTTCCAGGTCTGTTTACTGAGAGAGCCTGTAAGTAGTGACACCCCGGTCGTGATGAGCTCACCTAGCAATCAGATCTTGGTCCTTAAGTACCACTCTGCCAAAAGAAGCCGTTTCTCTACTTAGAGAAATGGGGCATGGTAGAAAGAATGAGATGAACCTATACCATTGTTTCATTCCAGAAAGTAAAGAGGAGATCAAAGAATGATAGGGACATATCAAAAGGGCACAGGGGCCAATTTAAAGGAATTCCTACTAGCTAAATCTTGGAGAATTTGAGCATCGAAATAAATAGTGAAAGTAAAGGATTGCAACCTATTTTTTAAAAAAATTAAATTTCAAGAGTCTTGCTTATTTAAATTGATATAAATAAACTCGGGAGAGAGAAAATTCTTCCTTATAGAACTCCAACTAACAAATGCAAGAAAGTCTATACTTAGAATATAACCATTTTACCAACATCATAAGTATTGACCCAGATAAAAATCATAACTGAATACGAAAATCCCAGAAGAAGGGGTTTGAAAAGCAGTACGATATTTGCATTGTCTGAATTACAAAGGGAAAACTAGTAATTTTACAGTGGAGCAAGCTGGCAGATTCCACTTTCACAGAGTGATCAATATTGACAGTAATAATAGGACAGCTCAATGATGAATTGGGAAGGATCACTTCTGAGCCAGGCACATTGGTGGATACCTGCAGTCCCAGCAACCCAGGAGGCTGAGACAGGAGGATCATAAGTTTGAGGTCAGCCTCAGCAACTTAGTGAGACTCTGTCTCAAAATAAAAATAATAAAAGGGATTATGGTTATAGCTCAGTGGTTGAGTATCTCAGGTTCAAGCCCCCAGCACCACAAAAACAAAAGAGAAAAAACAAACAAAAAAGATCACTTCTGAGGTCTTTCTACCAAGAAAGCATAATTGAAATTATATTACGAGAAACTATTAAATAATCAACTTTAAATAAATCCTGAATGAAGGAACATGCTGCCAAATAGCTGAGCAGAAGCTCCCAAAGATATTAATGTTATAAAACACAGAGATTCTGGAACACATCTAGGTTAAAGAACAATGAAAACACATGACAATTGGCATCATTCAAGTTTTCTTCTGTTTTAAAGGACATATGTGTCAAGTGGGGAAAATACTCCATAAAGTCTGTAGATTATTTCACAGAATCATATCAAGGCCCATTTCCTGAGTTTCATGTTGTACTGCAGTTATGTAAGATATTTTTTCACCAACAAAGAAGCATCATGTCTGTAACACAGTAACAATTTGGGGAGGGGGGGATGGATTATAGATACAGATATGGAACAAAGACAGAGCCAATATGGTTAGATGCTAACATCTGGGAAACACGGATGGAAAAGTATATGGGAATTCTTTGTGCTATTCTTACAAATCTTTTGTGGGCTTGAATTTATGTCAAAATGAAAAGTTTTTGCTGATTGCCCTGAAAAGACCTTAGGAAATCTTATATAATAAGACTGCTTATCCAAGGCCAGCTGAGATACAGCTGGAACCTGACTCTCCATAATATTATAAATTTTGTTGGATATAATCAGAGCATTATCATTACATTTTAAAATGTCTTTATCTTGTTAGAGACTCATACTGAAATATTTATGGGAGAAATTATGGGAAACCTGAGATTTGCCTTCAGACATTCCAGCAAAAATAAAAACAGAAAAGGGGTGGAGAGACCAGATAGATGAAATAAGATTGTCAAAATCCTGACAATTAGTGAAACCGGGCTATGGGCCTGTGGCCTGCAGTATACGACTCTCTACTTTGGGATATGTATTAAAAGTTCTGTTAAAAAGTGGTTTTGATTTTGTTTCAGTGAAAGGCTTCTTTGTTAGCAGGGAAATAACCATCACAAAGCATCTCGGCTTGGCTTCCCAGGAGCAGTGCAGAGCCTCCTAACAGGCTTTTAAATTGGAATGATGTATGAACTTGAACTTTCTGACTTAACAAGCTTGGCTCTTCGGTGTTGCCAGGAAATGTTTATTTTTTGCTGGGTTACAGCTCCACGGACTGGAAAAAGCAGAGGTGCACCGTCCAGGGCAGCGGGAGAGGGGCCACCTGCTAAGGCCCCAATGAGGACTGGCATGTGGCTGGCTGAATGCAGCAAAATCACCGCCACCTACACTCAGCCTTCTGGGCAAAGGGTCCGCATGGGGCTGGATGTCTCATAACCCCTCCCCAGCTCCCACCTCCAAAATATAGGCAATGGGAGTTATTCGTTATGTGACCTTTCTAGGTCCCCCCAAAAAAGCACATGCTGTCCCACAAGACAGGGAAACATGCTCTACGTCTTAGAAAGTTTTCCATAGCTTTACTATCCAAAGGATGAAGCTTGAGGGCGGGGCCGCTGACGTCACCGCTGTTTTACCCCAGGGGAACTGGCACCAGGTGACCTGATGAAGGGAGGAGATGGCCAGGAGGCCCACCCACATCGGCCTGATTCCAAAACCCTCACCAGCGACATCGCCAACATCTCCTCTCATCTGCGGGATTCAGAACTGGCCTGGGAATCAGGATTGGAACCAAACTTTCAGTTGGTTGCCCAGTCTGGGTTACTGGTCCCACCCTCAGAGGGCTATAGTAAAGAGTAAATGTCAGAATGCCTGCTTTTGGTCATGGTATATTTTAAATTTGTAAATTTTAAGTCATTACTCTTGTTTTTGAAGAAGTAAGTGCAAAAACGGGCTGTTGGCATTTGCTGAAGGCTAACTGTTGAAACATACTTCATTACGGGTTTCTTCGCAGGCAAAGTCTAGACAGACACAGCTGTGCCAAATGGCTGTTGGGTGTTGTTTTGAATTTTGTCACTTCAGATCACTAATAACCCACTTACACACTAAGTAGGCACTTATTCACATACAGAACAATTCCTTATGCAACGCTCAACCTGCCATCTGGTCCCATCCTGAATTATGCTAATTAGAAAGCACAGAGCTATGCAGTGGCAGAGGGGTCTGGAAAAGTCCCAGCAATTGCTTCAAGGTAGGGAAACCGCATCCTGGGGCCCACTGAGAGAGCAAAGCCCCCACCGGGAAGAAGCAGCATGCTCTCTCTTTGTCCAAGGGAGGAGTCGGCCTCCACTGACCAGTATATTTTATTGAACAGTAAAATGCCCTTCTTGAAGTCTTCCTTTGGCTGTGCCTCACTCTCTCCAAATCATGAGAGTTGTATATACACAGAGAAACCACATGGCCCAGGCTTCTTACGGGTATCCTGATTCCAAACCCCAACTTTTTATTTGAAAAATGTGTTCTGCCATTTTAGGTATGGGCCAACATGTTTTGAAGATAAACAAGGAAAAGGTTTCTGATATCCTAAGAGAGGCAGGAAGAAATCACAGGGATATACTTTGGCTTTGGGTAGAAAGTCAGTCCACACATGGGTCTATAAACTTGCTGCTGACTCTAAATGTGTGGGTGGGGCTGGGACTATGATTCCCATAGAGCAGGTGTGAGAGGGCACTTCTCTGCTAAAGGTGCCACCACACACTCGGTGTCTGCGAGCATGCACAATGACAAAGACAGACTGGGAGGACACAAGATACAAAGAGCATTTCTTTCTGGAGACCTAAAATATTAGAGAATAATTGAAGCCTTGCAGGTCAAGCAGTGGTCTCTCGACAGCTCAACTCTACCATTTTACCACAATCAGGGGCATAGACAATACGTTATAAAACAAAAATGGACATGACTATGTCACAGTAAGACTTTATTTACAAAAACAGGCAGAGGCTCAGATTTAACCCATTGGCTGTAAGTAGCTTGCTGACCCGGGATCAAAGGACTCACAATGTTATTTTTTATCACGGCCATTTGAAGGGAACAGTAAAGCCTGTGTCTACTTCTCAAGGACAGCATTAAGAGATACAAAACAGAAATAGCCCCTGCCTTCCTTTCAGTTTCAACGTCAGCTTGTATTTGCTGAATTCCATATTTGCTGTCACCCTGTACATTACAATACACCTTACCTTTGTTTTCTGATTTAATTCATTCCTTCCCACTACACTTTGAGGTATGTTCCTTTTTTTGGAGACCAACTCTCAAGGAAATTCTAGCCCAAAGTCACACAGCTGGTGTGACAGAGCAGAATCCAACCCCTCCTGCTCCTTCTAGAATAACAACAAGCTGCCCTATGGCAGAGGACACCCATCTCTTTCTGTTGCTGGGATCCCCTGAAATAAAAGCCAGAAAGAACTGGCTTAATTTTTTACCATCCATTTCCAGATCTATTGCCCTTTTCTTTCCTTCTTTCTTTTTTTTTAAGAGAGAGAGAGAGAGAGAGAGAGAGAGAATTTTTTAATATTTATTTTTTAGTTTTCGGCGGACACAACATCTTTGTTGGTATGTGGTGCTGAGGATCGAACCCGGGCCGCACGCATGCCAGGCGGGCGCGCTACCGCTTGAGCCACATCCCCAGCCCTCTATTGCCCTTTTCTATTTTCTAAGCTCAGCCCGAACTCCAGTTTTTCAGATCAGAAATACCCACCTCTCGTGGCAGAATTTTCACCTACTATTTTGTATTCTTTCCAGGGAGAGAACATAGATGAGAGGGTATAGTTGGACATAATTGAACTTGCTTGTGAGTCACCAGCCCTTACTGGGAATCACAGACCTGCAGAATTGTCCCCAGAGGAGCAGCACCTGGGCCTCGCCTATGTGGGGTGGTGCACTTTAAGATCAAGATGTCTGACTGTGTGGTTTGGAAACGCATCTGTGACATCATAGTTACACAATTTAAATTGTGTAAGAAAGCAATGTCTCAGAAAATAGAGCAGAAGCTCTTTGGCAGGTGCATCAAGCAAGGGGACTGACAGATACTACATGTTGAGAGAGAAGGTGCTCCTGGGAAGCAGAGCTGAGGCCAGAACCCAGGTCCCCTGACTCCCAGCCCAGAGGAGACAGTGTGGCACTGTAAAGAACATGCATCTTGGATTCAAGGCTCCATGTCGAAAGCCTAATGTCATCTGCTTGTTGCTAGACCATGTCCTGCACAAACCTCCCACACTGTCAGTGTGAGGGAAACAAAACAGGCTGGGCAGGAAGGGATGGGGTTGCAGGTACTAGGAACACCCACAGTTTCCAGCCCAGCTTTTCCTAGAATCTCTCTCTCTAAGATTCTTTGGAATCTTAGAGGGTGCGGGATGTCCAGCTGTTATTACTGGGAGGCCACTGGCATTAGGAGGGTCCCCAAGGTGCTGGTGCTCTTGGAGTGTGAGTTCCAGAAGCTGAAGGGATAAACCTGTTTCACTCCTGTTCACTATCTCCAATCTCAGGCCCAACCTTGTCTCGTTTTATGAAAGGTGCAGAAGCCAAGTGACTAGGGGCTACCACACATCTGGACGGAAATTATTTTAATGACCAAATGGTGTCCGGATTCCTCCGAGCTCCAATCGCCATCATCTTGCCAGGCCTTATTGCCCCCTCTGGCCCCTCTATGGCTCCACCACAGATCAGAGCAGCCTGATGAGCCAGGGCAGCAGGTGGCAAAGTTGGCAAGAGAAGCAGGTGACCGCCTCTTATTGGAAAAGGACTCTGATTGTCACATGAACCCAGCTTCCTAAGCTTCAGTGCCTTCCCCCTCCTGGCTTGGCAGAGACTTTTGGCCTCTCCTGCATGCAAATCCCCGGAAGGTATTCTGCATACAGTAGACAACTGGGAACGTGAGAAGAGATTCAGATGTCAGTCAAATTACCATGTGAAAATCAAGGGGAAAGCCCTCCAATCGATCAGTTCCAGGTGCATGAGTTAAAACTGGTCCAATCTTTTTAATTAGATAATTTTTCTGAAATTCAAAAGAGAGGGAAATAAGTGCAATGCCTCACCCAATACAGGTTGCATGTTACTCATCACGGCTGTGCTCTGGAGAAGCCACCTGTCCCTGTGGACTCAGGGTTAACTAGCTTTCCCAGGTGGGTTCTGAGGCACACCTGCAGGGGTGGTTATTGCAAAGGCTCAGACTGGCTATAACTGATAGCCATATCTCACAAATTGCTCTTGAAGACAGCAGTCAGTTTGCTGGGCTCCCAGAGGCACTATGAAAACTAGCTTAAAACCAGAGTCGCTGCTCCTTGACCCTTTGTGAGCTGCACAGGAACCAGCTTGCAGGCCCTGAGTGACAGGAAATGTCTTTCAAGAAACTACTATGTGCCAGATATCACACTGGATATTTTCACATACATTGTCCCAAACCTTGAAACATCTCTGAAAGGTAAATGTTACTATTTTCATCTGACCAACAAGAAAGCCATGACTGCTGAAGTAACTTGTCCTTGGTCATTAAAGCAGAAAAAGATCAAGCTAAAACTTGCTTTTGTCCTGTACCTCCTTCCCTTGGGTGTGGAGAGTGAACTGGTTCATAAAATAAACCATCCCTGTTGATAAACCTATGGGAGAAACATCCGGGAATATGTGCGTTGTTAGCAGGACCAGGCACATGTAGGTCCTCCGCACCCCCTTATGAACCTATTGTGGCATTTGAGGGTCTGGGAAGATAGACAAAATGAGCCATGGTAGAGAAGATGAGAGAAAGGTCCTCAATACCCTGCACAGCACTCCAGGTCCATTTCCAGATAAATACAAGTATGGTTGGCATAAGGAGATACTCAGTATGTGTGCATATGTATGTGTGTGTATATATATGTTAAATATTGTGTCTTTAAACAGAAGCACACATAAATTAATATTATACCTTGATCAGTTAACAAAAACATTGTGACTCAATACTTTCAGGAACCTAGCCCTGTATTTTATATTGCACTGAGGAGCACTGATTCAGTATTCACTAATTCAGAATTTGCACAACCTCCTAGAACATAACTACCATGAATAATGACAGCCACCTGTATTTTGCTACAGCAGCCCTTAGGACCCCAAAGGAGCCCTTCTCTGCTTACCTAGAACCTTGCAGGCCTCTTGGATGAGCTTAATGGTGATGATGTCATCATACACTGTGTAGGTCATGAAGGCATCTTGAACTTCTGCAGAAGCTCTGGAAGGCAAATCAAGGTGCCATGAACACCCAGCAATGGAGTTTAATTCAGGAATGTATATATTGACTCAGCAAGACATGGTACAGCCACACACTCCTAATCGTAAGGCACGTGAGGCACTGAAGTTCATGTGTGTCCCTACAAGACTTCCCTGAACACCAGTATGGACCAACAGTCTAGGGGACCTTGTGCCCAGAATTGAGAATCAATGGATTAGAAGTTCTCTGAATTTTCCTCCAACTGTAAGATTCCTAGTTTCGGTCCAGTGGTTTCTAAGCATTATTAGATGTAGCTATTCAGAAGAGCCAGGTGGGAACCCTGGGACAGACAAGGAGTGCCATAAACTATCACTCCATTAAGTGGGGTACTCTCTGTCGTATTGGGACAGGAAACTTCTACTGGCTCCCCACGGGCCTGTAGTCCTTTGTGAAACAAAACAGACAAAAACTTGTGCCCTCCTTTGGTGCCTATGAATAAAATAAAGACACAATGGGCAAGACCCCAGCTTAAGGAGTCACCTTACCTGTCCTGGCAGTGGTTCTGAGTATCTGTGGATGGAGCCCTCGAACATCCAGCCTAGCACCATCTGCCCCTGGTATCCTCAACCTGCAACTAGACCCTGACCTCCAAAGAAAGTCTTCTAAGGAAAGTCTGCATGATTCCCGTGGGGACCACCTGGTCCCAGAGGACCACCTTGCCCTGGAGGTGGGGAGGAGGGGTGGAAGGTAGAGGGAGATCAGGGCTGAGGTTCTATCACAACAGCTACCAGGTGAGAACACCTCCACAAGACACTGCTGAGAACAAATAAGTTGTCTACTCTATCAATAAAAATAAAATACAATACACACAATTTCCATCCAGTCATGCTAAAGGAATTATTATTATCTTTACAGAAAATGACATAAAATCATTGCCATATGAACAGGAAATTAAATGGAGCCAAAGATACAAAGTAACATTACCAAAGTGAGTCAGTTGGTTAATGACAGTAACAATAAAAACATTCTCTTTGAGCTTTTAGTGTTTCTGTTATCTGTCAGCTTTAATTTTTTCCTTCCTTCTAATAAATACAAACTCATTTTTTGAAGCTAAATTCCTATTTATAATTTTTTTCAATACTGGGGATTGAACCCATGGCCTCACACATGTTAGGCTAATGCTCTACCGCTGAGCTACATCCCCAGCCCCATTTTATATTTTGTGGGGAAGGTGGGTACTAGGGATTAAACTCAGAGGACCTTTAGCACTGAGCCACATCCCAGGCTCTTTTTACTTTTTATTTTGAGACAGGGTCTCTCTAAATTGCTTAGGACCTTGCTAAATTATGTAATCCTCCTGCCTCAGCCTCCCTAGCCACCGGTATTACAGTCACTTGCCATAGTGCCCGGCTCTGTTTTATAGGATTTTTAAAGAAAGATACCTAAAGGATATAAACTTTAGACCTCAAAATATCTACTTCCATTCTTACATATCTTCCATACAATCTCACTAAACAAAAAGATTTCTCGAACTTTACCTTTGAGGATTTTTTATTAGAGAAAAAGTTTCTACTTTATGTATGTAATATTATAAAATGAACTGTATTTTTTAAATGTCATATATTCTTGGAAGCTTCCACATGATCTTTTGGAGGTTGAGTCCTGCAGTTGAAATACTCTGGCCAAATGGATTCTTGAGGGCCCTCTGATGGCCCAGAGTTTGAGGCAGGTCGGTGAAACCAGCAAACCCGTTTATGGCCAGGAATGAAGCAGGAGTGGAAGGCCAGGGGACATTCTCAGATACAAGTAAAAAAATAATACCTCTTTGCTTCCAGCCACTTTTAAACTAGACTTTATTTGGAGGAAAACTAGGAGATGTGAAGGAAAGGGAAACTTGCGGTATCAAAGAAAGGGGTAACCATTTGTTTCAAATGTATGATATGTCAAGATCGTTGTATGCATGCTGCCCGGGTTCGATCCTCAGCACCACATACAAACAAAGATGTTGTGTCCGCCAATAACTAAAAAATAAATATTAAAATTCTCTCTCTCTCTCTCTCTCCTCTCTCTTTCTTAAAAAAAAAAAAAGATCGTTGTATTGTCATAAGCAACTAATAAAAAAAAAAAGAGAGAGAAAGGGGTAAGAAATTTGGTGAGTCCACAGGATGAAGAAGGGGGAAAATGGTGAATGGGAGCTGTTTCGATTTGTTCTGGCTCATCTCATTTCTCAATATAGAAATTCTCCTTGACTTATTGTGGGATTGCTTCCCAACACACCTACTGTTAAACAAAAATATTGTTAAATCAAAAATGCACATAATGTATCCAACCCACCAACATTATTGCTTAACCTAGCCTACCTTAAGTGCCCAGAACACTTAAATCACCCTACAGTTGAGTAAAATCTTCTAACACAAAGCCCATTTTGTAATAAAGTGCTGAATATCTCTTGAAATTTACTGAATACAGTACACCATAGAGTCCAGTATTGGTTGTCCACCCTTAGAATCAAGGGGTGACTGGGGCCTGCTGCTTCCTGCTACTGCCCCACATGGTGAGAGATTATCACACCCAATGTTGCTTGCCTGGGAAAAGATCCAAATTCAACATGTGAAGTCCAATTTCTACTGGACACATATTGCTTTTGTACCGCTATAAAGTTGAAAAGTCCTAGGTCAAACCATCATAATCTAGGGACCAACTGTACTTGAAAGGATGCCTTTCAGAATGTCAATTTCTTTTTCAGAGAAAGTGAAAAAGCGAATAAGCAGATAAACAAAATAGCACTTCCTATTTAGCAAAAAAATAAAAAATAAAAAATCCTATGCATGCACAAGTAAGGGTCCTTGAATTTTTTAGCTTGTAGAGCTCTTAGGGATGCTGATGAATACTATGAATCTTCTCCCCAGAAAATACATGTTCACAACATTTTCATACATGATTTCAGAAAATGCTCAGGCCCTCTCAGACCTATCCATGAATCTCTGTGAAGACCCCCTGACACAGGGAGAACTGAGTAACCATTCGCCTCTCTCCTACATCAACTGGTTTAGGCTCAGCACTCATCCATCCAGCTCCCTTTCATTCATTCACCTCCATTCATACACATCCGAATCCCCCAACTATTTACCCCTTCTCCGTGCATTTGTTTCTACAGTGGGGAACACACGCCAACCCTGATGTTGTACCCATAACCCCTTCTTGTCCTACAAAGGACACCTGACCACGGCCCCCTATCAAACCCTCTGTCTCAGGCATCTGGATGGAGACACTCAGAAAGTGAGCAGGTCAGATGATGGTGAGCTCTTGAATCAAAAGGACATGTAGAAAATTTTGGAAGAAACAGAAATGAAGAGGCTTGCAAAGAGAACCAGGAAAATAGAGTAAACATGAAGAAAGATGCGGAGACACAGGGCTCACTGGCCTTCCATTTCCTCTCAAGTTGCTGGGTATCTCCTGCTCCTAGGCTCTGAGATTCCTTAGAACCCTTACACTCAGCTTTTATACTTTGGTTTATATGGTGACTGCTTATCCTTACAAGCAAGATCCTGGATCAGGTTCTACTACCAAAGTGCCAGGAGTGATAACCTTCTCATCTCTTAGCCACCCCAGGCCTCACAAGTGGACGAGGTGAAGGCCATGATTATCTACATTTACAAGGGAGGCCAGAGACCTCAGCAAACCAATGCAATTATAATGACATATCAACTCCTTCCCATCTTCCACAAGTGTAGCTATTCTGGTCCCCAACAACTTTTCCACTTTCATTTTCTATCAGACGTTTTCATCTCTGATACACCACGCACACTGGATAATTTTCTGGGCCTCCAATTCACCAATCTCAGTCTTACCTAGGTCCTTTGCACTGGACTGCTCTCTCTGCCTGGAACACACATACTTCCCTGACTCAAGGTGGCCTCCTTCCTTCCCTTTAGTTCAACATAACCTTTGCAAAAAGACATGTTCTGACCACTTCCAGGAAACCAGCATCTTCTGTCCTAAGTCACTATCAAATCATGCATATTTGAATAGCACTTGGCACAATCTGAAAGGCTTTTGTTTATCTGCCTATTCGCTTTTTCACTTTCTGTCCCCCACATTGAAATACATTTCCAGAGAACTTTCCTCATCTGTTTCCTTCATTTCTATCCCCACACACTGGCACTCTGCTTACAAGAAGCTAAAAACGCATTGATTGAATCAATGAGCTTACGTAAGTCAAATAGCTAGTAACTGATGATCCAGGTGAAATGTAAAGGTTTATTGGATTCCAAAGACCTTGCTCTTTCCAATCTATTAGGTGCTTCTCGTGGTTAAGTTTTGATAAAGATTTTAGCCAGGAGACTATAAAAGAGTGGTTCCTGATTAGAAATCTATAATCTAGACTCTATGAGAGGGAAATCAACAATGTGGGCAAAGGACAAGAAACATCTGTTTCTGATTGTTTCATATAAAATAAAATCTATGTCATAAGGTCTGGAGACATAGTTCATTTGACTTAATCATTTCTTCTTCAAATTTGTGTAGGAATTGATGGGTTTTCCTTTTTAGCAAAAATTCTAGTTTAAAAGCACTAGGGAGCTTGTTATTTGAATGTAGCCTGAAGCAAATCCTGCTGCACAGCAAATAATCTTGCCTTAATTTGTGTTTTATAAGTTGAGTTTTCTGTACTCTACTTTTTTTTTAAGAATGAGTTCTAATATGCAATTATTATAGCTAGTTGGACTTTAAGATAGACTTGACTTTTGGCTTAAAGATGCCTTTCCAATTCCATCTCATAGGTGTCTAGTGTTAAGATATGGACAGACACTCTGAGACTCAATTCAATAAATACTTCAAAATTAAAGTGATAAAAGCTAGCCACACAGACTCAGGACATGGCCCTGCTGGGTCCTCTGCTTCCAGTCATGGTTCTCTGATTCCCTGCAAGCTTGCACCCTTGTTCAAATGCCCTTGGTCACCTTGGAGTTCTTGGGGACTCCAGGTTTCCATCTCTAAGGGTGGGAAGAGATAGTATTCCATCCTTTCAGGAGTCCACATCCAGGATCCAAAAAGGAAAAAGTGACTTTACCCAAATCACACGTGGGAACCTGGGCTTGGAACAGTAAGCTGAATTCCTCAACCATTTGGGGTTCTGGTACCTGGTCACACTCCACCTGCTTGATAATGTAGGTCGGGACGAGAGACCTTCCTCAAATTGCTCATCTCAGCTACTGGCCATAGGCAGGCTGAACACGCTGCTGTTCTATTGGTTCCAAGTATTTGCCTATTTCTGGCTATTTCCAGAGCCAGCCTTTGCCTTCCTCCCAGGCAGGACTAACTCCTGACCAGTGGCAGCTAAGCGGAGATTAAAAGTCTTAACCAGGAAATCAGACGGTACAAGGTCCATGGATCAAAAATCAGCAAACAAAAACAACCTCCCCACCCAGAGGCTTGGAAGGTCCCTCTAGGAGGGTGACCCACATTGGGCATCAGAAAGGTCAGTCTGAAAAGAGGAGCAGAGACAAAGCCACCCATCAGGCTGACCTCAGGAAGCCAGGTCTCCCTGGGCACGGAGGAAGGAAGACTTTGAGAAACATCTGCTTCCTCAGGATGGAAGGCAGTTATATCTGCCCAGAAGAAAAATCAAGTATAGCCGAGTCCTGATGTTGCAGCTATGTACTGGAGGAGGGGGAGAATGATGCTTATTGACTTCCTACGAGGTTCTTTGGTGTAGATTGTTCCACTCAATCCTCCCCTTAGCCCTAGGAGATAGGGGCATTATTCCCCTTTTATCCACGAGAGTCAGAGCTGCCGAGAGGGGAAGCAACATTCTCGGTTCTTGTGCAGCAGAGCCGGGCCCAAATCCATCCAGTGGGATGCACGTCCTGTTGACCCTCCACTTCTCCCCAACCCCCCGTCAAGAACCCACATCGTGAAAATAAGCCAACAGCAAACATCAGTTTCCAAAACAGCGGCTGGCATCTGTTGAGTGCCTACTCCAGGCATTTGTGTGTGTGTGTGTGTGTGTGTGTGTGTCTGTCTGCTTAGTATAATTTAATTTAACACTTGTAAAATTTCTACAAGGCTAACTAGACCTAGTATTATTTTATGATGAAACAATTGGGTCACAGAGTGGTTAAGTGCCATGCCCTGGGTCATACAGATAGGAAGAAAAGATTGTGGGCTTTGATGCCAAAGGTTGTAGCCCCAGATCCCCTGTTGAATTCAACTACAGCTTCCTAGGGACTTGCAACTATGTCCAGTGACTTCTGAGAATACAAATGTCCTATTTCCTAAAATGGTTCCCTATGCCACCCTGCAATGTCCACACCATAGCCTGCCTACACTCACCAACTCTTCTTCCTCCTCCTAAGACTGACAGCCCCTGGGTAGGGACAGCTGATCTTCCAGCAGGCAGAGGGGCACAGCTGTCCTGCTTGTGGCAGAGCAAATAATCCCATTGTTTCATCAAACGTGGGTCCTCTGTGCCCTAATTCCTAGGTTCCAGGTATCTATGTAAACTTTGTGCACATCATAAAGCCATGCAGGCTGGCCTGGGGCTGTAGGTCAGTAGTAGTGTACCTGTTTAACAAGCACGAGGCCCTGGGATTCAATCCCCAGTGCTGCCAAGAAATAGATCAAAATAAATTTTAAAAAATTAAACCATGAGGGCAGATGACTTATTTGGTTCTTGGTTCTCCCATGTTTTTTACAGCACCAGGAGCTCCATAAGTATATGTTTAATAAGATGCTCCTATTAATTCACCCAGATACTTGATAGACATGAAGATGCATTCCGAGGCAGCTTGGCCTAACAGAGAAGAATCTGTGGTCACACACATGGGCTTGTGTCCCTGGCCTGTCACCTACTGTGAGCCTCTAGCTGGGACTCAGTCTCCTTCTTAGCAAAACAAAACAGTAATTTGCCTTGCAGTGTCCTTGCTGAAAGTGCTTAATAGAAGAACCCTGTTCTTTTCCTTCCTCTCTTCTCACTGCGTTTCCCTTTACATATAATGGCTATAATAAAAGACCCCAAGTCTGCAGATACATCTCTCCTCAAGGCTGCTTAGGGGGTGGAGAAGGAGCCCTTGAAGATACTGCCATCTCACCCTGGCCCTGTGGCCCTCTGGCTGTGCAGTCTTGGCCATCTCACTTTAACTTCCCTAGGCCTGTTTTCTCACCTATAAAATGAAGATTTGGGCTAAACAATCTCCCAGGGGCCCACCAGCCCAAGGTCTCTTTAATCATAATTATTCAGTGATATATTCAGAAATGAGTATTTCTTGCCTCGGGGACACCAGAAGTTCTTTTTTCTCATCCAAACATGTAGAGATCTGAGTAAACTGTCCTGGAGAAGCTGAGGAAATGGTCCTGGACTTTAACACAAGGGGGTCAGGACTCTGCAGTACTTCATGGGCACAGGGCTGCTGGCTGACCTGGCTCTGCCTCAGGGTAGCCACAGAGTTCTAGGAGGATCACTGCAGTCTCAGTTCTATTTTATTTGAAACATAGGGGGAAAGAGGGAAATTTTGCATTAAGCATATTAAGTTTTTATTTTACAAAAGCAAAGTTGAGAAAATAGGAAAAATTGAAAAGGGGAAAAAAATCAGCATTTCATCATTCTATCCCTATTAGTTATTATTTTGGCCTTTCTCTTAGTTTTGTCTTTTTGTTTCATTTGTGTGAGCTGCCACCACATACAGCGATTCGTATTTCTTTAGTCATTCCATTTGTTCTTTGGTCTGTTTTGCACCACGGAAGACAGTTTTTGTTTTATTATTTAGAAATGCAAGACTCCCTTATATCTTTTTGCATGTGTGTGTGTGTGTGTGTGTGTGTGTGTGTGTGTGTGTGTGTTTCCAAGAGAACAGATTCTCAAGAATGGACTTACTACTTCCAAGGAGTTGATAATTTTCGTAGTTTTTAGTTGTCTAACTGCTTTCTAAAAGGGCTGCCCTGATTGACAATACCATCAGCAATTACCCATTTTTGTTGCAACTTAACCAGAATTAGTCATTATCATTTAAATTTTTGGAGATTTACTAGGCAAAGTGGCACCTAATTGCTTTGATTTGCATGTCACTGATTAACTGAGGAAGCCAATCATCTTTCCATATTTTTATATTCTCCTCTCTTCATAGGGCCAGGGAGGTTCTTAGAACTCTTTCAATCCCAACTTATAATATTTTAAGGCTGAAAGATTCCTAAGAGCAGCCAGAGAGCCCAAGGATACAGGAATCATATAGGGAACTATTTGGAGATGTCAATGACAGTATCAAGAAGTTACCAGGCTGGGAAGAAAGATCAAGAATTAACTAAAGAATATCTAAAAGTAGGATTCTGGCCAAACTGAGAAGAGATGCCCCTCTTCTGACCAGCAGCTGCTGTCCTGTGCAGTAGAAATGGTATAAGTGATTTCTCTCAAGGGACCAAAAACAGCAAATGAGAGTTCACTCATGAGCTAAAAAGGAGAATGACGTTGGCATTATTTACACTGGGGCTCTGTCTTAAGGTTGATTTTAGGAATAGAGATTGACAGTATCCTTAAGCACAGGTATGATTTATTAAGTTTTTTCAAGTTAGTCTGTTTAAAGCACTTGAATTCATCTCCCTAGTAACTGAACCTCTTGGAGAGTTCTAATGATAATATTGTAATGAATCTTACTCAACTAACTGGCTTAATCAAGAGTAAAGAGTTGTAACTGTCAAAACCCTGTGGCTCCAGGGATGCTTCATCTTTCCTTTAATATACTTACTTCAATTTTTCCCACGTCTCTTCACCAAATTTCTCTATCACGAGAGATTGCAGACAAGTGTTGATAAATCCATACTAGAACACAAAGCAAGCACAAAGAAATCTGTAAGCACGAAGCATGACATCGGCAGTCGTAGACATCTAAGTGGCATCTTTGTGGCAGTGGAATCCTACAGCAAACCCGTTATACCTCTTCCTTGTTTCTCTTGACTTTATTTGCTCAATAGCTGTGCTCATTCCCAACTCAGGGACACCCTTGCAGCCCTCAACTAGTGTTATTTCCAAGGAGAAAACATTTGAGCTAAATTTCCAACAGATTATTATTACAGGAGGTTGAAGAAGGTGCTATGGCTCATTGCAATCCTCTTTGGAACCGGGAATTGGTTGGTTATACCAAATCTTTCTCTTATAAAGAAGACTTGCCACATCCCAGTCCTGCTTCCTGGGCCTGCCATCTGTTGGCTGGGGAATGGGGCTCCATATTGTAATACAGCCTCAGGGAGCCCAGGGAAGGTATGCAGCTTAGAGGAAAGGGCTTGGGCTCTGGAGACAAATGGGTTTCTGTCTCTGTGCCTGACAGCAGTGTGTCTTTGGGTAAATTGCCTAGCCTCTCTGGGCCCAGTCTTCTCAGGAGCTAAACTGGAAATAATAGCACTTGTTCTACTGGAAGAATATTGTAGGGTTATATAGGAATGGGTCCGGATTTAGACAAGGAGGACTGATTGCTAACCCCAAGCCTTATTCTCTGTTTGACTCTGGCCCTTCACCAAATCTCACTCATTTTCAGTTATTTCATCTGGAAAACGGCTATGAGAATGATCCTGTCCTCTTAGGGTCAAATGACAACATTGGTGTGAGCACATGGCACATGGTAAGTGACCAAAAGCTTATAACCATGCCTTTAGAGAATATGCATCTCGAATAACAAGTGCTAACACGCGGAAGCTGGGAGGAGTCCAAAGGAAGGATGCAGAGAACCGCTTACCATGTTGCCGCTGGCTTGTCTGCAGGCAAGCAGAGATCACAGCAGAGCCCCAAGCTCCCAACCTGGTAGTTCAGTGGATTGGCACATCCAGCAGCCCGTCTTATAGCAGTCTAGATAGTCCACAGGGAAATCAGGATGTGCTCACTGGCCTCCAAGCAAGGAGCAAACACCAAGCTGAACACTCAGTCGCCCAGGGAGTAAAAAGTAAGGTTGCCCCTGCCCAGGAGTGAGTGGCACCCCAAGGGGTGCACCTCTCATATGTCTACTCTTGGGAGATCAGGCTGAAGCCTGAAGCACCTCCCTGTGGTGCCAACAAACCAAGGCCTCATCGTGCCAGCCCAGAGCTGCTGCCCTGTGCGGCAGAGATCCACAGAGCACTGGGAGATGGGTCCTGCCAGTGTGCTTCCTGGGTGGGGAGACAGGCAGCTTGGAGGAAAGGAACATCCTGGTCCTGCTAGACCCTGGGGTTTTTTGGCTCCTCCCACTGAATCCATCCACAAATTCATAAACTCCCTGTGCCCCTCCCTCTCGATTCCCTACTGAGAGGTTGGCTAAAGAGGGAGGCCAGGATTCCCGAAACCTGGCAGGCTTCTGCAAAGTCACTCATCTTTCCATTGGACACATCACTGTTAGTCACCTACCTGTGTAATGTCATCAACATGAGCACCTGGGGACGAGAGGAACGAAAGGTATCGATTCTGCTCTCAGAGAACAGATCTTGAGAGCATTTCTGGGACCCTGAACTTGACTTTGGAAATTACTGCTAGACTCCTGCAGGAAGCTGCCTTTTATATGAGATTGTCTATTGAGGGGACTTTAATGGAACCACTTTGGATACCAGCCAAGAAAGGCCTGCCTGGACCAGCACTTGACCCTATAATGTTATAATGTGGAGGCCTGTGGTGCCTGAAAACCCAACTGTTCCATTTCTCCTCCAAACCCAACTGTTCCGTTTCAGGCTCTGTAGGCTGTTGCCAAAGGTCGATTTCCCAAGTATCATTTGCGGTCAGAGGTGAGAAACCCAGCCACCAACCAGGTTCCGTGAATGTTGCCTGCAGCGGTTCTAACAGACTGCCAGCTTTGGTGTAAAAACAAGAGTAAAAGTAAATAAATACCATAAAATCAAGTGGGGGTGGTAAGCTCTCCAGGCTGCAGTAGAGAGAGGGAGGGCAGGAATCTGGAGGCCACTCATGGTTAAGACAGCCAGAGACTGAGGCAATCCACTGGATGCATGTGTGGACATCAGATGCCCTTGGGGGTCCTCCAGAATCTTTATCTCAGCAGCCCAGCTTGCTGAAAGACTTCCCTTCATGGCTCTTTCCTGCTTGAACCCATCTTCTATGCTTCCCTTAGAAAGGTTTCTCCATCCATCAAGCCTAGTTGATTACAGTCCTGTCTGAACTCATTACCACCTCCTCCTCTTGGAGAGACAAGAGATGGTTAGGGCCTCTCTTGCATGTTCTCTCTCTCTCTCTCTCTTTCCTTTCTTTTGGTCCTAAGGATTGAACCCAGGTGCTTTACCACTGAGCTACGTCCCCACCCCTTTTTATTTTTACTTTATTTTGAGACAGGGTGTCTCTAAGTTGCCGAGGTTGGCCTCGAATTTGCAATCCTCCTGCCTCGGCCTCCTGATTGGCTGGGACCACAGGCGTACACAACTGCACCTGGCATAAGTCCTCCCTTCTTTCCGAAACAGGGAATTTGCTTATTCCCAGAAGCTGGACTCTCCACATGCTGTTCCTATGTGGAAGGGACATGTGGTCTGGAGCAAGAGAAAAAAAAAAGTCTCTGGAATAGGTGATTTCCATAATTATGCTTCCTAAGCCTTTGCCACCATCCAGCTGACAGTCCTTCTTTTGGCCCTGCCAAGTGGGCTTGCTCTGGCTCTCTCTTACAGCCCCCAGCCCCCACCCTGCTTTTTCAAACACATACACCCACATGCTCACACTTCACAATAAGTAAATGGTTAAAAAAAAAAATCTCCCTTTTTCTTTTTCATGCAGCAGATGGCAGGTCTCAGGAACTTGGTGGAAATTAGGCTTTCTGATTTTCTAATAAATTTCAGCATCTCACACAAAAAGCACAAGCTCATTTTGATTCTGATGTTAAGTACCATATGGCACATCATCCGTGGAACGTGGCAGCTTCATACTCAGGGTAACAAGGACGGGAGGATCTCTGCTATAACAATGAGGTCTAGCATGTATGAACCAATGGGATTCCTGGGTGAATACCGTTTGATAATAATATTGTATATGGCAGCGGAGTAATTATCCCTCTTTTATGGTATGTGTTAATTTTCCCTGCCAGTTTCCCTAATTACAACTGCCACCCAAAGGACTACTTTTCGTAAATACTCTGTAAACATTTGAAAAGACATCGACAGCATATGCATGAAGAAAAGCGTCCCTGGATTTTGAAACTGTCTGGAAAATTGGCTGACGTTTTATATGTTTTTCAATGGCATAAACAGCCGGGGAGGAACTTGGACGATATGGAAATGCCCTCTCCCTTCCATGACATCACAGGCCTTCCTGCCCACCCTGTCTGGGATCATGGTTTTCAGAGACTTTTTTCACTGCTATCTTCATGAATCTTAAGTGGACATGAACCTTGACAAATGCAGACACCCAGGTAACTCACGCCCCAGTGAAGATACAGAACATCTCCCTCATCACAGGAAGTTTCCTGGGGCCTCTTCTCAACCAGCCCCACCACCCCAGCTCCCCACTGTCCTGATGACTGTCACCATCCATCCGCTTTGCTGGCTCTTGAACTTCATATATACTGAAGCCCACGGTGTGCTCTCTGCTGCGTCTGCATTCTTAGCTTTTAACGTATGTTTGGAGCATTGCATGCAGATATCATTTTCCAAATTACACCTGGGTGAGTCCATGCAGCCTTTTTGGATACATCTTCCACAACACGTAAAGGAGCCCCCACAAGGCAGTCTATGTACGATAGGCAAGAGGGAAAACACAAACCTCTTATCTTTCATAGGACAAGCAGGAAAGGGCAAGACACCATACGGAGGTCACTAGATAAATCTCTATCATTTAAGGAAAGAAACAAGAGGGGAAAATGCATGGTGAAGCATCAGGACAGAAAAATATCCCCTTTCCCCAGTGCGTGTGGCTTTCCTAGGACAGCAGCTGCCTTCCTCCAGGCCGGGAGCCCCTGGGAGTGGATTTGTTCCTCTTGTCTACCTCCGACTTCCTGGCTTCCTACCAGTCCTGCAGCAGCAGCAGCAGTGTCTCAGGCCTGGAGGTGGAGTCCCAGAGGCTCTTCGGATCAAAATCCACCCCCACCCCTCCCCCGCCCCAAAACACAGTTTCCAAGCATCTGAAATTCTCATTCCTTTAGGCTACAGCTTTGGAAACTTCTGCCATAATAACAATATTATCTATTCCTTTGATGAATCAGACTTGCTGGTGTTCACCTAAGAAGTCAGGAGACATGGAACAGGTGAACGTTGATGTGCTCATCCCAGACACACGGACAGGGCCTGTTTCCTCATCAGGCCAAGGCATCGAGTGCTCTCTAGGAGCCAGGGACAGTGGAGGGAAAAGATGAAAAGTAGCACAACTTTACTTGTATAGCACTGAGTTATGCTGATTTTCTCCCATGGAAAGGTGGTTCCAGGTGGAAATGATGTGGCTGAAGGGAGAGTGTGATCATCTGACCCAGGTGCGGTGGCTCTCACCTGTATCCCAGCTACTCTGGTGGTTGAAGCAAAGGATCCTTTGAAACCAGAATCTTAAAATCCAGCCTGGGCCACACAGGGAGACCCCGTCTCTTAAAAAAAAAAAAAAAAAAAAAAAAAAGAATAGACTGATTTCTTTTAGACATATTTTCCTAGTTGGAACTTCAGACTGCACAAACGAGGGGGTGAATATCAGTAAGAAACTCCGGGGCAGGGGAGTCCAGAAGGAAGGGTAGTCTGTTCACAGTCAACACTTGCTGTACCCCACTGTGGTAAGGATAGTTCACTTTTACCAAGCTTCTGTACATGCCTGCAATGGCACCTATACTGTTTAAGGGTGAATTGCATGAAATGACTGTTTTTACAGGTCACAGACTAAAGAATATTGTCACTTACCTTTGGTCCTTCTTGCTATTCATGCCTCCTTGCCACAATCCTGTAAAGTGGGTGCTATTATTGTTAACCCCCTTGAAAGAGGAGAACTTGGAGGTTCAAAGAAGCCAAGAAGCTTCCTGAAGGCTACAAGATTAGCTGGGGTCAGAGCTTGTATTAAAACGCAGGCCCTTGGTCTGTATTTGTGTTGCTTCCAAGAATTGCACTCCACACCCCCACGCTGTCCCTCTCTCTCTTTCCTTAAAGAAGCTTAGGTCTGTCCTGGAGTCATGTGTTTGCTTGGGGGAGTGGGGAGAGGGACCTCTTTTTCCAGGAAAGTCAAAACTCCAGAGCTGGGGTTGTGGCTCAGTAGTATGGTGCTTGCCTAGCACGTGTGAAGCACTGGGTTCATTTCGCAGCACCGCCTAATAATAAAATTAAGTCCTTTGATAACTAAAAAAATATATATTTATAAAACAAAACAAAACAGATTAAAAAAAATCTCTGGTTGACAAAGGCCCTTTTTCCTTCATCGACCAAGCTGGAAGATGACGTTTTCATTTGCCCTTGGACTTGGGTGCAATGTTCTGAAAACAAGGAGGGGATTCTTACTGGGCAACCAAAGCTTTCCCCTTAGGTCCCAGGAAACCAGCAAGAATGGAGGCTTATTCTTATGGCAGGGACATCAGCTAATGATCCCCGTTTGCCTCCATCCTGGCTACCAGCCCCATGCTCGCTGACAATGGTATCTGTGTATTCTAAGCAGAGGGCACGGCCCTTTCCCTTTCCGTTTGAATTTTAAATTTTCAATAATAAGCAGAGGACAGGCGGGATTATTGAGCCTGAAGCGCCACCGTGTGGCCAAAGCGCCGCACACCAAGAGGTGCTGTACCGGTTAACTCCCCCGCAGGAAGAGAGGACGCTGGGCCCAGAAGCCGACCAGGTGGAGCTCAGGTATGGATTAATCATAAAAAAAGTCTCCTGAGGGAATTCCTCCAGGCTTGGCCGTCCTACAACTGCAACGTGAATGTGCATTTGCTTTTATGCATGACATACAAAACCAGACCAGACAGGAGGTGAGACGTCAAACCACACAGTGGCCCTTCTGACCGGGACTCCTTAAGGACCAAATTCAGCCACCCTCTAATCTAATCTAACCTCTGCTTCCATGATCCAAGGAAAGCCACAAATCAATCAGGTGACCTGGGTAAGGAGGTACAAAGGACTGTCACATTGTGATGGCTGTCACTCACATAAGGATACTTTTTTAAAAATGTGTTTTATTTGTTTTAATTAGTTATACATGGTATATATATGATACATCATATATAATAGAGTATAAATTCTCATTCTTCTGGTTGTACATGATGTAGAATCACACGGATCATATAGTTATATTTATGCACAGGGTAATGAAGTCTGACTCATCCTACTATCCTTCCTACCCCATACTCCCTCCCTTCCCTTGAGAGCCCCAATAATAATATGAGCTGCAAAACGGACCTCACTCACTATGTGCCAGCCGCTGTGCTGAGTGCTTTACAGGTGTGGTGTTCTCTGAGGAGCCAGGTCTATAGTGCATGTCTGTGGCATAGACACTCACACTGTATCCATATGAGGGAACAGAGATTGAAATAGTTGAGCAGCATATTCTGGCCATCTGGCCAGTGGGCACGGGAACTGAGATGACAGGCAGATCTGTGACTTCAAAGCCCACTTTTCCACCACAAGTTGCTACAGTGCTGTCCTCTTCAAAGTGATTCTTCCTCCAATTCTGCTCAGAACATTTTTAGAATCTCTCTTTTACAGCTATTTTCAGAGTGTGTTGCAAATTTTTGAATAGCCTGTTTTATGGTTCAATGTGAGGTGTCCCCCAAAAGCTCAAGTGTGAGACAATGCATGAAGGTTTAGAGGAGAAACAATTGGATTATGACAGCCTTAACCCCATCAGTGAATTAATCTCCTGACAGGATTAACTAAGTGGTAACTGAAGACAGGTAGGATGTGGCTGGAGAAGGTGGGCATTGGACGTGTGCCTTTGGGGTACATATTTTGTATCTCATGAATGGAGTCTCTCTCTGCTTTCTGATCATCATGTGAGCTGATTCCTGGTCACACTCTTCCACCCTGAGGTTCTGCATCCCCTGGAGCCCCAAGGAATGGAGCTGGCTGTTTAGGAACTGAGACCTCTGAAACCATGAGCCCCCAAATAAACTTTTCCTCCTCTACAACTGTTTCTTGTCAGATCTTTTAGTCACAGCAGCAAAAAAAAAAAAAAAAAAAAAAGCTGACTAAAACCCTGAGAGCCAGTCAACTTTCTTGTATTACAACCACAGTTAACACTCATTACAGGGCAGGTATAAATTCATTTAACTGTCACCAAAGCAGTGGAGAAGTCGTACAGTCGTGCCTGATTCACATTTGGGAAAATAAGGCCTGGAGAGTCTCAGTCCTCTGTCCCTGTTTACAGGAGGTCCCCAGTCACTGGATGAGGGAGAACTGAAGTCCAACCATTGCAGGACAGAGACCACTGGGGTAAGGGGCATCACACAAAGATATTCAGCCACCTGTGGGCTCCCCTCCTGCGCTCAAGAGGGCTTGGGCTTCAGAACCAGCCAAAGCAGTCCAGAGCTGGTCTCATGAGTCGCGTGGTAAGCTTTCCCCGCTGTGCACAATCCCACTTTGATCAAAATTGGGAACCACCTCTCTCACCTGGTTTTGAAGCATGCCCCCCCGCCAGCCCTGCTGGACCACGGTACCTCCTCCCCTCCAGCTCTCTGTGCTCTGTGGTCCCAACCTCGGAGCTCCCCATTACCTCTCCAGGCACGTCCCTTGCTCCTTCTCTGCCTGGCCTCCAAAGGTTGGGTCCTTCCTGCCTCTTAGGTCTCCCTCAGCACCTTCCTGACTTCCTCTGCCCAAGGCTTCAGATCCCATCTCTGTGCCGATGGCTGACAAGATGACACCCTGGACCTAACCACTCCCTGAGCTCTAGGTACAGATGTCTAGTTACCCATTGGACCTTTCTCCTGGAAAGTCTACAAAAGAAAGTTCTAAAGTTCAAAACAGAACCACCGTTGATGTCCCTCGATCCCAAGCCCCTCCTGATCAGCCCCTCCGTTATACAGCTCCATAAAGGGAAATGCCGCAGTCTGGCTGGGCACAATTCAGGAGCCACTTGTCAAAAGAAATGAACTTTATTTTTAGAACCACACAGGCCAAACAAAACAGCTCCTCAGGAAAAACCCTCAGAGCCCAACTGCCACCACCAGCTTCTCACAAGCCTCTCACCCAAACACAAGCCTCACCACTTCCCACAATCCTCCTGCTCTTGAGGCCGATTGGCTGGGTCGTGTGGGCGGAGCCAAAGAAGTCCCCCAATGAGCATCACCTCAGAGGAGCCAATCAGCTAGATGTTGCTGGGGCCGCTGTGAGCCAATCATCAGCTGGCAGTCTGAAAGTTTGCTGGGGCCCCTTCGGCTGTGGCTCTCAACATCTTCCATGACTAGTTTCTTAGCCAAAATCTTCATAATGAATCCACTGACATCCAGAATACATGTAAGTTCTGCTTCAGAGATGATCCTAAATCCAACCACCTCTAATCACTCCATTTCGCCCTCCTTCATCTCACCCACCACCATCTCTTGTGTGGACTCCTGCAGAGCTGCCCAGCTGGTCCTCCAACCTTCCCTTCTGCCCCTTACAGTCAAATTCCCATCCAACACCCGGACCATCTTTTAAAAATTAAACTGCATTGGGTTATTCTGTTGCTCAGAATCTCCAAGAACTCATGAGTATATCCTTCTCTGCATCCTCAAGGTGCCCCTAGTGTGGTTTAGTGCTTATGCATCCCTCTCCCCACATTTAAAAGTTCTGTTCTCTTATTGTTCTGCCCTCAGGCCCTAAAACAGCACTCGGAGTATATGGTGCTCAGTAAGACCTTATGAGTAAATTAATGATGGCTTTGAGGTTCCTTCGAAGGTGACACATGCCCTCCAGTCCAGGTTGGTTTCCCGTGGTATATCCTCAGCCTTAATCCCTCCCTGTGGCCCTGAACCCTGTACAGTTGTAGGTCCCTGTTCCCCTACATCTCAGTTCATAATTGTTTCAGTCAGCTTTTTCACTAAAAGATCCAACCAGAAATATTGTACAAGAGGGAGAGTTTATTTGAGGGTTCACAGTTTCAGAGGTCTCAGTCCATAGACAGCTGGCTTTATTCCTCAGGGCTCAGGTGAGGCAGAACAACATGGCAGAAGAGTGGGGCAGAGGGAAGCAGCTCACATAGAGATCAAGAAGCAGAGAGAAACTCCACTCTCCAGATACAAAATATATACCCCATAGCCCACCCCCAATGACCCACTTCCTCCAGCCACACCCCACCTGCCTTCAGTTACCATTCACTTAGTTTCATCAGGGATTAATTATCTGTCTGGGTTAAGGCAACAACCCAATTATTTCTCCTCCAAACCTTCTTGCATTGTCTCACACTTGAGATGTTGGGGGATACCTCACATCCAAACCATAATAATAATCAGTTCATCATGCTGCTATGTGTGCATCAATCCTTCAACAAGTCACTGTGGGTGCGGTTCTAGGCACTGGAGACAGGGTGTGATGGGGTACCTACGGGCAAATGGGCACATAGATATGTGTGTGTGTTTGTTCACATGTTATGTCATGGTGAATACAATGAAGAAGATTCTAGCTTGGGGGGAATGAAGGGCAGGTCGAGACAGGATATTCAGGAAAGGCCTCTCTGAGCGATAGCAGAGGAACCTTTGAGTAAATGAAGCCTTGTGGAGTCTAGAAAGTACTCCCCAAACCATCCTACCTGACTCACTCGCACTCCCTAGGACAAGTTTTCAGTGATTTTGAGGTCTTCCTGCATAGCACATATGATAATTCTGATTATTTAATGTCTGTCTCTACTGTGGACTGAAGGCCATACCCCAGACACAGGGCTGGAGTGGTGCACATGGTCAGTATCCTTTATCAAATGACAAATAAACAGATAAATAAATACAAGCAATTCCCCCAAGAGAAGGTCAGACAGGCTTTGGCATCTAGTGTGGCCTGGGGGGTCTACCAAGAAGCCCAGCAGGCTTTGAATGGAGGCAGAGAGTCCCTAAAGATGCAGGTCCTGGTGGCCATGTTCTCAGTTGCTTGGCAACCAGGCAAAAGGATGGGTACACACAATTCAAATCAAACTCATGGTCCCCATGCACATTCCTTCACACATACACACACACACACAAAAAAAAAAAAAAAAAAAACAACTTTGTGGTGGGAACTAAATTACCAGTGACTAAGAACAAGCCAGATGCTAGGGGATTCCATCTTCTTTTCTTGACATTTTGTCTAAGGGTAGCTTCAATTTTCATGTGTCCAAACTAATACAGTCTAGGGAAAGCTACAGTCGCTAATGTACACCCCAACCACCAGCCGATTCCACTGAAAAACTAGTCAACTCAGGGACACGAGAATCAAACAGATCAGCTTGGTTTTCTAAATTGACTCTGATTGTTTTAGAGCCATTTATCTCAAACCCCAGAAGATACTATCCCAGATTCCCCAGGCAGAGCCTGAGGTTTAATAGCAACTTCAAAGACAAAAATCATCCCAGAGGACAAGCCAGCCTTATGTTTCCAAACCATGGGATTTTTTTCAGGCAGACTGTGTATAGTCTCATTGAAGACAAAAACATACAAAACATAAAGCCAAATAGAAAAGGCACAGCTCTACTATATTCTATAAGGAATATGCTAGAAAAGAAAAAAATCGTAATTCCAAACATCCTCTCTGTCCTGTTTATTTTTTTTCTTATCTATAAAGCAAAATGTACACAGTGTCTTTACCACATAATGTCAGGGTAGATCTATGATAAACTGTAGTTTGATAAAAGGAAGAGTAAAGAGTCCTTTATCCTGGCTTTATCCCCAGCAGAGAACTTTCAAACACAAGACTTCAAACAAGGCCACATTTGGGGGAAAAGAATGATCCATGGAGATACGTTACAGTACTTTAAAGCAGTTTATAAAACAAGTCTCCTCAAAATTTATTTTTTAGTCAAGTTTCTGGCTATAGTTGGGTTAGTATAAGCAACAAAATGAAAGAAACCTCCCAAACATTGGCATTGGCACTCCAAAAATAATAAAGAGAAGTATTAAAGCATTTCCAGTATGTTTTCTTTCTGAAAATGTGTTGATATAAAATTTCTAAGAATCTAGAGAATTACTAGTTGGTCTTCTTCTTCTTCTTCTTCTTCTTCTTCTTCTTCTTCTTCTTCTTCTTCTTCTTCCTCTTCCTCTTCCTCTTCCTCTTCCTCTTCTTCTTTTAGGAGCTAAAAATTCTTAGATTCAGACAATCAGATTCACATAAATAAAAAGCTTTTTTTTTTCTTAAAAACTGAACAATAAGAATAGTATCACACAGGCCTGGCAGAAGGAAAACCTTTATTCAGTTTTCAGAGTGATCTGGAGTATCCCTGCTGAATTGAGATGATTGGTTTCTCCTCCCCTATCCCCTCTGTCAACCCCACAGGACACACACATTCATGGGCATGCGACCCCCAGGCACCTGCTGAACCAGAAAGCATCAGAAGAAAGTAAGAATGGATAGAGTGCAGTGTATTTTCCAAACCAGTGGTTCTCAAACCCAAGTGGGTACAGCTAGGTGCAAGAATACAAAATGTGTGTTAGAAATAAAAGAAAATTAAATACACTTAAAATGAAACCCTAACTCAGGTCCTGAAATCCAGAAATCCTTTCTGGACCAGAAGAATTTATGGTTCTGATTAACCTCTGAACTAGGGACAAGGGGACATACAGCCTGTCATAAACTGGTCACATAGGTACTTATAAAGATTTATTGGGTGAGAACTAGAAAACAAAAGAAAAAGAGTCATTCCATATCCTTCTCTAGCCAATTGCCTTTGGGAAGTGGAACTGATCTTTTGGTATGGGGGAGACAGTGGGGTCCCAAGAAACAGCCCTGACAGGCTCATTCCCTTCCCCTACCACCAAGGTATTGGCCTCATCTGCTGCTTAATCCAGAAATCATTTCTGGAAAACTCTGAGACAAAAGGGCTGCATCCTCAACTTCCATTCTGCACAAAAGAAGGCAACTATGGAACCTAACCAGGGTGTTTTTGAGCCCTGTAGAAAGAAGAGCTGCCTCCTTGAAATTTTTGGCCCAGAGTTCCAAAGGAGCACTCATTTCTGGTACTGAACAGAGTGTGAGCATGCACATGGACATGGAGAAGGGCAGGCCAGGCACGGGACATGGAGAAGGGCAGGCCTCCACTCAAGGTCCCCCGTGTCTTCTGCTCTGCGACACCAGCAAGGCTCTTCCTTCCTGCTCCCTTGTCCACCTGGTGGGGAAACCCAGGCTCCTGAGGCGGGTTCTCTGGGGAGCTCCAGGTCTATTTGGCACTAGCTAGGCACCAGCCAGCAATGGCAGAAGAGTTGGACTTTGTCACAATTTCCATCTTTAACTCCAACAAACACTTTATACTGAACTGCAAGGAGACACCTTCTCAAAGACTCAGCCTGAGACAAGTCAAGGAGCCCAGGTGGGGTCAGGGCACTGTCCGCTCCCATAGTCTTTCTCGAAGCAGCCACTGCCCTTTGGGATTCTCTGTCTCATAGTAGTCCTCCCCTGGAGACGCCATGGGCTCCGGTGCAAAGAGCTCCGCATCCCATCCCGTATCTTCTCCTGAGAAGTTGAAGAGGATCTGTCTGGAGCTCCCCAGGCTAGAAGGGAGGAACGAGGCACAGGGTTTAAGTTCAGCTTGGCCAGCTGCACTGAGGGGAGGGATGCCTGGATTACCACCATGCCTGTGGAGACCATCGGATGGCTCCCCCAGTCCTGGGCTCTGGGGAGGAGCAAGCAGTGTGATCATGGGAACTTTGGATGGATCTCAGGTGGGCCTTGGCCTGGCCTTAAAGAAGGACAGGTTATGAGGACTGGGTCATGGTTTCACTGTGTCTGGTACATGGTTTATTATTATGAGAGGAAAATGCTACCCAGGAAACCCTGATTCCATCAGAATTGGGTGACTTCTGTAGAAGCGAAGGAAACCACTGGATGACTCTCTATAGGCCCTTCTGTTGGACAGGCAGGCCCCACAGCATGGCCTGGGTTGACCAGACCAAGACTTAGGAGCACAAGACTCACACCTGCATGAACAGGCCCCAGGAGTGTGGGCTAGTGAAGGTGACTGGTCCTGGGACAGGAGGATATGGAGGAGAGACATGGGAGGTGGTGGTGAGATGGCCCTTCAGGATAGAACCGGGAGAGTCTGGGGTTGAACTCTTCTTTCTAACCAACCAATTCCCAGTTCCAGAGAGCATTGCAAGGAGCAATAGCATCTTCTTCAATCTCCTCTAATAATAATCTGTTGAAAATATAGTTTATATGTTTTCTCCATGGAAATAACACAAGTGGTAGACTTCAGAGGTATCCCTGAGCCAGGAATGAGCACAGCTAACTAGCAATTGAAGTCAAGAGAAATAAGGAAAAGTTATAATTGGTTTGCCCAAGATGGCCATTGCCCACAGAGATACCATAAGATGTCTCTGACTGTGGACTTCTTACTGCATTCAACCCCAAACTCTCATTAAAAATCTGTAGCGCACAATGTGTCAATGGCACCTGGGAACAATAATGAAAGAAGATGGCCCAAAACATGAGGGTTAAATGAGTCAGAGAGAAAGGGAGGGAGATTCAGAGCTGAAGCTCTATCCAAGAAGACAATGGTGGACCATGCTATAATAGACACTATCCAAAAATCTTTAGAAATCCTGCTCCCCCAAAATACAATATGCAGGAACAATTTTGGCACATAGGATAGGCACTCCACACACCTTAAGAACCACCCAGGGTCTGCAGGACACAGAAGCGTTTTAGTTCCAGTACTTAGCCCAAGCACTTACTCTTTTTTGTGGGCTTTGGGCTTAAATTTCAGGGTGTTGAATGCTCCTTCCACAGCCTTGGGCAAGTAAATGGGGTGCCTCTCCAGTCTCCTCTGGGTGCCAATGGTCCTGCGCTCCGTGCTCCTTCGAAACTGGCTGTCTGGGGTGTGGCCAGCTTGTCCAGCAATGTCCTCAGAATGTCTGCGCGGGGCCCGCAGGATCCAGTTGGAATGCAAGCTGTGCTCCCGGGAGCTGGTGGCCACTGGAAGAGAGAAGAGGGTGACCTGGGAAGGGAGGGCTGGGCGTCAAGAGGGGAAGAAGGCAAAGGAGAGGGTGGACGGGGCTAAGAGCTCACCGGGAATGGGTAGAGCCACAGTGGATCCTTAGAAAGGCCCCAGTGGCCAAGCAAGTAGGGCACAGGGGTGCTGAATATTCACTCCATCAAACACAGAGATAGAGGTCTGCATTATTGACTTGGAATCATGCTCAAAGCGTAATGTACATTGTTAAATGAAAGAAGATCCTATTTTTGTTAAGAAAATAAACTGGTGTGTCCAAGTGTGTGTATGTTTGTATGTTTGTGTGTGTGTGTGTGTGTGTGTGTGTGTGTATGTGTGTGTCTGGAAAGGTCATGTGCCCCATGTGGGCTGTCTCTGGATGGTTTGAGGTCATACATTTTTTTTTAAACCTTCTTTATGTTTTAGCATGTTGTTTGATTAACTGGAGTTACAATTGACATAGATGGTTATTTTTACCAGGATAAAACAGTCATTTTGTGACAAAAGAAAAACATTTTCATTAAAAGATTGTGATTGTGAAGATGGCACTTGCACCCTCAGTGGACTCTGTCATCCTTCCACAGATGTTCTGCATTTCCCAGGACCCACTCCTGGGTGAGGGCTTCTGTTTGCTGGGGATGTGGGGCTGCATCCACGGGGAAGGTGAGCAAAGTGCCTGCAGGGTAGATTGAGCTCAGAAAATGGGGAACACGTCTCAGAACCAATTTGAAAACCCAAATCTCACAGATGCACATCTACTGAGACCAGAACAACCACAAACCACAAGCATGTCCTCCTTTGGCCATTAGATTAAACCCCCAAGATTATCTAATATCAGTACCAGAAGCTGTTGCTAGGTATCTAGGTAAGAGTGGGGGTAAGGGCAAGTCAAAGTTTAAAGAAATGGACAGTTTGGGAATTTAAAAGTAAAGTAGGCTCAACTCCTCAACCTGTTAGAATTCTTTGCTTTCCCCAGTGATCCACCATGGTGAGGAGGGAGGTGAAGCCTACCCCTTCCCCTTCCTTCGCCCCAGGGACTGGCTGGGCCTGGGCAGGCTCCTGGGCCTCTCCTGCTCCATGCAACAACACCCACCACCGAGCTTAGGTAGGGTCAGAGGCCAGGTTTTCAAATATAGTTTATCCATGCCCTTTCTCTTTTCAAAATTGTGGTGACATGTAGGTGACGTCAAACCATCTTCACCATATTTAAATGTGCCATTGGGGTAGTGTTAAATACACTCCAATAAGCAATCTCCAGAACTTTTTCATGTCACTAAACAGGAACTCTCTACACACCCTTCCCCCATTAGTTCTGCTCCCTGTCACTTTTCCTCTCTTGGGAAAGCCTGACCCTGTCTCAGCTCCGTGGACCACAGGGCCTCAGAGTGCTGGCTGGAGGCTGGGGTGGTAGCAGCAGGGACAGCCAGGTCCCCAGAGAGAACAAGCTCAGAAGCTGGCAGGGAGAGGGGTTCCCTTTAATCAGGAAGGGGGGACCCCATTGCTTATCCCGGAATCCCACTCACATCCCCATGCACTTTCAGCCCCTGGGTCTCTTCCCCAGCACGCACCATCAAAATCCACATCTTCATTCAGCAGGTCAGCCTCGGCCACCCGGGGTCCCCTCTCTGTATCCAGCTCTGCAATGATGGAGTCGAAGAAGGCGATGGCCTCGGCCACATCGGCACTGAACTGCGAGTATTTCTTTGAAGTTACTTTCTGTAGGAGATAAGAGGGGAGGAGGGCTGGCTGAACCAGGTTCTGAGGACCCTCAGGCACATAAGCCAGAGACACTGGAAAGGAGTAACTGTTGCTGAAACTTCATGAATATGGAGTCAAGAATTTATGAGGTTTCGCAGGTAAGTGTGAAAGCCAAGATACGAAGTGAACCATAGTGTCTATCATGAGTGAGTGAATTAAGAAAATGTGGTATATATTTGCACTCGAATATTATTCAGCCATAAAAAATAATGAAATCCTGCCATTTGCTGCAAATTGGAGGACATTACATAAAGTAAAATAAACCAGGCACAGAAAGAAAAACACCACATGTCCTTATTCACATGTGGAAGCTAAAAAGTTTGATCTCATGTAAGTAGAAAGAGTAGTGGTCACTTAAGGAAGGGGAGAGGGGAGTGGAGATGGAAGGATAATGAGCTGGAGACAAAGAATCACAAAATACGGTAGATAAGAGGAATAAACTCTACTGTTCATAGCACAGTGGGGTCAATATAGTTCACAACAATTTATTACGTATTTTAGATGGACACAGTACCCTTATTTTGTTTCTTTAGTTTTCTGTGTGTGTGGTACTGAAGTCAAACCTAGTGCCTCACGCATGCTAGGTGAGCGCTCTACCACTAAGCCAGCCCCAGCCTTACTATGGTTTTTTTTTTGTTGTTGTTGTTGTTTTACTTTTATTTTGTTTTATTTATTTATTTATTTATTTATTTATTTATGTGGTGCTGAGGATCAAACCCAGGGCCTCACGTGTGCAAGGCAAGTGCTCTACCGCTAAGCCACAACCCCAGCCCCATTATTATTATGATGATTTTATAAAGAACTAGAAGGAAGGAGTTTGAAGTTTCCAACACAAAGAAATGAAAGATGTCTAAGAAGGTAGAAATGTTAATCAACCTGATTTGGTCATTACACTTTGCAGACTTGTATTGAATTATACCCCATATATGCAATTATTATGTGTTAATTTTTTTTAAAAGGTAAATTTGATTAAGTGCCCCATTGAAGGAAGTTCAATATTCCAAGTCCATAAGTGCTGTGGGTCAACGGAATTCCAAATATCTCAGGCAGGGATAATGAAAGGACAATAAGATCTATTTCATTCTTGTTCACAGATTTGTCATCAGATATTAGAAAAAAAATAATGCAAGGAAGATCAGTGGAGTAGAATCAGGGGACCAAGAGGGAGGGAGGAGGAAGGAGAAGAACCGGGAAATGAAGGTGACCAAGCTATGTTATTTATGAGCCTGTACGACTATGTCACAGTGCACTCCAATTTTATATCTAACTATAATGCACCAATAAAAAATAAACAGAAGGAGATGAAAGTGAGCAGAGGGAGGAGAGAAAGTGGCCAATTGGGCCCCAATCATGGGATAAATAATAATAAGTAAGAATTAAATGAATCTATTCAGTGTCTAACCAGGTTCCAGGCTCTTTGTTGACTTGTGCATGATCTCAGTTTGTTGGAATAACTTTCAGTTTACAGCTAGAAGCTAGCAGCTATGAGCAGCTCGGATGCTTGAAGAATCTACACTCGTTCAGGCCTGATAGGAACGCCTGCAGGATGGGGTGCTGCAGAGGGCCGTTAGTGAAACCACAGCCTTAGCACTCGTGGTTAGCGTTGCTGAGATGCCAGGCCAGGAAACTGATGGCCAGGAGCTTTGACATGGAACGTCTAACTTAGAAATCCCCTCCCCTAGGGACAAAGACCCTTCCTGATGATAGCAATATCTAGAACATCTTCATAGTGTGGTTACATTAGGCAGAAGATGATTGGCTTATGGATACTATCTTGCTTGTGTATGATTGACGGGCATGCCCCACTTGAACCCTATAACAATTGTATGCATTCCCAAAATAAACTGAGCTACTAGACGACGACCTGAGGTGGGTCTCCACCAGTTCTCTCACCATCTCCCGGAGTCTGTGTGTTGATTCCCCGTCTCTATCCCCTGTGACAAGGTAGCCGAGCAACTAATTGACCAGAACCACAGCATCAGTTTATCATCCTCTTGACCGCGACCCACACAGAACCTGCCCAGAGCACCTGACACTGTGGAAGTCCAGCACCACGTAGGCTAACAATCACAGATTTAGAAAGAAAGAAATAAACCACTAGCCTAGAAATTGCCACCTCAGTCTCTGTCACCAGAGCTGGTGGGCAGTAGCCCTTTCAGCTGTGCACTCGTTATTCCAAATACATAATCATGTTGCTTATTTCCAAAACTCTGAGCTTTAGGAGTCCTGCTTGGGCCTCCCAGCCACACCTGACGCTCTGGCTGTATGTGGCAGTCATGCCATCCCAGGCTCCCCCAGGCACTCGGGACGCCAGCTCGTCCACCAACACTGCAGAGCTGCCCTTCTGGACCCCACCAGGAGTCTCTGCTGGGCTGTGCAACACACCATCATTATAAAACTTGCTTCTGTTACAAGAAGTTTGGGTCCTGGTATGGCTGGAGTATGAGTCATCATCCGCGGCTTTCTGGTGTCATTAGCAACTGGCCTACCCCTGCCTGTGTCATCAAGTCCCATCCCAAAAGAAGGCTTTTCCCTGAGATCCTTTATGGAATGAAGTAGGTGCATAATCGAATGAATAAGCAAATTGTTTTCTTTCCTTGCTTAGCCCTGCCTTCCTTCCCTGCAATCAAAAGCACCTGCCCCTGTTCCAATCCAGAGCCCGGCCCTGGGAGGTGACTCGTGGATAGTCTGTATCTCCCTCCACACTTTCAGGGTGACTCTGAAACAGCGGTGCCCACTCCCAGCTGGATATAGAGATTTTCTGTGTCTGGCCTCTTTGCAAAGGAATGAAATCAGATAATCCAGGGACTCCAGGGCTTGCGGGAGGGAGACTGGCTCACCAATCCCCACCTCAGCAACTAATCCAGGATAAAAAGCTCCAACACCAGTCTTATTTCCTGGCTTTGCAAGAGCAGAGCTCCATGATGACAGGGGCACAGGGGACAGGATCCAAGAGGACAGGATATAGTTCAATGAATACAGAGGACAAAAGCTCTTTCACTAAAGAGCTTGTGTCCTTGAGCTCATGCTTTTGCACCTCCTAGTGCTTAGCACACAGAGGTGATCCTGCTCCTTTCATCTTGCCACTGAACGACAACATCCCACACAAGAGGTGCACCTTCCCAGCCCCAAATCCAGCCTAAACCACCTCCTGGACAGGCACTTCTCTGCTTGTGTTCATGCAGGGTGTTTGCTCCCTGGGCTTGATGTCCAGCATCCATCCCTGGACTTCCTTCTGGTTTAGGCACAGCGGCTGCCCCCGTGTGTTTAAATGTCTGGGAATTTTTATCCCATGTCCCACAGACTAGGTGACCAAACATCCTGGCTTGCTCAGTAATCACCCCAGTATATGCCTGTTTCCCCCAGCATAATTATGAATAGCACCTTGTCTCACTCTCAAAAGTGACCTGAGTTAGAGGACAAATTACCTCATCCCTCTAGTTGTACTATCTCCTCGTTTCCCACAATGAGCAGACTATATCTGTTTTATTATCAAGCTTCTGCATAGGTGCATAATTTTTCCTAACTCTTCATTTAGGAATGAAATCCAAATATCGTTGATCACCAATCCTTTAAAAGGGATTTCTTCAAGTTCCTTATTTTCTTTCTTGCCCAAGTCTTATACACAATATCTCATTGAAAGTTTCCAGGCATGTTTATTTAAGATGAACTAGGAAATTCAAGCACTTCTGAAGAGATTTCAGTACAAAATCCTTCTAGGTCTTAATGATTTTTTTTTCAAATCTTTCATATTTGCCTTGACCAGATCTCACTTACTTTAAAAAAAAAACAACTTTTTAAAATATCCAACTTGGTTTTGTAGAAAAAATTTTTTTACATACTTATATTGCATCATTTATCATATTTAATTAGATTATATTATAAATTATAATGATAAGTCCAAAGGACATAAACCAGTTTGGGAAGAAATATGACAATTTTAATAAGTACATATTAAACTTGTGAGGGCTGGTGAGTACATAGCATACTCTAGTTCTTAAAATTGCTTCCTTCTAAACATTTCAGATATAAAAAATGTACAGAATTGTCCTATGAATTCTGGGAATTCTCACCACCACCAGCTTCAAAATTCATAAACTTTCTTCCATATTATTCACCTATCATGCTACCTCTTTTTTTTAATAAAGCCAACCCTAAAAAATATAATTTTACACATAAATACTTCAAACTGTATCTTGAACATAGATGTTTTCAGCCATTCACAATATTATGATGTGCAACAAAATTGATAATTTTTAAGTATCAGCAGGTAGCCAGTCTGCATTCTATTTTCCCTGACTCAAAAATGTCTTTCGCAAGTTCCATGTGTTCACATTAGGATCCAAGGTTGACATTGCTATGTTTCTGAATCTCAAAAGAGACTCAAATGTTCATCTTGTACATTTCCTACTCCAGACTTGAATTCTGTTATTTCTCCAACGAGCCTTATTTTTAATCAGAAGTGGCATAAAACACTAAAAAATGTTTTGTGTATGCCATTTAATTGTTGAAGAATTCATATCATTTGTTCTATAGAATTTCTCACATTATAGATTTGACTCACTCCCTGGTGGTGTTGGTTGACCTGTTCCTCCATTTACGACATTCCCTATGGTAATAATTCACTAATGATGATCTATACCACATATCAGGAGGCACATAGTACACATTTTCCAGCTTTATGTTATATGGGTTTATATGTTTGTATGGATTTGTGTGGTGGTGCTTGACCCATCTAATTTAAAGTTTATCCTCAACCTTTTTCTTAGTGATTTTAGAGTTGTTGTCTAGATCCATTATTTTATTACTGATCGCAAAGTGTTGATGCTTTTTTCTCCCCAGTGCTGGTGATTGAACCCAGGGCCTCATGCGTGTTAGACATGATTTTTCTAATTCTACATTCTTCCTGCATTTATTAGCTGTGTTTCTGGTGTGAAGAACTTTCACCAATTATCCATTATGTTTAGAAACAGAGAAATAAATAATTGATCCTTTCCTCTCATTTATTATTTTTAAAGAAATGAATTGATATCCTAGAAAGCTCCTAAGACAACTATGAGCCCAGGTTTTGGGGAGGCTGAGGCAGGAGAATCCTAAGTTTGAGGCCAGCTTGGACAACTTGTAAGACCATGTCCCCAAAATAAAAAAGGGATGAGGATGTAGCTCTGTGGTAGAGCACTTGCCTGACATACACAAGGCCTTGGGTTCAATCCCCAATACCACAAAAAGAAAAAGATGATCAATGAGGTTAATTGGTTTGTTTTTGGTATCATTACCAATTCAGGAACTTTAAACACACCTGATAATGCCTTTTCATCAGTTCTAATTATCCTTTTTAATGCTCAAAATTGTCCTATCCTTTGACAGGAAGAACCCTTTCGAGGTAGATCCTGAGTTCCTTTGACACAATCTCAGCATCTTTGAGAGCTTCCGAGCTTTCAGACATAACACAATATCCAATGTTCCTCTAGTACATTTCCTATTCCAGACTTAGATTTTGTTATTTCTCCAAGTCAGAAGGGGCTTTTAGATAGCACAATGTATATGTTAGGGGTTTTTATTGGGCAGAATTGTCATTACTTCTAGGCCTTTACAATAAACTAGGAAATATTGCTTTTTGGAAAAAAAAATAATCTGGAGTTCATACTAATATCTGTGATTCAAATTACAACAGTGTATTTGCCATTCCTCTCTCCCACCCTTTGTATTATTGCTATAATGCATTTTACTTTTAATTATGCTCTAAAACCACAATACACTGTTCTTATTTTTCCTATAGACAAAGAATTTAAAAAGACAACTCCACAAATTTTATTTTTACCCTCTTCCCCCCAAGGCTCTTTATTTCTTTGTATGCATCTAACTTTCTGTTACCACATTCCTGCTTCCTGAAAATCACCCTTTAATATTGTACTACTGGTCTCCTGTCAATGCAATGACTACTCTTGGTTTATCTTAGAAATATTTATTTTGCTTTCATTTTTAAAGTACTTTCACTCTGCATAGAACTCTGTCTTGACAGGTACTGTGTCCCCCAAAGTTCAATATAATTCCCAATGCAACAGTTGAGAGGTGGAACTTTAAGATGTGATTAGGTCATGAGGGCTCTCCTTTTATAAATGGATAAAGCCATTTTTGCAGGAGGAACTAGTTATTGAGGGAATGAGCTCCTGATAAAAGGATTAATTCAGCTCCCTAGCCCCCTGTCTCTCTTTCATGTGTGTTTTTTTTTCCTATCTTCCTTCCATCATGGAACGACATAGCAAGAAAACCCTCTTTAGATATGGGCTCCTGACCTTGAACTTTTGAAACTTCAGATATGTAAGAAATAAATCTATTTTTTTATGAATTAACCAGTCTCAGGTATTTTGTCATGGTAACATAAAACAGACTAAGACAAAATAGATTTTGAGTTTTTTATTTTTTGTCTTTCAGCTTTTTAAAAGAAACCATTCCATTGCTTCCTGGATCGCATCATTTCTAATGAGAAGTCTGCTGTAACTTTTTATTCCATGTTCCACTGTAATATGTTTTTTGTCCCTTGTCTTTTCAGCAAATTTATTACAATGTGCCTAGGTTTGTTGTTACTGTTATTTATTCTACTTGGTGTTTTCCAATCTTCCTCTATGGTTTTAGTGGGTGATGTTAATTTTGGAAAATTCTCAGCCATTGTTTCCTCAAATATTTCTAGCTCTCCCCCATCTTCTTCTCCATTTACATCTATATTAGATTATTTGGTGCTGTTCTACAGTTCCTGAATGCTCTGTTCTATTTCCTTATGTTTTCTTGGTGTGTTGTTTTGGTAATTTTTTTACCTACCTTTCCATCTCCAATCTTGTTAATTCCTTCCTTAGCTGTAGCAAGTACCAAAGAGATTCTCATCTTTGATACTGTGCTATCCATTTCTAGTCTATTTGATTCTTTTTTAAAGTTATCATGATTTTATTGGAATTCTCTATCTGATCTTACAAGCATTCTGCCTTTTCCACTAGGGCTTTTATCATATTAATCATTGTTTTGTATTGTTTGTTTAATTCCTGTCTGACCTGATGGTTCCAAGGTCTGTGCCATTTGTGAATCTGGCTCTATTGGTTTCTTGGTTTCTTTGCCTCCTCCTCCTCCTCCTCCTCCTCCTCCTCCTCCTCCTCCTCCTCCTCCTCCTCCTTCTCCTTTCTTCTTCTCCTCCTCCTCATTCTTCTTGTCCTAAAACTCATAATTATCTGTTAAAAGCCAGATATTATGTGTAAGGTAGTAGATATTTATAAGCCTAAATATCTACTACCTTACACAGAATATCTTACCTAGAAATGTTTTTTGCTGTGTTAGGCCTTTAGTTTGATTCTCCATCATTCTAGATCATTTACATGGGATTGTTGCTATGGTTACTCTCAGGGTCTCTTAGACTTTAAAATTTTCTTGAAAAAACTTTTGTTCAAAGTGGTAGCTGATGGTCCAGAGTTTCTCCTCAATGTCTGCTGCATCCTCAGTTTTAGGTCTTGCCTTTATGCTACCTGTGGAAGAAGGTCTCTCTTCATGTTCTCACTCCTCTCTTAGCAATAGTCAGTAGACCACCAAATTCTTGTTTGCAATGGTGACAGGAGGCAGAAGGGCATTCACTGTTTTTCTGAGTAGGCCCCAGTCTTGGGCAGGCACTGGGTCCTGGGGATGCAGCCTATTCAATGGCCTTGGCCTTCTTTTGGCTATGGTTATAAACATCCTTCTCACCTTCCCCTCCTCAACCAAAGTTTTTGCTCCAAAGGAAGATAGGAAAACACAATCCTGTCAGGTATCCAGGAACTTCCCTCAGCAGCTGCTGTCCCCTCCCCAGGCCTGCACCCCAGGGACACTTCCTCAGGACTTTCTACCAATCTTATGTGAGCACTCACTGGAGGTCATGGGGTAAATGTGATTCTACCTATATTTGCAAGCCTAGGGACTCCTCTCTCTCTAACTCACACTCTGCCACCACCCATTTGCTGCCAATTTTAGGTGGGATCTTCTCCACATCTATTTGTGTCTGCACCACCTAGATAGGTATAGTCATTGTTGTCACTCCATTCAGAGTCCCTCTCCCCTTAGATATGGGCTGGCTGCTTTTCCTGAGACCTCAACTCTCTCATGGTTCCAAGAAAAATCACAAACTTGAGTGTATATGGGTTTGGTTTCTCTTCTTGTTGTTGTTAAAGGGATGGAAGTGATAGTCTTCTCATCTCTCTACATCCTGAACAGAAACTGTTTATCCAGTTCAAATTAAATATAGTGGGTTTTATGCTTAAATTCCTAATTTACATGTGTGTTTTTCTTACACTGAAAATCTTGGCTCCATGTGAGATTAACAAAATTGCTTTATTTCTGCCACGATTTTGCATAGCCTAGATAAAAGATGAGAAGGAAGGGTCCTTGTCATTTGAAATTTGAGGGCTGTACTGAAAAAATCATTCCCCACTTCCTCCATTATCATCAATAGCTTTAACTATGTATTTTTACCTTTCACATGTGGTCCTTGATTGTTTTGGCATTTTTATATTATTTTTATTTTTCATATAGTATGAGGTTACTTTATATGGTGAACTAAAATTTTTCCCAATGCCTTCTATTTAAATAATATAAATAAACTGTGTATAAAATTGTTTTTAAAAAGTTGCTAGCTTTATATTACTTTGTATAATAATTTCAAAATCTAAAATCCTTATAATGTTTGAATTCTCCTGTTGATATATCATTGCTCATCTATTTTTTAATTTATTCAATACATAAATTTAAAAAAAAATTTCAAAATAACACCACCAATATTAGCCCATTGAATGCAATTTAAGATTTGTGTGTGTGTTTCCTTGGCATGTATAACTAAAATTCTCTTTTAGAGTCTTTTGAAATTCTTTTCTTTGTGATCATGCTGTTGACTTGGTAATCATTTAGGTTCATATGCACCAGTTGGTTTTCAACTTTTAATGATTGTTTTCTTCTCTTTTGATTTAATGCTTTAAAAGCTTATAACAATATGCATAGTTTCAAATCCAAAACTGTGACTAACATTCAAGACAGAACTTATTTCCATTTCAGCCTTTTTCATCTTGTTTACTCCATTCTTTCTCTAGTGTTTTGTTTATTTTTCCATCACTTCTTTTGGGCAAGATAAGCAAGCATGAGTTTATATCCATATTTACTCACTTAAAAAAAAAAGGAAGGAGCATACAACATACCTATAGAAATTGCTTTCTTCACTTCATGTAGCCAGAGGTTCACTCCCAACAGAGAGAGCCTCCTTTTCCTTTTTAGTAGCTGCATAGTTCTCCATTATACATCTGTACTGTAGAAACACACAGCAGCCCCCTTGTTGATGGATCTTTGGGTTGTTTGCAGCCCCCTGCTACAACAATTAGCATTACAGTGGAGAGTCTTGTGCATTTGTAATTTTGAACCTTGCCAGTAAGACCATAGTTTGGTGTGGATCTGCTGGTAAGTGCCCAGCTTATTGTGAGTATGTTTTAAAGAGAGAACTATAAGTAAGCATCAAGTGATCCGGCAAGTTAGTTTAAAAGGGGTTCAGAATAACCCTTTAATAAATGAGCTTTGATTAACTTTTATAAAGTTCCCTTTGAAATGTCCCCAAATGGATTTTGTGATGATTTTTCTCCATATCAAGGGTCAGCCAGAAGTCAGGGTCAGGACTGTCCAAGTCCTGGCTTGATTTTAACCATTTTTCTGCCTTCACCCAACTTCCCTGGAGCTTTCTGACCAGCATCCTTGGTGACCCTTCCAGCTGCACTGACAGAGGTCCAGGATTCAGGGCTCAGGTGAACTTCACAGGAAAATCTACTTTACAAAGAGGGGGTGACACGAAATGGGACTTGAGTCATCATGCTCCCTGGGTGAGACCCCCAAATAGCCTTCCCCCCTTGACTCAGAACTCGAGACAAAAGGAGACTGCGTCTCTCCCAGTCTTGACTTTTCTGTAGCACAGAACTTTGAACTTCTCTGGAGTGGCTGAATGGAATGCAGTCTGCTTCCTGATATAACGTGGCTGCGCCTGAGGTTTGCAGGGTCCCTCTCCCATCATCCCTGAAGCAGCCCCAAGGAGAAAGAATATTCTGTAAGAGCATCTGTATCGCATGGCTGTCTCCACTCAGTCGCCTTTCACACGTCACCTTCTGTGACCTTAGGTTACCTTTTTCCAGGCCTCCCCTGTGCCACCCATACACCCCGCCTGGGTCTTGGGTTACTTCTCCCAGATGAAATCTGCTTTTTTCCAAATCAAACTCTATCGTCTTTCTCATTTCAATTTCTGAACCCCAGAAGGCAGTTTCTGAAATTATTCTGCATTTTTTTTTTTGTCAGCCTGCCATCCCTCCTGGCTTCCCCTGTCCTCTGGGTACCTACGTTGCCCCTTCTCCAATCTGTCCATGTTCTTCCGGGTTCTATCTGTATTTGTCCACAAGAGATCGGAAATCTACAAAATGAACTTCCTGTTGTAAACAATAACACTCTGTCAAAGGGAAGTGTAAGGGGGCATTCTAAACCCACCAGTTCCCTCATCCTGGGTCAGCTCATGTGTCACCTTGCCTCTGAAGTTTTCATTGATTGAAACAGACCGACCGGGCACACTTTTCTATGCTCATGTTCCGCCTTGTGTGAACAGGTACACACATTGTGTTAGACCCTCCATAGTCCTACCCTAGACTAGTGATCCCTAACCTCTTCTTTGAGATGGCTTTGGCAAATGACACTCACAGTTACAACACAACTCCTTTTAATAGATGCTCCCTACCAGCTGCTACATACCTGTGTCAGGTTGTAGGATATTGGAAACTCCCAACATTCTGATTGACATTCTACCGGCTTCTTTTCCAGGAAACTTAACACACCTGTGTAATGCAGGCAGCGGTGCTTAGAGTGACTGCTTCAGACTGTGGGCCGCATTCAGGCAAACATGTCTATGAACATCACATGCCTATTTCTATGCTCAACATGCTGTAAAACTATTTATGGAGTGAATGAATGTACACTCCTATATATAATACCTAATGTTATGGTTTGGGTATGAGGTTCCCCCCCCCGCCAAATCTCCTGTGTTAACACAGGAATGTTCAGAGGTAAAGTGATTGGATTGTGAGAGCTAGAATCTAACCAGTCTATCCTAGTTTGAATGGACTGACTAGGTTGCAGGTCACTGTAGGCAGGTGGGATGGGGCTGGAAGAGGCCAGTCACTGGGTCTTGTCCTGGAAGGGTGCCTTCCTTGTGGCTTCTTCCTTCTCCTTCTCCTCCCCCTTCTCCCTCTCTCCCTACCCTTCTCCTTCTCCTTCTTTCTGTAAGGGGAGCACTCTCCTTCACTGGGCCCTTCCACCATGATGCGCTGCCTCACCTTGAGGCCATAGGCATGGAGTCCACTATCTGTGGACTGAGATCTCTGAAACCATCAGCCCCAAATAAACTTTCCCTCCTCCAAGTTGTTCTTGTTGGGTATTTTGGTCACAGCAATGCAAAAGATGACTAAAACACCTAATATTTATATTTTACCATCAATCGGGGTGCTTCTAATTTACACCTTGGGATTTAACGTGACACAATTTTAAGAACACAGATGCTACTCAGTTTACAATGAGTTATATTCTGATAAGTCCACTTTAAGTTGAAAATATGAGTTCAGACTACTGAACATCATAACTTCACCTAGACTAACTTAAATATGCTCAGAACATTTGCATTAGCCCTTGATTGGACCACTTCATCTAATACAAAACCTATTTTATAATAAAGTGTTGAACATCTAATGTAATTTATTGAATACTGTCCTGAAAATGAGAAACAGAATGCTTGTATGAGAAGACTTTTACACCATCATAAAGTAAAAAAAAATCATAAATTAAATCACAAATTCTGAGGTCTATGCTATGGAGTACTGATAATACTCTTCAGTTTAATTATACCTATAAATCTGAACATTGATATTGGTTATATAATTTCCAGGATCAAATGTGAAATGGATCTGGATTAGGAAGATGCTTTTTTTCCATTGAATCATTCAATCTGGGTGAAATTAAATGCATAACAATTCAAATTTATCCCCAAGAAATGTAATATAATCAAAATAAGCTTTTAGGATAAACCATAAGAGACCCAACTCCTTGCCTTCTGCCACTCTTGAGATGGACCAAGTCAAAAGTAATATTTATCTTATACTTTGTATACAACTAGAGATATGAAGAATTGTACTCTATATGTGTGATAATAAATGAAATGCATTCTGATGTCATATATAAATTTTTTAAAAGTAAAATTTATCTTATCTCTTTGACATAATTGCACTTAAGAGAATAGTTGAATAGGGGTTTATGAAAAAATAAGGGGATAGATATGAGTAACAATCTATGGTAGATATGGTAACAAATTATAGAAAAGCATAGTCACTGAAATTTAAATGCATATGCACAAATACCCATCTACAAATTTTTGATTGATTAGCAAAATGTTCAACTTGACAGGGCTAAAGAAAAAATCAGTGATGTAGACAAAAGAGCTGAGAAAATCAACACAAAAAGGAAAAAAAGTTTTTAAAAAACTGTGAAATAATTAAACATTTCTATTATAATTAAAACCTTAAAATAGTTTGAAGAGTTTAGCTGTCCATCTTTAGTAACAGAGGTACAGGCTCACAGGTGCTACCTGATAGCTGTAAGATAATTTTTCTCCCAGCTTTATAATCCACCCATTACTTCTTTTGCAGTTACATGGTAACTCCTTTTCTTAAACATCATGGAAATGATCCTTTGACTATAACAAAACACTGTGAAAAAAAGTTGCTCACATTTATCAAATTTTAAAAGCATAACTAATAGAGTCGAATTAGTACCTTTAAACAAGAGTACAATATCTTTTCATACAATAAGTGAAACGTTTGAACCCAAATACAGAAGGGAAGGAGTAGTCAATAAGTGGTGATGGAAAACTTCACATTTGGGAAAAGTTCAAGTTGGTTTTCAGTTCCTACTATTATCAAAATTAATTGCTAATAGATTTTTAAAATGAGTTTTTAACAATAAAAGCATTTAAAATCAGGGGCTGGGGATGTGGCTCAAGCGGTAGCGCGCTCGCCTGGCATGCGTGCGGTCCGAGTTAGATCCTCAGCACCACATACCAACAAAGATGTTGTATCCGCCGAAAACTAAAAAATAAATATTAAAAAAATTCTCTCTCTCTCTCTCTCTCTCTCTCTCTCTCTCAAAACAAAAAACAAACAAAAAAAGCATTTAAAATCAGGGAAAGAGGTAAGTTAAATATGCAATTTACCTTAAGGTATGGAAGGAATTTCTAAAGTGAAAACAATGGAAGCAATAACAAAGTAAAAAAAAAAGTGGGCATATTTGACTAAATAAAAATCAGTAGCATATGTGTATCAGAAAATATTATATAAGGGCTGGGTTGTGGCTCAGTGGTAGAGCACATGGCTAGCATGTGTAAGACACTGGCACTGGGCTCAATTCTTAGCACAGCATATAAATAAACAAAATAAAGGTCCATCAACAACTAAAAACACATACTTTAAAAAGAAAAAAAACTTGGAGAAAATATTTTTAACACATATGGCAGATAATGGGCTGATATCCTTAAATAAAAAGAATCCTTATAAATAAATAACAAAAAGTTAACGCAACCAAAAGAAAAATGTATAGACATGAATGGACAATTCACTAAACAAGAAGGATGCCAAAAGAAAACAGGCCACTTTTCACTCAATAATCGAAGCACCTTAAAATAATGCCATTTATCTATCAAATTGTCAGACTTTTAAAATTAATGACAATACTTGGTGCTGGTAAAATACAGTAAGCATCCACTATTGATGAAAATGCAAAATGCATCTGGAAAGCAGGATTGTGAGAGGGAGAAAAAAAAATAACTGTTTTTCTTTCCTCTCCTCTCACTCAGCAATCAATGCAGAAGGCTTCTATGACAAAACATGTGGAGGTATCCCCATGCATAAGAAAGCAAGCAATTCTGTGACTTCTTCGGGGTGTCCTCTGATTCCATTCACATCTGACTCTATCCGCCTGGAGATAGGTGAGATCTTACAGTTTGAGGGCTCCGCCCCCCAAGGCTGCACCCAAACATACACGCTTCAGATGCCCCAGATTGTTGCTCTACCTGTGCTTCTGACCTACAGGTTATAAATGGGGGCTCCCACAACCCCAACTGAGGTTCGATTAAGTTATTAGAGAGGCTCACAGAACATTCTGACATCTGTTACAACATGGATGAGCCTTGAAAATGTTGTGGTCAGTAGAATGAGTCAGACACAGAAGCACAGAAACATGTTTGCTGTTTATTATAAAGGACATTACAACAGAGATGGACACCAGATAGAGACAGCTGGGGCAAGGTATAAAGGAGAGGATAAGTAGCTTCCATGTCTTCTAGAAAGCATCAGAATCCAGAAAATTCCATGTGTTCTGCTATCCTGAAGCCTTCTGAACCCAGACGTAGTGTTTTTATGGAAGCTTTATTACATAGGCACAGTGGATTAACTCATTGGACTTTCATGATCAACTTACCCTTCAGCCCCTCTCCACTCCTCAGAGCTTGAGCTGAAAGTCCCAGCTCTCTCCTCCTGCCTTGTGACCAGCCCAATCCTGGAGCTTCCTAGGGACCTCCAGCCATCAGTCTACTCATTAGCCCATAGAGACACTGTTTTGTAGACTCCAAGGAGTTTAGAAGATGAATTTCAGGAAACAGAGCAAGACCAAATATATGTTTCACGATATCACACATATGTAGAAGAATCTTTAAAAAATTAACGACCTTTTAATCCTCAACCCATTAATCACACTTCTAGGGATTTATAAAAAAATGTCTTATGGATCATAGAGTAAGATTTATTTATTTATACTGTTTAATAATTGTCTAAAATGAGTTGTTAAAATTTTTGTTTACAAAAAGTGAAGATGGTAAAGAGCCCACAATATATAACATTAAATGAAAAGAAGAGAATACAAAACTATATATGTATGAGCCACATTTAGTAATCATAACAAATGCAGTAGGGAAAATGATTGGAAAAAAATATACACCTAAATAATTACAATAGTTATTTCCAGGTGGTAGGATTCTAAAGTTATTTGTGTTTTCTTCCTTATACTTACTGAGTTTTACAAACTTCCTGTAATGAGAAAATGTAACTTTATCATCAGAAAAAGATTTATAGCTAAAAAAGATGTCCTTCTGATGAGCCCTGGTCAATTACCCACTGAATATTTTAATCGTTAGGGTATGATTCCATATGAATATACTCAAACTACACTCTATTCCATTAAAAAAAGGGAGGGCTGGGGATGTGGCTCAAGCGGTAGCGCACTCGCCTGGCATGCGTGCAGCCCGGGTTCGATCCTCAGCACCACATACAAAGATGTTGTGTCCGCTGATAACTAAACAATAAATATTAAAATTCTCTCTCTCTCTCAAAAAAAAAAAAAAAAAAAAAAAAGGTCAGCCCTCTAGTTATCAAAACCATTGACCTAGGACTTTTCTGGATCTTCCATCAAACTTCATAACAGTTTCTTTGAAAACAGAGATTCTCAGGCTTTTGGTTTATTGAACATCTACTGTGTGTCTGAAACTGTGCTAGAGATTCAAGATAAAAAGATCAATAAGATGCAGAGTCTGCACTCAGTGAGCTCACAGTCAGTGGCAAAGAGAAGCAAATGAGCTGTTATAGTGGCTGTGAGAGTGTGGGAAAGGACTCAGACACAGGGAGGAGGAAAACCCACTGAGATGGAGTGTGGCTATAGGAAAAGTCTCCTGGGAGGTGCTCACAGGGCAAGGAGTTAGCCAGGTGGAGAGGAAGGGGAGTGGAAGAAGTGTTGTTTCTAAGCAGAACAAACAGCTTGTGCTTTAGGGTAGATTAGGAAATATAATTACACATCCTGCGGCTTGACTGAGGGGCTGTAGTAATCAGATGCTGCGTTATCAATCATTATTACACTGTCTGCCATCTTGCAGAGAGCTCTGCCAAGCATAATGGAACATTCTTTGCAGCTCATATTGAATTTTTACTGCCTTTCAACTCTGCAAACTAGAGATGAGCCAAGTGAGAGAGACTCCCCCCATCCCCTAGTTAACCCATGCTCACAGAAAATCTGCCTTCTAATACCACTGTATTTGCAGAAGTGTCCCCAACAGATCCAAAGAATAATTCCCGGCAGTGCGAAACAGATTCAGAATCTGCTTCTCATACTATATTTAATTTATCTATGGCTGATTTAATCTGTTTGTAGATTAATTGGATTCAGAACCTACTGCCATTGAAGAGAAAGAGCCTTCTACCTGTTATTGACGTGATCCTATTTTGTAAATCAAGACTGAGGGAACTCAAGTGAAAATTGATTCTGCAAACTAACTGTTGTCAGAATGAAACTATTTTAAATAAAAACCCATCACTTTGGGGAGGCTTTTGCCAGAATGCAACTAGTTCTTTTGAAGTCATTCTTATAGTAGGTGAATTTCTTTCGTCGAGTACATTTTGCAACTAGTTCATTCAGGCAGACATACCAACAATCCCAGCTGCTCAGAGTTGCATGGTCCAGGGAAGAATTAACGAGGTTTCTCCTGACTGGTGGGTGACCAGTAACCCTGGCCTTGGAAAATCTCTAGCCTAAATCATCTGGGCTGCATGGGGGTCTATGGGTGGGATTGGGAGGTCCATGGGGTTTCACAGGATGCTGTAGCCTGCCCCCAAAGCCCTCCCCAATCCTGGCCTGGCTCCACAACCAACATTCCTGAGGCTCTTCTCTGTGGTCCACCCAATCCACAGTCCACTTATATATCCCTCTCCTTGTAGTGGAATATTGGCTATGTAATGCTCATCTGGCTCTAAAGTATAGACAGTAGTCCTCAGTGAGGACCCCAAATGCCAGCAAGCACTCTTGTCAGAGACAGGGTAGTCCCACGTTCTGACACCTGTTACAACATGGATGAGCCTTGAAAATGTTGTGGTCAGTAGAATGAGTCAGACACAGAAGCACAGATACATGTCAGTCAGCAACAGACCACATACATGGATGACGGTGGTCCCATGTGGTTGTATCCATGTGACAGCTGAGCTGTCTTAGTTGGTGTAAGGATGCTTTATGGTGTTTGCACAATGACACAGTGGCCTAACATTTCTCAGAATGTGGCCCTGTCATTAAGTGGCATGTGACCGCATAGGAAGTACCTGGTATGGGCAAATTCATGGAGCTAGAAAGTGGAATAGAGACCAGGTTAGCGGATCAGGAATGAGGAGTTAGTGTTCAGTGGGCACAGAGTTTCTGATTGGGATGGTGGCAAAGTTCTAGAATGGGTGGTGGTGATGGCTACTTAACATTGTGAGTGTATTGAATGACATTGAATCATATACTAAAAAATAGTTTGGTAATTTTTAACAGTGGTTGGGTGGCAGTTCCGGGGATCTAACGCAGGGCCTTGCACATACTAAGTATGTGCTCTATCTCTGAGCTACACCCCAGCCATCATTTTTAAATTTCAAAGTATCTCACTTAAGATAGTAGAATGAGACAGACATGTATGATTACACTACTAATGTGAGTCTGCACCATGTACAGCCAGAGGAATGAGAAGTTGTGCTCCATTTTGTATAATGTATCAAAATGTATCAAAATGCATTCTACTGTCATGTATAACTAATTAGAACATATTTTTAAAATATTTTTTAAAAGTATCTCACTTAAAAAGATTATTTTAAAGAAATAATTGTCAGACCTTTTATTAAAAAAAATTCTCCTGATTCCTAAGTAGAGTATTTATAAAACTTCTATGATCTCTTAAGGAATTCATTTTCCAGTACACTACTAGCAATACTTGTTTTGTTTGGTAACAGGAACCGAATCCAGAGGCACTTTACCACTGAGCTACTTCCTCAGCCCATTTTATTTTTTATTTTTACTTCCTAAATTGCTTAGGTCCTTGCTAAGCTGACCTCAAATTTGGGATCTTCCTGCCTCAGCCTCCTGAGCCACTGGGATTAGAGGCATGGGCCACCTACCCAGCTCTATTAGTAATACTTTTATAAAGTGTTTTAAAGTATGTTAAGTTTTCATTGCCTTTTGAATGAGTCGTCGTGGGTTTGTATAAATTGTAAACTGGAAAAGTTCATGGAATCTAAGTATCTATATAATACTTAGTATTATATACTTTTACTTTCTTAAAAAATTGATGCAGGCCTGGGGCTGTAGCTCAGAGGCAAAGCGCTTGCCTAGTATGCGTGAGTCACTGGGTTTGATCCTTAGAACCACATAAAAATAAACCAATAAAATAAAGGCATTCTGTCCATATACAACTACAAAAAAATTTTTTAAATGATGCAAAATGTTTAAATAAAAGTGCCTAATTATTAACAGTAAACACACACTATTACCTATAATTTGACAACACTAGAAAGCACCCACTTAAGAAATGACAAGGTGCCATGTTGAAAATGGTTAATGTTATGTTTATTTGACACATGCCCCCAAAAGTTGGAAAGGGTGATGAGAATGTTCTTACAATTAGACAGTGGTGAAAGCAACACCACCATGAATAGACTCAAAACCATTGCCTTGTATGCTTTAGAAGGGTGAGTTTTATGTATATAAATTAAAGGGGTTTTGTTGTTGTTGCTATTTGTTTTTACAAAGGACCTGTTGTTTATGAGAAGGAGAGAAGAGAGAGAAGTCAAATGCTCCAAGCCCCTCACGATGCAGGTGGCTGGGCTGGAGCTCAAAGAAATAAAAAGAAACAGGAAGGCAGGAGAAGCCTGTCCCAGAGGTAGACTATTTGGGTGACCCCAGAACAAATCACAGACAGAGCACTTAGCTTTCTAACATGCAGGACATGGTGGGGCGTGTTTGCAGGAAACACTGGGGGACAACTTTGTATAGTTTTCTCTGGGAGAACCACATCTTTAGGGGATTTTGACAGACTTTTTGGAAGAACCTGTGCTCCATGCATATCTCAGGCCTCCAAGTCCACCCCTGGGCTCAGAGGGAGTGGCAGAAGCCTCAGACTCAAGGATAATCCTGAGGCCTTTGCTAAGACTGGGTTCAAGGCTAGGGCAGTTGTCACAGCAGGGGCTCTGAGAAACTCCAGAGGGAGCTCTGTGCTGGTTTTATGCCTTGTTGTCTCTCATCCATGAGCCCCCCTTGCAGACAGGGATGATAAGTGTGAGTTGATGAATGAATGAATGAAGAAATGCTTTATTAATGAATGTCTACTAAAATATTATTGAGATCATTACCAATCCCATCACACAAAATTCCCTGTATCAAGTACCATATGAGAAGCATTAGAATTCAAAGTTAAGGGGGAAAAAAATCTCCCTTCCCCTAAGCAATAGATATGGTCCTTTTTTAGATCATCAGAATTTTGAAGTGAATCCAGCCATTTCCCTGCAAATTTGCTCTGCAAATTTTTTTGAGTGGTCTTGATTTTCTGTGGATTTTTTTTCCCTCTCCTGATTTTCCAATTTCTATTGCTACTTCATTATTCTGGTGTGTGGCTCATCTCAGATGTTTGTGAAATGAGCTGGGAGGTTTAAAACTACTTTTGTGGAAATGATTTGAGGACACAGTAGCTACCCGTGGTGTCTGGGCCTGCATTACTTCCCCAGCTCTCTTTCAAGAACCGGTCAAGAAGTACAAAAGTAGGTGAACAAACTCAATATTCCAATGCTGTGAAGACTTGGGGTGAATGAAATCAGGGGTAGCTATGAGAGGGAAATTTTACAGACCCATGGAGAGGAGACAACTTAAGCCAGGCCTTTTGGTCACTTCTTTCCAGCCAGGTTTCTTTGGGTGAAGGGAGCCCAGGTCATGCAACCTCCTTTGGAAGACTCCTTCTGTTGTGAAGTGCCCCCCAGAAGCTCAGGTGTGAGACAATGCAAGAAGGTTTAGAGGAGAAATGATTGGATTATAAGAGTCTTAATCCAACATTGAATCAATTCCCTGATGGGGACTAACTGAGTGGTAACTGAAGACAGGTAGGATGTGGCTGGAGGAAGTGGGTCATTGGAGGTGTGGCCTTGGGATATATAGTTTGGAACTGGTGACTGAGGTCTCAGCTTCCCTCCACCACATTCTTCTCCCACGAGCCCCAAAGAATGGAGCCTGCTGTCTCTGAACTGAGACCTCTGAAACTATGAGCCCCCAAATAAACTTTTCCTCCTCTATAATGGCCCTGGTCAGGTCTTTTAGTCACAGCAATGAAAAAGCTGACTAAAACACCTTCCTAGCACCATGAGTATAGCAGGTGGGTACTTCCCTGACCCCTCTCCCTGACTCAGGTATGCCCAGGTGAGCTGGATAGAGCAGAGTCCTCAGTGGGTCCTGAGGTGCACACTCTGACATCTTGCATGTTATACAGGCTCAAAAAATGTTCCCTGGGCTGGGGATATAGCTCAGCTGGAAGAGTGCTTGCCTGGCATGTACTGGGTTCAATTCCCAGCACTGGAAAAAAAAATGTTCCCCAGTTGAAAGGTGCTATGGGACATCTACTAGAGGGTGAGTTCTGGCACGACACAGACTGACTTTACATCGTAGCTCTTTGTTCATTGGGTACTTGGCCTCACATAACTGCTCCACCATGTCTCTGAGCCTCAGTTCTCCCATCTGTAGGATGGGCTGACACCTAGCATGTGGGGTTTGGAGGATGATTAGCTGTGGGTTGTTCCTGATGGTGACTGAGCTATGGCACAGAAGCAGTGGAAGCAGATGTGGAGAACACTGTCACTGTTTCTCTTCATTGTCCCAGAGGAGGATCTCGCTCTGTTGGTTCAGAGACTCTACTTTACAGGACAGGACCTGTTTCAAATATGCTGTCCCACTGCCATGCACATTGTGGCCTGTATTAGAAATTTGAACCTTTTAGCACCCAAACAATGAATCCCAAACTGTAGCTCATGCCCAACATAGAATCATAAAAATGTTCACATATGGATTTTTGTTGTTCTGATTTTAAAATCTTGGAGAAAGTATGTTTCATTCATTTTTTGTGACAACTTCTTATTCTGAGGGAGAAGCAGATCCCACAGGGCCTGGCTGGGCCCCCACCATATATGACTCCAGAGGCACTTCCCAGGCTCACCTTCCCTTTAGTTTATCCACATTTTTCCTTCCCTTGACCCACATGGGTGCCCTTCTAGGCTCAAGGTATCTCCAGGGGGCTGGGATGGCAGACCATCGGGCACCCTGGTGCTTCATGCCTGAGACCCCAGTAGCCTTTCAATTAAAATGCCTTACTTCACAGCATTAAAAAAGTATAGATCTTGACCCAGTAGTACTTTTGAAATCAAGTTAGCAAGTCGTGACCAAATTTTGAAATAGAATAATTTGAAAAGCATCAGAATGCCAAGCAAGGAAAGGAGTTAAGTCCATTTCATGACAATTTTATTTTGGTTGTATGTTTAGGTAAATTAAGTCAATATCTAAAATATATGTAGGAGTTCTGTGGCTCTTAATCAAAATAACTTAAAAGCCATCTTACTTGCAAGAAAGGAACAGGCAAGGAGACTTGGGCTCTGTGGCCAGGCAAGGGGCTGATATTTGGAGAGAAGGAAGGAGGAGCTGCCAGGTGTCCTGGGTCACTTAGAACATGGCTCACTCCCTACATAAAGGCCAGCTCCCTGCTACCTATGGCACAAAAGACAGCAGACTTGAAGTTCACAAAGCATCTATGAGTGCTGAGTGGTGTCCATTGCTCCAGGGAGAGAAAAATGCAAAAGTTACCGTTTCTAGTTCAAGTGCCCCAGTCTCAGTGCAGTCCACCTGGGGAGACATGCATTTCAACAAACCACAGTAGGATGTGGTGCGCACTGGGTCAGAGAGGAGTTCTAAGTCTGGAGAAGAGAATAGGGCTAGTTCTATAGATGAGTCCATGTATTTCCAAACACATGTGTTTCCAAGTGACGGTGCCAGGGAAGGCTCTGTCCCAGGCCTCTCTCCCAACTTCCAGTAGCTCCTTGGCTTGTGGCTGAATCGCTCCAGCCTCCACATGGCCCTCTCCCTGGGTCTCTGCATCTTCACAAAGCCATCTTCTTATTAGGACAGCAGTTGTATTGGATTAGTGTCCCCTTTCTCTGGCATGACTTCATCTTAACTAATACCATCTGCAATGACTTTAGTTATAAATAAAACCACCTTCTGTGTCTCCATAATAAGGAGACAGGGAAAAGAACAGGGTTTGCTTTAACCCTTGAGCACCAGCAGGGTTTTCTACCAAAGAGGAAGGCTATGGCATTCCAGAGGGGAGGAACCTCCTGGTGGCTGCCTCTAAAGTGCACAGAGACCTATTCTGCAGAGACCACTCACATTCTTGCACAGTAAGCTCAGTAGGCAGCTCTTTCTGGAGGAACCAAGGGGAGGAAAGCAGCTGATCCGAAGGCTACCAGCTCCTGCACCTAACATTCTGAGTCAGTCAACACTAGAGTATCCAGAAGTACCAGCTAGAGTCACATGCAAGATGTTACTGACTCCTCACAAGGGATATTATCATTTCCATGTCTGTGCTACTGAAATAGAGGCCCAGAAAGGTAAACCTCATTTGGCAAAGGCACACATCTGGTAAATAGAAATACCTTGGTCTGATTGATTTCAATGTCCTTTTAAGACTTTCCCCTGATGACACCACGGTAAGAGGCATCTTCTCAGAAGATCCACGCATGGTACATGTCTGTGCCCCTCTTCACAGCCACTTCATAAAGCTAGAGATGGCTGTTCTACTACTTCTCTTCCTTTCCTCTATTTGCAGATAGCTCAGAAGGAAGGATGCTAGGTCCCACAAGGATTGGTTCCATTTGCAGGGCACAGTGCCCAGAAGGAATCTAACCATAGCTTAGAACCGAAAAATACTCAATCTGGAAAGAAGTCCAAAGGCCCTGCCACCTTCTCTGTCATCAAAGCTGGCCCCAAAGTAGGGGACATCTGTCCCACAAATCTACAGCTGGCTGACCACGGGATCAGCAGGGGATCCAGATCTAGGAGGCTTTTGTAGAAATCCCAACACTGACATACTTTTGCAGTTAAACGATTATTTAAATGGCTCCCACCTGGTATTAAATGCAGATAGCTGAAACCTGTTGGGTTGGGCCAAGCCCTAGAGATTTGATAGCAGTCCAATCAGTCATTCAACATTAATGCACCTTGGGTGCTGCAGGACACTCTGGCAAGACAGTGAGGGAGTGGGAAGCAGGCCGGCTCTGGAGACCCTCTCCTCCAGCCATTGCAAAAAAATGATCAAATGGAAATATTCAGCCAAAGACCCTCAAATTATAGGCATTAAAAATAAACTAAATAAACTGGAAGAAATAAAGAACAGAATAAGTAAGTGGATGAGGGGGTCATAACTGGAATCAGATGACCTAGTGAGTCACATGCAAGATGTAGGACAAGATAGGGTCCTTGAGCCTCAGTTTACCTTCCATGATACAGGTCTTCCTCTCTACTTTTCACACTGGCATTATTTAAATAAAAGAGCATTTACAAAACTCTGTGGTAAGTATAAGTGACAAAATACATGCATGTTTTCTTTCATTAATTTCATGTTTGTGGCCTCCAGTGTCCAGCAAACTCATCTGGCAACTTCCTGCAAGCCAGAGACTCTCTCTGTGCCTTACTTGAGCCACTGGAACACCTGAGCCCAAGGTACTGCTGGACTAATCCCCTGGTGGTTTGACTGGCCTGAGACTAAGCACCTAGATATTTGAAATCATCTAGTTCTGCAAAAAAATTCTACTTTTCCCTGGGATTTTTAAATATGATCATAATAACATTTGAAGAAACCGCAATAAAATGCTGAGAAATCATTGGCCATCATCCAAATGCCATGAAGCATTATCTCTTCTATTAATTGGGCTGTAAGTGACAGATGAAGGATGCAAATTCAGAACCACCTGGCACCCAGTCCATGCCCTTCCCACCTGGGTGCTCTTGACGCCATTAAATTGCTCTTCCTGTGTCCCTAGATTTTAAAATAAGCAAGGGATTAGCCACCAATCCCAGACTGGGGAGTTGGCCATAGGGAGTCTTTAAGGACTACTGACCCATTGCTTGGGTGGGTCTGATTTACTAAGCAAGTGCATGGATTAGACGGTTGCCACAGGTATTCACAGCTCCTGAAAGAGCTCCCATCTAAACTGTGCAGTTCAGCAGTATTTCTTTTTTTTTAAACCAGGAGTTGAACCCAGGGGCACTTAACCACTGAGCACATTCCCCCGCCCCTTTTTTATATTTTATTTAGAGACAGAGTCTTGCTGAGCTGCTCAGGGCCTCTTTAAATTGCCAAGGCTGGCTTTGAACTTGCGATCCTCCTGCCTCAGCCTCCAGAGCCTCTGGGATTACAGAGGAGCACCACCGCACCGCGCAGCACTTACCTTTATTTCTTTAGAGGAGGATTGGCCAGAGGCCTTTTTGCCTCCCTTGGAGGATTTGGAGGAGGTGGAGGAAACGCCCTGCCTGCGGTGGACCTTGAGGTCGCTGAAGCTGTTGAGGTACTTCTTGCGCAGGGCCAGCAGCTCCTGCAGGTACTGCAGACAGTCCTGGGTGCGCGAATACATCCAGGCCCGGTCCTCCTCCTGGGGAGGGTAGTACAGGCTGCTGTCCATGCTGCTCGTGCTTCTGTACTTCTTCAAGGACTCACTGAATTTCTCGCCATGGTCGCCGACCACGTACATGGAGCTGCTGCGAATGAGCCTCACGGAGGGACCGGCTCCGTTGCAGTAGGGGCTCTCCGCAGCAGCCTTCCTCTGCCCGCTGGAGCTAAAGATGGAGTGGATCTTTCTGAACATGGTGCTGGGTTTCTCTCTGTGGGTAGCTTCCAGCTGCCTGCACCGCCGCCACTTGATCTAGCTGGAGGTAGAGGAGTCGACATCCAGGCCCCGCGCCATCTGCCTTCCAGGAGGCTCGGATCTCTGGAATCCCAGCGAGTGCCGCCTGGGTCAGGCCGGCGACGTGCGCATCTCTCCTGGGGGGGATACTTAGCTCCAATAATCGAGATGCCATAGACAATCTGAAGACAGAAGGTCGTGCGCTGTGAGCTCAAAGGCAAGCGCCCTGGCTGGCCTTAGGGATCATTCGTCCAAGTGCCTTGGGTGTTCTGTGATGGGAGACCCTGATTGGATGGGGACAGTGTGACAAGGCTTTACCTGCTCAGTTATTTTCTTTCCTTTTCATTTTCTTTCTCTGGACGTGGTCTCCATCAGTTGGACTTGCTCTATGACTGGATTTTTACATGTCCACCTTGTCTGAGCTGGCCCTGGTGCTGAATTCTCTGGTTCCAAAATGAAGTCCTACTTAACAGAGACACCCCTCAACCAAAAACGTGTGTGCTTCTCAAGATAAAATCCAGAACAGCGAGATGTGACCAGGGCCCTTGGCAAGAGCTCCAAGATGCCCCGATAAGCTAGGCTCTGAGCAGGCATCCGAGCGACCTGGAGGAGCCTCGCCCAGTGGTAAGGGGACCTCGCCACCGTCACCGGATAGCAGCCCTTTTGTGGAGGGGAGAGGATTCAGGTGTCCATCCGCACTGCGACTTTTTGCATAAAAGTTCAGTGAGCTGAAGAGTGGCTGCTTATATGGGGAAGACTTGTTCTTTCATCTGAGCACATTTTAATTTAGACCCGTTAAAATCAGACATCCACTATTTTTTTTTTTTCAAGAGTACTATATGAGTACATCACTATCCCAGAGATGTTCCCTCTAGGGGTTTTCTCAGGCTGGTGTTAAACATCGTTATTGCACTCATTTCTCTACAGTCTATTTCTCTCCCAGAATTCAATTGGAGAGCTGAAGCCTGTGTCTCTAGGACCATTTTCTTAAGCCAGGGTAGGTGTTAGAGGAGATGAAAAGCCCCAGAAATTGCATGTAAAGTGTTATTAGATGTATGCATTAACACACTTTATTTTTGCCAATTGCTGGATTTGTTATATTTTATTGGTTTTTGAAAGAGAAAGGGTTCACAGTTTTATCAGACCCAAAGAAAGACATTTTAAATGTTTATAAGCTGCTCTAAAACAATAACTATGCCTTTTATGTAGCTATAAAGTAACATTATAAATGTATTGGGACCCAGGGCATCCTCTGAGGGTGGCATGCTCCTTGTGCTATGGGGATATAGCTTCTCATATGTAAAAGCACCTAAGGACTTTAGGGCTGATGGAACATTGCCACACATATTATTTATTACCTGTAGCTTCCTTGGAGAGAAGTGTCATTTCCATTATTATCTTTAATGGTCATCGGTTCACAGATGACAAAGAGCACCCTGAGGGGTTAGGAGCCTTGTTTAAGGTCTAAATGTTCCAGCTTCAACCTGATATGTCCCCTCCCTTCTGGGGACACATAAAGTCACCAGGATCCTAGGTCTCCTGGGAGGTCTCTTCTGGCCCATTTCTCTGGCTTCACTCGGGCACAATATCAAAGTACCCACGGTAGACAAGGGCTGGTGTCACTTCTTCAGAGGTAACCAAGGACTGTGACCACACAACGTTTCTAAGTGGTTCATGCCAGTGTGTTTATGATTATGCTTATTCTACATGGATTGAGGAAAAAAGTATAAATAGATAAAAATTCTATCTACTTTCCTATTCCAGATTGTCATGTGTGACTAACTTCTTGATCACAAATGAAATAAAACTAACTTCCTACACATTTTCTTCCTCCTCCTCCTCCTCCTTCTCCCCTCTCTCTCTCTCTCTCTCTCTCTCTCTCTCTCTCTCTCTCTCTCTCCCCCTACATCCTTCTTGAATTGTTTCCAAGATGAAGAGCATCAAGAGAAAACTATTCTGATGTCATCTTGCAGAGCATTGCATGCATGCTAATGGACAGGACATTCTGCAGCAGGTACAACCCAACTGGCTGACTCTCATCACCTGTTGTGTCAATCCTGACCCTGAAGCCACCCCTCCAGAGCTCCTACTAAGGTGGTCAAGGGAAGAGAATACTGTCTGCCTACAAAATACCCATCATCTCTGCAGGATGAAGGAAATGCATCTGGAATGGCAACTGCCTGTATTGTGCCTTATTTAGATTGTGCTCATGGCCTTAATGAGACATGGGGGTGAAATCATGCTTGAGTTTTAAAAAGTGCATTTTGAGGACACCCCAAATACCCTCCAAATCCCAAATCAGGCATCCCTCTTTCCTTGCATCCTGGAGTACTATAGAGAATCACCTGGGCAGGAAGAGCAAAGAGACCTCTTCCCATCGCCCAGCCCAGCCCTGCATACCAGCCCCACGATGCTCCCCGCTGGACACAGAGTTCAACCAAAGAATCTGCCTAAAGTGACTTGGTCTAACAAACCTCACTTTATTCTAGAATTTCTCAAAACTTTAAAGGTCAGAATTCCAGGACAGCAGCAGAAGTTGGGAGAATTTGCTCTGTAGTAATGCCGGCAGGGTCAGCCCTGGACACCAGGTGGAGAAGAGTGATTAATCACCTGTCTGCTCTGAGGAAGCCTTGTCTTCTGGCAATGTTCATGGCCTAGGGAGGAGGGTGGAGTGGTGGGAAAGAAGGTAAGTAACAGCCTCATGGATCCAGTTTGAATCTCAGCTTGATGACCTATCACCTTACAAAAGTTATTTAAACCCTCTGAGCTTTGGATCTTCTATCTGCAAAAGTTCACACCACCTATTTCATAGAACTATTGCAATGATGAAATGAGATTGCATTGAATGAGTGTTCAACCAAAACCACAGACTACCTATTTCATACGGTTCTTATGATTAAATGAGATAATATATCCTTTGGCCTCCAAATTTTCTCTCTCATCCTGTCTCCTCTGGTAACCACAGTGTTATTCTCTATCTCTGTGTATTCAGTATTTTTTTATGCAGAGTTTTTCTTTCTATATTAGCATGATGTCCTCTGGGCCCATCCATGTTGTGGAAAGTGGCAGGCAGGATCTCCTTTTTAAGGTTAAATAATGTTCCACTGAATATAGGTTTTTTTATTCATGGATTGATCAATAGACACTTTCAGTGTTTCTGTATCTTAGTTATTGCAAATAATGCTGTAGTATGCAGATATGTAGGGTAAATAAATCTAGAGATCTAATGCACACCATGAGAACTATAGTTAATAATACAGGGCTGTATTTGGGGGGGTTGCCCAAAGAATAAGTTTTAGGTGTTCTTGCCCCAAAATGGAGGTAACTGTATGAGATAATGAATATGTTAGGAATGTATATCAAGAGGTTATGTTGTATGCCTTAAATAGGAACAATAAAATAAATAAAAAATGTAAAATGAGATAATAGTGCTTAACCATCTTATTTGCTTAAAAGTAGAAATTATTACTTTCTAACAATATGAAAAATCATTTGCTGCTACTTCTATTTTGCAGGTCCCACCATATAGTTGACAAACTATTATCCCAGCCAAACATTTTTGATTCAGTCCTAATTCAAGAGGCCTCTTGTCCTTCAATATTTGAAGAGATCCACTAGGTCAAATGGATCCGCTGTAGTAACAGTTGATTTGGATACTACTGAATTACCTGCTGCTCTGAATAAGGTGGTCCCCTGAGATGCTGGCTGGTCACTCTGTTGGGACAGCCCACCTGCTTACAGGGCATCTTTCTGGACATCCCATCCCTCCCCGGCATGGATTCAGGTGAGCACCTCATCATTTTTCCCCATAGCTTGGTGCGTGACAGTAAAGAGGGGCCTTTGAAGGCCAGGTCAAGGTCATGCCTCCTTCAATCCCACCCACCTGCAACTGCCCTTCCCATAAAGAATCCTGACTCAAAGAAGTCAATTGCTACCTTTGTCCCCTAATGGCACATCTAGAAATTCCCCTGGCTTTGTCCCTGACAGGAAAGTGACTTTGAGTCAGCTCAGCATTTCCCAGAAGGCTGGTGAAATGTCAGGGGGGGCAGGTGGGCGAGAGGAACAAAGGAAGAGACAGAGGAAGAGGGGTGGGGGGCTGAGAAAAGGAAGAGATCAAATGTCTGTGTTGAATATTTAACGAAGGGTAAGATTACAAAGTGCGACAACGTGTATCCCATGTCCCTGTCGTCCATCTGAACAGCGTATTAGAACATTTCACTTTCTGTTTGTGCTACGAAGGGTGAGGAGAAGAATTTTCACTGGAGACCTGCTTCCCTGGCTCAGGCGACAATGCCCTGTACTTTGGATCTTTGACCAACAAGTGAAAATGGACCTCTGTCTGGTGAAGCCCTGTCCCCTCCCCCACCCGGGGGCAGAGCAGCTCCAGGGCTCCCTGGGCTGGACCCTCCACGCACAAAGCAGAACACGGGGTGGCTTTGCCAGCCCGCTGACTCTGACTGGCTTGGAGATCCCCAAAACATGAGCCTCTGAGCCAACATCAGCAACTCTGAGGTTTACAAGACCCAAGATCCTGATGCCTGAGGACATGGAGGGCGGATGGCAGGATTCATGTCCCCCTCAGAAGGCACAGCCCCAATTCGGGAACATTGTATGCATCATCGCTGCTGATGGACTGGGAGGCAGGATGGGCACATCTGACAGTGGGGGGCAAGGTAACTCAGCAAAGCCAGGATTGGCCAGGAGTGATGAAGAGGGGTCATTAGGCAGTTAAAGGATAGTAAAAGGGGGGCCTTTGAAGGCCAGGTCTACAATGTTTGATTGATTGATTGATTGATTGATTTAATTTTTGCAGTGCTGGGGATCACACCCAGGGCTGTGTACATATGAGGCAAGTGCTCTATCTGAGTTATGTCCCTGGCTATAACTCTGGATTTGAGTCCACAGGGTACCCTTTATCAGAGCCCATAAAGTATCTTCATTCAATTTTAGAAAAAGTGCCCCCCCAGGTGGAGGCCAGGCAAGCAGTCCCTACTGGCCCCCTAGGCAGGGTTCTCCATCTCAGGACCCAACCCACACAATCTGGCAACCCTGATTGGTTCAAAACAGAAGATAATGTGGCCAATGGAATTTGAGAAAATTCCACTTAGAGACCAGAAAGAGGAGCTCCATAAGACTCAAGAAAGCTCAGTGCTTCCTTTATCTATTGCTGTGTGCAAACCATCAGAACACCTGCTGGCTTAAGACAGCAATCGTATTTGTTCACGAGTCTGCAGTTAGACTTCTGTAATTCTGGGCATGCCAGTGGCACTCCGGTAACGGCATTCAGTAGTGGGTTGGCTGGGGTTGGGCTCCGCTGGGGAGCCAGATACTGGCCTCTCCCTCTCCACATGCTATCTCCAGCACCATGGCTGGCATTTTTACACAGTTGCTCAGGACTTCCAACAGGGCCAAGTCGGAAAGTGCCAAGACTTCAGGCGAAAGCTGGGAACCAGCATCAGTTCCCTTCTGCCACATTCTGTTGATTTGGTCAAGTCACATGACCAGCTCAGATTAAGGGGAAGGGACTATACCAGGATGTGAGTATTAGAAGGCATGGCCCCTGGCAGCCACCAGCATTAATTAACTGCCAATCTACTAAGAGCTAAGGTGACCATCCAAGTAGGATGAGGAGTTCGGGCCTCACTGGGAGGTAGTCAGTGAATACATTTTTCTTTTTAGGAATAATCTCTAAATAATTTATATTTGATTTGGGGTATCATCTTGTCATGCTTTGGATATGAGGTATCCCCACCCCCACCAAAACCTCTTATATTAATGCAGGAGGTAAAATGATTAGATTATGAGAACTGTGACCTAATCAGTGGATTGATCCATTTGATGGACTGGTAATCTGAAAGGTCTAACTGCGTAGTGACTGCAGGCAGGTGGGATGTGGCTAGAGAGGGTGGGTCACTAAGGGCATATCCCTGGCATCTCTCGCCCTCTGTCTGCATCCTGACCACCACGAGGTGAGAAGCTTTCCTATGCCCTGATCTGCCTCCGGCCCACAGCAGCAGTCAGCCAACCATGGACTGAACCTCTGAAACTGTGAGCCCAAAATAAACATTTCCTCCTCTAAGTTGTTCTTGACAGGTATTTTGATCAATCACACTGAAAATCTTACTAACACAAGTACATAACCCCAGTTTCATGAATGCTTATGCCTCTAGCAAACATTCACTTAATAATCAATAGAAAGATTGGTTGTGGGGTTTTCTAATCTCCAGATAGGAGACTGAGCCTCATGGTGCTTTAGGAATGGAACAATATAAAATATCTATCTGGCCAGTTATTTCACCCCATCTCCTCCTGCCTACCTCTCTCCCTAGATCCTCCTGTCTCCTCCCATTTTTTCCCTTTCTCTTTTCTCTCCAACTGAAGGGTATTATGTTAGAATATCAGTTTGGTTTCCATAACAGAGATAAGAATATACACACTTATTTCTTGTGTAACAGTGTGGAGGACAGTAGTGCAGGGTAGATGTCTCTGCTCCACAGGAACATCCAGGGCTCCAGGCTCCTTCCATCTCGTTGTTCCTTCGTCCTCTGGGCTTATTGCACTTGACTGTATGGTCAAGCGTGGTTCAAAATAAACTATCCTTGTTTTAATTGATAGGAAAACAGAAAGGAAATGGGTTTGCACACTCCTTCAATGTTACTCACCTCCCATCAGCCAGAATCTATTCACATGCTGACCCAGAACTGCAGGAGAAGCTGAGAAATGCCGTCTTTCATGCATTAGACATGTCCAGCTCCAATTTCTATGGCTATAGCAGTTCTTGGGGGTGGGGGTGAGGTGGGCAGGGACAACCAGCAATCTCTGGCAAATGACTTGGTTTCCTTTGTGGTGTTAGGAAAGGAGAAAGATAAAACTGATAAAGAGATTTCCTTCTCCTAAACCTAGAGTAGAGATGCTACAGGAAAAACTACATTCCAGGTTTTCACTAAATTTCTGACTTTTGTTCCTTAGGCAAGGCATTTTCTAGTGAAGGAGCCCCAGCACATCTCCTAAAGCATCAGGAGTGAGCCACAATAAAGAGGGAACTAGAGCCACACTGACTAGCCATTCAAGGTGGCGGCAGCTATGTGTGGGCATGGATTAGAAGTAGTGGCTCTTCTTCAGGCAGCAGCTCTTAGGTGAAAGCATCCTGTGCACCAGGTGATCATGCATTCAACTTGACTGTTATTTGTCTGTGTCTTAATTATGAATAGCAATCCAAGAGTGGGTTCTTTAGCTACACAAAACCACAGCAGAGCCCAGGGGGTCACAGCCACAGCCAGCATGGCCTTTGGACACATGCCCAAGAATATGGCCAGCCCCATGACTCCCAGCATGGAGCAAGGCACAGAATCTTGGAGGGGAAGAGTAGAGCAGGCCTACAACTGTTTCGGTCAACAGCACGTGGGGACCCTGGGAAAGCACTGCTTGATAGGAATGAAGTAATCTTCACTCAGCCTGATGAATGACCCCCTTTATAGGTGAGGACAACAGATATCAAGATTCATTGTCTAGTTGAAATTTGTCTGATGGCTTACCCCTGGCAAAGCCAGAAAAGCAATGAATGGTTTCCTGCTGCCATGGGGTGTCATCAGAGGGGAAACTTCTGAGAGGTGAAAGCAACCCAAATGTCCATTAATGGATCAATAGACAAAATGTGGTATTTACATGCAATGAAATAGTATTTGGCCTCAAAACGCATGCTGATACCCACCCTAACAGCTCTGAACCTTGAAGGTATTATGCTAAGTGAAATAAGCCAGATGCAAAATGGCAAATCCTGGCATCCTGGGCCCTGCTGTGGTTTTGTGTAGATAAAGGACCCTCTCTTTGGATTGCTATTCGTAATTCTACTTGTATGAAGTACCTAGAGAAATCAAATTAGTGTCTACTGGATATAGAATTTCAGTTTGGGAAAATGAAAAGTTCTGGAGATGGACGGTGGTGATGGTCACACAACCACGTGAATATACATAATGTCACTGAATTATCCACTTTAAAATGATTCAAGTGGTAAATGTTATGTTTGTATACTTTACCACAGTAAAAACAACATAGATTCCCAAGCCCTCTAAGAGGAAATTCTGACTCAGGGAGTTTGAAGAATCTGGGAATATTTTTCTAAGAAGCTTCCCAGAGGATTATCACCATCAAGGAAGCTTAGGAAATACTAATGCTTCATAATGAGCCAACAGATGTAAGGCATTGAAGTCCATGCTGATTTACAGGCATGCAATCATTGGTGGCTCAATAATAGTAGCTATTATTATTAATAATGTAAATGGTTTTGTCTGTACAACTTCCATGTGAGAATTACGATAATGATCAGGGTTAGCGTATTTGCAAGCACTGAGACTGCATACTGAGCTTGTGTGTGTGTCAACTCATTTAATCTGCAACTTTATCTATTAGGTGTGATCATTATCCCCACTGTAGATATGGGATCACCTAGGAACAGAGAGTTTAAGTAGTGTGCCCATGTACTGAGTGATAGAGCTGAGATTTGAACCCAGAAGCCACACTTACAGGAAACCAGTATGCTCAATAAATTGTTATTAGATCCCCCTGACAGAAGTTTTGATCCCTTGGTCACTACTGTATCCATGCTGCCTTCCTATGTACAGCAATAGGCGCTTAATCAATGTGTTGAAAATGAATGTTTCATCTTCATCAAAAATGGTTATCTGAATATTTGTCAAGGGAGAATTGCCCCGAGGCTGTTTCCACCACTCCCCAGGCCCTTCCATTTGTCTTTGACTTCCAAGGTCCTGAAAAGCACTGGATTGGATGGAGTTCAGAGTCCTGGGCTCAGATTTGTCCATTACTAGTGTGTGAACTTGAGAAAGCCCTTGATTTCTTCTTCAATAAAACCCTTCCTCATAACACCCCCTGCCCCATCCGGCCTCTTTGCCAAAGGCTTTTACTGATTCTCATGCCTTGCAGGCTGTGGTGGTCGGCAGCTGAGCTCAGGATTGAGGGCAGGATAAGGAGCTGCCTGCCTGTCTGCACTTAGAGACCCTGGAGCTCAGGAGCACAGTATGGAATTCAGCCAGGAGGACCGGAGCCCCTGGACCCAGAACTTGCAATGCAAAGTGCAGCATGATTCCAAATTGCATCCATTGCTGGTGATGGAAAATGTTTAAATCAAGGTAACATTTAATATTTGTTGGATAAGACTTTGAGGAAAAAAGTAAGACCATATATTGCAAGGGTGAGAAAAGTTGAGAGAAAAAAAATCACATTGTCAGTGACAGTGTATACTGGAATAACTTTTGTGGGGTAGACTGGAAATACATATCAAATCCTTAAAACTGTGCTCTTGTTTTGATCCAGCTATTTTACTTCTAGTTACCTAGCCTAAAAAAAATTGCTGGCAGCTGGAAGTTTGCTGGGGCCCCCAAAGGGGCCCCAGCAAAAATAATTATGGATATGCACAAATATTTGCTCATAAATTTCCTACAGAGAATGAGCCAAAGAAATAATGCTTGTATGATGGAACACAGCACAGTTATGAAAAGGGATGCCCTAGAATAGCAGATAATAATACAAAAAGATGTTCACATTGTAACAAGCAAAAAATGTCCAACATAAAACAGTGTAGAGGATGTATTCCCGTTTGTGGGTGTACAATAAATATTTCATGAACTGTTTTGGTTGTGCATGCAAATGTGCTATTTTTAAGTCAGAAAAAGAATATTTAAATACTATAAGAAATATTTATAGTCTATTAAGAGAAAAGAGAAAGAAAATATATGAAATGGTACATACAATATAGTACAAATGTTGAAAACATGTATTTACATATATGAAGAATATATATCAGAAATATGTACACAACCAAAAAAGAAGGCATTTAAGCTAAGAAAAAAAATTTGATTGTCCTCATCTTGTTATAAAGTGCTATCTTGGCTATTTGAATTTTGATTCCTGCCCACTACAAATAGGTTTGACTGATACACAGCCCTGAAGGCTCATCAATTCCTCCCAAATAATCTGTGAACCATCTTGCTTCCTGACCACTCTTAAAATTGTATATAAATCCTCAAGATCTTGTGGATCTTTATTTTGATCGTGTTTTTCTGTCTAATTATAATCTCAAAACAATTTACAAAAAAAAAAACCTGCTAGTCTCTCCTCACCAATCCTGTAGTTCACCATCATCAACTGCAGTCAACCAAAAGAAGGGGGCATTTATATCAAACACACAGGGGAGAAAAGAGGTGTATGGATAGCAATAGGAAGAAGGTTTGGGTTTCAAGATCTGTTTAGCTCACTGCTGAATCTCCTTGGTTAATCAGTTTTCTTTGATATTCTCCAAAGAGCAGCCTGGCTCTTCATCATCTCCCAGGACTCAGACTGTTCCAAGCTTAATCTTGACAAATACACCCAGGTGGGGGAAAGAGACGTGATGGTCCTTCATCATTCCTGATGCAAGTTTCAGGCTTCGCTTCTGTTCATACTTCATTGACCAAAGCAAGTCACACAACCTCTTCTGACTTCAAGGGGAGAAGTATACCTCACGCTCATGCCTGCAGGAGATGTGAAATGTCCATGAACGGCCCTAATCCATTCTATGCACTGCCTTGGTTTAGTTCATTTTCCTTTTTAGTTCATTGTGAGCTCATACGAAACAGGAATAAACTCCTTCTACATAATTACATCCTTTTCCATCACCTAACCCCATACCTGGTACATAGCAAGTACTTGATATTTATCAAATGAATAAACAATTCGTCTCACATAATGAGGTGGTAACCCCAGGAGTTTCAGAGGTTTGGGGTTGTGTGGTGTTGTCTACTGTCGGCTGGCACCACCGCCCACTTCTAGATCTCCCTTGACTAGACTCCCCTCCCCACCTGGTTGGGCTCCAGCTCAGTTAGTTTTCCAAAAAGAGGAACTTGCCTGAGCTTTGAAAGAGAAAGTGAGGAGAAGCAATTTTCTTCCAGAAGTCACAATAGACACCCATTCCCAGTGGATTCCGGGGCTCTTGGCAAACACCAGGATTGGTGGAGATTTTCCAGGGTTTCCTAAGAATTGCAACAGTTCGCTGCTAAACATTAGAGAACCATCCAGATGTTCCATCTGACCTTCTAGCTATTTCCATATCCTTTCAGCTATTTTTCACTCCTCTAGATCTTGTCATCCAGGTGAGCCCTAATACCTATAACAAACTTCTTTGTCCCCTAATAGAAAGAGTGGTTTAAATTGAGGGCCTTCCTTTATTTTTTTCCCCCAGGTGCTAAATGGGATTTTTCCTTTTGATCATCCTCCAAAAAAATCTCACTATACTGAATCTGTAGAAATCCATCTACATGAGATTTATTATTTTTTTTCTCAAGTTTTGACTGGATCAGAGGCTCAAAGATTGTCTCAGAGCTCTGAGGGCACCTGCTAGCATCTCACCTCATCTCTCCAGTTAGCCACAGTCTGTCTCCTGGGCAAAGGTGCCAGTCTTAGTTTCGACAAGTAAATTAGGAACAGGTGTAGCCAGAGGCAGTCAATCTTTCAGGATTTGCAAGAAGATTGGCAAAGAGGCCAGAGACCTCTGGATCTTGATCTGCAATTGCAACATCTTCCTGCTGAATTCTCAGCCCCCAGCTTGCCCCTCCAAGCAACGCTTGGTATTTTCTTCTTTTTGAAAGGAATCTTAGTGAAACTGCTACTGCACATCGAATATTGATGCCTGGTTGAATCGAGGTTTCTGGTGCATGGATTGCACTTGTCAGGAATGCATAAACCTTTTTACTCCCTTTGAAATGGAAAATGGCTGGCCATTTCAATGCTATAACTCAAAAAGCTGATGGAGAAAATCCTCCTACTTCTTTAACATTGTCAGTAGATTAAGTGATTACTGGAAGTGAATATTAAAAAAAAAAATACCAAGACTCAGCAGGATTTCCAGTGCTTATGCAGAATTGCTCAGGTCGCTTCATTTGCCTGAATGGAGCCCCACCCCCAGCATCTCTGAGTCAACATCATTACAGCCCCTGGGCTTATCTTCCTAATCAACAGATATTTACTGGAGGCCACTTTCTGCTCATCATTCTCCTGGGTCCTATGGGTGTTTCCTTGTGGATGTTCCTCCTCCTTCTTCTTCACGGTTCCTTCTTCATCTGTTCCCCGCTAAATAAATATAGCCTCAACATGATCCGCCAATGCTGAGCTCTGCCATGTGGCTGATTTCTTTCATTTGGCCCAGCATGCAAGTTTCCTAACTTCCACCAGAGGGCAGTACCTCTACACAACAACATGCTTACAATGCAATTTACTGTTCACACTGACGGGTCACAGCTCTGGTCTGGGCGGATAGCAAAGCAAATCCGCACCATTGTAAGTCTGTGCGAATTAGCGTGTCTTAATTTCATGCCTGTGCCTATGAGCCTATCTATGTATGCAGACAGGTGGAGCTCACATCTTAAAGTCGTTGCAAATTATTGTCACTATTGCAATGTTTACTGAACACATACCATATAACAGAAATTGTGCTACTTGCCTTAGGTTTTTTTTTCTCTTAATAAGGAATTATTCATAATGAGCACTTTATGGGAAGAAGCACCAATGAAAGGCATTAAGATGCATATGTCTTAACACTTTAAAATAAGCATTTTGCTCTGATCCTGTTGACCACCATCTAATTGACTTACAAAGCCTCTTTCCTGTTAATAATAACATTTATTTATTTTTTTTTTTCACTTTTTTTTTTATTGGTCGTTCATAACATTACATAGTTCTTAATACCTCATATTACACGGTTTGATTCAAGTGGATTATGAACTCCCGCTTTTACCCCGTATACAAATTGCTGTATCACATCAGTTACCCTTCCATTGATTGACATATTGCCTTTCTAGTGTCTGATGTATTCTGCTGTCTGTCCTATTGTCTACTATCCCCCCTCCCCTCCCCTCCCCTCCCCTTTTCTCTCTCTACCCCTTCTACTGTAAATCATTTCTTCCATTTGTATTCTCTTGACTTACCCCTCCTTTCCTCTTATATGACATTTTGTATAACCCTGAGGATCGCCTTCCATTTCCATGCAATTTCCCTTCTCACTCCCTTTCCCTCCCACCTCTCATCCCCGTTTACTGTAAATATTCCTCTCAAGCTCTTCGTCCCTACCCTGTCCTTGTTTACACCCCTTATATCAAAGGAGTCATTTGGTATTTATTTTTTAAAGATTGACTAGCTTCACTTAGCATAATCTGCTCTAATGCCATCCATTTCCCTCCAAATTCTATGATTTTGTCATTTTTTAATGCAGAGTAATACTCCATAGTGTATAAATGCCACATTTTTTTTATCCATTCATCTATTGAAGGGCATCTAGGCTGGTTCCACAGTCTTGCTATCGTGAATTGAGCTGCTATGAACATCGATGTAGCAGTGTCCCTGTAGCATGCTCTTGTTAGGGCTTTAGGGAATAGACCGAGAAGGGGAATAGCTGGGTCAAATGGTGGTTCCATTCCCAGCTTCTGCTTTCCAAATTGGCTGCACCAATTTGCAGTCCCACCAGCAATGAACAAGAGTGCCCTTTTCCCCGCATCCTCTCCAGCACTTTTAATAATAACATTTAAAAGTTAAGTACATTTAGACAAAACTCTGTTTTAATGAGCTGGAAATCAGAGAGGAATATAAGGGAGAATATTAGAATTATTTCCTTGAAGTTAAAGCATTCCAGAATCTACCTACAAATTTTAAAAGCATTCCCTTCTCATCCACCTGTTAAATTGTCCACATCCACCCAGAGTTCTGTGCAGATTCCTCTTGCAAACAGGAAGACAGTATTTGCAAATAGAAGGTATTATGTCCAGAGGTACCTCTACCCCCATTCCCAGGACACAAACAGGGACTTGCGAGAATGCAGGCTGCATTGTTCTGGGCTGAGAAGTGGTCATGCAAGGCCCCTGGATGGGAATGGATTGCCCAAGGGAGGACTGCAGGGGGCAGTCACTAGCTCTTTTTGATGGACAAAGACCAATGCCAGATCTGATTGTTTTGACAAATGAGGAAATTAGTAGAGGTCAACCAGAGGTCTGATAAATTTTAAAAGCTAAGGAGAGAAAAAGGAAATGGAAAGTCATAGCCACATCTTGGAAGAGTAGCTTCAGTGTAGGTGATTGATGGACTCCTTCACTCCCGACAGCAGCAATGAGGCTGATACCATGGTGATTTTCCCCACCTGGGGGAAGGAAGCTAATTCACAGAAAGGTTGTGTGACTTGACCACAGTCATACAATTAGAGGTAGAGCCTGATTTGAATCCAGGCAGACAGCTTCTGCATCTCTCTGCTTATTAACATTTATATTACACCGCTTCTCTAGGCATGAGAACCATAAGTAAAACCGGCCTACTAGTCAGTGGATCATGAGTCAGTTACAAATTTATAAAAACAATCATGAGACAAATACTTCAAAATGTTCCCTTCTGTTAATTCTAGGTGGTGAAAGTCACAGGTATAGGATATGACATTCTGAATTTTTTGAAATGCTTTAAAGATTAAAATTTTAACTGCTTATGAGAGCTGAATAAAGCTTACATTTTAATTTTTTTAAACCATACATATTGAAAAATATTGTGCTAAGTGAAATAAGCAGACATATATTGTATGATACCACTTTTATACAGATAATATATTTCTGAGGAATCTAGAGTAGTCAAATTCATAGAGCTGAAAAGTAGAATCGTTGATGGGGAGGGGCGGCTGGAGGAGAGGGAAAGAGAATTATCATTTGCTACAGTTTGGGTAAGGAATGTCCCTCAAAGGCCCATGTGCTGAAGACTTGATCCCAGTTTGCTATCAGGGAGCAGGTAGAAACTTTAAGGGGAGGGGCCCACTAGGCAGTCTCCAGGTGAGTAGGGGTGTGCCCTTGAAGGGGATTAGGGGACCCCAGTCTCTTTTTCTTTCTGATGCCCTGGCCATGATATGAACAGTTTTGCTTTGACACACGCTCCCACCGTGCTGTGCCACTACAGCCCCAAAGCCAACCAATCATGGACTAAAATCCTGAAAACTGTAACCCAAAATAAACCTTTCCTCCTTATAAGTTGATAATTTCAGGCATTTGCTATAGTGACAGCAAGTTGACTAACACGCTGTTTAATGAGTACAGAGTTTGGGGGTGATGGAAATAGTAATTGTATGTTATACATATTTTAGAATATTTTTAAAAGTACACCGAAATTTTTCTTAGTAATTATTTGCTATTTTAAATATATTTTCATTTTATCCAACTAAATTTGGCAATTTCTGAAGTATCCAGGGATGCCTTGGGACTGGTTGGGTTTCCCCAGCCGCAGAGCCAAGGAGACTCAGGGAGCCTGGGGCCCTAGGGAAGGATCAGGAACCCAGGTGTCTGCCAACCTGATCAGGAGGCTCCTCCATGGGCACTAAAGGCCTGAATTGCTAGTGCCTCCTTTTACATTCTGCATCTCAGACTCTGCCATTTTGTGCCCAAGACAGAAACACAAAGGAAAGGAGGCTTCGTAATACAAGACATCTGAGAACTCTGGCTCCACAGGAACCAGTCCCCATGACACAGAGACTTGTAAGAGGGAGAAGTTAGTCATGAGGACAGGGGACAACAAGCCAGCCAGGCATTGCCAGGGAAAGCAGGGACCATCCATCCACACACCTGTAGCACCTCACCCCTGGTCACATGACTGTCCTTCTAGGTCTGCATCAGCCAACTGCACTGCCACAGGAAGCTTGCCCAGGAAGAAGAGAGGGCAGGTCACTTTATTATTCATTGGCAGAACTTCCTGATCATCCAGTCAATTTACACCCTTCTCAGGACCGTAGATAAGAGCAACCTAGTCCAAATCCTCACCTCTCTGTGTCCCCTGATCCTAAACTATTATGTGCCAAATTTCCAGTTCTGATCCAGCTCAGCCAAAGCTCACTTGAATCAGGACACTCACTCACCCACCACTTTGTTATCTCCTTCCCAAGATCCTCAATCTCAGAATCTCTCACTAGGACTATAACACACTTGGCTTTGCCTCAACACCAGTCTGTTTGGGTGGTGTTTGGGGGAACCCCAGAGATACTGGGTTGCTGTGCACAGACAGACTCTCAGCAAAAGGCCACTCCAGGGTTGGGGGAGAGTGATCCCCAAACTCCTAACTCTTGGAATGTATGATGGTATAGGGGAGGAAAAGTAATTCCATTTCCTCACCCACCACAAGGATCATGGCTGACACCCCTATGACAAAAGACCAATTCATAAGAGAAAAGAATCACAAATGCTTTTAACCAAAGTTTTCAGTGACACAGGGAAATAAGCCCCAAAGTTTCAGAGACAATTGTGCATTTTTACGCCTAGGCTCCATGAAGAATGGACAGTTGCGTAGAAGGACAATTGGACATCTACAAGAGGGGATCTGAGGGTGATAAACTGGGCCAGGGGCCTCGACAAGGCCCGTCTGTTCAAAACCTCCTCGGCATCCAGCCATGGGGCAGGAGACCCACCACATGAGGACTTAGGGATGGTAGTCAGGGAATTTCTTTATAATTAGCTCTCACACAGAAAGGTGGGAGATCAGGCTGCTCTGTCTCCACAGTTTTCTCAACTTCTCCAGTGCCATGTTTTGGGGTATCATGTTCTGAGACCCAGTCACGATTAATGTGAAAGCGAAATATAATCATTTCTCCAACCAAATTTTATTACGATTCCTGTTCCTTTATGAAACAAACAAACAAGCCAGGAAATTTCTATTGTCTGAAGTCAATCTGATCAGAAATCAAAAACTGCTGGGCCCAGTCCCAGATCAGAGAGGTGTGATAGCATTTTCTGTTTGAAAGAAGTTTCTGAGCTGGGCATGGTGGCACATGCCTATAATCCCAGGGGCTCAGAAGGCTGAGGCAGGAGGATCACAAGTTCAAAGCCATCGTCAGCAAAAGCAAGGCACTAAGCAACTCAGTGAGACCCTCTCTCGAAATAAAATACAAAATAGGGCTGGGGATATGCCCTGAGTTCAATTCCTGGTAGCCCTCCCCCACCCCCCAAAAAAGAAAGGCGTTTCTGTGGCTGTGATCTCCCCTCCCCTTTCTTGCAATGGGCCCAAATCTACCTAGGAAGAGCAAAGGGGACTTTCATTTAGAACAACCCCAACCCCCAGGGGACAAGAAACTTTCAGTGCAGCAAAGCCCAGGCCCTGTGCTAGGAAATGTCCCTCTCCACAGGCCACAGGTCCGACAGTCTCAAAGTCTGATTTGCCTCAGGAAGACAGTTTCTCCCAGACCTGGAGGGAGACACCAATGGGCCTGGTGGGTGACTGAATTAACTCCAAGAGGGACACTGTCACCCTCACTCCAGGCACTCCGCTCATCTGGTTTTCAACACAGGCTGGAAGCATCACACTCACGTAGAGTTTGTAAGATGGAATTGTAAGCCAGAGGTAAGGCAAGTCGGGGGACTGGTCTACATAACACATAATAGATAAAATGAAGACATGTTGGAAAGACCATCACAGAAGAGATAAGGGCCCAGCACAACCTGCAAAAATATCACCCATCCTGTTTCACTGTCCTCATTCCTAAGATGGGAGGAATTGATTTCTAAGACTTTTTCCCACTGTAAAATTCTAACCAGTTGATGTATCTCCAGGCACCAATTTCACCTCTGAGGGGGGAAAAGACATAGAAGGGATGTCCACACTCCACACTTGGATACAAAGAATTGAGATAGCCTTTGTTTATGTCAGCTTTCCGTGCTGTGATTAATACCTGAGACAAGTCACCTCAGAAGGAGGAAAAGTTTGTTTTGCTTCCTGGTTTCAGAGGTTTTGGGTTGCTTGTTTGCTTGGCCCTATTGCTTTGGGCCTGGGGTAGCACAGAACTTCATGGCAGGAGTGTATGGCAGAGGAGGTTGTTCACCTCATGGCAGCTGGGAAACCAAGGAAAAGAGGAAGGGGCGGAGTCCCAATAGCCTCCTCATGGACACACCCCCTAATGACCTAACTTCCTCCCACTAGGCCCCACCTCCTAAAGGTCCCACCACCTCCTAGTACTGCCTCAGGATCCTGACCAAGCCTTCAGCATATGGGTCTTTCATAATGTCACAGCCTCCTTCCCTAAGGGCTGACTGGCTGTGAGACTGTGGGAAAGGAACAAGTAGAATATCTGGAACAACTAGAAGTTCAGAGCTCTGGTATCAGGCAGGGCTTTCTACTTGGTATAGTAATAATGATAGGAAGACATTGTTAATCATTATTGCTAGTCTGTATACACATTAATACTTCCCAGGAACTGCACTGTTTTATACCCATCTTATTTATCCTCAGCATTTTACTCACAAGAAAATAGAGACACAGAAATTCATGAAAGTTGTCCAGATCTCAGAGTTACTCTGGGCTGGGGTGGTGTGCTGACAGAGATCTCTCGGATTTGGAAATCTTTGCTCTTTCCACTCTCCTAGCTCTACTCCTCGGTAGCTGTGTGACATTGAGCAAATGACAAAACCTTCTGTGCCTCAATTTCTTCATCAATGAGGCCCCAAACCCCTACTTTGTTTGAATCATTGGATTTAGTGACCTGTGATGCCATTATTTTTAAGATATTATCATCATTATCATAGACCCTGCCCGGGCTGAAAGAGTGTTCAGGAAGGTGAGAACAGGAGTCTCCTTACATGGCACTGGATAGCTATTATAGCCACCGTCCAGTGGGATGACCTCAGGGGTTCTGGGAAATCCTGCAGGCCAAGGATGAAAGCAGGGGCTCCCAGCAGTCCCTGGACACACGACTCACCTTTCCCACCTCTTGCCTCCCAGCCTGTTGGCATTCCCTGGTGCCGCAAACTGCCCGGCCCCGGGCCGGCTGAGTCCCGCTCCTGCTGCCGAGCACTGCCTGCGGCACCCCTGCTGAGCGATTCCCTGCTGAGCTGTCAGTGCACGCGGGCTTGCAATTTTGCAACCCGGTTGGGCACAAAAACACAAGCCAGTCAAACTGAGACAAAGTTTTATTTAGAGAGAGGCCGTGTGCGTCCCCTAACAGGTGGGCCCGCCACGTGTGTGTTCTACCTGAGGGGGGGGGGGGGGGGTTTCCACTTCCCCCGGAACACCCTCCTACCATCCTTTTCCAACCAATGGGAACTCTCCCATTACAAGAGTGACATGAGTAACCTGAGTCTTGAAATGGGCCCAGCTGAACAGCATGAGTCCAATTACCATATGAATGTGAATTGCTGGCTGGCAGTCATTAAATCCAAAGGTGCCTATATCAATATTTTTGCTGTGGCTCCTAACACCCTGGGGAGCCACTCTCAGGACCAGCACTAGGACGGTGCCTGGGCAGAGGCAGGAGGAGCCAGGAAGTCCCCAGCTGCTGGGCCTGGCAGCTCCTAGAATGAGCTAAGTGCCACAGGGATCCCAGTGGCATCCGCCTTCAATCTCTCCCTAGACCTGGTCAGGAGGAATCCCTCCCACTTCTTCCATCCTGTAGCATTTCCCTCTGTAAATCAGCAGGATCGGACCACAAAATAGAAACTGGATATTGAAATCAGGGGACTTTAATATAGGAAATTGATCATACAGGCGATGGAAGAGTCCAGAAGGCAAGCAGGTAACTGGGATAAACCAGAGGTTAGCATTTCACGGAGCTTTCTCTACCCCTAGAGTGGAAAGACAGACAGCCTGGGTCCAAGGTCATCAAATGGGACCAGAGTTCCATAGGAGAGGCACCACTAGCAAATGTCCCTTTTCCTTGTCCTGCCCTCCAGCCTCCCCCAGGTGACTTGAGTCTGAGTCAGTCCCTTGCCCTACCACGCCAAGCTCCTAGTGCTGAGCTTCTGGTGTGTGCTGGACACTCACTCACGCATTCACGGCATCTCACTAAATCCCCCACAATCACCCAGGGTGCCTTGTTCTCATGGTCCTGATGGGGAGACAGAGATACACCTTACCCCATCTCCCAAGTAAGAGAATGAGATAAACCCAGAAAAATTCAGATCATAACACAAGTTGGCTGTGTTCCCTGGAGAACCCAATAGATTCTCATTCTATTCCCAGACCCAGAATCACAAGGGAAAAAAAAAACAATTGAACAAATCAAATTCTGAGTCATTTAGTGTTGGGAGTGAAAGATTTGGTCTATTCCCATCTAGATACCATCCAAGAAGTAGAACACTAAGATGCTGCTATCACAAAATGCCTTTGATCAATTTATAAACAACAAGAAGTTATCAGTCACTGTTCTGGAGGCTGAAAGTCCAGGCTCAAGATGCCAGCAGATTCGGGGTCTGGTGAGGGCTGTTCTCTGCTCCATAGATGGTGTTGTTTCTGTGTCCCCACATGGCGGATGGGGCCAGGGTAGCCTCTCCTATAAGGGTACTAACCCTGAGCCCTTCCCACAAGGTCCTCATGTCACAGGCAAATGGAGGGCCAAAGCTCCAAACCTCGGTTCTTGTGTTCCAGTGAAAGAAAATTTAAAGCCAAGCAAAAGGATTGTTTTGTAACTGAAAGTAAGGTTCAGGCAAAGAGAGAGAGAGAGAGAAAGAAGAGAGAGGAGAGAATGACAAAGGAAATGTAATGTTACTTCCAAATTTATTACTGTTCTATGTTTGCCCTGAGAACGGGGGCACCTTCTGGGATCCAATATTTAACTCCTGCTCCACATTGGGCAGGAAAGCTTTGGACCCTAGTGGATCCTCTCCAGAACCATCCCATTCAGGGGTCTTCATCCACAAGTCAGTCTTGTGTGGAGTCAATGACTGGGCAGACTTCATCTCAGTGCACTTGCACTACTCATGAAATTTTCCCTTCTGAATTACATCGAGAAACGTATGGCTTCATGTCCTAGCTTTACAATGGCCCAGTAGACCCTGTCAGGAGTTAGCCCCATTGAGCTTTCCTTCTCGACTCCTTTCTTTTTTTTTTCTTTTTCTTTTTTCTTTTTTTTTATTGGTTGTTCACAACATTACAAAGCTCTTGACATCTCATATTTCATACATTAGAATCAAGTGGGTTATGAACTCCCATTTTTACCCCAAATACAGGTTGCAGAATCACATCGGTTACACATTCACATTTACATTTTTACATACTGCCATATTAGTGGCTGTTGTATTCTGCTACCTTTCCTATCCTCTACTATCCCCCCTCCCCTCCCCTCCCATCTTCTCTCTCTACCCCATCTACTGTAATTCATTTCCCTCCATGTTTGACTCCTTTCTTAATTGGTTCCCTTTGTTAACACCTGTTTGTTCTCGGGATTAGTACACTTGTTTTTCTGCAAGTTACTTGATTGTCCATTAAAGGCCATTCAAAGAAACCCCACAACCCTGCTATGTGATTGGTTCACATCCCACTGCTCATTCATTGCTGCCACCTAACACTGTCTTAATAACTCACAATGGGACGCTGTTTCACCATGAATTTGGAGGGACACACTGAGACGCTGTTCCCCATGGTAGGGAACCATCTAATTACAAAGCAGTTTGCAGGGCTCACTCCAGGTATGTGTGACAAGTTCCCCAAATAATGGTTAGGACTCCTGGAGTTTGATATCACTAAGGAAGAAAAACACTTCTTATGGAAAAGAATACTTAAAGACAAACTTCTTGCCTCGCTCTGGGGAGGAAAGGTGACAGCAGGAGTGGTGACTCATCCAGGGACCAAGAGCAAGACTCTGAGGAGCCAGAGGTGCTGGAAATGCAAATACCCAACAAGCACCAAATCCACCAGGTCCTGGGAACATGGCAGCCAGCAAGACAGCGTGGCCGTCCCTTGGGACATTTGCTATCTCATCCTCACTGCTATTCCTTCTCCTGAGAGCTGCATGGAGTGCAAAGTGCAACTTTGGGGGACTTGGTGGGATAGCTGGAGGAAAAGGCGGGGAGGTAGGGTGGGATGTGACCTGCAAGTCAGCTCCCTGGCCCCACAAGAGAAGAGACCTGCATGTGTGAGCGCATGTGTGCATGCAGAACAGCTCTACACATGTGTGGCTCTTTGTTATCCTAAAGAGAGTGCATGTGGAAATCAAGCAAACCCATTATGCAAATTGTTTAAGTTGATACCTGTGTGTTGCTTATACTGGTTAATTAACAGAATGACTCACTGTGATAGACTTTTAGACAATGCTCCATAACTAATAACTGAAGTGTCAGATACTCAGCCATGGAGCCAAACCCTGCAGCCCCTGGGCTGTGAGGACAGCACAACCCCCGGAAACTAAGCAGTCACTCTCAAGCCACTGTGTGCATCCTGTGTGCCGCAGGGTGCTGCTCCCACAGGAAATGACAGGTGCCTGAAAGGATGTCCTACCTCTTTCTACATCTGGGCCCAGTGTTCCATCTGGAACAAAATTTCCACCCTCCCCATCCTCTGAAATGCAAATAAAATTACCCCTTGCTAGGCGCTGGGTTTCTCCCTCTTCTCAGTGTCTGTTGGGCTTGCATTCATCCCCTGACCAGGATTATCCACCTGCAGCTGCCATTATGACACTCTGGCCTGTGGCAAAGCTTGCAGCACCTCCCCATGTTTCAGTCTTTGCACTATCAGTCCTTACTAGAAGCAGTAAGTCAGCTGACTCTGCCAAAGGAAGAGCGAGGGGCCTGGAAGGCATTGCAACCCCAGGAAATTCCAGACACTGACCCCTGACCTCCTGTCCGCATTCCAGGTATGGCTGCAGAGGTCCCCACTCCACACCTATCCAAACTGCCATCACACCCTGGACTGCATGTGTATGGACATTCTTTCTTTTCTTAAATGCAAGAAAACAATCTCCATCAGGGTCTGTCCTGCCCGGGTACAAATCCCACTGCAGTGTCTGGGGTCTGGCTCCCTCCCCTCAACACTGGGTCTGGAAACTGCTGACATGGAAAATTATGACTGTGGTCCACCCCGTTGCTGTTGACTCAGAAGCAGAAGCAAGGGGTGGATTTGATCCTGATCCTCAGTTTAGGTACAAAACGGAGTCACCGAAGAGGATGTTAAAGCCCCTATGCCTAGCTCTCCCCCAGCCCCAAAGACCAGTTGAATCAGAACCTGGGGATGAGGCCTGGGCCTGCAGCTAAACACAGCTCCATCCATTCTAATGTGCAGACAGACTTGGGGTGTCTGGATTGGGGCATCTCCAAGGCCGCTCATCTCTGATTGCCATTCTATTCCAGGCCTCTGGGTGAGGGTGAGGGTGAGGTGGGCCCTCCTTCACCTCATGCCTCTTCTCTCTAATAAAGGGACCCAGGAAAGCAGATGCAGTAAATGGAACCAAACATGTGGAAGTGCTGCAGCCTTTGAGAATGCTCTGCACCTGCACAGCACTTTGCCCATGTGATTCCTCAACCACCAGGGCTGTCAACTGCACCCCTACGACAGCTTCCAGGGAAAGGAAGGAAACCAGCAAGGGCCAGGCTTTTATCCCCATGCCATCTCCCAGTCGTTGGGCTCAACCCCTTCCTTCTTCACACCCACCAACCAGGGCAGCACCTGCCCCGGGCCACGCACCATGACAGATGCCAGGGACTCACTGGCTTTGCTGGGGGAGAAGACAATAAAAACATGGGAAATGGTAGCAAACTGTGATGGGCACCCAGATGGAAGCCCCCCAGGGGGCCTTGCTGAGAACAATGGCAGGAAGTCCCCAGGGAGGTGACACTTCAGTGGAGAGCCATATGCAAAAAAGAAAGCACCCTACAGAGCCTAGAGGCTCTCAAATGGACAACAGGGCTTGTGCATTCCCCTGAGACCATCTAGAGGTCAGATGACATGTGTGGGAGTGACAGAAGAAAGGCTTACCCTCCACCACGGGGCAGGACATCTGGCTGAGGATAGGAAGCCCTTCCCAGTGGGCAGGGACTTGCCTTAGGAAATGGAAGAGCAAACCCCCCTAGCCAGTTGAGGGCTCACATACCCCAGGCTGTGAACACCCTGCTCCATCCCCAGGCTCCAGCCAGACCTGCCACGACTGTAGCTGGCTGTCACAACAGTGCAGAAGCTGCCAGGCTCCCTCTGCAGGCTGACTGCTCTTCACAGGGTTGGGTGTTCTTTTCTCTGGAGACAACCACATGGAGACCCTCCCTGATGCACCAAGGAGAGCCTTTTCCTTCCCTCAAAAGAGCCTCTGATTGCTCACCTCCTGCTGCATGCAGTCACATAGAGAGTCCAGGATCTTGGCCAGTATGCCGCGTGAAGCTGCTGCAGAGCCCTGGTGCTCACAGGAGGGGCTGGGCAGGAATTCCAACCAACCTACTAATTTCAGAACCATAACTGCAGTGGCAGCTTCAAATTTCCCCACTAGATGGGGTCCTTGATTGCTACAGCTCATCGCTCCAAATCATTTAATTTGGCTGGGAAGGCTGCTCAGAAATTGTATTCAAAGCAGAGGGAAATCTTTTACAGGAAGTGGCCATGGGCTGCAATCAGAAAACCCCTTGGAAATCTGTTTTTTTATATCCTCCTTAATTAGCAAATGTGATAAAGGGTGAGATGTTTGCCCAGGAAACCTAGTGAGTCTGAAACACGGATACAAATGGGGTCAGCTAGAAAGTGATGGCTGTGAAGAGCCATTTTGAAAAACGCTGTAATTGTTTCTCCTTTTTGAGGCAGACCAGAGACATTAACCCCGGACAATCAGGCTGAAAAAAGTCCTTTGGCCCTGGTCATGGTCACAATTTGCCTGACCAACGGGGACCTGTTTCTCATTGATTCATCTCAGTCCCCAGATATTCAAATCAAGCAGACAGGGAAGATGAGACTGGCGAAGTTAAGCCACCAGAACAAGGTAAGACAGTTTTTCAGATGCAAATTTATTTGGCCGAGTTACTGTAAATAATGATATCCTTTGAAGTAATGCACCATGGATATTTATCTGCATTATCAGTTATACACCTCCCTTATTCCTACATCAGTATGGAAACCTCCCTTGACATTTTTAGGCATAGCAAGAACAAAGGCACTAACTCTGTCTTGTGAGGCTGCATTTTAGCCCAAGAAACACAACTCCTTCCAGAAAACAGTGCAAAGACATATTTTTAAAATATTTTTTAGTTGTAGATGGACACAATATCTTTATTTATTTTTATGTGGTGCTGAGGATCGAATCCAGTGCCTCACACGAGTAAGGCAGGCACTCTACCACTGAGCTACAGCCCCAGCCCGCAAAGACATTTGTGACATCACTTTAGAACTTTGCAGGTATGGATGGAATCCTTGATGAGCAAACTCATCACTGAAGTTTGAATGCCATAATAGAATTCCACAAGATGGGGCATGAGCATATTTTGAGGATGATTTTAAAGCAACACCCCTTGATAAACTTTTATTGTTCACATTTCCTTTAATGTGGAAGTTGTTGGCAGGGTCCCCCTCCTCCTTTTCCCTAGGATTGGAGATATTTTGATATTCTTGGGCATTGGGTCATCAAGCAAACAAACACCATTAGGCCCTTGGTCATTGGATTTGACAATTTTAACTTAAATTTTTGGCCACAGAGCATCTCCCCCTGGAAAAGTTAGGGTGGGTGGGGAGGAGATTCTGGGTTTTGTTTTTCATCATATGCTGGGAACAGGTACAAGACAATCCTGTAGGGGAGCAAAATTAGATCTTCAGTCATTTGGGAAGGTGGCCTTGCAGAAATCTGCTTCCCATAACACACTTCTCTGTCCTGGTCACTGATGCAACCTAGAAATTATATGCACTTCCAGCAGAGTTAGGGACATCTTCTTAGACTGTCCATATGAAAGAGCCTCCTTCTTCCCCTGGAGCTGCTTTGGCCATCCTACAATACTTGAGTCCAACCCAGAGGAGCCTATCAATTGCCCAAAGATGACTCCTATGTCACCAGAAAGAGACATCTAATAAGCCCAACAGTTGAGAACTGTGTTTCCTTCGCAGGTTCTTGGCTCAGAATAGAAACCAAAATCAGAGCTCAGCTAATGCTTGCTGGGGTGAACCAAGTCCTTTGGTTTTACATAGACCAGCCGAGGAGTATATGCCTAGAATCATGGGGCTGCCCAGGTCTTCTGAGATATCAGGAGCCAAACAGAATCTGGTCAGAATGAGGAATGCCAGAAATACTATCAATTGACCAGGAACTCCAGAGCACAAAACCCCTTAACTCTTGGAGTTCCTCTGCCCTGAGCTGTTTCCATAGGACCAACCAGAGGCATAAATTCACTCTAGATACTACTCAAACATTGTCATAGAATAGTGACACACACCCCCTAAAAATGACCACATGCTAATCTCCACAACCTGTGAATTATCTTACAGTACAAAAGGGAATTAATGATCTTAAGCAATTACATAGGGACAGTATACTGTGTTGTCTACCTTAGAATGGAAGAGGGCAACAGGGGAGGACATCAGAAGGTTGTGGAAGGATGTGGAGTAAGAACCCAGCACACAGCTGCTGGCTTGGAGGATAGAAGAAGAGGCCACTTACCAACAAATGCAGGCAGCCTAGCAGCTGGTAAACAAGACTAACCTTCTCCCCTAGAGCTCTCAGATGCAATGAAGCCCTGTTGAGCTCTTGGTTTTAGCCCAGTGAGACCCAAACTGGACAGTCCAAACTACAGAAAGGTAAGATAATAAATCTGTGTTTGTTTTGAGAAACTGATGTGACTCCATTTTTGAGAAACCAGCCTCTACCTCAGAGCAAAGCCTGTCCAAGGAAGGGGGCATGACCCTTGTCCTTGGAAAAACCCACAGAGCACTCCTAGGTACATACCCACCCTGCTGAGTTGTTTGTCTGCAAATAACAGGAGAGATCTGTGGCGCCAGTGTCCCTGACTCAGTCAGGCTAGGTGAGGACCCATAGCAACCCCCTAGCAACCACCAATCAGCATGAGACAGGGAAAATATCTGGGATGCCAAATGACCCCCAGTAGTTTATGGTGGTTGATAACATGTTGGGAAACCATGTAGTTTAGCACGTACACCCCTCGTGGCCTAAACCAATCAGTTCAAAGGAATCCCTCTCTTGTATTAACCAATCACCCCCACCCAACTTGTTCCCACCAGTGAATGTGCTAATCAATGTTAAGAGTTGTTGTTTGATTTTCCCGTGGTATGAAATGATTTGCTGTGTGATGTTGTGACACCTAGAGTGTCCCCCAAAACCTATAAAATCTCACTGAACAAAGGACCGGGACTCACTCCTCAGCACCCCTGTGTCAGGAATGGTTGTGAGTCCAGGCTGAAGCTTGCAATAAAGACTCTTGTGTGATTGCATCGGATTCAGCTCCTGGAGATCTATTGGGGTCCCACAAATCTGGCATTACAGTTTAAGCCACTGAGGTTGTGGTCCTTTGTTCCAGGTAACGCAAACCCCCTCTGTGACCGAGCCAGCCGGTGGGGACTCAGTAGTGCCCAGAATTCCAGGAAGGTACACACAGAGCAGTCCACCGGGAGGGAGAAGTGCGAATGTGTGGTTAATGCAGAAGGTTCTACGCAGAAGTCCTGCACCACGCCTACACTAGAGGTGCTGTCCTCTGCCTCAAGGCTTCCTGGAGGAGGGAAGACATTTCTGCTGAACCTGGAAGGCCCATAGCAGGGTTGTTCAGAACAGCCATGGGTTCATGTGTTCCCAGAACCTTTCATTTAGCTTTTTTTTTTTTTTTGGTTGGGGGTCATATGTGTCAAAATGGAAAGCATTTCTTTATTGTCCAGGCTGGTCTAGACCTTGATTCTCCAAGGGTGGTCCAGAGATCAGGGGCATGGGCATCCCAGAGAATGCAAAATCCCAGCCCCCCAGCTCAGCCCTCAAAGTCAGCATCTGCATTCGAAGGTCTCCATGGGGTTTGTGCCCGCATTCCAATATGCGAATCTCTGCCCTTACCCTCAGTGTGGAGAGAACAGAGCTGGGGTTCCAGAAGATGCTCACTAATATAAACCTGATGGAGCAGAGGTTCCTCAAACTGCCCACCACCCATTGCTGGGGAGTAATGCCCAGGAGGGTGCTCCCCCTCCATGAGCTTCTCAGCGTTTGCAAAGAATCACACACAATCCAGTTATACACGTCCTACGGGAACATCAGGCAGGCTTTATTTCATAAAAACGTGGTCACAAACATCATCCACTTCTTTCTTTTCTTAGAAAATATGACTTCGCCTCTAGCAATTCTAACAGAGAAATTTTTTTCTAGTCTGATGACCTCAATCCCATAATCATTTATCCTAACAGCTCGATCTTTAAATCACTAAGTTTCAATTTATTTCTCCTGCTGTCAGTAAAACCAGTCAGGGGGCTCTGGCAAAGGCGACTGCCTCCCTGATCCCTGCAGCCTTTTTCCTGGGCTGGAGCTCTACCTCTGGTTGGCTCTTAGGCTACACACACTCAGAGCTGCCTCACACATCGCTGGAAAACCTGAGACACTGTCGCCCCAGGGGTGGACGTTCTGTTCGGGCTCTGCAGCACACCAAGGACTGGCTTCTAGGGTGTTTACTCAGTGCACAGACTGGAGTCCCGCACTGCGGTATAATGCTCTGCAGTTTCAATCTTAAGACTCTTGATGATTTTATCTTTGACTTGGCATTTTCTCCATGCAATTCTATGGTACAATGGAACATGTGCTGGGGACTTGGAAGCTCCGTTCGACTTGGCATTTTCTCCATGCAATTCTATGGTACAATGGAACATGTGCTGGGGACTTGGAAGCTCCGTTCCCACTGAACTACCTCCCATCTTTTCCCCACAGAGATTGTCTACCACTCCTCTCTCCTCTCTGGTCTATGGTCACTGTACCCATCTCCTCCCTTCTCCGAGTCACATCCCCACGGGGTCTGAGCTGTGATCTGTTAAGGATCAGGGTTAAGCACCAAACCCCTACGAGGATGCCTCACTCGCCACCCGCATTTGTGAGTGTCTGAACTCAGGCCACTGCGGACCTTTGTGCCCAGGGGAACCGGATATGAAATGACAAGTAAGGGAACATGACAAGTGTTGAAAGAAAGAAAAGAAGAAGGAAAAAAGAAGTAGAGGAAGGTTTTCTCTTGCTTTTCTTTTTTTCAATTATAGTAAAATTCGCACAACATAAAATTACCCTCTTAACCATTTTAAGTGCTCAGTTCAGTGGTGTGCAGAAATTTCATTTTGCCGTGCAAACAAGGTTTCATCTTAGCAAAGGAAAACTCTGTGCCTGTTGAATGTGAAATCCCCGTTTCCCAACCCTCCCTTCTTCCTCTGGTAACCAGGATTCTGCTTTCTGTTTCTATCAATCTGAGCACTCTGGGTACCTCACAGAAGTGCAGTCAAACAGGTTTTGGTCTTTTTGTGACTGGTTGATTTCACTTAGCACAGTGTCCTGGACATCCATTCACAATGCAGCAGGTGTCCCACCTCCTACCTCTTTTAGCCTGAATAATACGTGCAAATGTACAAATCACATTTTGTGTGCCCATTCGTCCACCGAGGGACACTTGGCTAACCAGTATGGGTATATGGAGATTTCTTTGAGACCCATCTGCTTTCAATTCTTTTGGGTCCACACCCAGAAGTGGAATTGCTGGATCAAATGAACTTCTGCTTTTTGAACAAACATTTTCATTTTGAACTGGGCAAGTGTGAATTACGCAGTTGGCAGCCCTGCCACTCCAGCGAGGGGGTGTCGGAATCATCAGCATCAGAGAACTGCTCTGGGTCAGCTGGTGAAACTGCAGACTGGGAAAAGAAAAGAAAAATGCATGACTTGCAAGTGTCACCACCACTGTGGAACAAATGAGAAAAGTGAGGCACTGAGTAAGAGTGTCAACACCCGTCAGGAGCACCTACGGTTATAGAACATTCTGGAACTGGTTTATCCATGCGTGCAAGTACTCATTCAATACATATGTCTTTAAAAAATATATTTTTAGTTGTACATGCACATAATACCTTTATTTTGTTTGTTTAGTTTTCTGTGTGATGCTGGGGATGGAACCCAGGGCCTCACCCTTGCTAGGCAAGTGCTCTACCACTGAGCCACAACCCTAGCCCAATACATATGTCTTGAACACCGACCAGACACGAGCCTTTGAGGGCACTGAGGGTACAGCAGAGAGCAAGGCAGACAGGGTCTTACAGCAACTAATGGCACATTTGATGGTTTGTCATGACACATCCTATAAAGGAGAAATAAATGTTGGAGCTTGGCTGGGCATGGGTCACTGTACCCATCTGCAGGAGGTTGTCAAGCTGGGGCAGGAGTTCCAACATGGTATGTGAGATGATAGCTTTGATTTTTAATAAGTGCATATTCACTTTAATACACACACACACACATAGACACACACACACAGACACATTTAACCCTCAATTCTTAATTATTGAGAATAATAATGGGGCTCAGTTAAAATAAAAAAGACACTTCAACATAAATAAGCTAAATGTATAGAAAATATTAAAAATAAAAATGTTTAGAGGCTGGGGACGTAGCTCTGTGGTAGAGTGTTTGCCTAGCATGTGCAAGGCCTCTGGTTCAATCACGAGTACTGCAAAAATAAAGAAAGAAAGAATTAAAAAATAAAAATAAATCAAGCAGAAACTGCAAGGTAAGACAAAGACAATATAGAGTTTGCGAATCAACCGACTGCATTTTAGAAACTGCTTGTAGATTTTACAGACAAATATGTTTTTAAATATGAGCAATTTAAAATTCAGAAGGACAAGGGCTAAGATACAGCTAAAGCGTCGGTGTACAAGAGGGGCTCCCAACTCACTTTAGGATTCGGTAAGGGTAGGATTCACGATTCCCTGAGTCGTGCGTACCTGGAGTGAATTTTATTCTTCCCATGACTCTGTCCAGATGCATTTGTTTCGACTCTTCAAATCCTAGCAGTGCAGACCCACGGGAACCAGCTGAAGCAAGTGGAGTAATTTCCAGACACGGATGGGCAGAGTCCTTCTCATGATGGCCCTGGACACCAGGTGACGGGCTCTGGCCGTCTGTGCCCCTTGTCCCTGCTCGGATCTGAGCATCTGCTTTCCCACCTCCCTCTCTGCACGCTTCCCTTCTGGGTGTCTTTCTGAGTAGACAGTGGGGAAGTCTGCCCACACCTGGGGTCTCTGGCGTTCTAAGGACCAGGGAGCTAGACCCAGGCTGACATGTCTCACTTCCAAAGTCCTGATCTCTGCTGAAAAAATTCAGCATGGGTCAGCACAGATGAGCACAGCAGGGGATCCCCGTTTACACAAGGACTGTCCTCACTGAGTGGAACAGGGAAGAAGCCACTCCCAGAATCAGGGTGGGAACCTGGGAAACCCTCATTCCCGCAGCTTCCAGATGACTCCTTTGTGTCCAGCATAATGTAGGAACCCCAAAATGAGAACTTCTCCTTGGAGGTCACTCTGAGGAGAAGAGTGGGGTGCTCAGAGAGTGGACGTGACAAGGGACCTCCACCTGGACTGGGACCCAGGAATCCCCCAGGAGAAGCAGGACCATGAGCTTGCCAGATCTGAGGACTTTGAGATATTTTCACTTGTGGGAAGGAGATGGAGAGCCAATGCAGTTGAGCCAGGTAATCTTTTTTTTTTTATTGATTTTTTAAAAATATATGACAGGATGCATTATAATTCATATTACATATATAAAGCAGATTTTTTCATATCTCTGGCTGGGAATAAGGTATATTCACACCAATTCCTGTCTTCATACATGTACTTTGGATAATGATGTCCATCACATTCCACCATCATTCCCCTGCCCCCTCCCTTCCAACCCCTCTGCCCTATCTAGAGTTCCTCTAATCCTCCCGTGCTCCCTCTCCCTATCCCACTGTGAATCAGCCTCCTTATATCAGAGAAAACATTCAGCATTTGGTTTTTTGGGATTGGCTAACTTCAGTTCGCATTATCTTCTCCAACTCCATCCATTGACCTGCAAATGCCATGACTTATTCTCTTTTATTGCTGAGTAATATTCCACTGTATATATATGCCACATTTTTTTATCCATTCATCTACTGAAGGGCATCTAGGTTGGCTCCACAGTTTAGCTATTATGAATTGTGCTGCTATAAACATTGATGTTAGCCAGGTAATTTTTTTAAAGTAAATTATAAAAAATATTAAGTTATCTCAGAAAATCACAGAATTCAGCCCATCCACTTTTGAGAGCTTTTGTCATTCATCAGAGTACTTGCTCCTGTATTTATAGTTCTTATCAATCTCCCCAACCAAGTACGCACTTTGTGCTAATATTTAATTCACAATGCCTCTATGATGTATAGTTACCATTATCCCCATTTCTAAAGATGAGAAAATGAAGGCACAGAAAGGTCAAGGAACCCACCCAAGGTTGCACAGTGTTATGGTTTGGATATGAGATGTCCCCCAAAACTCCTGTGTTAGTACAGGAGATGTGATGTTTAGATTATGAGAGCTGTAGCCTAATTGGTAGATTAATATAGTTGATGAATTAATAATTTGAAAGGACTAACTTGTGGCATGGGTGGGGCATGGCTAGAGAAGATGGGTCACAGAGGGCACGCCTTTGGGGTTTACAGGGTGCCTCGCTTGCTCTCTCTGCTTCCTGGTTGCCGTGAGCTGAGCAGTGCTGCCCCACCCCACCCTTCCTGGAGGATGGTCGCCTCACTTGGACCCAAAGCGATGGAGTTAGCCGACTATGGACTGAACCTCTTAAAATGTGAGCCCCAAATAAACTTTTCTTCCTCTAAATTGTTCTTGACAGGCATCTTCGTCACAGTGATAAGAAGCTGACTAGCAGGGAAATGAGGAGCTGGGACTCAAACCCAGGCCATCTCTACCCTGAGCCTGTGTCCCTGACAAGGCTAATAGGCCAGAGTTAAAAATCTCGCTGTCCACTCACTTATTATAAAGTCTCTTGGATCTACTGATCTAGTGATAAAGTGAAACAAAAAGACATCTCGTTTATAAAATCATTGTGGAGACTAAAGGGAAAAAGTCTCTACCCATGAAGCACTTAGGACAAATGGGCACTTGACCGAAGGTAGCTATTACGGTTCAGGAAGTGCTAATGGGTCGGAATGACATTCAGCTCCCATGTACATCTGGTGATGATGGGTGTGTCCCCAATTTCCACAATGGAATTGCCTGCCTAGGCCGACTCTCATTTAGGCTGGTCCACTTCTCTGCAAGGGAATGATTGATGTAATTTTTACCCAGTGCCAGCGTGGGTGAGTGCATGACAATCAACTGTGTTACGTACCTACATGTCGTGCTGGGAGTGATTTTCGTTATCTAAGTTTTCAGTTCTCCTTCATGGAGGGAGCACATACACAGTGAGGGTGTCATATGTCTAGGTCACATATGCACATATTTTCAGGTCAGGGTCTAGAACCCTTCCCATGCCCAGTGCCCAGTGCCCAAAGGCTCCCTTTGCCCCTTCCCCCATTGATTCCCACGCCCAGAGGTAGCCACTGAGCTGACTCCTACTGCCTTGGATTAGTTTTGCCTGTTCTTAATCTTCACAGAATGAGATCTTGGCATTTTAGTGGGTACCCCTGGCCTTCCACCCAGGAAGGCGAGCAAGCTGTGTGTGGCCAGGGAGACTTTGCTGAGAACCCCTCTCTCCTACTGGAGACTCTCATGCTGAATGAAATAAGCCAATACCCCAACCAAAGGCTGAATGTTCTCTCTAATATGAGGATGCTAACACACAATAAAGAGGAGGGGTAGACATTCATTGGACTGGACAAAGGGAATGAAGAGAAGGGAGTGGGTAGGGGAATAGGAAAGGCAGGAGAATGAATCAGACATAACTTTCCCATGAAACTCAACGACCCTTGAAACTCCACATCATGTACAACCACAGAATAGGAAGTTAGACTCCATGTATGTATGATATCTCAAAATGCATTCTACTGTTGTGTATGCAACTAAAAAGAACAAATAAAAAAATATTAAAAAAAAGAAAACCCATCCTTCCTCACTACCACCCCCCCACACACACACACACCTCTGTGCAGGAAAACACATGCCAACAGGAAGAGGCAACCAACTGGCATTTTAAAAATGTCGAAATAAAAAGGTCAGTAGCAGCTTCAGGGTGTCATGAACTAAAGAATGTTTACCAAAATTCAGATATCGGCAAGGAAATATCCACCCCCATGTTATGGCTTTCCCAAAGACCCCACAGAGGATTTATAAGATGTGAGGGTGATAAAAGAGGAAGCCGTGTAGCCATCATTTGAATTTCAGGCAACCTCAAATCACTAAGCTTTGTGATATTACTAAGAATAATGGCCTTAAAAAAATCAGGCTTTTCCACATTTACAATGTCTCAGGCCTTGGACCGTGAACTTTGTGCACCTTGTTTCGATGAGTAGGTGTGAGGCTCATTTTGCAGATGGGAAAACTGAAACTCATAGAGCAGTTAATTTTCTAAAGGTACCAGAATAAGTGAAGGTACCAGGATTCGGATCCCGTCTGAGGGATTCTGGAACCTATCTCCTCAGGGGAGGGCGAGAGGGTATCCCAAGGAGGACTTTGGCTTTGGTCATGAACAGAGGTTCTGCCTCTCCCCTGGCTCAAGAGTGAATGGCTGCCCTTCAATCCTCAAGCAAGACCAGAGCAGGGAGGGATGATAGTTCTTATCTTGCTGGTTATTAAAAGGTCAGTCCTAAATTGTGTGAAGAGCTTCTCTCCTGAAGGCCCTCAGGCAAGGGTGGCTCTCAGGACTAGTTGCCCGGTGTCCCCTGGAGGCCAGAGCCTGGCCCCAGCCTTCCCCAGCAGGAGCAGCCGGAGCAGCAGGGCTGTCAAGCGGGAGCCTGCATTTTTCTGTCACCTGGTATGGTGTGGACCTCACAGCTGGGGCCTTCTTTGGCCTGAAGGTCCCACATGACACTTCACGGACGTGGCAGCAACTGAACACACAAGTCAACCAATAGATCTGAACGACGTGCAGTCACCCATCAATTCAGGGAAACAACTGTTATTGATTTCTGGGGTTTTTTTTCCCCTCCTCACTGGTTGTTTAACAGAATTGATGGGTGCTCTGTGGAATTGATTACACCAGCCAGTTCTTTTAGTGTGATAAAGACAAAATGATAGTGTGTGCCCCAGAAAAAAAAAAAATGAATGAATCTGCTCGTGACAGAGAACATTCTGGCAAATCATTTTTTTCCCCTATGACAGTGGTTTTCCTTCTTCACTTTGTCAGCCTAGGGAATTGGAAAGCATTTAAGAGGGCTTTCATTGCTTGTCAATATGCTGATAAACTGGCTCCCTTTCCCTTTTCTCATAGTTCTCAGGGACGGATTCGATGCCAAAATGAACCCACCCATCTCTCTCCCCTCCACTCCTAGACTTTTGCCAGTGAGGAGTCATTGAAACCATCGGGTTCTGTAGGGTGCCTGCCGCCACCACCAATCATGTGCATCAAAGTCGATTTTCAACATTAAAGGAAAATGCAGACGCTCAGGCAAGCCAAAAAAAAAAAAAATCTTGGGGGTGATGATTTACACACCTATGATTGATATTTTCTTCCCCAGAGGTGGCTTTTCATGGATTTCAGACAGTATCACACTTGTTTTCACCGACAGTGATTTAAAAACCAGATGTCGGGATTAGGCTGGGACTTGGGGGAGAGAACGGCAAGAAGAGAAGATCTGACTTGAGTGAATTCTGAAATCCCTCTTTGAGCCCTTATACCTTCCTCAGCCACAGGGAGAGACAGACTTACTGACCCCCTTTTAGGAATTGAATTCCAGTTGAATTTTTATTAACTTTCAGTAAAAGCACTCTATCTGTGAGTCTTTGTGATTCCACCGTTGTGCTGAGATTTCAGGGTTATGGAAATGAGCTTGCCACGGAGATTCTCACATACAATAAAGGAGGGAACGATCTTAAGGACAGGGAGATTCACTCCCCACCAAGCTCCCTAAGTCAGTTGACTCGGAATGTACCATGTAGCTTTCATATTTTTATGCACTTTATACAGCATGAAATGTCAAATTCCTGCCAACTCATGTAATGCAGTGTGACATTAAGGCTGGGTCGACATAATGCCAATTTTTAAAACTTTTCTTTGCTTCTCCATATTGACATACTTTATGGTGCCTAAAAGATAAGTGAGGACACAAGCCTCCTTCATTGAAAACTGATGAGGAATTGCAAATTTGACCACGAGGTACTAGAAAGTGGATCATTTCTCAATGGTGTCAGAAAAACACTCCTCCAAGTGGCAGGTATAAAATGAGTTGGGAACACCCATAAATTATTAAAATCTCTCAGCAAACCAGAAATAGAAAGGAAATTCTTTAACCTAATTTTTTTTAAGTATCTGTTAAGATCCCGCGGCAAGCGTTATTCCTAATGGCAATGAGTGAAAATATTCTCTCTGAAATAAGGAAGAGGACAAGAAAGCCTGCAACCAGCACACAGTATGGGAGATGCTACCAGCATAGTAAGAAAAAGAAACAAAACCTACAAGGATTAGAAATGGGGGAAAATAAACTGTTGTTTTTCACAGTTGATAGGACTGTCCACAAAGAAAACTCGAGGCATCTAAAAATAAGCAGGATTGACCACAGAGTTCCACACTGCTGTTCAATAGAAAAATCAGTCATCCAAGATCAATTGTCTTCCTATAGCCAATTCCTTGAACCAACAGATGTTTATGTAGCACTTACTGTGTGCCACTGTTCCAGGTACTTGGGGGGACACTGATGAACAAAGTAGGCAAAGAACGTGCCCCTGTTGGTCTTGCCAGCCAGAACCACTTTTAGAATGTCATGAAATGAGTGGAATCAGGAAGACCAGATGATCAATGGAGGTGAGGAGGCTCGTGAATGTTAGGGTTTGGATTCTAGGTGGCTTGCCGTTTGCTATTGCTCATCAACATGTATACCTGCTCTTGAACCGTCAAAATCTAAGTAGGGTAGAAATAAATAAGACCAGCACTAAGAGCCAATTTTTTTAAAATTCTGATTTGGTATATATGACAACAGAATGCATTACAATTCATATTACACATGTAGAGCACCATTTTTCATAACTCTGGTTGTACACAAAGTAGAGTCACATCCTTTTGTCTTCTTACATGTACTTTCTTACATGAACTTTCTTTCCTACCCTTCTTACATGTACTTCTTACATGTGCTTTCTTTCCTACCCTGTGCCCCCTCCCTTTCCTTTTCCCCTTTGCCCTATCTAGAGGTCATATAATCCTCCCATCCCTGCCCCCCACAGGATATTATGGATCAGCATCCTTAAATCAGAGAATTCATTTGGCATTTGGTTTTTGGGGATTGGCTAATTTCACTTAGCATTATATTCTCCAGCTTCATCCATTTAACTGCAAAAGCCATGATTTTATTCTTTTTTAATGCTGAATAACATTCCATTATGTATATATATGTATCACATTTTCTTTATCCATTCATCTACTGAAGGGCATCTAGGTTGGCTCCACAGTTTAGCTATTGTGAATTGTGCTGCAATAAACATTGATGTGGCTGTGTCCCTGTAGTATGCTGTTTTTAAGTCCTTTGGGTATAGACGGAGGAGTGGGATAGCTGGGTCAAATGGTGGTTCCATTCCCAGTATTTCAAGGATTCTCCACACTGAAGAGCCACATTTGAGCTTTGTTTTGTGGGCTGTTGACACAATGTTGCCTTTTTGTTTTTTAATCACACCTCCCAAATTTCATATTGATTTAACAATAATAACTATTAAGCAATCCACGTTCAAATATCCCTTATTGTCTTAATAAAAGATCTTTATTTTTTTTTAAAGTAAGAGTGAGAGAGAGTGAGAAAGAGGGAGAGAGAGCGAGAGAACCTTAATATTTATTTTTCAGTATTTGGCGGACACAGCATCTTTGTCTGTATGTGGTGCTGAGGATCGAACCCGGGCCGCACGCATGCCAGGCGAGCGCGCTACCACTTGAGCCACATCCCCAGCCCATGAAAGATCTTTATAACTGACTTAAAAACCTAGGATCTAAAGAATGCTCACATTTATATTTGTCAGATTGCCTTAGGTCCCCTTTAACGTAGAACATGGTGGGTGTTTTTTTTTTTTAATTTACATAGTGCTATATTTTAAAAAAATTATCTCTCTGCTTGGGCAGAGGTCTTTCACTCCCTGTTGCTTTACTCATGGCCCCAAATTCACAGTGATGTTAGAACAGAAGCTGTCTTATCCTGTGCATTCAGAACCAGTTAGAGATTTGTTAATGTAAATACAAAGGAATTCTCTCTCTCTCTCTCTCTCTCTCTCTCTCTCTCTCTCTCTATATATATATATATATATATATATATATATATATATATATATATACACACACACACACACACACATACATATATATACATATATATATGTAAACATATATGTATATACATATGTTGGAAGCCATGTATAAATTATGGGTTTGCTTGAGCCAAAATAAAGCAGGGAAGCTGCTTTTCTGGGAAATCCTGGGTGAAATTTCCCTGTTCAAGAAAGCCCAGATCAAGCTGGTGCCCCGCCTTAGCTCACAGCCTTAGGATCAAATACAGCTGCCCAGAGATGGGTGTAACCTGTCAAGCACCAAATATCTTGTTTTTTTCTGAAGAAGCATCCTACCAATCCCTTTTGGTCTGTACTGCTATAATAAAGCAAGTGTGGGTTTTTCTCTTTGTTAGGGTCAGACCCATCAGTCTTGCTCAACCCATCATTGCCCTCACTTTTGAATTCTTGCCTTTTTGTCTTTATTTCTTAATATACTACTTTCAAAGCTTTTATTTCACAAACAGCCCACACCTCTGACAGTTACCCACCCCCACCCCACACAGGACATGAGAAAGATATATATTTAATATATATGTTATTATATGTTTTCATACACATGTGTGTATATATATATATACATGTGTGTATGTGTGTGTGTGTGTGTATATATATATATATATATATATATATATATATACATAATATTTTAACTTAAAAATGTGTTTGCCAGATTTTTTTTAATTTAAGGCCAACAACTTCTTTGACATCATTTTTGCACAGATGATACCCATGCATATCATTTTTAATTTCTAGTTTATTTGCAATGGATCCATAATTTTAAAAATGATTGTGAAACAGTGTGAAACAATATCCTTCTAATTCTTCAGGTTTTTTTCTTTTTTAATTACTTAACCCACATGTATTTAAAACATTTTTTTTCTCATCTAGTCTTTCCCACTTAGTTTTCAAAGAATTAGCTTTCTTTTCATACCCATAGGTTGCTGGTTTATTTAACATTTCACTGAATCATAATTTTATTATTAAATGTCAATTCTACTAAGTATACCATTCAAGTGATAGAAGAAGAAATTCATGGATGTCCAAATCTCATTTATTACTTATATCAAACACATCTTCATGATTGGATGTTTTGACATATGGGAACTTATCAATCCTGGGGAAACTGCTCCTCCGGGAGCTGGTCAATTCCTAGAGGTAGCACTGTGAACTCCTTAACTAACAAACCTAGAGCATTCTCCTCCTATCTCTTCTAATAGACTCTTACACTCCAGGCCTAATGACCTAGGACAGGTAACAGACACTCAGTTACAGTCCCTGTACCCCAGAGCCTGCTGAAACTCAAACCAGTCAATCCTAGGCCAGCTGATACTGCCTCACCCACTTCTTCCCCTGGAGATTAAAATAAAGCCTCTTGTTATGTTTCCTCCTGCTCCTTTGACCCCCTTCCCTGATAGCCCTGCTACAGGGGGTATGGCGTACCACCTCCTTCTAGGAACTATGGGTGACAAGCCATCTTTTCAGTGGCAGTCATTGCCTAATCTATTGGCCTCATCATACCTGACTGATAGAAAACAAAACCTATATTTAAAATGTTGCTGATGCTGCCGGTGTGTGGGTCATACTTTAAACAACACTGTTTCAATTACTAATCCTCTCTTTAGCTTGTCCAAAGTTGTTTCACCTTCATCTTTTGAGTCCTTAATATCAATTGCTTTCCACTTCTAAAATTTTCCATTTGATTAAATTCCAGTTCTCTGATGAATTTCTCCATCTCATCATAAGCTTTCTTGAATTTACCAACCTATTTAATTTGAAATGTGTGCCTGAGAGTTTCAGTGTCAGAAAACTAGGTTATCTTTTTTTCCCTTGGTTCTGTTTGTTGGTATGTGTAGTCATTCTTGTCAAATGCTGCACATTGTCTCTGGAAAATTATAGAGACTAGGTGAGAGAATTTACCTTGTCCTTTATAAAGTGACAGAAAGAGAGCTCATCTATATCTAATCAGGCTGTGAGCAATCTCAGGCTGGACACATTCTTTGAATATCTTAATCTATTACTAGTTTGCATCTGTTCTTGAAATTTGGAACTTGGAACTTTACCAACTTTAAAGCTTGAAGTGTTTCCCACAGTTCCTCCTCTGGCAGGTCCCAAACTCCGATCTTTTGTTTCAAACCATGCCCAATTTCTTAGTCCTTGTCCCTGAACATCTTGATTAACTAATATATTCAGGGGAAAACAAACCACGTCAGGGTTACTCTATACACTTCTTCAATCTCTGAAATCTTGACCTCCAAGTCCTGGCTGCCTTATCAGCCCCAAACTCCAATTTATGACTCCCATGTTCCATGAGATTGATGAACACTGCTGGCTTCACTGTCCCTCTCCCGCTGCTAGGAATCAGCAGTTGCACCCTGAGCTCAGCAGCATGAAGACTTCAATGAACTTCTCTGCTGTCTAGCATCTTGCCCCTCACACAAAGGCAGCCTCCGTTGTCCACCTATGCCTTCAAACATTTTCTTTTTGATTTTATCCTGCTTTCCTAGTTTTTCTCAGCAGAGGCATTGGTCCACCGCAAAATATTCCATCATAACCGGAAGATAAGGTCCCACTAGGGAAAAACAGAAGGCTAGCTCTTAAGTATTGAAGGTAAGACTAAGAGGCAATACCATAACTTCTTAGAGAAACAGAGTGATAAGGATTAGAGAATGAGAAAGCAACCAAAAAGTTATAGGAGATATAAATCATAGGTTGTCTAGGAAAGGGATGAAGGCAGGTGAGGACTTAAAGGGAAACAGAGGCTAAAAAGTCAGGAGCCAATGATCTTGACCTTTTCTCTACCTTTCCCTGTGTCCAGTTGTTCATCTACCAAATCTCCATGGGCAGCATATGACTAGCATTCAATTCAATGGAGTGTTCCAAAACTTCAAGATTCAGGTAATGTCTATTAATATGAAGTGTGGCTAGAAAGTATCTTGGAAATGTGACCATGACATGCTCCCCCAACTCAACTGTAAGTTCCACTAAGGGGCAGACTTTGTATTGTTGCTCATCATGTGTCATCAGCACCTGGCTCAGTGCTTGCCACCAGGAGCCATGTGAAAACACTACTGTTCCCCTCATATAGACATCATCAGTAAAAGGTGAAAGGTTTCTATGATCTAAGAAAAACCAGAATATTTAAAAATCTACTGAAAATGACTAGATGAATGCTTCATTAGAAGTAAAATTGTGAAAATCATGAAACTATATAGATTCTAAATATACACTGAAAGTAGAGCCAGTAAAATTTCATGCTGTGGAATGTGAGAGAAAGAGATAGATCAAGGATGACATTAGCCTGAGCAATTGAAAGGATGGATTTGACATCAACTGAGATGAAGAAAGATGTGGGTGGTGCAGGTGTAAAGAAGGACCAGCTGAGTTTTGTTTTATACATGGTTGCTTAGAAACACCCATTAGACATCCAAGCTGAGCTGTCAAGTCGGTTTTTAGAAGGACCTATAGTCTTTAGCACATAGATGGTATTTCAAGTCTTGGAACTGGCGTTCACCTACATGGTACCCTTGCTATCTTCCCTGTGCCCCTCTATTTCCACTTCCCATCCTTCTCCATTCTGCTTTGTCCCTCCAGGAGACTGGCTCATTTGGACTTTATGGATGATATTTCTAACTTCCTTTGGGGCTCAACCAGTGGGTTAAACAAGAGGTCAACAAGTGCAAAGAGAGAATGTGGGGCTGTTGACCTCCCCAGATCCCTCTTTGCTGAGCTAGGTGCTCATTCTGTCCTGCTACAGCTCCCACCAATCAGCCCACTCATCCCATTACCCTTTCTGTGTTTCATTAACCATTTCTGCCTCAAGCTCCTTCAGGTTTCTAACTGTTTTCTAACAGGTTTCACTGTTTCTAATTCCAGAATACAGGTGGCCTTGTTGTAGGATGGTTTATGTATTTATTTTTAGCTTTACAATGATGCAAAAGCAACATATTAGTAGAAATCATAATTCCAATTTTGAATTTTTGATCTTCTGCTGACCTGGCTATACACAAGATAGTCCTTTCTTATACTGGAGAGAGAACAGCAGCAAGCCACAGCTCCCAGTCAGTCAGGTGATCACTAGGGAAACACCAACACTCTACAGTGTGCTGTGCTGATAAGCTAGGATGTTCTGTAGATTAGGTGGATTAAAGGTATTTTCAACTAATGATGGGTTCACTGTGATGCACCATCTGTACTGAGTTTCAGTTATTAATGTTTCTAGATTTTTCTTACATTTTATAAAAAGTCCCATTATTAAACTCTGTTCAAATTATCTAGATATTTCCTATCAGGGCCCGAACAAACACAGGGAGAAAATAAAGGTACAGCTCTAAGGACTGGGACCTGGGACAGTCAACTTAAGAAGTTGGGAAGAAGCAAGGCATGGTGGCTCATACCTATAATCCCAGCAACTCAGGAGGCTGAGGCAGGAAGATAGCAAGTTCAAGGTCAACTGTTGAACCCTGATGCAAACAAAAGATGACTGGCTTCAATTTTAAATCAAATTAAAGCAACCTTGTATTTGTGTACACAAAGAGAGCTGATCAGCAGCTGTCTCTCCTAATGTAGGCTAGAGACCAGCACCCCAGCTTTCTAGGAACAAGGTTTTATAGCACAAAAAGTTGCAAAGGGGAGTGTCTTAAGAACTTACAGCTAATAGGATTTTGACAAGCATAATATAAAAGCAGGTAGTAGATTAATGATTTACATGGCATGATATTTCAAGGTAGGGACTAAATTCACATCCCAACATCATGATTTATGTGGTGCCGCTGAGGCTTCAGAAAGGATTGTTATCTGGTCAGGGGGAGCCAGGCATGGGTGAGTTCAAGGCACGGGCAGGAATTCCAAACAAGTTTAGAAATCGCAGTAACTTATAGTAATACAGAAATTAACTTTTCATGAGTTTTGTGACGACGAGATGGCTCCCAATCTTAAGATGGAATTAGGATGGGTTCATCACAACCTCAGCTACTTTGTGAGACCTTCAGCAATCTAATGAGATCCTGTCTCAAAATAAGAAGTAAAAAGGATTGGGAATGTAGATCATAGGTAATGTGAACCTGGGTTCAATTTGTAGTATCAAAAGAAGAAGGAGGAGGAGGAGGGGAAGAGAAAGGAGGAGAAGAAGTTGAAAAGAACAGGAATAAATGAAGGAAACTAAAATAACCAGTGAGGTAAGAGAAAATTCAAGATAGTGTGGGCAACCTAGACACCAAGTGAGGAAAGAATTTTAGAAGAGATGACCAACTGCATTAAACTCTGCTGAAATTATCTAGGTGAAGAACATGTGAGACAAAGACCAACTGAGAATGTGCCATTGGATTAACAACATGGCGGTCGTTGATCACCTTAACAAAATTTGGTGAAATGCTGATGGAATGCTTTCCTGTGCGGATGTCACAGACAGGAAGTGAGAAGAGATCTGATGATCTCTTCCCAGTGGCAATAAATACTCATAATTCCTGGGAAAATAGATATAAAACTATATTCACGCTATATTTTAAATCAGCACAGCACTATAATGATGGCCAATATTAAACAAGCACCAAAATTCAGGGTCAGGGCCAAGTGCTTTGCAAATATTATCTTATTTAATCTTCATAACAATTCCATGAGACAGAATAACTGTTCCCAATGATTACTGAATACCTTTTATGGGCTAAATATCATTCTAATTTCAGGAACTATATCAGTAATCAAAAGAGGAAATCATGCCTGTTTCACAGAACTTATGTTCTGGAAGTAGGGCTCAAATGAGAGACTATAACACAGAGAAGTTACATTATTTTTCCAAATTCAGAAAACTAGAAAGCAGAGATGCTGGAATTTGAATAAAATGCTGCTTTATCCAACATACTTTTTTGGCTTTGAAATCGTGTGCAAACATTTTTACAGTTTAAAAGCTGGTATTAAAAAAAAAATCCAGCATGACTTTAACATTTCTATAGGCTAAATATGATTGCCTCAGCCAGTCTCAATTTCAGATTCAAATATGAAACATAGGATTGCCCAGTATTTGTCAAGGACTAAGATAAAAAGCCCAAAGCTTTCTGCCCGCAGAAACCCACCAGCAGTTTGCTGCATTTGGACTTCAAAGGAAGCACAGACACACATACAACTCACTCAAATACAGGTGCTCTCTCTTACATGCACATGCATGCTTTCAAATACAGCTTTCTGGTGACCTTGGCTTTGTGTGTCTTTAGGCAAGTCCAAAGGACAAGGGGATTTCTAGAAGAAAGTTACACAAAAGGACCTTCTGAAGTGGAAAAGCCCTGTTTAGATTTTGTCCAAGGGCAATGCTTACAAACCCCATGACTCTAGGCATCCCCCAATCCCTTCCTGAGTGAGAACAGAAGGAACTAGCCACTGGAGACCAGACCCTCTTTCCCAGCAGCCGCAGGGGGCCTGCCATGTGTCCAGGAGGGAGAGTAGGTTTACCCATGAGGACTGGGAGTGTCTTCATGAAGCACATGGGACATGACAAATGGCCTTTAAATCTATTTTCATGGTTAGAAAAGCCTCGGTGCTTCATTTTTTATTTTTAATCTTCTGGGTGGATGTCTTTTATATGGGCAGATTCCTGATTGGATCCCAGCTAATGGGGTTTTCTGATTCCACCCAAGTATGTTAGAAGATAACACACGTTTCTCACTCAGTTACCAGGCTGTGGCTGAGCTGCCAATCCTGCTGCCTTATGGCTTTTATTTTTAATCTCTGTGAGCTCTGTATGCTTAGAGAAAAGAAGCCTTCAGGATCATTTATCTTAAGCTCTCCAGAGGCTGCCTGCCAGGGTGTGTGTCCATACAGAAGATGAAATTCCCACCAGTGAGTCTGGGCTCCAAGCTCTCTGCTAGCTATGCACACAGCTTTCCGATAGAATTTCCAGTTTCATGCTTTCTAGAAGCGGGAGAAGAAAGCGAAACTTCCTTGTGGATCACGTACCAGATGCTCTGATGGACACTTTATAAACATTGGTTCCCATTCACAGGCTAGAAAACATGCCTGAGAGAGGCCCAGTTTGCAAAAGGCAGAACCAAAGTTGGAGCCTAGTTTAGACAGTCGGTTGTTCACATTGAATAAACAGTTTACCATTGTCTGGTGAAGTCTTCTGTGCCAGAGATTGCCAGCTTTCCCCCAGCAACCATCTTCTCTTCTCTTTCAATTTTAAATGAATGGATAGTTCCCCAAAATAAGGGCAACATTTCCCAGTCTTCCTTATGGCATGGTTCAGTCACATAACAAAGTACTGGCAAATGGAAAGTAGGCAGAGGTAGAATGAGCTTCTTCTAATATATATATATATATATACTTTCTCCTCCTGCCCACTTTCAGGGAAGGTAAAAATGGTGACAAATTATTTTGGACTCCGGATGAAGTCAGCCCCAAGAGAAAGGAAACACAGAATTGGTCACTGTCACCAATGCCATGAAGCCACCCTACCCATCTTATGACATAAAAGAGAAAAAAAAAATTCTGTTGGTTTAGTCTGCAGGTATTTTGGATCTCTTCCACCGTGACCAAACCGAGAACCTGAACAAAATACCATTTTTTAGAAGGTTACATTTTTCTTCTCATCTCTCTTCTGAAAGCAAGGTATTTTCCTCTAAAGGAATTTAGGTAAATACAAGAACAGAAGTTGTGGTGGGAATCCTCTGTGGATCACAGAACACCTTCAAAAAAAAATAATAATTTAGCATACAGAGAAACATATGAAGTAAGATGATTTTGCAAAATGAGAAGTCTTGGAAACATCCAAGGACCCATGGGGGTAGGTGCTATTATATCTAACGCAATGAAAAGGTGATTAGTAAAACAGGTGCTGCATGCATTTATTTTTTTATTTTTTAGCTTTTGGGTGAATATTCCTTTTTATGGGGATATGCTGAGACTAGAGATGTGAAAACAGTAGCTGGAAGCACTGGCTCTGGAATCAAAGAAAATCAAGACTGGGTGCCAATTCAGCCACTCAATAGCCCGGGTGAAGTCCTTCGCTTTTCTAAGCTTTGACAACCCCTCTGCTGTTAGTCACTAAGACCACATTCAACAGGAAAGGGTGTAAAAGCAGTGACCAGCAAATTCACAAACAAGTAAATATAAATGACCAATAAACATGTACAAAAAAGTCAACTCAGTAGTTACCAGAAAACAGTAGAAACATGGACACTGAGAGGTACACAAGACAGGAGTCAGAAGCCACAAGTTCTAGTCCAGTCTCTACTGACTTCATCAAATTTTGATCAGCCTCAGTTTCCCCAAATAAGAGGACTCCAAGAGATGACTCAGTGTTTATGGCTGCTACAGTTTGAATGTGTTCCAGAAAATTCATGTGTTAGAAACTCCATCCTTAAATTCATGTCCATCATATTTGGAGGTGGGGCTTTTAGGAAGTAATGAGGACTAGTCAGGTCATAGAGCATGAGTGGCTTAATAAGTAAAGGAGGAGAGACCGGAGCTAACACATTTGTTCTGTCATAGCATGTGATGCCCTCCACCATGCTGAGACACAGCAAGGAGGCCCTCACCAGATGCTGACAGATGCTGGCACCTGACTCTTGGATTTCCCAGCCTCCAGAACTGTGAGATAAACAAACTTTATATTCTTAATACGTTATCAGGTCTCAGGTATTTTGTTAGAGCAACAGATAATATACTTAGACAATAGCATTACGCGTTTGTGTATTTTAAATTAATGGTCAAATAATCCAATTGGTACAACATAGATAGCAAGCAATGAGTCAGACCTGGAAAAAATGAAGGGAGGATGTGTAGCCAATAGTCAACTGTGACTCAATGATTGGGGCAGTAAGAGTGGGAAGGGAGGTCACGAGAAGAACTGACTTGTGATGTTACAAAACCAAGACACTTTCCACCTTCCCACTGTCTTGATTAGACCAAATCTATGTGTCATTATTCCAGGCTACAGCTCCCCACACACCACCAACACCACCACACACACACACACACACACACACACACTCTCTCTCTCTCTCTCTCTCTCTCTCTCTCTCTCTTTCTACAAATCTTTAACCATCTTTGTCTCCTGCACAAGATTTCAAAAGTGGCTTCATTCCAGTGTCTATCTCACACACATTTTGTTCACAGACAGCTGCTTGCTCCAAACCAGAGGCTAGACTGGGTGTCTTAAATCTCCCCAATGCCACAGTCTGGCTGGGCACAAAATCACGAGCCACTCACACCTTGTAGATTCAAACAGCAACTCTTTATTCTCGAACTGTCACCGGCACTCTACACGCACGTTCTGGGGAAATCCCACCTCCACTGGGCTCTGCATCCCAAAATACTCTCTGAATCCCGCGAGAACTCAACTGGCACTCAAGGAGCGGGCACTCAAGGAGCGGGCACTCAAGGAGCGGGCACTCAAGGAGCGGGCACTCAAGGAGCGGGCACTCAAGGAGCGGGCGCGCCTGAGGCAGCAGGATATGCCCTATACCCAGCAGGGTCCACCTTAAACCTGGAACCGCCCTAAACCCAAGGAGCGGGATACTCCCTAATCCCAGCAGGATACACCCTAAACCTGGATCCACCCTGGTCCTTGAGCAAGGTCACCTTTCTTGCAATGTCACTGTAAATGACCTGGGTCATGCCATGCGTCATTCTTACTTAGCTATGGGCTCTCAGCAACCCAACATGGGTCTGTGATCTTTGTTATTTATCCTACTTACCAAGATGTCCAGAGGTCTCTTTCCCTACTCAGATGCTCCTATCACAAACAGCAACCAAAAAGCACATCAGGTCAAACACTCCAAACCTCTCCATGACACCATCACTGCCCCCCACCTCTCAGATGCTCCTATCTTGAACATTGACCACAGTCTGCTCCTTTGCACCCTCGAAATTCTAGAACCGCCATAAAATCACACTCACTTGACTCCTTAATTGACTTCCAAGTGACCAGCTGAGGAACAGTGATCTCTGGTCCACTGCTTGTCCCCTGCTGAACAGTAAGTAGTGAAAGGGGCATCACAGCAGCCACAGGGCATGAGCTCTGTGGGTGCTTACTGAAAAAGAGGTATGAAATGTCTTCCTCAGAGTCCCCTCGGCTCACAGTGGTCTATCTTACCCTCTCTTTGTCCTGAGACTGCTTCTACTTCCTTTTTATGAAAATTTATTTTTTTCTTTTTAACACATAACATTGTGTATATTTAGGGAGTACAAAGTGATATTTCAATATTGTACACAGTGTGCATCAAGTCAGGGTAATTATCGTGTATTTATATTTGAAGGCTTTCTCTAGTTCTTCCTAAACTATATAATAGGCTATTGTGAACTATAGTCACCCCCCTGTGCTGTAGAACACTGGAGATAATTCCTCCTTGGTTCCTGTTATCCAGCCTCCCTCTCCTCTTACCCCATCCTTCCTAGATTCTTGTAATTGCTATTTTACTCTCTTCTACTTTGAGATCAGTTTTTTTAGCTTCCACATATGAAAGAGAACGTGCAGTATTTTTTTTCTGTGTCTAGCTTATTTCATTTAACATAATGTCCTCCAGTTCCATTTTGTCACAAATAACAGGATTTCACTCTTTCTTATTACTGAATAATATGTCACATTTTCTTCATCCATTCATCTGTCAATGGGCACGTAGGTGAAATTCCACATCTCGGCTATTATGAATATGCTGCAATACAACCATGGAATGCAGGTGTCTCTTTGATAGGATGACTTCATGTGCTTTGGATAAATACCTAGAAGTGGGATAGCTGCATGTGGTAGATCTATACTTCTATTTTTAATCACTTTTCCATTGTATAATCCTAGGTAGAATTGGGTACCTTTGAAGGAGAAATCAGGCTTCCAACATAGCAGTCGATTGACCTAGTGTCCATATCTGATTAAGCAGTTTGCAGACCATAAATTCAATACAGGTTCTGCCCCAAAGTTTCATTAAAATGCAATAGACCCATGTCAGGAATACAAAATGCACCGACATCCTGAAACCACACAGCTCCATGCTGTTCTTAAGGTGAGCTGCCTTCTCCGTGACTCCTCCAAATGCTCCTTTCACATGCTGTGAAATTCAACTCCTAAAATTGACTTCCCAGGTCTTGAATGATGCTGGCTTTCAAAATTCCTTGCACTCCTCTGCCTCCACCAGGCCAGCCATCTGTCTTGGCTGATGAATTCTGCATTAGCAAGAGATACATTAAGCTCAAAAGCATTCCATTTCCAAGGACATATGCTGCATTCTTTTTTCTTCCTCAATAAAGTTGAGCTTAAGTCCTAGATCTATCCAGAAAAGCAGAAAAACTCTGTCCTTACCAAACATATTTCTTCACTCGCAAGTCTGCCCTTGCCCCAGAAGTCACTGTTGCTTGATGAGAAAAGGAAAGGACTTGGAGAATGTAGTCCTGGAATTGAATCCAGTTTTCCAGATTAGTAACTATGTGACCCTGGGCAAATTATTAATCTTTTGTGAGCCTTTGTCTCACCATCTGCAAAATGGGGATGATGGTACACTTGCTTTGGAAATTAGTGACAGTACATGTATAATACCTGCTACCTGATATTAATTCAGTTGATGGAGGCTAGTATTTAATGTTTAGTCAGAATACAGAAGTGGTTAAAATTTTAGCTTTTTTTCCAGACAGACCTGGTTTATCATCCACATCAGTCATATGATTTTGGAATTTTTGTTTAACCTCTTGATTTTGTTTCTATCGCTCTGAAGTATTAGTGACAATTGAAGTGCTTTGTGTTGAAAAGATTGGGAGTGATATTTTGAAGCTGTCAGCATGTGGCATATAATAAATGGTAGCTGTTATTATCATCCTTGGTGTTGCTATTATTATTATTGGCCATCTTCCCAAATGCTAGCTCATTGTTTTCTGTTTTGGCAAAATCACCTACTACATCTGTTTAAGAGGAAACTCATGCCTTGGAGCCCAATTTTTTTCATTTTCTCCACCTTGCAGCTGAATCTTGGGTACAGGGTTGAGAGAGGGTTTTCACTTCTTGATTTTTTAATTCATCAAGAATCTTGGTGGTAGCTGGGCTTGGTGGTGCACGCCTGTCATCCCAGCAGCTCTGGAGGCTGAAGCAGGAGGATCATGGTTCAAAGCCAGCCTCAGCCAAAGCAAGGCACGAAGCAACCCAATGAGACCCTGTCTCTAAATAAAATACAAAATAGGGCTGGGGATGTGGCTCAGTGATCGACTGTCCCCAAGTTCAATCCCCAGAACAACAACAACAAAAAAAAAAATCCTGGTGGCCTCCCTAAGAAATATTTCTCTTACCACATCCAATCTTCAGAGTAGTTGGGAAAGGCATCACTTTTAATCACTTTTCCATTATATAATCCTAGGTAGAACTGGGTACCTTTGAAGGAGAAATCAGGCTTCCAACATAGCAGTCGATTGACCTAGTGTCCATACCTGATTAAGCAGGATGCAGACCATAAATCCAATACATGGGGAAGATTTCCTCTTCATAAGTGGGAGAGAGGCTTGGGGAAGTATGAGGCCACATTTATGGAGACACAACGGGACTGCAAGCCAGAATATTTCAATGCTGTACATTTTAAAGGGAACCAATAATGGCTGTTATTGTTGTATAGGCAGTGAGCTCTGCCACACAGTGTCTGCTTCCTTAACTGCCTCTCAAAATTTCTCTTTATAATCTTCATTTTTAAGGCCCAAATAATATTCAGATTGTTATGCAAAACTCTAAATTCTCCTCTAGAAAAAAGATTGAGCTGAACCATCTACCCAAGTTTTTGCTCCCAAGTCACTCACCTTCTTACTCAAAGGTAGTGCTCCATCACCTCTTCGGACATGCTCCATGAAAGAAGAGGTGCCTGACTTTGATGCTCAAGATCTAAGCAGGACAGAGAAGTGAGAGTTACCTGTGAAAATACATCCCACCAACTGACCCTGACTCACTACAGGAGATTCTGAAAGGCGCCTTTCATGAACAAGTTTGGGAAAGTGTTACTCTCAGTGCAACTCCTTGAACTCTCACAACAAAAGCCACCCCTATGTCCAGCTGAACTGGGGATAAATAAGGAGACTGTCCTGAAAGCGGTGAAAATTAAATTACTTTGTGGAAAGCTTGCACCTCCTATTGAAATGGAATTTCATGACTGCCATATTTGCTCATGAGTCACTAAAATTTTACATGATATTTGTGATCATGTCTCAGAATCACCTTAAATGTTTCCACAACAGGGAACAACACAAGAAAGAGACAAAGGTAAAAGCAGCTAAGCAGGTGGCTCCCTGGGCTTGACTTTCTCCACAGTAATAAGGGTGGGAACGTTGCTAAAGGGTATGCAGAGCCCAAGTATTCATGCCCCAGGGGTGATCAGGAATGTGAAAACTGGTTCACAATATCTACACTCAAGCATGGAGATTTTGTAAGGCAGAATAATAATTACATTTTATATATGCACATATATTGTCATATGCAAGAACGAGGCCAGGGCCAATTCTCCTTAGCACTGACATTGCTGGGAAAACTAATTAATAATCAGTATTTTTCAGGGTATTACTATTATTCAGTGACGGATGTTTCTGTTTCACTCTCTAAAATTTCAAGTAAAATAACCAAAAAAATATATTTGGAAGGTCAATAGTGGGAGCATTTGTTATTGATTTTGAAATTGATACATAATTGAATATATATATATATATATATATACATAGATACATACATACATACAAACACACACATACAGATGTATACACATGTAAATCTTTCAAATTATTTTGGTTGGGTGATTGTTGTCCTCTGCTTGCTTTAACAGTCAGAGACTGAGATTTTTATCTAGCAACTGCTCCTTCAACATCCTATTCTCACCCATTCCCTTCCCACTCCCAGCAACCAAAACAAATCTACTCTGGCACCAGTTTCCGGTATTCTCAACTAAGCTGCATGGCAAAAAAAATAAATAAATCTGATCAAATAATCCTGTGATGGCAGTTGCTAAAGATGCTTACAGCAACAAATTAACAGGAGATTTTTGAGAAACAAATTACTGCTCCAAATATCTCTAAAGAGTGCACACAAAACATGCCTGAGAATTACCCATATCATAGGCCACAAAGAAAATCACAACAAATTCCATGGTAAGTTCTGGTGGTAGTGGAACCAAGCTTCCCACGGGGTTGGCCAAAAACGTATGTACCCTTCATTGAATTCTTCCTATTTTTTTTGACCAAGGCCTCTCTCCCACTCCGTGGATCCCATGCCAAATAACCATCTGTCACGAGTGTAAGGGACCAGCGAAACGTCGGAGGAAGAGACCACAAGAGACTAGCTCCATGCAATTGGCAAAAGGGGATTTATTGAACCAGCATGCTAGGGCTCCGTGCCCACTCGAGAAAGGAGAGCATCCCAGAGCCCAGAGCAGGGGTTGAACAATGCTTAAGTACACCTTTTGGGGAGGGGGTGGGCTTTGCATACATCACAGTCTCCTTTAACAAATCACCTTACATGGAGTGATAGGTCTTTCCTAAGGAGGGGGTTACATTTAAACTGATTGTTTGGGACCCTGAATATCTACGTGAGGAATTGCACAGGACTCCAGGCCATAATTCAACTAAATGGCCAGTGGGGCCCTGTCCTAACTGCCTCAGGAATTTTACCCATGCTTTGCAGTTTAGAAACTTCACCCTTTCAACAAGTCCTTGTTTCAGGCTTTGTTTTCCTGGGAAACCAAACTTAGGCTCTGCTCTTTCTTTTGCCCTTATTGTCTCCATCTTTCCCAATTTGAATTTTATACCCAGCAGTTTATCTTCTTTACAGGGGGAGCTGTAAGTTGTTAGTTGTAACAGTTTATGGAGGTACAATTCACTCAACCACCAGAACAATAATTACATTTTATATATGCACATATATTGTCAAATGCAATAATGAGGCCAGGGCAAATTGGAGGTTGCAAAGGGATACACAAGTTTTTCTGGTCTCAGATCTGCCAGCTGCGCTTTGCTATAAGAACTGTTAACCACTTTGAGGGTTTTAGCTCTTGATCTACCTGTAAAGCAGAAAGAACACGAGAGATCAGGAACCACGTTACAAGAAGGAGGCACCCAAAGAAGGTTTACTGGGGGGCGATCCAGGGCCAGGTTCACCAGTCCACGAAAGGGTGAGGACTGGGGAAGTCGTGGGTGAGAGAGGCAAGAACAATGCTCATAAGGGAAGCTGCAGGTAGGAGGGCCTAGGCCATCTAAATTGCAGCTATGGACAGCAGGTTGTCTGAGCTGTCTGTCAGGTTGGTCAGGGCTGATGTGAGTTGACAGGGTGATTGCTTCAACCAGTGGGAACCGTGGTGGTTGGAATCACAGTGCCATGTCAGCTTCTGATTGGCCAGGTGCAAAGTCCCCACCCACAGCCACCATGAAAGGGGAGGGGGAAGGGAAGCCTGCCAACCTAACACTACCAAAGACCCCTGCGTGTCCCAACATTTTCACCTATTTAGTTGCTGCTATCAAGCAAATTTGTTTACAGTACATAATTCATGCCAACCCTCTTATATACAAGGGTTCATGTGAATACCTCCTCCCTTGACTTCTTTTTTGTACAATTTCCTGTTTATTTGGTTTTGTTCTCCTACTGACATCCCTTTGCACTCCACTCCATTCCGGTCTGTTCCATTCCATTCCATAGCCACACAATGTGGAAAAGGATGTTTTTAGTAAGTGATCTACAAAATGAGTGCTAGAGAAAAATGGCAGTCATCTTCTCACAACACATTCTAAAAGAAGTTGTAGACAATTTGAGATAAGTGTTAAAATGTGAACACAAAGTAGTAAACATGTGCCTTGAAAATTTAAAAAAAAAATTGTTCTTTTCTAAGCTTAAAACCATAAAGTACAAAGAAAAAAAAATGATGGACATATCTATATAAAATTTCAAAAACTTGGTATAAAAGAATGAAAATCAAGTTAATGATGAACAGCAAGAAGCGTACTGGCAGTTAATATGGTAGGCAAAGGATTAATATTTTTAATATATAAATGCTAAGAAAAAAGCGTCATGTATGATACCAAGGGCTAGATAGAAAAATGAGCATAAGGCATGAACATAATTTGAAGTAAAAGAAATAAAAATGACTAAAACATACATGAGCAATTTTCAAGCTTTCTAGCAAGCAAGAAAGTGCAAATTAAAACAACACTATACAATCTTTTTCTCTGAATTGCTAAGTTTAAAACTCAGAAATTGGCTTTTTCTAGCAAGTATCCTGCAGAACTGGCATTTTTAAACTTTTGTACTTAATTTTGTGGGTGCCGAGGATCAAACCCAGGGCCTCATGCATGCTAGGCAAGCACCATACCACTGAGCCACGTCCTCAAGAACTGGCATTTTTAAGGGCTTCTATTGAGAATTAAATTGGTACAACTTTTCTAAAGAGCAATTTTACAATATGTAACACAGGGTTAAAAAATATTAATGTCCTTTGAGCAAATAATTCCACTTTGAAGAATCTAAAGAAAAAAGAAGACAAATATCTGTAACATGAATGTCCATAGAATGTCATTTATACTAACAACAAATTGGAATGATCTAAATATCCAAAAGGAATATTTGCAGTTGTTAAGATGTGTTATTTGAAGAATAATTTTATATATATGTATGTGTATGTATATATATATATATATGTACATATATATATAAAGCAAATATACTTACATCATTAAAATACTCAAAATATTAGGGTCGTATGGTTTTGATTTCTTCCTTACACCTTTTTTCTATTTTTAAAATTCCCTAATAGGAGCAAAGGCTACTTTAATCATAAAAATGTAAATTAAATAATCATAACTTTGCTTAGCAAAATGTATCATCAGAGCAAAAGTAGGTAGTACACGAAGCCACTTCATATTTGCAAATTGTTGGTAATTTCAATGCAGCCTTCTTCTTTCCAGGGATGAACCAGCTCCACGGAAAAGATTTATCTACTCATTCTGGCATCCTCCACCCTGGGAACCTACTGGACAATATTTATTTTCCAATTCACCTTTTTCTAAACTCTTTGGAAACTACTACCCTTCTCTTGGCTCTCATTAGTTCACCCTTCTGTATTTAAATCTATTTTCAAAGCTTAGTTAATGGCATCACCAGCTACTCAGACCTATCTTTAATGTCGCCCTGAATCCAGTTCCCATTCCCTGACACATAGGATCTTGGGATGCTGACCTAGATATAATATCATCTTATTTTTTTTAATCTGTTGCTTTAGAATTCTACCTCTCCTGGTTATGTGTAAAAAGTATGTTCTACAACAGGAGTAATTATGTGTTCAAGGTAGTTTGGGGGAAAGATCTTTATAGTTCAAATGTTTGACGACCTCCCCATTGAAGGAAGGAATATCATTGATCTAAAACGGTCCTACAGCTTATGAAAAGAAGAGACAGGGAGGGAAAAAATTGTTTCGAAAAGAAATTTCTGGGCTAGGACCATAACTCATTAGTAGAGCACACATTTGCCTAGCAAACATGAGGCCCTGGATCCAGCACCACAAAGACAAAAACATAAACAAGAAAAAAACAAAATTTTCTGTCCATCAAAGTCTGAGAAAATGTGGAAAATTGCGTCACCATGGAATGACCAGGTTCTTGTCACTGAAGTTCAGTCATATGTGGGATGGGCACTAGGAGATGATCAAATACAAGTAGGAAAGCTTGGTAAAATAAAATCTTTACGTGCTTTGAATCTGAGGGCCTTTGAATTCTTATTTTTCTGCATAATATAAGGATCCTCTGGGACTCAGAATTTAGAAATAATGCCATTCATTGTTGATTCATACTTAAGTTCCTCACTCTGAAAATAGTGAGCCAAGAGAAAAAAATATCTATCCGTGTGTGTGTGTGTGTGTGTGTGTGTGTGTGTATGTGTGTGTTTCTAATGCTACCAAAACTCTACCTTTGTACTATTTGATAGAAAAAAAATTACACATGAGGACTTCGGGTCCTGGCTAAAAACTTCTGTGTCATTTCTCAGGCCCTGGCGGAAAAGTCCAGGGGCACGTCTGCATTGCAGTCTCTAAAGGAAGCTGCCCTCAAGTCCTCAGGCCCCTCTGCCAGAGGTGTCACACTGAGGTGCATCTGTAGCCCCGGCATCTCCTGTGGGAGGTTTCCTCATCAGGAAACCTCGAAGAGACTTTCCCTACGCTACTCGGTACCCAGGCTTTTTCTACTTCGAGCCTTTTCCTTCCTCTCCCTCCTTCCAATTCCCAGATATATATGAGTCTGATCATTTTTATAGATGCTTTATTAAATGGCAGAGTCTTTGGTTCAAGACTCACTCGGCAGTGAGATGACCTACTTGATAGCATGCTATTCCATGGGGGAAAAAAATAGAATAGGGGAGAGTCAATACTTTCTCCAGTTTAAGCCTCTTGCATTCACTATCACAGCAAGTGATTAAAAATATCCCTGTTATTTTAGTTTTGATTTTTTGCTCCAATGGGTTATTCTGACACCTGATGGCTCAGCTCTTTCCAGTTCAGCTGAGTTCCTGACAAAATATACACTTATAATCAATCCTTAAAGAGAATTGGGGTTAATTTTAGATTAAGGATCACATGTCATTATAAACTCTTCTTGCATCTAATAGTGAATGTTTTCACTGGATTTTGTTATAGGTCAGTACAGCCTTGGGAGCTAGTTTGAAGTCTGCTATCCATGAATATGAACCTTACTGTGCTTATACACATGAACGTGTCCATTTGAGATCCCTTTATTGCTCTTGTAAGTTTCCCAATAACTTGTTAGACCCCCTTATAGAAACTTCTCTTCCTGTCCTCATCCTCTTTATATTCAGGGTGGTCAATGAGAGGATGATGCTGACCACACTGTAGCCCCGGTGGTAGGCACCTGATTCAAGGTGGCCAGTGAGAGGGCTCCTGCTCTGTGGTCTTGGAGATGGTGGTGGAAGCCACGCTGAACCTTCCCAAGGACTTTTCTGCCAGGGTCTTGGGGAAGGATACTTTTGCTTCTTCTAATATTTCAAGTTCTAACGTCTGTAAGTTCAAATGCTTTGAAATACCTTACTTAATTGGAAAAAAAAAAGCTTTTGTCTGGAAAAAGAAACAAAGGAAACAGAAGATAAAGAGATTGAAAAATTGAGTCTTTAGATCCAGCAGTACCCAAAGTGTACCTAAATATGGTTACATGAATCAGTAAGTTCCTTTTTCTTTTGCTTAAATCACTGTACATTGAGTTTGTCACTTGCAACCAAAAGAATTCTGATTAATATATATAGTACATCACAGTTATGTGTGTGCCTAACATAAAGTTTTCCTGGATAATTGTTAAGGAGAGAAGACCTAAAACATCAAGGTGCATTTGACTAACTCAATCACATATTCATTTGTTGAGTTGTTGTTATGGAGGATGAGATTTGGTTGGGGGATTCGAAATCAGTTATAACAGAAAGCTCTGATATCTGGATCACGAAATTCTAATCTCTAAAAAGTAAATATAATACCACTCTTTTGGCTTGGGAAGTAAGTGTCTCATGCCTAATTTTGAATTATGTACCCAAATCAGTACTTCCACAAATAGAAAATATTAATTCTCATTAGAACCCATTTGAATTCTAACAATAGCCATGATTTGTATTTGTATCTAATTATACACTACCAAAGGAGGCAAAATTAGGTGCAGCAAAGATGGGATCCTGTTGAATCCTGAAGAGGTCAAAGAGTCTACAACAATGAGAGTTGAGCCTGGTAAAGCTAGAAGGCTGTGGGTGCCTGAAAAGCACCAGATTTTCACCTCCTAAATATATTACAAGGTGCACACAAGGGCTGTCAGCATTTCTGGGCCCTGGCTTCCTAGTGAAAGTGATGAGGCTTCTCTGACTAAACACACACACACACATACACACACGCACACACCACACTATTCATAGCTTCTTACATACCAAGAAGTTATTGGCCACATTTATTATCCAAATAAATAAAAGTATGATTCATGAAGTTACCAAAGCGTTAATGTGCCTCCAGATTCACTCTATCCATCTATCCTCTTCCACTCACTTGAGGACCTCAAAATCTTTAAAAAAGACATGTTTTTATTGAAAACGTACTATCCCCAAGCCAGGCACAGTGGCACACACCTGTAATCCCAGGGGCTTGGGAGGCTGAGATAGGAGGATCACTAGTTCAAAGCCAGCCTCAGCAACAGTGAGGCGCTGAGCAACTCAGTGAGACCCTGTCTCTAAATAAAATACAAAATAGGGCTGGGGATGTGGCTCAGTGGTTGAGTGCCCCTGAGTTCAATCCCTGGTACCTTCCCCCCAAAATACTATCCCCTATCCTAAATTTCTGATGGCTATCTTACATATTGTATTCAAACATCTGAAATATTTTTTACCACATGCTGCTGGGGGTGGGGAAGGAAACGTTTGGAGAAGCTTCAGTGATGTCCTGATTCCTCTGGTTCTTGCATTAATGAATCCACATCAAGGTTTTCAGTCGATCTTGGTTCTGAAATCCTGCAGGGTCACCCAGGGAGCTCCATTGTGAGTCCAGGTATGGAAATCCTTGTGACTCAAAGTGTGTCCTGAGGACAAGCAGATGTGGCATCTGCTGAGAGATTTTAGAAATGGCCAACAGAACTGGTCTCCCTTTTCTCCATTTCTATTAACCAATTCACTGGCTTCTATTTAATTAGAACATGACTTGGTACACTTAAATTCGATTTATTCTTCATCTGTAACTTACATCAGATTTAAAATCCTGCCCTAGACCTCCAGCAAAAAAAAAAAAAAATGACTTCAGACATTCTTTAGATTTAGTTTTATATATTTAAAATGTTTAATTGACATAGTTATTGTACATACTCATGGGAGTACAATGTGATATTTGGGTACTAGGAGGCAACATGCAATGATCAAACGCTTAGCATTTTATTTGTGGTGAACACATTCCAAATCCTCTCTTCTAGCTATTTTGAGATATGCAATGGACTATTGTGAACTACAGTCACACAGCTTCAAAACTTTTTAAAGGTCCCCTTGGATGTCACATCTGCTTTATTTTCCGAAAAGCCTTCCCCCCAGGCCTCACCCTGGAGTGTCCTGAGCACTGTCTCTCCTCCTGTATGTCCTGCCCTTTGCCTCCTCCCCAGGTTGTACTTCCAAAGCTGTTTGATCTTAGCTGTGACATTGCCATTCATCTCCTGCCACCTCACTTTTTAAAAACCCTTCCTTTGACAGACTTTCTGGGTTCTTTTCCGCCTTTCATCTCCTTTTCTGGTCAGCTTTAACTTTGGGTTCCATGGAGGTCCCCTTCTCTGTGGGCTCTCAGGCCAGCCGCAGTGATCCAGTCCAACTCCAAAATTTCCTTTCATGGGAGGCACCTGCCAGAATCCACTTTCCTGGCTGTTCCTACCCGACTTCAAAATGTCTGACTAAAAGGGGAAATTCATCCACCGTCTGCACATTTTATCTTCCCACTGCTGATGCCTGGCGGCACTCACACCACCTTTTCAAAGACCTTCTTTTCTTCACTTTCCATCTGCATACTTTGAAGTTACATAGATGTGGCAGATTGAAAACGCAAAGGCTTGTTATCATGATAGCGGTAATGAGCAAGCAATGCAGTGACAGAAAGTGTGAAGGAATTTTGCTTCATTCCTCCATTTCCTCAGTTCCTAAAACATCACTGCCATTCCCTTTCAGTCACTTCTCCCATGATCAGACCCTGGACCAGGACATCTTCAGGAATTGTTCACCTCCAACATCCTGAGTGCCCATTTTCTACTCTCCAGTCAAAAATCTTTTACATGTCAGTCTCGTATCACCTCATTCATGCCTGTTGACCTTGCTTCAGACTGAACCAACCAGAACAAAACTCAGCCTTTCAGCAGTTCTCACAGGAAATGAAATTACCTGGGAGTGCCATCATTTCTGAGGTCATTACTGAAGATTTGTAGAATCACAGAGAAAGGTCACATCAAACATGTAAGTGTTTCTGCTTTCTACAGTTGAGACCTCCCCAAAGAGGTTTTCTCTCCATAATCCTCACACATGGAGCTTCTCCCTCAGATTCCACTCTCAAAAAACCCCTGCTGTTCCCATCCCTTATGCAAACCTTCTCCCATCAAAACTGATGTTAATATCTAATATGCTGGTAGATTTCAGGGACACAAGATAAGAAAACATGTGAGTGAGAGATAAGACCAAACCGAAAAGAATATGGAACAATGGAAGATCCAAAGGAAGAGAGTTTGAGAATGAATCCACTTGAAATCCAGGTGCATAAGCACTGTGTATACCTTGACACCAAAGCTTTCTGGGGATGAATATGAAAGAGAATCATAAGCAAATCTTTCTAATAAACACAGATTAAAAAAATCCTAATCAAATACTATCCAATAGAATTCAGAGATAAATATAAAGTGTAAGATATCATAGGTAAATAAGGCCTACTGCAAGAATTTTAGGCACCACACAAGTAGCAGAAAGGCAAACAAACAAACGAAAACACTATATCTGAAGACATCTGGGGGAAAGTTTTGCTCAAATTTGACATGTTATTTAAAAACTTTCAGTAGACTGGGAATTGAAGACAATATCTCTAATTTAATAAAAAGTCTCTTTGAACATCAAAACTAACATTGAGACACCAAAAGTTCATGCTTTGAAACAAAGAACAAGAATACCACCCAGTACCACTGTGATTCAAAAATTTTACTGGAGGTTTCAGCAAGTACAGAAGTCAAAACAAGAAAAGAATTATAAATTAAGGACTCAAGGGGAAGATTAAACTACCATTATTTGAGAATAATTTGTGTAGAAATGGGTAGAATGATTGTGTGTAGAAAGCCCCAAATAATCTACAGATTATTAGAATAATAAGTAAGTTTAACATGAAAAAAGCTATGTGCAAAAATCAATTGCACTTCACAAAAGTAGAAAAAAAAATAGTCCTAAAATTTATTTGGAAGAATTAAAGACCCAGAATAACCAAAGCAATCCTGAGCAAGAAGAGCAAGGCTGGAGGCAACACAACACCTCATCTCAAACTATACTACATAGTAATCATAACAAAACAGCATGGTATTGGCATTGAAGTATTCATGAAAAAAAATGGAAAGGTGTAGAGACAAATGCACATAGATAATCCATCGGATAGCCAACAAAGATGACAAAAATATATGTTGAAGAAAAGATACCCTTTTTAACAAAAACTGGCTATTCAAATGTAGAAAAATGAAACTATCTTTTACCCTGTACAAAAGCCAACTCAAAGGGGATCAAAGATCTTGGAATTAGACCAGAAACTTTGCAATTGCTAGAAGAAAATATAGGCCCAACATTCTAACATATTGGTGCAGGCACCAAGTTCCTCAACAAGACCCCTAAAGCTCAAGAAATACAACCAAGGGTCAATAAGTAGAACAACATCAAATTAAGAAGCTACTGCACAGCAAAAATAATCAATTGAGAATGTAAAGAGAGACTACAAACTGCAAGAAAATCTTCACCAGCTACTCCTCTGACAGAGGATTAATATCCAGAATAAAGAACTCATAAAACTTAACACCATGATAATAACCCAGTCCACAAATGGGCAAAATAACTAAATAGATGTTTCTCAAAAAAAGAAATACCAATGACCAACAAATATATGAAAAAATTCATAATTTCTTGTGATCACATAAATGCAAATTAAAAAACTACATTAAGATTTCATCTCATTCCACTTAGAATAGCATTCCTCAAGAATACAAATAAAAATACCTGATGGACTGCAAAGGGGTTCTTATGGAGCTCCTGGAGAAGGTTTTGAGAAGGAATGGGCACGGGATCATAGCCTCAAAGATGAGTGTGATATAGCTGAGAAGAAAGCCAAGGTAATTGCAGTAATGAATGCTGTGGAAGAGAACCAGGGATCCAGGGAGGATGATATAAAAGAGCAAACACAGGCAGCAAAATATCATTTTGATAAAGAGCTACATAAACAAATACTGGAAGCAAAAGATTACTTAAATAAGAGATAGAGGTTCTTAAAAAAAAAACAGAAATACTTGAAATGAAGAAAACAATAAACCAAATTAAAAACTCAATAGAAAGCATCACCAATACATAAGATCACTTGGAAGACAGGACCTCAGACAATGAGGATAAAATACATAACCTTGAAAATAAAGTTGACCACACAGTGAAGATGGTAAGAAATCATGAGCAGAACATTCACGAATTATGGGATAACATAAAAAGATCAAAATTAAGAATTACTGTAATAGAGGAAAGCATAGAGTTACAAACCAAAGAAATGAACAATCTATTCAATGAAATAATATCAGAAAATTTTCCAAACATAAAGAATGAATTGAAAAATCAAATACAAGAGGCGTACAAGACACCAAATGTACAAAATCACAACAGATCCACACCAAAACACAATATAATGAAAATGCCTAGCATACAGAAAAAGGAGAGAATTTTAAAAGTCACAAGAGGAAGGAATCACATTATATACAGGGAGAGACCAATTCAGATCTCAGCAGATTTTTTCAACCGAGACCCTGAAAGCTAGAAGATTGTAGAACAACATAAACCAACCTCTGAAAGAAAATGGATGCCAACCAAGAATCTTATGCCCAGCAAAAAGCTGGGTAAAAACCTTCCATGATAAACAAAAGTTAACTGTTAATGTTCTGTAGTTCAGCTAGAAAGCCTGAACTACAGAACATTCTCAGCACAATATTCCATGAGGAGGAAATGAAAAACAATGAAAATTAGCAAAGGAAGGTATTACACTAAAGGAAAAATCAATCAAAGGAAAAGCCAAGTCATGTTAAATACAAAAAATAAACAAAAATGACCAGGAATACAAATCAAGTCTCAATGATAACCCTGAATGTTAATGGCCTAACCTCACCAATCAAAAGACATAGACTGGCAGATTGGATTTTTTAAAAAGAGCCAACAATATGTTGTCTGCAAGAGACTCGTCTCATAGAAAAAAGACATCCACAGACTCAAGGTGAAAGGTTGGGAGGAAACATACCACTCACATGGATTGTGGAAACAAGCAGGGAGGAGTTTCCATCCTCATATCAAATAAAGTAAACTTCAAGTCACAGTTAATCAAAAGGGATAAAGAAAGATATTACATACTGCTTAAGGGAACATCAACAAGACATAACAATTATATATGCCCCAAACAATGGGCATCTACATTTATCAAACAAACTCTTCTCAAGTTCAAGAGTCAAATAGATCGAAACACATAATTCTGGGTGACTTTAACACACCTCTTTCACCACTGGATAGATCTTCCAAACAAAAGCTAAACAAAGAATCTCTAGAACTCAATAATACAATCAATAACTTAGACTTAACAGACATATATAGAATATGTCATCCTTCAATAAGTGAATACACTTTCTTCTCAGGAGCACATGGATCCTTATCTAAAATAGACTATATGTTATGCCACAAAGCAACTCTTAGCAAATACCAAAAAGTAGAGATGCTACCCTGTGTTCTATCATATCATGATGGAATGAAATTAGAAATCAATGATAAAATAAAAAATAAAAGCTACTCCAACACCTGGAGACTAAATAATATGCTATTGAATAAACAATGAATTGCAGAATACATCAAAGAGGAGATTTAAAAATTCTTAGGTGTAAATGAGAACACTGATAAACATATCAAAATCTCTGGGACACTATTAAAGCAGTACTAAGAGGAAAGTTCATTCCTTAAAAGAAGAAAAAGTCAACAAATAAATGACTTGACATTACATCTCAAAGCCCTAGAAAAGAAGAACAAATCAACACCAAAAGCAGTAGAAGATAGGAATTAAAACGGAGCAGAAATCAACAAAATTGAAACAAAAGAAACAATTTTAAAAATTGAGAAAACAAAAAGTTGGTTCTTTGAAATAATAAACAAAATTGATAAATGCTTGATCATGCTAATGAAGAGAAGGAGAAAACTCAAATTACTAACATCCATGATGAAAAATGAAATATCATGATGGACACTACAGAAATACAGAAGATAATTAGAAATTATTTTAAAAATTTGTATTCTAATAAAATGGAAAATGTTGAAGGCATCAACAAATTTCTAGAGTCAAATGATTTGCCCAAACTGAATCAGGATGATATACACAAGTTAAATAGATCAATTTCAAGCAATGAAATAGAAGACACCATCAGAAACCTACCAACCAAGAAAAGACCAGGACCAGATGAATACACAGATGAGTTCTACAAGATCTTCAAAGAAGAACTAATACAACTTCAAATTGTTCCATGAAATAGAAAAAAGAGGGAACACTTCCAAACTCATTCTATGAGGCTAATATCACCCTGATTCCAAAACCAGGCAAAGACACATCAAAGAAAGAAAACTTCAGACCAATATCTCTAATGAATATGGATGCAAAACTTCTCAATAAAATTCTGGCAAATCAAAAACAAACAAACAAAAAACATTAAAAAGATAGTGCACCACGATCAAGTAGGGTTCATTCCAGAGATGCAAGTTTGGTTCAACATACGGAAATCAATAAATATAATTCATCACATCAATAGACACATGAAAAGATAAGAATCATATGATGCAGAAAAAGCATTTGACAAAATACTAGAAAAATACTAGAAAAACTAGTGATAATAGAAACATGTCTCAACATTGTAAAAGCTCTCTATGCTAAGCCAAGACCAACGTCATTCTAAATGGAGAAAAAATTGAAAGCATTCCCTCTAAAAACTGGAACAAGATAGGGATGCCCTCTTTCACCCCTTCTACTTAACATAATTCTTGAAATCTAGCCAGAGCAATTAAACAGACAAAAAAATATTAAAGGGATACGGATAGGAAAAGAAGAACTCAAACTATCACTAATTTCCGACAACATAATTCTATACCTAGAAGATTCAAAAAATTCCACAAGAAAACTTCTAGAACTAATAAATGAATTCAGCAAAGTAGCAGGATATAAAATCAACCTCCATAAATCAATGGTATTTCTGCACATCAGTGACAAACCCTCTGAAAGAGAAACTGGGAATACTACCCCGTGTGCAATAGCCTCCAAAAAAATAAATAAATAAAATACTTGGGAATCAACTTAACAAAAGAGGTGAAAGACCTCTACAATGAAAACTACAGAATGTTAAAGAAAGAAATTAAAGATGATCTTAGAAGATGGAAAGATCTCCCTTGTTCTTGGACAAGCAGAATTAATATTGTCAAAATGACCACACTACCAAAAGCACTATACAGATTTAATGCAATTCCAATCAAAATCACAATGACATTCCTCATAGATATAGAAAAAATAATCATGAAATTCATCTGGAAAAATAAGAGACCCAGAATAGCCAAAGCAATCCTTGGCAAGAAAAGTGAAGCTGGTGGCATCACCATATCAGTCCTTAAACTATATTACAGAGTAACAAAAACAGCATGGTATTGGCACCAAAATAGACTTGTAGACCAATGGTACAGAATAGAGGACACAGAGACAAACCCACATAAATACAGTTACCTCATACTAGACAAAGGCACCAAAAACATATATTGAGGAAAAGATAGTCTCTTCAACAAATGTTCTAAGAAAACTGGGAATCCATATGCAGCAAAATGAAATTAAGCCCCTATCTCTCACCATGCACAAAACTCAACTCAAAATGAATCAAGGACCTAGGAATTAGACCAGAGACCCTGTGCCTAACAGAAGAAAAAGTAGGCCCTAATCTTCATCATGTGGGATTAGGCCCCAACTTCCTTAATAAGTCTCCTATAGCACAAGAAATAAAATCAAGAATCAATAAATGGGATGGATTCAAGCTGATAAGTTTCTTCTCAGCAAAAGAAGGTGAGGTGAAGAGAGAGCCTACAGAATGGGAGCAAATTTTTACCACACGCACATCAGATAGAGCACTAATCTCCAGGATACATAAAGAACTCAAAAAATTAACACCAAAAAAAAAAATATCCCAATCAATAAATGGGCCGAACTGAACAGATACTTCTCAGAAGATAATATACAATCAATCAACAAAATAGACCCAGCTATCCCACTCCTTGGTTTATATCCAAAGGACTTAAAAATAGCATAATACAGGGACACAGCCACATCAGGTGACCATCAACAGATGGATGAATAAAGAAAACATGATATATCCACACAATTGAGTTTTTTTCCAACAATTGAATTTTATTCAGACATAAAGAGGGATGAAATTATGGTATTTTCTGGTAAATGGATGGAACTGGAGAATATCATAAGTTTAATAAGCCAAACTCAGAAAGCCAAGGGTCAAATGTTTTCTCTTGTGTCCAGAAGAGCAAAATAAGGAGGGAAGCAGGATGGGGTGGGGGGTGTCTCATGATAATAGAAGATCAGTGGAGGAGAGGAAGGGGATCGAGGGGGAGGGAGGGGGGATGGAAAAAGGGAGGAACTAGAGAATGAAATTGATCGGATTGTGCTATGGACATATATGAATATACTACACACCTTTATGTATATCTATAAATCACCAATTTAAACAATAAATAAATAGAAGGAAGACCGGTAGAGTATAGGAAAGGGAAAGCAGGAGGCAGGAAAGGAAGGAAAGAGGAAGTACTAGGAACTGAAATGGAGCAAATAAATATTCCAAGCATATAAGATTATGTCAAAAGAACCCCACTGTTGTATACAACTATAATGTACTAATAAAAACCTTCTAAAAAAATCAGTGGCATTTGATCATCTTGCTGTGTCAAAAAAACAAAGAAGCACTTAGAGACCAGTGGGGTAAATCAGAGGGACACAAGGGGCAGGTGACCAAAATTTAAGACAACACGAACCTTGATAAAAATAATAACAATAATTAAATGAAAAGTATTTAGTAAAAGTCTGTGAGTACAATGTGTGTGCGAAGGAAAGACAGACACACGTATGCACACGCACATGTACACACACAGAAAGAGAGGAGAGATTTAATAATAAAACCGCCTGCAAGGCTCACCCAGAAGCTGGCAGGGGACAGGGTGAACCGGGGAACTTGCTGGGAAACCCCTCTGCAGATGCTGCTAAGCTCATTGAGAAACTGCCCTCAAGGCTGCTACTGCAACTGCCTGGGTAGAAAACCACTGCACACCATTGGGGCGGGATGAGAAGAAAACACTGGAAGTCCTGCTTGCACTCGACAGCAATGAAGGTTTAGAGTGCAACCTCCCAGGGGCAATGAGAGTAAATGGGCCAATCCAAGAGGATAATACAAATGACTGCAATGGTAGAAGCCAACCAGTATGTTGATCATGATTTATTAGGAAACTACTTTCCAACACAGAGGACTAACTTGTGAATCCCTCTATGCACTTATTTACTTAAAATGGATGTAATTGATCATGTTGCCTTCTGAACGTACCTGAAGCTATTAATTAAAACCCTGGTAAAATGTCCTCATTAAAAATAACCAGGGAAGGGCGCCCCAGTGAAGCCATTAATTGGCAAGCAGGGAGGTTAGGGAAGGCCATTAGGTGGAATCCCACCAGCCAAGCCCACACGGACCCTTGGGCCGAGCACGGGTTCTCAGAAGGGGAAGGAAGCGGTACAGTCCCATCCCCCACAGCGGACACTCCGCCGAGCCAGTCAGCGGCCACCATCCGGGAAAGCTGAAGGATACACCGCCACTCTCCTTCAGAGTGCGACATCAAAACAGGTCGGTGTCATTCAGCTCACCCCCCAGACAGCGGGAATTCGCATAAAATCTCTCCTAGGCTTGCCGGGAGAGGGAGTATCAAGCTGAGCCTCCATACAGGCTAGGGGGAAACCAGAGACACCTGACCTCCAACCCCTCCTCCCAGTAGCAGCCAAAAGGAAACCTGGCTAGCCAGCGCTGGGGGAGGGGCAAGCAGAAAAAATCAAAGTGATAGAGTGCCAGGGATCCCAGCAGCCTGCAGCAGGGCCCGGAGAGCCAGGCCAACTGATTCGCGTGGCCTGCCCTGCGGCTACAGAAGGCGTGGCGCCTCAGTGAAGCCATTAATTGGCAAGCAGGGAGGTTAGGGAAGGCCATTAGGTGGAATCCCACCAGCCAAGCCCACACGGACCCTTGGGCTGAGCACGGGTTCTCAGAAGGGGAAGGAAGCGGTACAGTCCCATCCCCCACAGCGGACACTCCGCCGAGCCAGTCAGCGGCCACCATCCGGGAAAGCTGAAGGATACACCGCCACTCTCCTTCAGAGTGCGACATCAAAACAGGTCGGTGTCATTCAGCTCACCCCCCAGACAGCGGGAATTCGCATAAAATCTCTCCTAGGCTTGCTGGGAGAGGGAGTATCAAGCTGAGCCTCCATACAGGCTAGGGGGAAACCAGAGACACCTGACCTCCAACCCCTCCTCCCAGTAGCAGCCAAAAGGAAACCTGGCTAGCCAGCGCTGGGGGAGGGGCAAGCAGAAAAAATCAAAGTGATAGAGTGCCAGGGATCCCAGCAGCCTGCAGCAGGGCCCGGAGAGCCAGGCCAACTGATTCGCGTGGCCTGCCCTGCGGCTACAGAAGGCGTGGCGCCTCAGTGAAGCCATTAATTGGCAAGCAGGGAGGTTAGGGAAGGCCATTAGGTGGAATCCCACCAGCCAAGCCCACACGGACCCTTGGGCTGAGCACGGGTTCTCAGAAGGGGAAGGAAGCGGTACAGTCCCATCCCCCACAGCGGACACTCCGCCGAGCCAGTCAGCGGCCACCATCCGGGAAAGCTGAAGGATACACCGCCACTCTCCTTCAGAGTGCGACATCAAAACAGGTCGGTGTCATTCAGCTCACCCCCCAGACAGCGGGAATTCGCATAAAATCTCTCCTAGGCTTGCCGGGAGAGGGAGTATCAAGCTGAGCCTCCATACAGGCTAGGGGGAAACCAGAGACACCTGACCTCCAACCCCTCCTCCCAGTAGCAGCCAAAAGGAAACCTGGCTAGCCAGCGCTGGGGGAGGGGCAAGCAGAAAAAATCAAAGTGATAGAGTGCCAGGGATCCCAGCAGCCTGCAGCAGGGCCCGGAGAGCCAGGCCAACTGATTCGCGTGGCCTGCCCTGCGGCTACAGAAGGCGTGGCGCCCCAGTGAAGCCATTAATTGGCAAGCAGGGAGGTTAGGGAAGGCCATTAGGTGGAATCCCACCAGCCAAGCCCACACGGACCCTTGGGCCGAGCACGGGTTCTCAGAAGGGGAAGGAAGCGGTACAGTCCCATCCCCCACAGCGGACACTCCGCCGAGCCAGTCAGCGGCCACCATCCGGGAAAGCTGAAGGATACACCGCCACTCTCCTTCAGAGTGCAACATCAAAACAGCGGACACTCCATCCAGGCAGTCAGTGGCCACCATCCGGGAAAGCTGAAGAATACACCACCACTCTCCAACAGCTTGCAACATCAAAACAGCCAGCAGCAGGACCCCGGAGATCCAGGCCAACTGATTCGCGCGGCCTGCCCCGCAGCTACAGAAGGCGTGGCGCCTCAGAGAAGCCATTAATTAGCAAGCAGGGAGGTTAGGGACTGCCATTAGGTGGAATCCCACCAGCCAAGCCCACCGCCCACGCCCGGAAGAGGCCCAGCGATCTGCCAGCATTGTAGTCAGGACACCCCAATTGGAATAGGGACAGAGCAGAGCCGCCTTCCACTCCCGGAAAAGGCCCAGAGAGCCGCCAGCGTGATAGACACGTCACCCCAATTGGAGTAGGGGCACAGCCGCCGCCCGCACCTGCAAGGGAGACTTTTCAAGTATACAAGAGCAACATAAATAAATAGGGGGTAAATTTCAAAACACAACAGTTGCACCAAGCAGAAAGAAACGCGGGCAGTATGAAAAGACAAGGAAAGAAAGGACCACAAGCAATGCAGGTCAACTCAACTTTAGAAGAGGTAATAGCTGCAACAGATGGAATATCAGATAAAGAGTTCAGGATATATATGCTTCAGATGATCTGGAGTCTCAAGGAAGACATGAGACAGCAAAATCAGACAATGAAAGATCACATTGACAAACAAATCCAGGAAGTCAAAGATCAATTTCACAGGGAGATAGAGGTAATAAAAAACAAACAAATTGAAATTCTAGAAATGCAGGAAACAATAAACCAACTTAAAAACTCAATTGAGAATACTACCAGCAGAGTAGATCACTTAGAAGAGAGAACATCAGACAATGAAGACAAAGTATTTCAACTGGAAAAGAACATAGACAGCTCAGCAAGTCTGCTAAGAAACCATGAGCAGAACATCCAAGAATTATGGGACAATATCAAAAGACCAAATTTAAGAGTCATTGGGATACAGGAAGGCACAGAGCTCCATTCCAAAGGAATAAACAGTCTATTCAGTGAAATAATACGAGAAAACTTCCCAGAATTGAAGATTGAGACAGAATCCCAAATCCTAGAAGCCTACAGGACGCCGAATGTGCAAAATCATAAGAGATCCACACCTAGACACATTATAATGAAGATGTCCAACATACAGAATAAGGAGAGAATTTTAAAAGCTGCAAGAGAAAGAAAGCAGATTACATTTAGGGGTAAACCAATCAGGATAACAGCTGATCTCTCAACACAGACTCTGAAAGCTAGAAGATCCTGGAATAACATATTTCAAACACTGAAAGACAATGGGCTCCAACCAAGAATCGTGTATCCGGCGAAATTAAGCTTCAGGTTAGAAGATGAAATTAAAACCTTCCACAATAAACAAAAGTTAAAAGAATTCGCAGCTAGAAAACCATCTCTTCAAAAAATCCTTGGCAAAACATTACAGGAAGAGGAAATGGAAAACAACATTGAAAACCAACAATGGGAGGTAGGACAGTAAAGGGGGGAAAGTAGTCATAGAGGATAACAAATCAGGTTTAGTAACATCAATAAACAAATATGGATAGAAGAACAAACCATATCTCAATAATAACCCTAAATGTTAATGGCTTAAACTCACCAATTAAGAGACACAGGCTAGTAGAATGGATCAAAAAACAAGACCCAACAATATGCTGTCTACAGGAGACGCATTTGATAGGAAAAGATATACATAGACTGAAGGTGAAAGGTTGGGAAAAATCATATCACTCATATGGACCGCGGAAACAAGCAGGAGTGTCCATACTCATATCTAATAAAATAGATTTCAAGCCAAAGCTAATCAAAAGGGATATAGAAGGACACTTCATACTGCTCAAGGGAACCATACACCAACAAGACATAACAATCATAAATATATATGCCCCAAATAATGGTGCAGCTGTATTCATCAAGCAAACTCTTCTCAAGTTCAAGAGTCTAATAGACCAACATACAATAATCATGGGAGACTTCAACACACCTCTCTCACCACTGGACAGATCTTCCAAACAAAAGTTAAATAAGGAAACTATAGAACTCAATAACACAATTAACAACCTAGACTTAATTGACATATATAGACTATACCACCCAACATCAAGTAGCTACACTTTTTTCTCAGCAGCACATGGAACCTTCTCAAAAATAGACCATATATTATGTCACAGGGCAACTCTTAGACAATACAAAGGGGTAGAGATAATACCATGCATCTTATCTGATCATAATGGAATGAAACTGAAAATCAATGATAAAAGAAGAAAGGAAAAAGCAAGCATCACCTGGAGAATGAACAATAGGTTGCTGAGTGATCAATGGGTTTTAGAAGACATCAAGGAGGAAATTAAAAAATTCCTAGAGTTAAATGAAAACACAGACACAACATATCGGAATCTATGGGACACATTGAAAGCAGTTCTAAGAGGAAAATTCATTGCTTGGAGTTCATTCCTCAAAAAAAGAAAAAGCCAACAAATAAATGATCTCATACTTCATCTCAAAATCCTAGAAAAAGAAGAGCAAAACAACAGCAAAAGAAGTAGAAGGCAAGAAATAATTAAAATCAGAGCTGAAATTAATGAAATTGAAACAAAAGAAACAATTGAAAAAATTGACAAAACTAAAAGCTGGTTCTTTGAAAAAATAAATAAAATTGACAGACCCTTAGCCATGCTAACGAAGAGAAGAAGAGAGAGAACCCAAATTACTAGCATACGGGATGAAAAAGGCAAGATCACAACAGACACTTCAGAAATACAGAAGATAATCAGAAATTACTTTGAATCCTTATACTCCAATAAAATAGAAGATAGTGAAGGCATAGATAAATTCCTTGAGTCCTATGATCTGCCCAGATTGAGCCAGGAGGATATAGACAACCTAAACAGACCAATAACAATAGAGGAAATAGAAGAAACCATCAAAAGACTACCAACTAAGAAAAGCCCAGGACCGGATGGGTATACAGCAGAGTTTTACAAAACCTTTAAAGAGGAACTAACACCAATACTTTTCAAGCTATTTCAGGAAATAGAAAAAGAGGGAGAACTTCCAAATTCATTCTACGAGGCCAACATCACCCTGATTCCGAAACCAGACAAAGACACATCAAAGAAGGAAAACTACAGACCAATATCTCTAATGAACCTTGACGCAAAAATCCTCAATAAAATTCTGGCGAATCGGATTCAAATACATATCAAAAAAATTATACATCATGATCAAGTAGGATTCATCCCTGGGATGCAAGGCTGGTTTAATATACGGAAATCAATAAATGTTATTCACCACATCAATAGACTTAAAAATAAGAACCATATGATCATCTCAATAGATGCAGAAAAAGCATTCGACAAAGTACAGCATCCCTTTATGTTCAAAACGCTAGAAAAATTAGGGATAACAGGATCATACCTCAACATTGTAAAAGCAATCTATGATAAGCCACAGGCCAGCATCATTCTGAATGGAGAAAAATTGAAGGCATTCCCTCTAAGATCTGGTACAAGACAGGGATGCCCTCTCTCACCACTTCTGTTCAACATAGTCCTCGAAACACTGGCCAGAGCAATTAGACAGTCAAAAGAAATTAAAGGCATAAAAATAGGAAAAGAAGAACTTAAATTATCATTATTTGCAGATGATATGATTCTATACCTAGCAGACCCAAAAGGGTCTACAAAGAAGCTATTAGAGCTAATAAATGAATTCAGCAAAGTGGCAGGATATAAGATCAACACGCATAAATCAAAGGCGTTCCTGTATATGAGCGACAAATCCTCTGAAACGGAAATGAGGACAACTACTCCATTCACAATATCCCCCCAAAAAATAAAATACTTGGGAATCAACCTAACAAAAGAGGTGAAAGATTTATACAATGAAAATTACAGAACCCTAAAGAAAGACATAGAAGAAGACCTTAGAAGATGGAAAAACATACCCTGCTCATGGATAGGCAGAACTAACATCATCAAAATGGCGATATTACCAAAAGTTCTCTATAAGTTCAATGCAATGCCAATCAAAATCCCAACAGCATATCTTGTAGAAATAGATAAAAGAATCATGAAATTCATATGGAATAATAAAAGACCCAGAATAGCAAAAACAATACTAAGCAGGAAGTGTGAATCAGGCGGTATAGCGATACCAGACTTCAAGCTATACTACAGAGCAATAGTAACAAAAACAGCATGGTACTGGTACCAAAACAGGCGGGTGGACCAATGGTACAGAATAGAGGACACAGTAACTAATCCACAAAACTACAACTATCTTATTTTTGATAAAGGGGCTAAAAGCATGCAATGGAGGAAGGATAGCATCTTCAACAAATGGTGCTGGGAAAACTGGAAATCCATTTGCACCAAAATGAATCTGAATCCCTATCTTTCGCCGTGCACAAAAGTTAACTCAAAATGGATCAAGGAGCTTGATATTAAATCAGAGACACGGCATCTGATAGAAGAAAAAGTTGGTTATGATCTACACGCTGTGGGATCGGGCTCCAAATTCCTCAATAGGACACCCATAGCGCTAGAGTTAACAAATAGAATCAACAAATGGGACTTACTCAAACTAAAAAGTTTTTTCTCAGCAAAAGAAACAATAAGAGAGATAAATAGGGAGCCTACATCCTGGGAACAAATCTTTACTCCACACACTTCAGATAGAGCCCTAATAACCAGAATATACAAAGAACTCAAAAAATTAGACAATAAGATAACAAATAACCCAATCAATAAATGGGCCAAGGACCTGAACAGACACTTCTCAGAGGAGGACATACAATCAATCAACAAGTACATGAAAAAATGCTCACCATCGCTAGCAGTCAGAGAAATGCAAATCAAAACTACCCTAAGATACCATCTCACTCCAGTAAGACTGGCAGCCATTAGGAAGTCAAACAACAATAAGTGCTGGAGAGGATGCGGGGAAAAGGGCACTCTTGTTCATTGCTGGTGGGACTGCAAATTGGTGCAGCCAATTTGGAAAGCAGTATGGAGATTTCTTGGAAAGCTGGGAATGGAACCACCATTTGACCCAGCTATTCCCCTTCTCGGTCTATTCCCTAAAGCCCTAACAAGAGCATGCTACAGGGACACTGCTACATCGATGTTCATAGCAGCTCAATTCACGATAGCAAGACTGTGGAACCAGCCTAGATGCCCTTCAATAGATGAATGGATAAAAAAAATGTGGCATTTATACACTATGGAGTATTACTCTGCATTAAAAAATGACAAAATTATAGAATTTGGAGGGAAATGGATGGCATTAGAGCAGATTATGCTAAGTGAAGCTAGTCAATCTTTAAAAAACAAATACCAAATGACTCCTTTGATATAAGGGGTGTAAACAAGGACAGGGTAGGGACGAACAGCTTGAGAAGAATATTTACAGTAAACAGGGATGAGAGGTGGGAGGGAAAGGGAGTGAGAAGGGAAATTGCATGGAAATGGAAGGCGATCCTCAGGGTTATACAAAATGTCATATAAGAGGTAAGGAGGGGTAAGTCAAGAGAATACAAATGGAAGACATGATTTACAGTAGAAGGGGTAGAGAGAGAAAAGGGGAGGGGAGGGGAGGGGAGGGGAGGGGGGATAGTAGACAATAGGACAGACATCAGAATACATCAGACACTAGAAAGGCAATATGTCAATCAATGGAAGGGTAACTGATGTGATACAGCAATTTGTATACGGGGTAAAAGCGGGAGTTCATAATCCACTTGAATCAAACCGTGTAATATGATGTATTAAGAACTATGTAATGTTATGAACGACCAATAAAAAAAAAAAAATTAGAAAAAAAAAAAAAAAAAAAAAATAACCAGGGAAGCTGGGCACGGTGGTGCATGCCTATTTTCCCAGCAGCTCTGGAGGCTGAGGCAGGAGGACTGCAAGTTCAAAGCTAGCCTCAGAAACTTAGCAAGGCCCTCAGCAACTCAGTGAGACCCTGTCTCTAAATAAAATGCAAAAAAAAAAAAAAAAAAAAGTGGGGAGGCAGGGCGGATGGCTGGGGATGTGGCTCAGTGGTAAAGTACTCCTGAGTTCAATCCTTGGTACCAAAAAAAGTGTGGGGGGGAATATTTTTAAGAGAGAAGGGTAGACGTTATCAGAATGTCTTATGTGGTGAAAAGCGCGTGTCCCATGCTTCTCCAAAGGACAGTGACCAGAGGACAGGGCAGGCAGAGGGGGCTTGCTGCTGAGGCTCCCAGGCAGATGCAGCTTCTTTCACATCCCTGGGCCTCCCTTTTCCTCCATAAGGTGGTAGGAATCACCAGATTGCATTAAAGTCATTTTTATTCTACATTATTGCAATTCATCCTTGATTGTGATCTATATTTTTAAATGTTCCAGCTCCCTGGGAGAAGCGATTTGGTTTTTCCTAGAATTGGTTCCTAGGGGGAATTTGCCATCGTTTTCTTTCTTTCTTTCTTTCTTTCTTTCTTTCTTTCTTTCTTTCTTTCTTTTTAATATTTTTTATTTGTAGATGGACACAATACCTTTTATTTTATTTATTTATTTTTATGTGTTGCTGAGGATGGCAAGTGCTCTACCACTGAGCTATGGCCCCAGCCTAATTTATAGGAAGAACATCAAGAAACTCAACTGACAATGCACTTCCTGCAGTTTTGCAAAGAAAACAGAAATGTGCATTACTGAGCTTTCTTTGTATTTTTCCTCGGTAAAACTTGAGGACAAAAAACTAAGATAAGCTCAGTACTTCCTCAAAGTTTGTGACAGTAGTATTAAAAGATGCAACTTGAAAAATTTTTGTACTTTGTGATCTAAGCACAAAGTACAAAACAATTGAGAAAATAGTGAACAGAGTTCTAGAAGCTTCTCTGAAGGATGAAATCCTCAAGGGAGGTTTGGGGAAGAACTATCCTCCTGCTCCAAAGGGACTTTTGGTTTCTCCACTCTAGAGGGGTAGGGCAGGGAGGGGCAAGCATCCTGGCATCAAAAATGGAGGAAAATTTGCAATGCTTATTAAGACATAATAAATATAGGTGCTAAAAGCTTTTTGTTTGGTTGGTTTTGGTACCAGGGATTGAACTTGGGGGCAGTAGAGCCACGTCCCCAGCCTATTTTATATTTTATTTAGAGACAGGGTCTCACTGAGTTGCTTAGTGCCTCGCCATTGCTGAGGTTGGTTTTGAACTGATGATCCTCCTGCCTCAGCCTCCTGAACTGCTGGGATTACAAGTGTGTGCCACTATGCCCAGCTGAGACTTTCTTAAACCCAGGTTTTCTCAAAATTTTTTGTTTGCATCAAACCAATCCATACCTAATATAATTAGTGTTCTGAAGAACTCACTTTACAAAATGCTAATGCTCCATTTCTCTTTGGAGCGTTCTGTTCAAGAGTTTTGACTGTAAATGTTGCCTCTACCTCCTTATCCTCTTGCTCCAATGGGACTTTTGGTTTCTCCACTCTAGTGAAACAATGCTTATCAGCATCTCCCTTCATGGTCTCCACCAGGTGGACTCGTGTCTGGGCCCATCCTCCCCTGCCAATGAGCTGAATCCAGCCAGGGCTGCACCTACATTCTGAAAGCAAGTGCTTCTCAGAGCATTCATGTCACTGTTCTAGATTCTGTCTTCTACCACTCTCTTCCTTTGCATTCTTTTCTCCTTTTGCCTCCCTTAGACTTCTAAACAGAATTCTTCCTCTGTGTTTTCATCTCCTCCTCCACTTTTTTCCTTTCACACAGTGTCAAAGGACGTCTTTGTACGATGGCTGCACAATTTTATCTCCAGCCCTGCCCTCTGTATCATATCTTGCTCCTCTTCTCTCTTTCCCTGGAATACACATCATGCTTTCCCACTTGCTTTAGACTTGCTGCCTCGTGCTCCTAGGACAATCCTCCCACTTTCTTATTATTGCTTTATTTGACATCTTAAATGTCACTTCTTCAGAAAGGCCGTCCCTGATCCTCCCATCTAACACATGCATCCTGCCAATCATTCTCAATCATATACAGTATTGATTTCCTATAAGCACCTGTTACAAGCTGTCAGTATTTTGTTTATTTATTTGCTACTTTGTTGGTTAGTTGTCTTGCAAGCACCAAGCATGCAGAACCACTTCTGTCTGCTCTCCAATCCCCTGCACAGTGCCAGGTTCACAGCAGGTGCCTGATAAACTTGTTGAATGAGTGAATGGATGTTGTTGTTCTTTATTTCTTAAGCTAATAGAGTTCTCTTGCACTGTTTTGATGTGGTTGTCTTTGTGATCTAAGCACAAAGTACAAAACAATTGAGAAAATAGTAAACAGAGCTCTAGAAGCTTCTCTGAAGGATGAAATCATCAAGGGAGGTTTGGGGAAGAACTAGATGGAAGTCAATTCCCAGCATACTTTGAAAGAGTTCCCTACATATCAACTCTGGCATCATTCCAAAGATGATCACAAAAAAATATTTTCCATTCTACATAACTCTTTTTACAACATCCTTCTTGATTCTGGGCAAGCTTATAACTCTAGCAGAAGTGATACTGTGTCTTACAAATTGTCTTGAGCAAAAAATCAAACAAAGAAACAAGGTTGCATCATAAAAGGAAACACCACTTCCCTTCCACTTGATGCTCTGGGGCCGCCTATTTCTGCAGAGCAGCTACTGCAGAGGTCATGTTTAGATGTTCTCACCAAAAGCCTCAGTTGTGTTCCAGACAAGGCCAGTACCAACACCAGGTATAGGCATGAGGAAGTTTCTAGATGAATACAGTCCTTCTGTTGTCAAGTGGACTCCAGCCTCTGAGTGTCCTAAATGTCTCAGAGATAAGCTATCCACAGATCTCTTCTGTCATAAATTTTTAACCCAGAAAATCTGTAAACACAAAAAAAAAAAAAACTTATTTTTTGAGGTCAATGTTTGGGGTTTTATTGGAAGTAAGTAAAACACCACTACTCTTTATTGCTATTTATAAAAGATTTCTAAGCTCTCAGTAGCAACTAGACAAGGGGCAATATTGACACAATTAAAAATTTCCAGCAAGAGCCATGTTTGGAGATGTGCCACAGTACCCTTGTGCCAGCCCACACAGGCTGGCGAGTCTCACTTGTGGGCATCTTTTCCCATCTGACCACAGTGGGAACATTTACACGATGGAAATTGGCAAATACAACAAACCATGGTCTTCCTGACCTGCTCTCCAGAGACTGGCTTACCAGCATGCCACTCGACACGTGTGGCTTCCACACTTGATAATATTTTTGCCTTATTACAAAAAAGGTAGGGATTCAGAGCTTGGCCTTATCAGCAGCTGCTCCACCCAGATGGCTTTAACTCTAGCAGAAGTGATACTGTGTCTTACAAATTGTCTTGAGCAAATAACAAACAAATAAACAAGAAACAAGGTTGCATCATATAAGGTTCTGCCCTATTTGAAATGTTAGTTGTTCTAAGAGCTACTAACAAGCCTGAGACTTTTTATTTGATTCCTCTACTCTTTGTATTCTCGGCAGGGACTTGCGCATGACTGTCCCAACCCTGCAGTGTCCCTGACACAAGGTTATAGGCAGAAGTGGAGCAAGCCCAGATGTTCTACAGGAAGGCCAAATGTCCCCATAATTCCTCAGGAAAGAGGGATTTTTTTTTCCTTTCTTCACTTAATGTGTGTCCATAAAAAGCTCCCGTGCTGGCTACAGCTGGGCCACCAAAAGTGTGGCCAGCAGGCTGAGTCCTGCTGTGGTTTTAGATGGTGAGGCACAGCAGGTGCCCCCTACTCCTCTCTGCAGTGGCTGAGGGCCACAAGTGAGACAGAGACATGCACAAAAGGAAGAATCAGGCCTGTGAATTGAGCCTTTCATAAAGCCTTGTGGAATCGAATCATTAAGTCAATCTCCTAGCGCGTAAGTGGCACTTTCTGCTGCCACTTTAATAAATGACATCTCCAGTGTATTATTTGCATAGCTATTAAATATCTTTGTTATTAGGACAGGAAATTGGGCAGCAAGGGAAGAAGAATCAAGCTCTGTGTTCGTCTAACACAGAGGGAATGGGTTTTTATTCATTTAAACTAGAGTTTGGGGAAGAAACATTTTAAACTCATTAGCAAAGCTGCTTCCAACAATTTATCATACAAATGAACAAATTAGCATAGACTTATCATCGTAAGGATGTTCATCAAAGTACTGATTGAGTACATCAACAGGTTACTGGTTTAAAATGTGGCAATCAATGGAATGAAATGTTCAAAAGAAAGATTTTTTTGAAAAGAGGCAGAAAACATTTTAAATGTTCTCACCACACACGCACAAAAAAATGTATTTGAGGTGAGAGAGATGTCAATTAGCTTGATTTAATCATACCACATTGTATGTATGTGTGTATGTGTGTGTATAGTAATGTTACTTTGCATTCCATGAATACAGTTATAATTTGTCAATATATAATAAAATTTGAAAGCAAAGCAGATCATATGTATTCATATAGGAACAACTCTAAAAATATATTAAGTGAAAAGATCAAGGCAAAGCCCAGATACATTGTAAATAAGTGAACATAATATACTTATATATATGAATATATGTAAGAAAAATATCTAGAAGAATGCAGAAAAAACTTCTGGAGGGAGTAAGGCAAGTGGAACAAGAAGTTCAGAGTGGAAAAGAGCCCTACTTTGTGTTATATAAGGTTTTGCACTATTTGAAATGCTCTTTCATATGCATGCATTTTAAGCTGAACAAATCACATTACTAACTCATAATGACATAGTGTAATAAAAAAGACTTAATTTGTGTTAAAAGGTTGAAATGCTTTTAGACAATTGGGTCCTCTTCACTTCTATTGTCCTTGAGAAGTCCTGGTTATCCCATCTTGCTACCTGATTCACCCCTACCCTAAGTAGCTCACAGAGACATTTTTCCAAATAAAGATTAAGTCTATTTTGTTTGTCTCTGTGCCTCTAGCAAAAAGGAAGAGATGGTTCAAAAGTTTGTACCCCCCCACCCTGGAGCAAAATAGGGGCAAATGAACAAAACTGTGTCTAGCCACCTCTAGTTCTATGGCAAAAATAAATAAATAAATAAAGTGGGGAGGGAGGGCAACGTGTAAGCTTTAAAAAGCAGTAAGGGAAAGTTTTTTTGATACGCTGATATTTGAGGAAAGAGCTTATAGCAAAGCAAGGCCTGAAGCTACCAGGTGGAGGAGATTTCCAGGCAGATGAGTATAGAGTACAAAGGCCCTGCAGAAAAGGGTGTTTGATACAACAATACACTGGATTATTATTCAGATCATTCCTGAACTTGACACAAGGCTTCAATACAATAGATTTTATCTACTTCATCATTTCACTCACTGATAAGGTTAAAGACACTAACCAAAATAAAAATAAAAATAATCTTAATATCTCAAACAAATGGGGATTACCATTCTAAGGGAACTGGATTAGGTTCCATTGAGTAGCCCAAAAGAATTGGGGTGACTGGCCCATGAAAGGGTGATTCCTCTGAGAATGGGAGTTGCCTCTTAATCAGAGGCAGATTTTGCTGATGACCCCAGGCAAAAAAAAAAAGTCTTAATTGAGATGCCCACTCTACTCCTGCCTAATGGAGTCAGCTCTCAGGTTATACCCCATTCGCAGGTTCACATTGTTTAATTCTCAAGTCTGATTTGAGTCTGCAGCCCCCTAGATGGAAATCAAGAAGGCTCTCTACCACCTGATTCTCTGCATCTCTGACCATGGGACAGGTTCTGCAGTCATTGGGACACCACCTGTCCCACTTTCACAGCGAGGCTACTTTGTAGGTCTCATCCTACTTGACCTCTCTGCATAACATCTGAGCAACCCCTTTCTCCCAGCTCTTGCCTGTTTGAGCTGTCTTGACATGGTTCCACTACTCTTGAGAGTTCTTCTCTGGTACCCTTTTTCCTGTACTCCTCCCTTAAATGGTCATGTTCCCGGGGCATGTTTTTACTCTCCTCTCTCCTCCTGGCACTGCCTCTCACTTAGATGCTTCTAACATTCTCCCAGTGTTAACTCATAGGAAGCAAGGCTATTTCCATCCCTACCCCAGGGCCACTGCCATTGTAACTTATAAATAATGTCACGTGCTGAGTGTTAAGCAGAAAACCAATAACACAGTAGATAATGTTAGCCATATATAGAAGGAAATGAAGAGATTGTGTATGAAAAACAAAATTGACACAATTTGTATTTGCTCAAACTAGACTGACCAGATCTCACAGAGCAACAATTGGAGTGGAATCTTTAACTAAGAAAACTGGAATCTGAGCATATTTTCCTCCTTCTGGAGAAAGACTTCAGTGGAAGATGTGGTCAGTAGGTAGCCTAGAGAAAGAGCCATGTGAAACCTTGTCCACATGTCCAAAGCACAGGCCAGAAGAGAGGGAAGCCCATGTAGACTAATCCAAGAGCTCACATCTGTCTCTAGGTTGCCTGAAGTAAGTAGCCTAAAATCATGGTACTTAAAACAAGAGTCTCACTTTTGATATGTGGGTAAGAAAGAAAAAAATTTAAAAATACCAACCTCCCAGTCCCCACCCAGATCCTGGGGTAAGACCCCTCCCTAGGTGCATGCATCTCTGTCCTCAAGCAGATGTGGTTTACTGCAGGCATGTGCTATTGGCTTCTCCTGGACCCAAGGATCATGAACTCAGGAAGAGAAAAAAAAAAAAAGTGATCAGCCCTGGAGACCACGAACTAAGGGATCGGATCGCCTAAATTCAAATCCAGCTCAGCCACTTTCGTGCCTATGTGCTTTTGCAAGTTACCTGCCTTGCTATTTGTCAATTTCTGATCAGAGAATTGTGGGTAAAGCACCTAACTCAAAGGGTTTGAGGAGTCAAGGAGTTAATATAGTTAAAGGATGCAAAACAGCTTCTGAATCATTGTTAAATTCTCAAAATCATATTGGGAGAAGTTGGGGACAGGAGAAATAGCACAAATCTTAACAGTTCTCAGCTTCAAAATTTCACTGTGTTCCTTCCAATTTCTGCTCATCAGAGCAGAGCTGACTTCTCACTGAGTTTCCCCCACCCCCGCAGGAGTTGCAACAGGTGCCTGGAGTTTATTGCTCTTCGTTTTTATTTTTTTCTAATACCTAAGCAGAAGAGAGAAATCAGATGACTCTTTGCTAAAACTGTTCTATCTTCCTCAAGGCAAAACATTTAATAAACTAGCACATTCTTCCAGCTGGTTCCTGTTTAGAGTACAAAGTTACCATTTGAATTATGATATATAGTTTGAGCTAACTATTTCCGTCTAAGTGTTAAACATTTCCAAAGCCTTGTGTTTTCCTTTTGCTATGTATTTGCTGTTTTGTTATCTTTTATAAAAGACAAAAATCATTTGTAGAAAAAAAAAATCCTCATAAAGTAGTCAAAACTGCTTCACTGTTTTTATACTAACTTCAAGATCAGATAAGTGCACAGAATTCCAAACCACAGTCACAACAAGATCTGGAACCATGTGCTGGAATGTTCCAGAACAAGGATTCAATAAAAATGATTCACTTTGTTTCCTTAGCTTGGACTCTATGCTCACCAAGAAGCCTTCTGGTTATAATTTGTCTTTAGGCAGAGAACATCTTAAGTGGTAAACTTAAGTCTTTGGGAAAATTCTATAGCTGCATTTCTTACTATAAACTAATGATTTAGGACGTTGATTGTATATCAATCTTTTGTGGCTTGCAAGTATACAAATTAGCCCTTAAAAGACTAGTTACTTCTAGGAATTTTTGCATGTTAGAATTTCCAGTTCTCTACAACCTCTTAAATTCTATGGCCCCACCCAGCTGTGCTAATGGGAGACTTTTACTTCAGAACCCTCTATGTAGCATCTTCTTTATGGTTCCTAATTACTATAGCAATTACCATATTTATATCTCTGTTACAGATTGTGTGCCTTCAAAATTCATGCTGAAATCTGAGTTGGTGATAGTATTAGTCCTCGTGAATAGGATTAGTGCCTTTATAAGGAGAGATCAGAGAACTATATTGTTTTTTTTCTGCCTTGTGGAGATACAGCAGAAAGTTGGCTGACTGCAATCTAGAAAGGGGTCCTCACCAGAACCCAACCATGCTGCCACCTTGATCTACAAGTTTCAGCCTCCAAAACTGAAAGAGACAGTTTTGTTTTTTGTTTCTAAGTCATTTCATCGATGGTGTTTTATTATAGCAGCCCTAACGAAGACAATCTGCTGCTGTGAATTCTATCTGCAACTGCCAAGAAAGTGCTACTTGAATAATCTACATGTATTTCAAGTTCAGCATTTCTAAGACATAATTCATTGTCTTGCATGTGCATTCTTCCTGCTGTCCCTGTTTGCTCAAACTAGACCATAGAAAGACTAAGTAGAGCAGCAGCAAGATCTGATTGGCATTTCTCCACCTTTCATGGAATAGGTTATTTGAGGGCAAGAGTGGATGTGAGGGTGCCATTTAGGAGGTTCCTGCAAGTCATCCAGGTCAGCAATGACACTGGCCTGGACTGAACGGATGGCAGTGGAGATGGAGAGAAGGGGAAACCAAGTCATATTTATGAGGTACAATAGCTGGATAGGAAAGTTGAAGAAATGGGGATACCAAAGACGACTCCCTGGCTTCTGGTGGATAGTGAGGTCATTTACTCAGAAAATAGGGGGGGAAAGCAGGTTTGAGGAGGAAAATCACAGTTACTGTCTAAAACGTGATACATTTGGTACATCGCTGAGACACCCAAGCGAAAATGTTGTGTAGGCAATTAGACTTGGGATTGAAGTTCATCTGGGAGAAATTGCCAAAGATATAAACATAGAAGTGATCAACATTTTAATGGAACTTATATTCATGAGAATGTATAGAATTATGAAGAAAATAAGTGAAAAATGAGAAGGGCAGGAGACAGGGACGAGAACAGAGAGACTCCAAGACTAGGAGTCACATAAATCTATAACATCTAGCAAAGGAATCGGAGAAGTAGTACGCAGACAAGCAGGTGTCATGAATGCCAAAGGAAGGGAGTGCCCTAGGGAGGAAGGCACGGTGCCAATGTGGGCTGCGGAGAGGTCAAGTTGAAGTTTCCAGAATCCTTCTCTTAGGAAAACTTATATGATGGACTGGGAATATGTTTATTTAAAAAAAATCCTCTGGAAATGCAGTATAATTTTGAGTAATATTTAATGAGGAAATTCTGCAAAAATAATTTATGCAGCACCAAAATGGAGAATTGAAGAAAAGCACATAATTGTTCATCCAGAAATGTGTCATTCCAATGCCAGACATTTGAATGTTTTCAAATATCTCAGTATTTGGCATCATGTAAACCAAACGGGCAGATGTTTAGCAGCTTTTCTTCCCTTATGAATCATTCTGATATTTAGCATCATGTACAAAACAACCTAAAACTTTCCATAGCTCACGGACACACATCCCCACCTTTGTAACTTAAAGCCAGGAGTTGCACCTTGATCTTTTTGGTTTCTGCACTGTTGGTATCTTAGATCACTTAGAACATCAGATGTCAGCGTTCCAAGATTCACAGATAAAACATCACATGTGTTCCCTCCCACCATGAATTCAAATCCAGATAAATGTCGAGTCAGTACCATAAGCCCTCCCAGATCCACACATTGGGCTTTGCCTGTTTCCAAGGTGATGAAACCCTGCAGCTAGTTACTATTCCAAAGCACACAGCCAGATTCCCATCACTATGATATATTCCATTTTCTATTCAATTTCATCCCCAGGAGAAAACTCAGGGGTTATACAGAATCACACAGTTATACTTGCCCTTCTGTCAAACATTAATAGAATCATGGAATCATAATGCAGAAGAGACCTGGGGAACTCATGGAATCAGTCTGTTCCCCTTTAGCAGGAGGACATTTACCCTAACCCCAAGGAATTGAGGAATCCCTCTTTTTAAAAGACCACCCTTCTCCCCTCCAGAATAGAAGATTCTACAACCTCCAATAAACAATTCCTGGTGCTTTGTGACCTCTACCCTGTGAGTACCCTGGGGTGATCCAGCAACAACAACCATCACATTTGGAGATTTTCAATTGCAAATAGACGGGGAAGAAAGTGATCTAATTCACCTAGAGATGACTCAGATATAATACTTTGAATTCTGGAAAATATTATGAAAAAGTAAAAGCATCAAAATACAGCCAGTTCACAATATAATGTTTTCCAGATTAGATTACTCATGCCTGGAAGAGTCCAGAGGTCACCCAGTGTCCACTTGGGTCAGTTCTTAAGGGATTGTGGGAATTAGCTGTTGTAACTCAGTGTACCCTTTCTTCATGTCTCTTCCAGTAAATCTCCCAGTGGGAAGAAGCAATGGTTTGAACGGAGTCTAATCTGCCATATACTCTGCCTTGCCTGTGATGAGCACTTCAATAAAATTGAAGTCTTTTTAAAAAAAAAAAATGATAATTTTGGGGAATTTTCCAACTTTCTTTCAAGGAATTAGAAAAGGCATCAGAATGTTTATAGCCCATGTGATCTGTTCATCTTTCAACAATACTTGCAAAGTGCCTACTGTGTGCTAGGCTGGGTATTGGGTGCTAGGCATTGAAACATTTGTTGTGATAACATCCAACATTTGACAGGCACCATGTTAGATAATGAGAAGTTTCAGTGGAAAGTAGAACAGTCTCGTCTTTGTGCAGCTAACAGTTTAAAGGAGGAAGGAGGAAATGACCAAAGAATCACACAAACAAATATAAAAATGATGAATTTATTGAAGTCCTCAGAATGCTTAAAATAGGGGGTGCTTATTGAGTCAGGGAGAAAATAATGATTGAAAGGTGATCGGATACCCAAGTAGGAGCAAACCAGGTGAAGATGGGCCAGGAAGTGTTTCTGGTAGAGTAACTGGCAAATGCAACGGCCCTGTGCATGGAGTGGAGGCACACTTGGTCCTTTGGAAAACGAAAGAAGGCCATTGTAGTTGGAGAATAGAAAATATGGAAGTGTGACCAGAGGGGTGGGACACCCTGGCTGGACGTTGGGTATATTCTGGTCTCCATTCTGAAAGGGATTACAATCCTTTCAGCTATGGAGGGGATGATATGGCCAGATCTGTCTTCCAGAAGAGCCTTTTCTCTGGCTGTAGTATGATGAATGGAAAAAGGGGAAGAGTGGAATGGATGTGGGAAGCCATTTGAGAGATGAATGCAATAAACTAATCTAGAGAGCAGAGAAGAGTGGGCTAAGATAATGGCAGTGGATTAGAAACAAGAGAAAAATTCCAGGGCACACCTAGCAAGCAAGAAAAACTAGACTTGGCAATGAAGGGATAAGTAGCTGAAAAAGAAAAAGAGTTTCCAAAAATAAGTGACCTATGTCACTGGCTTCATACTAGAACAGATGATGGCAATACTCACTGAGATAAGGAACAGGGAATCGTGACATGGGTGGGGGTGAAGGAGTAGGGGTGGTGATCATGAGTTTGGTTTTCCATGACTTAAATTGAAAGTGCCCATAAGATGTGCAAGGAAAGAGGTAAGATGGTAAGACCACAGGTCTGAAGCAGAGAAGGCAGCATGGGAGACCCAGCAGATGCCACCAGAGGAGTGGGACCAAAAACCAGGGGCCTTTTTACCCTGGAACCAGGGGAAGACACCATCCCAAGATGGAGAGAGATGTCAATAATGATTGAAAGGTAATGAAGACTCCCTCAGCTCAATTTAGGGCTTAAGAAAGATTATCACATCATTTTCAAACTCTACTTTTAAACTCTTGAATACAGCTAGCAATTCCTTGGGTGAAAGATGGTATCTTTTTGGTGTCCCCAGTGCCTGGGACACTAAAAAAAAAAACTGCACCTCACCTGTAATGAAAAGAAAATAGACATTATTTTTCCAGCTTAACATATTTTACTGGTGCCTTATAGTTATATATAATAATAGAATTCCTTATGCCACATAATTGATCGATCTCATTCCCCAGGACTTTTCCTTGGAAATAGAAATTATAAATACAGACAACACTTGCAGAAATTCTGATGCATAGTAGTAGCTGGTGAAAGAGGATAAAATCTTAAAAACCTTCATTTTTCCTTTCGGACATAAAAAAAAAATTGAGTGCTTTTAAACCCTGATGGGAGAGATGCCATAGAATGTTGATGATACACAGAGTAGAGGGGCACACAGTTGGGTAATGTTTCTGAGGAAGGCGAAGGGCCCAGGAGCTTTAGGTGAACAGATTTTATTTTGAAGGTAGTTATTAGGGGGGTTGACAAGGTCAAGCTCTGAGATTATATTAAAAACAGCAACCATACAATTTCAAGAGCAAGCAGCATGGTTGCCAGCTCCAGAGAACCCTAAAGAAACTGTCAGTGGTCATTTCCACCCTAAGGACAGCCATTTTAGCTAGGGCCCTGACGACTTACTGGTCAAACAGTGGAGTGGCTGTCTGAACCTAAGGCTTAGCTCAGTAGCCAGCCAGCCCACCCAGGGAGGCAGCCTCTTCATTCAATGGCCCATAAGACTTGTAAACCCACAACTCAGAAAAGGGCTCTGGATCCCCAGACAATTCTGGCAAAGGGCCCAGCAAACAAAGTGAGTAAATCAGTAAGTGATATGATAAATGTTATAGTTCGATGTCCACAGGTATGGGTTAATGAAGACTCCCTCAGCTCAATTTAGGGCTTAAGAAAGACTATCACATCATTTTCAAACTGTCTACTTTTAAACTCTTGAATACAGCTAGCAATTCCTTGGGTGAAAAATGGTATCCTTTTTGGTATCCCCCAGTGCCTGGGACAGAGTAGTTGAGGGGCCAGAAGGACAGGATCCATTTCAGGAATACCAGGAGGCTTGAGAGAAGAACCAGGAAATGTCTTAAAGCTGTGCTGGAAAAGACACTTTAGTGTGGCTTCACTCTGAGAAGCTTAAACAGAGGTCTTTATGAGGTCAAGGGACAGGTAAGCAGACAGAAATGAGAGTAGGAAGGACTGGAACTGGAACTGGTGGCTGTGGTTTGTATCTCAGTTTCAAACTGCATAGCCTGAACAGGTGCAAAATGAAGACAAGAATTGAGGTGGACAGGAAGATCCTAAGGAAAAGATCAAGGTCTTCCTTGGGCCAGGCAGAGGAACCAGGACATTTTTAAGATCATTGTACCAGCAGTGCTAAGGGGTGATACTGGAGAAGGCTGGGCAGCTGAGCCTCAGAGAAGAAATCTATGGGCCCTTCACCTCTTTGTCTCTTGGGTAACTCTATTCGCTCATTAAAACTCAACTCACATGATCCATTTGAGGAAATATTTTCCCATCACTTCATTCTTCCCACCCTCCTCAGGAGGTATTGCTCTCCTCCTCCATTGGCTCTCACAGGATCTCATACATGTTTCTGAACTGAGTCAAAAACACTGCTGTCATAACGTTAATGACCCCATACTGAGGTTTGGGAGTAACTTGCCTGGATCTCCCATCAATGACAGTCAGGGCTCAAGATCATCTTACTTTACCAGATCCAGCAGGATACACAGGTCAGTATAATGTTGAGGAATGATCTTATAAGTTCATGGCATTCATATGGACAAGGTTAGAGAGTACTGGGACTCTCTGATGCAGAAGCTGATAGAGGTCATGGAGAAAGACTGAGATTTGAAAACTGACTGCAGAGCAAAATTACAACACCTAATACTTTCCACATGTTAGGCACAGTCTCAGGTCTCAGGTCTCTGCATGCAGTAACTGCTCAGTCCCCAAAATGCCTGCAGTATGAACAAGGAAACCAAGTCTCCGATTCCAAATCTAGTCAGAGAGAAGATTTGAACTTGGGTGGTCTGGCTGGAGTCAAAGCCCACAGTCCTACATGTAATGAGCTTTTGCCTCCTACGTGAGACAGCTACAAAAGCTGTGCTGTAGACTGAATTGTGTCCCCCGCCCCAAATTCATATACAGAGGTCCTAACCCCCAGAATGGGACTATATCTTCAAAGAAGTGACTGAGTTAAAATGAGGGCACTGGAATAGCCCAAATCCTATGTGATGGTGTCTAGAAGAGGAAATCTGAACACACAGAGACACGGGGGTATGCATGCAGAGGAAAGGCCAGCGAGGACATGGGAGAAAATGACCATCCACAAGCCAAGGGGAAAGGCCTAAGAAGACACCAACTTTGATCTTCGATGTCCGACCTCCAGAACTGTGGGACAATAAATTGGTGTTGTTGAGGCCACTCAGTCTATGGTGTTTGCTGTGGTAGCCCTTGCAGGATAAGACACAGGCAACTGAGCCTTGGAACCTCCATGGGTCCCTGGAGGGAAGGGTGAGCATGAGAAGGGGTTGGGGCTGAAGCTTTACTAGTCTAAGTCCTTAGCATCATTTTAAGTAGGTGACTCAGGACAATCCCCAGAAGGCATGTCTATCCCCCAGGGGCCCAGAGGCCAGTGACTTGGTCTAGAGTTTCCTTCACATTCTTAAATTTCTACAGCACTTTTCCAGAAGTCTTTCACATTCCCCTCTCATTTTATGCCCACCAGGCTGCCAGTTGGGAGTGCCTATGAGCGAATGGGTGGGTATCTGGCTTAACCTCAGATCTCACCCGAAAAACTACAGGCTGAGGGCTTGGAGGGCTCTGAGGCAGGACCCCATTTCGGTTCTCCTCCATCAAAGTGAAGTCATATTTTAATGGGATTATTTTCCAACTCAACAGTTTATCTTTCATTTCATTTATCCTTTTGCCATCTGGTCCCCTTATGCTTGCATGTGGGGCTAGTGGCTTTCTTTGTCTACAGAGATTTGTCAATAGTTTATAATTTTTCTTGTCATGATCATAATATTTATTTTTCACATCTGACACTCTTCCGGAGACTTGGAAGAAAGTGATTTTTTTTTCCATGTCTCTAACCTGAAATTTTTGTTTCTGGGAATCTTTAAAAAATAATTAATGAATGAATGAAGAAAATTTCCCAAACCAACATGTTTTCTTTGCTGCTGGATAAGTTACTTTAAAGAACTATGTCAGGGCAAGCTGGCCTTAAAGCCAAGGGCACTGAGTCACACTGTGGAAGTGACCAAGTGTCTCTCTACCTTGAAACTCAAATGCAGGCCAATCCCATTTCCTGGAAATTTTTATTTCTGTTTCAGTCTCTTGATTTAGAGCTTTTATCTTAATGCCATTTATTTCCTGTGGTTTAGAACTTTGGCTCTCTCCCAATTACTTTATGCCTCCTTAGTTACAAATTTCTCTCTTTCATCAGCAAAGTTGATGCCCTTTACCATTTTGAACTGCTTTCTCCAGTAAAGGCCTTTGATATTCTGGCCCTACTCCGGCTAATGGTACCCTGCAACAGTCAGGATGCTTCAAGGAGCCATCTAAAAAAGGCTGGGCTTGGTGACAAGGCCATCCATGCCCTCAGACCATGGGACATGATCAACTGCCCACTCTGACCTCAAGAACTCACAGAAGGCCAGGAGCTAACTCTGGCTGCTCCCCAATGTCTCTCCACACCAGCCACTGCCTGGCACACGGAGTGTTTGAGTAATAGATGGATGAATGGCCTTGTTTTCTAAGACAAAAACTTATGCAATAATATCAGTGGAGAAATAAATGGCCAGTATGGGTGAAATACAACACCAGAGAGATGCTCAGAACTTTCTGAGAAAAAAGAAATTTTTAAAAAATCAATGCCATTTTGCATTCACAAGCAGTCATAGTTTCTAAAGGGCTTCAAATCTCCTAAGGTTCATATTAATGACCTCATTTTAAGGACAATAGAAGCCTCCCAAGATTTTTATGAGCCTTAAAGAGATCACGTATGCAAAATTCATAGCACAATGTCTGACATTTAAACAAGTGACCTATGACAATTCAGGTCCAGAAGTCAGGTTTCACATTTGCTGGCCTGTCACACCTCCTGCCATACATCAGTGCTCCTGCAGCACTGTCCTCAGGCTCCGATGGAACATCCCTAGAGCAGCAGGCAGGGTACCCAAATCAGATCAGTAACACTCCTCTGACCCCATCTTACAGGGCAAGGGAAGGGGGTACTCAATCTCCATGATTAGAGTGATCAGCATTAAATAGCATGAAAATAGAACATGGAAGCCATGTAAAGGTTACGGGCTAAATACCCTGTGCCAATCAATATCAGGTTCTTATGCTGGTTACATATGAATAGCTCTTAGACCAAAAATACAATAAAGTGGGGCTACCAAGACCTAGGAACTAAAGTGGGAGGCCATGCATAACTAGAACACGGTGACACTATTCAAGCTTGAATTCCAGATAAGACTCACATCACCCATTTGCCATCCAACAGCTATGCCAATGATGAACTATGCAAGAAAAGGAAGAGGTAAAATGATTAGGTTATAAGAGCCTTAACCTAACTGGTGGATTAATCCACTGACACAGATTAACTGAGCAGTAACTGCAGGCAGGTAGAGCATAGCTAGAAGTAGGTCACTGGAGGGGTGTGCCTTGGGGGTTTATATTTTCTCCCTGGTAAGAAGGGCTCTCTTTGCTCCCTGGTGGCTATGTCCTGAGCTACTTTCCTCCTCCACACCCTTCCACCATGATGTTCTGCCCAGAGCCATCCATTCAGCGTACTGCGGACTGAATCTCTGAAACTGTGAGCCAAATAAACTTTTTTCCTCTCTGTTGTTCTTGTTGGGTCTTTTGATCATTGTGATGAAACTAAAATAGATGGCGTGGACTCCATCCACATTAAGTGGACCACCTGGCACCCCTACTTACTGCTCAGGTGATCTAAGAGAAGGCACTAGAACTCAAGGGGTTTAGTTTCCTTCATTGTAAACTGGGAAAATAAACTTCACAGAACTTCATCAAGGTTCAAATGAGATACATGTTTTAAATGTCTAGAAATATATGAAAAGGCGGATTCTCTTATGGCCCGGAGGATAACGAGATGGTAGAATGTTTACTATACTTACCTGTTAGGCCACTTGTATCTCTCCCTTCAATATGGATTCATCAGCATTTCATTTGTCCTTCTACTTTCCAAATAAGTTATAGTAATACTGGTGACTTCCTGGAAGCCTGACATTTATGTTGGATTCTCTCTGTTGCCTGCGCCATTTTGTACAGCTCTGGTCACGGGGCTTTTCTTCACTCCCCCCTCTAGTGGAAAGCTCAGTGCTCATGCTGTCTCACACCTGCCTGTCTCTCTACCTGGACCGCCCTCCTCACTCCATATCCCCATTCAGGGCTGCTTCCCATTCACACTTGGGATGCTGTGAGGACTGGTCCAGATGCTAAGGATACAGCAGTGAACAGAGCCCACTGAGTGCCTGTTCTCTCGGAGCTGGGATAGGAGTGAGGAGCTAAGAGCAGGCAATTAGTATATATATATGTCATCTACCAGGTACTGATGGGGTTATGAGAAAGAGTAGAGCAGAATGCTTCAATGGAGGATAATCAAGAAGGATTCTCTGATGAGGGGCCATCTGAACAGAGCCCTGAGGGAAATGTGGAGGGAGTCTGGCAGAAAATCTGGGAGAAAGTGTTCCAGGGAGAAGGAACAAAAGTGCAAAAGTCCTGAGGCAGAGAGGGCTCAAACAAATATCCCTTCCTTGAGAGAACTTTCTCTGACACTCAATTTAAATTCTGTTCCCTCTTGTTTGGTTAATAATCATTGAATGAATTGATAACTTTAAAATGATTATTGATGCCGTCCATTATCCATAATGTTCTTTGCCATTTTGAGAATTTTCTTTTAGGAATCAGTGCATGGGGATGGGGGAGTACCATCTGAAGAACTGTTCCTTTATTTCAGCCAATGAGCACCACTCAAATATCATCTACATGTTTCTGGTTTTAGGTACAAGGAATTTAGCTCAGTAAGGCCTATATAGATTTGGGGTTGGGATACTAACCTGTGCTTTTTCCTGATGATGAGATTGCATTTCTATTCTGTTTTTGTTCATTAGATTTCTCTTTTGTGTAATTTATCTGAAATAAGAATCAGGAGGAGGTGGGGCTGGGGTTGTGGCTCAGTGGTAGAGCACTCGCCTCACACGTGTGGGACCCTGGGTTTGATCCTCAGCACCACATAAAAATAACTGATATTGTGTGCAACTACAACTAAAAAATAAATATTAAAAGAAAGAATTAGGAAGAGGTGACATTTCTGTAGATAAGTAGGAAAGAAGAGTAGAAGAGAAGGAGAAAGGAAGGGGAAAGAGACTACATTCCTTTTTGAGGTATCACTCATCACCTTGGGCAACCCTGCTTTGCAAGTTGAGGGGGCGAATGCACACAGCTTGTGCTGCCTGTGGCTGGTGCTTGGTGTGCACAGGAGCCATGCTAAGTGTTCTACAGACACTATCCCATGTCACTCACCAATAGAGATACAGGGTAGACAGTAATAACTCTATCTTCCAGATGAGGCAGTTAAGACTCAAAGATGTTAAATAGCTTGCCTTAGAATAAAGAAGTGAGCGTCTTCCAATGGCTTGGATAGGGCTTCCAGAATTAAATCACAGTTGTTCAGGATGCCACTTTCAACCACTCCACCAATTTGCCTCCACCTCAGCTGAGAGAAGGTGATCCTGAACCCAGGATCCGGTGGAGGGGCCACTTCTCAACATCCATTATCCTCTTGCTGCAACAACCCCTGAATGCAGGTCCATCCAGTGCTCTTTACTCTTATTTTTAAAGGTACTTTTTAATAACAAAGGAATTCAGGACACCTACTATAAGCTGGCAAGTTGCGTGGTGAGAAGCCACTCAGACCCGCGATGAGAAAGGTGATAATAATTCAGCGTTGACAATTCTGAAGCAACTAAAAGAAAACACCCAGGTGTTTGAACTGGTCCCAAAAACCAACAGATCCCTCCCCACTTTCACCTTGCAGTCGAGAATTTCTCCCTGCTGTGCAGCGCCAGGTTTGGAGAACCTCAGGCAAACCCTTGTACTCAGGATTCCGTACAGTGGGCACCAGGTACACCCGTGCCCCATCTCCCTCAAAGGGTCACAAACCACAAAGGAGCACATGCGCCCAGCACACACACGGGCATGTGCAACTGTAAATATGCACCACACCTCAGCCCATAAAGACACGCGCCCTGACACTTCTTCCCACTCGAGCGCACGCACCACACACAAGCAAGCGAAACACTAGGGCTCACACGCGCTCGTGCACACGCGCGAATCCCATGCACATGCGTGCATCCCATGCAAAGGAGCTCACCCTCGTTCACACGCACCCATCCTGACACACTCGCCCCGTACCACCCTCGCGCGCGCGCAGATCTCCAAGTGCACACGCGCACACCCTCGCGCTCACCGGTGCACCCCGCGCACACGCGCTCGCCCGGCAAAGCAGCGAGGGGCGGGGCGGGCGCGGCCGCTGGTGCCCGGCCGGGCGCTGCCGGGAGAGGGCGCGGCGCGGGGACGGCGGCTAGAGCCGGAGTTGTTTGCGCGAGCCGGGCTGCGCGTCGCTCCAAGGGAGCCGGGTCGGCTCGAGCCGGGCTGCGCTGGGCTGTGCGGCCTGGAGGGAGCGCGGCCAGGTGGCGCGCCATGGACGCGAAGGTGGGCGGCGGCGGCGAGGAGGAGGAGAACGTGGACTCTGGCGCCGAGACCGGAGGGTGAGCCGCGTGGGGCCGGGCCGCGGGCGGGGGCGTTTTCTGAGTTGTGGTGGCTCTTGGGCGGCCTGGGACCCCCCTGATCCCCAGGGCGGAGCCGGCGCCTCAGAGCGGGGACAGAGGCGCAGTACCGCGTCCCCGGGAATACCCTAGGGGCTGGAGCGGAGGGACGGGGGACCGCTAGCCCCTCCGGGTCATCCCAGGGAGCAGAGCCTCCGGGTCCTCGGCTGCCCGGGGGACAGGACGGGTCCCATCTCGGGGGGGGGAGGAAAGTGGAAGGACCCAAGGGTAATCCCATCCCAGTCCCACTTGTCCTCCGCCATCACGTGAGTGTTAGGCCGATGCAGTGTCCCCTTAGCATCGTCGTTAGAGACTAAAGATAAGCTTGCACTTGTCTCAGCCTTTGGTGAGGACTTTGCTCCTGTAGCTCCGGAGCCCCCGGGAGTCCCGCTGTGAGGATGGGGACCTCAGGAAGAGGGTGGGACGCCTGACAGGCATGGAAGTCTTTCAAAAGTCAGCTGAGACGATGGCATTTCTCACTTTATGACTTTAGTGTGGGACTTTATTCTATGCTAATGGGGCTGCCTCCTCGACTTGCGCCAGCCTCGCACCCCGAACTTCCTCTCCCCTCAGGCCACCTGTCTCAGACTGAAACGCTCGCCTTGAGTACCGGCCGGATGGAAGCGAGGCTGTTATCTGGCCCTGCTTGTTTAAAAAGAAAGAAAAAAAAAAGTCCTATTCGCTTCAACAAACTCGAATAATTAGCGCGAACCTTTGGAGACTAATTAGTCCTTTCCCGACAGCACTGTTTTCCTGAGTGGGACAAAAAGCCAAATGTCTTTTCGAAGATGAATGTCCTTGTAAAGGCCTCCACCCAGCCCCTATCTCTAGAGGATTTTCTCGCGCAGAGTCAGCGCAAAGTGCAGGATGCAAGTGCTGACCCGGGAGGAAGGGGTGTCTTTTCCTATCCGGAGTAACCCTGGAAGAGGGCAAGAGCTGCCCAGACTACCGAAAGCCACATTCCTGAAAGGTCACAGAGGTTTCAAGCTAATCTCAGGGTTTGGCAACCTTGTGAGGGCAGGAAGAGTGTCCAGGCCCAAAATGGACTGGGGATTCTAACCTGACCCCCACACAGTCCTTCCTGCTGTCAACCCCACCCTTCCTTGCAGCCTCCATCACCACCCCTACCCCAGATCAGGGACTTTACACTTACTCTGCAGTAGGCTTTCCTGTTATCCTAATTTGGGATCATATCTGGTGGAGTAACCCAATTACTTGTCCTTGCACTTTATATATATGGCATTTATTGACTGACTTTATTTATTCATTTATGTAGTGGTGCTAGGGATCAAATTGAGAGCCTTGCTATGCTAGGCAAGCCCTCCACCATTGAGCCACAACCACATCTCCAGCATTTATTTATCAATTTTAATAGAAGAATCTGGGCTTCCCCCACCCCTGGACCTTGACTGGAAGACACAGAGAGAGATGAACCTGCTACTTTGTAGCTGAGTTAAACAAAGTTCATTAGTTTTCAATTTTACCTAAAACAGACCTTGAAAAAGTTTCTAAGGGCTCTGCCTTAGAGAAGGGAGAGAAAGCCCTGACCCAGGGGGTGACATCACCCCAGACACTGGGCATCAGCCTGACAGCTGCCAGAACTCCTGGGAGGGTCACATTGATCATGCTGACACCAGAGCTTCTGTTCTCTGCCTCTATTACTACAAAGGGTGGCTGTAACAGGACAAAATTGTTTAAAGCATTCTTACTGCATTGCTAGCATCCTTCAGATAAAATAGCATGGTAAATAATATAATTTCAATGCATGCTCAATAGTTTTGTATTTGCCATATATTCCTACATCTCCTGTGGAAACTGAGTATAAAGTGCATAGAAAGTACACAGTAAATGTTTGCCATCATTATTTTTTAATATTTATTTTTTAGCTTAGTTGGACACAATACCTTTATTTTATTTATTTTTATGTGGTGCTGAGAATCGAACCCAGGTCCTTACATGTGCTAGGCGAGCACTCTACCGCTGAGCCACAACCCCAGCCTCCTCATTATTATTTTTAAAACAAGTTTTATCTTGTCTCTCTCCCAAACTTTTATGACTATTCTATCAAGTACAAGAATTTAATGTGCCCACTAAGCTATCCTCTCCCTAGCCTTGTTTCTCTGCAAGTCCTTTGCACCTGCACCTAGCCACATGTGTCAGGCTTTTCTGATGCCTTTCCTTTATCAAACTGTCCTCCCTGCCAGCTGTGTCCTTTCCACCTGGCATGCCTGTCCACCTGACGAAACTCTATCCTTGTTTTAAGACACAGCTCAAGTGACACATCCACTATGGCAGTGATCCTTAATTTGAGGTCCACAAATTGCTCCAAGCATGTAAAAAATAATGCACTTTACAAATTTTTATGAAAAGTTAGTTTTTATCTGATTCTCTAGGTAGTCTGTGATCCCTTCCAAATCAAGTTTGGGCACAGTATGAGATGTTTCATGGTCAACTCGGGCCTGAGGTCTTGATAGCCAAGTTAACATGATGAGTCCACAGTGTGGGTAGAGCTTCATCTGGAGCTCAAGGAAGAGCTGCATGGTGACATCACCTTTGGGAACTGTCTACCAAACACTGGACTTGAAGCCCTAGGAGAGATTAAGTCAACTCAAGGTCAGCGGGAACATCACTTAGCATTTAGTAAGTGCCACCTACTGTTCTGAGCCTCTAAGTGTTTCATTGGCTCATTGACTCCTGTGACAACTCAGTGCCACGGGTGGTCTTTTTTAAGACCAGCCTTGAGAAACCACAGTGTTTAAATGTCAGATAAAGGAGAAGGAGCTGAAAGGAGCCTGGGAAAGGATCGTCACAAAATAAAAGGATGTGATATCTTAAAAGTCAAGGGCAGTTTAAGTTTGGAGGGAAAGAAGGAGAGAGCAGCTGTGCTGCTGAGAAACTATTCAAGATGTGAAGTGTCTTTGGATTAATGGAGATAACGGTGGGGTGGTAGAGGCAGAAGCCAGAGTAGAGTGGCCCCAGAATGGAGGCGAAGGTGAGGAAGAGGTGACAGCTAGAGGGGCATAGAGAGGCTGTAGAGGAGGGGAGAGTCAGGCGAGGGGAGTTGTGTTCCTCAACACAGGTCCTGACTGGGCGACTGTTGTGGTTTCTGGAGGCTGGTCGAAAACGACCCGCTGCACCAAGTTGTTAAGCAATTCAAACAACTGACAGAGGGATTCCGTCCAAAGGGAAAGTATAAAGACATAGGAGGAGAGATGCTCTTGTGTAACGTAAGCTTTCTGAAGAGGAGGAGGCAGGCAGACTTCAGACCACAGGTGGATGGATGGGCCTCGGATCAAAGCAGAGGGAGGGAAGGGAAGGTGGGGTTTCCAGTCATTGTAAATGCAACCCCCCCACACACAACACACACATACCTTACATACAGGATGACGGAGATTTGAGATTGTTCAGGCAGGGTTGAGGGAGGACCGGTTGAGATGAGTGATTGTATATTTACAGAGACAGGAGTGGATTTGCTGTCCCCCACCTTCATCCCCTGGCTGTGCTCAATGAAACCTAGGGGTCAGACAGAGAAAGCTGGGGCTGTTCAGGATCATCACAGATTGGGTACAGGGACATTGTTGCTAGGTAGCTGAGAACAAAACGGGAACAACAGACTTTAGGGTATTGTCTAAGAGAATGGTCAGTCCTGTTTATCAGATCAAAGAGACAGTTCCAAGAAACTTTGTGAGTCTCACTGACAGTGACTGTGGTCACTTTGAAAATTAATTTGCAAGAGCACCTGCCGTATTCCAACCCTAGCTCCTCTACTTAGGAATCATGGAACCTGGAGCAGTTAACTTCATCTCTCTGTGTTCTCAGTTTCCCACTCTGTGCAGTGGGGGCATTGATGAGACCTCCTTCACTGGGTGGTTGTGAGGATTAAATGAGTGTGTACACTGAAAACCCTAAGGGGCTGGGGATATGGCTCAAGCGGTAGCGCGCTCTCCTGGCATGCGTGCGGCCTGGGTTCGATCCTCAGCACCACATACCAACAAAGACGTTGTGTCCACCGAGAACTAAAAAATAAATATTAAAAAAATTTAAAAAAAAGAAAACCCTAAGAACAATGCCTGGAATAAGTCAATCTCAGTCCATGATTCTTTCTTATTCTATCATTATTATTAACACAAAGAATATGCCAATTGGTAAAACTAGAATCTTATGTATGTAATAATGGTGAACTTAAGACTGTAGGTTCTTTATACTCATCTCAGTAGACATTCCGATACTTTTAAATATATACCTTAAGCAATTTGATCATCATTCAGAACATTCAACAGACTGCAGGGCATGCCTCACTATCATCATTAATACTGTTTTACAGATGGGGACACAGACCCTCAGAAGGCACATGGCTCTCTAGTGACCTGAATTGAAGCCTGGGTCTCTAGCGTGCTTGCCACCTAGTGACTTTGCCTGTTAAGGAAGCTGTTTGAACGGTTTTAACTAATTTTTGTTTTCTGTTCATTTTCTTTTGCTTGGAAGGCTGCCTTTGCCACCTGACCCACCTAATCCAGGCCAAGACTAAAAGCCAACACTAGTCTTCTTTTGTGGTGATTGATGTCACTTTGAAACTCCCATTTTTCCAAACCCACCTGAAAGCAAGTCTTGTGCGTCTGTGTTCTTTCTGTTTGAAAGAACTGGCACACCAGCTGCAGACGGTGTAAGCCAGCTTTAGAAACAGAATCCCTTAATCAAGGGACAGGCAGTTCCTTGTAAATCCAAATAAAAGTCAATGCTTTCTGATGACTTTCATTAGTCAGGGCTCCGGGATTTGCCCTGGAAGCTGCTTTTTCACATGTGACCTGACCCAGTGGATTATATTCATTCAGGAGTTTGGTCTCACGTTAATGGACTTCCACTTCTGTGTCAGCTGTCACTGAGCTTCTGACCCATGGCAAGGTCATACCATGCCCTGCCTTTTTGGTGGCCTTCAACTCATACTTCACTGTGACTTAAGAGAGTTTTAAAAAATCCATCAGTTGAGAGTTTAAACAGGTGAATGAGAAAAAAATTTGGTGGAATAAATTTTAAAATGAGAAAGCTCTTATGCCATAATTTTTCTGGAAAAGAGAATTTAGGAAGATATCATTTTATAAAATTAACATATGTTTAAATTGGCAAGTAGACTGCTAACAGAGATAAGCTACCATAAGTACAGAAAGTCTTTACATATATTGTCTACACATATAATTATATTTTTTTAAAAAAAAATTAAGGAACTACATCTTAACTTTTTATTATTGGCACAGATATTAAATATTTGGAAATGCATCTCTGTATATGTTAGGTATGAGAGACTATGTACTAAAATTTGTATTATTGTACTTATGTGTATCATATGTTCAGAAATTTCTTAAAATTCATGAACTCATCTTTCATGCTTCATTCTGGCAAGCTTGAATGTCATAGGCAGAGCTAGTCAGGTGAATTCTCATGATGTAAGAACAATATACAAATCTCAAGGCAGGTACCCAACGGCTCTTCCTTCCCACCCTAAAATGTTGAAGAGTACAAGTCCTGACCAGATATCTGGTTGTTCCCTGAATTTATTTGAATCTGTTTATGCACACAATGATTGTAAGCTTTACAGTTCATCTTTCCCTGGCAGTATTTCCAGTAAATGATCTGTTGGGGTTATTTGGAATATTAAAAGCTCTGGAAGTATTCATATCTGGACTTAGTCTGTTTTCCCACTCATGCTAATTCTAAGGATAAGAAAAGAAATGTAAAGCTATAGTCATAAATATCACTCTGTGCTTTATAAAAGTGAACAATCAGGAACAATCATATAGCCAATAAAAGGGAAATGGTTGAATGAATTATAGAGCATCACTTCCTCTAAAATGATAATTATAGGAGCTATGTAGCAGCATGGTAGGGTGGTGTTGATTGAAAAGAGCAGTTCAAAATTGTATCTCCATCATTGTGGAAACTGTACAAATTTCATCAACTTAGGATCAGAGGCTGGAGAGCAGCATGAGGATTCAGGGACTCTTTCCCATTTGCTTTGTTTTGATAGTGGACAGGCATGGAAGTTGGGCTGCGGAGCTGGGCCGAGACCATCACCATGGAGTGAGGGTTTGTGTTTTAACTCTCAAACTTGAATTTGATCCAGTGAAAGACACCATCAGATTTGTGCTTTGCAAAGATTGGCTGCTGTATGGGGTAGGGATCGAGCAGACGAATGACTGTTGAAGACTGACCAGTTGGCAGGCCTAACCCAAGCAGTACCCTTTATCCTGAGAGGTGGGGGGGGGATTCTTAGAGGGGCATCAGTTACGCTAGCACCGGTCCTAAAATACTACCATTGCACTTTAAGATTCTTGAACTACGTTTCCAGTGTAAATTTCATTCTGCATACATATCCATCTGTACGCAGATCTTTAAAACGTCTGCATATGTGAATCCCATCTGCTTCAGGAGTATTTGGAAAATCCTAGCTGAAATGACTGACACATTTTTAATACAAGAGAAATAGTAATATTGCACATTCTTGTTATATGTTGTATTTGGATAGTCATGAAATTTCTTTAAAGTCTGGCCATCTTAAGATGATCGTATTGCAACAGAATGGTTTTGCTGTTGCATCTACTACAGGGGGTGTTTTGGTGGGCATTCACGGCATTTCTCCATAGTTCCATTTCTAAGTATTGTCTTAAAGTTTATTTATGCCCTGCCTGGCTCCAGAAAGTGTCAGTGCTGGGGTTACATATGCTAGATTTCAGGAGGTTGCTTATCACTGATGCTTTCATCCCCCCTTAGCAGGCATGTCGCCATTCCCTAGCCAAACCATCCTACTTCCCAGCTCATCCCTTGCTACCTACCCTGCACCCTGAGTCCAAACCCTTATCAGTTCTCACTTCCTGCCTCCTTACAAATAGTACCTCTTTTGCTTTTCAGTTAACCAATTAAAAACTGAATTAGATATGTGCAAAGGCAGTTTGTAATATGTACAGGGATATGCAAATGATAGAAGTTGTTATTCTTTCCAGTTTTAAAATTCAATGACTCTATGACTACTAAAATATTTCATTTGAAAGAGAAAACCACATGCTGTTTTTCTCTCATTTGGTTCCTCTGCAATAAATCAGTGCATTTGGTCTGAGAGATGCAGGTTATTTTAACCAGTAAGAGGCATGCTTCTTGTGATTTTTTTTTCTTTTTCTTTAAGTTTTGTATGTACTTTCTTAATGTGGTAAGAAGCTCAGTGGAAGGAAAATTGGATGATTCAGAAAGGCAACATGAGACCAAGGAAATAAAAGGAGTGTATATCTATAAAATTAAACATAATTAAGCAGTTTATTTGCATAACTATGTCCCCTATCTACCCGGGCAGAATAAATCCCTATGCGCTTAAGTGATTAATTTCCTACCGAGAATAACTATGGGGCACTGGGGGGGAGAAAAGAAATAGCTTCTACACCAAATTCCTTTCCAGAGAGGGAAGTCTTAACAACCACGCAAGTAGGGCAGAAATTTAGCAGAGATTAAGCAAGGCAGATCCTTGGCCGGATTCCCATTCTCATAACGGCTCAATGCCAGCCGCAGGTTTTTCAGCATAAAATCCAAATGGGCCATTCACAGAGCCCTAACCCTGCTTTTTCGCTCCCCTACCATAGCCTACATCCCGTTACTCTAATATCCAGCAGGATTTCTTCTCAGTGGAACTGGAATCCATGGAAGCATCCCCCGTGTCTTTGGTTCTGTGGGCAAATTAGCAGCCAAGGTTCTGTCCCCTCCCATAGAGATCCTTGGCTGACATCGGCAAATAAACACTCCCCATGGTGTGGTGGAACATTTAAAGGTGCTTATCTGCAGTGGGTTAGTCTTTGGGGAGGCGTGAATCTGTTGAAAACTTTGGGCCTTTCTCTTCAGCAAAACAAACCACTTGAAAATTTGCCAGCAAATTAAGAGAGTCCCATAGTCTCATCAGAGGAATCCACAGAGCCTATAGGAAGGACCCCCCCACCCCCGTTGCCCCATTTCTCAAGTGCCTTCAAATTTTTGCTTTCAAATTCAGACATAACTATAGTTTGCACAGAATGAACCTCAGCACGGTAGTTTTCTAGTGGTGACATTTCTTTACCAGTCAAATGCTGTCCCCACTGTTTCAACTTGTAGCTTGAAGAAGTCACGCAGATCAACAAAAATGACGTGTATTCCTATTAATACGGAGCTCTTTGTGTTTCAGGTCTGACTACAGCCACCTGTCCTCCACCAGCAGTAAGTATTTTTAAATGTCTTTCCGCGTTGTGTTTACAGTCTCCCTCGGGGTCAATGCCACAGGGGACATCTATGTACTGTATGTTGAATCGGAAGTAGTGATCAACAAAGGGGTCCTGGACAAAGAACAATATGGGAACCTCGGACCCTGAGACTGGAGGCTTTTCCTGGAGAATTTGATCAGACCTTGTTTTCAGTACCAGATAGGCCCCTCCTGCGCCTGCAGAAACTCAGATTGAAGGATGTGCCCCAGGCTTGACCAGCTGCTTTCAGATGCTTCTAGGAACACCTTCCCAGAGCAGCCTTAACTCAGCCATTGGGCCCCCTCCATCCAGTGCCGCATCTTGTTCCCACAGGCTAACAGGAAACTCAGAGCACAGCCACTGCGCCCTTTGGTCTGTTCTACCTCATCTCTGGGCAAATGTCTTCCCTTGTATTTCTGCCTCTGTAGGCAAATGTCACTGTCTCCTAATGTGGAAGAAATGTCCACCTCTGACACAAATCCTGCTAGTGTGTTAACACCACCATCACAGACTCTCATTAGGCAATTTAGCTCTCATTCCTCCACTTAAATGTGGCTAAAAAGAATGTAGATATTTCTACCAAACCATCTTTCTGTATTTGTAACTCTTATATTACAAGTGAACATTATATGTGGTTAAAAAAAGATACGAAATATGCTTATAAAGATGCTCTGAACATTTTTTTTAAAGTGTTTATACTTAATATTAAAATACAAGTAAATGTATTCATGATACATGATGGCTGGTGTCTATAAAGAATTTATAGAGATTTTAAAACCACTATATCAAAGCCATTCAGATCAATTCAACCCTTACTTTAAAATTAAAAAAAAAATAAAATTTGCAATAAGAGCCTTGATTTTTTTTTTTAAATCAGTAAATACTGAATTGTTCTGCCCTATCTCACTATCCTGTTAAAACTCTTAATTCTAAACAGTTCCCCAGTGGAGAGACACTTAATTGGATTATTCTATTTATTGATGTTCTGGCTTAGTTTCCCTTTGCAATAAGGGACTAGGGGAAAGCTGCATGTCTAGAATTGTAATTTAGTGTCAAATTATATTTAGTTATTAGTATAACTGCAGTGAGCAATTTCTGATCATTTTTAGCCAACCAGAGACCCAACGTTGCCCCATAGTTATTAAGAACCATTAGTAATCATGAAAATAATGCTCCAGTGATTTGCACTCATCCCCCCGGAGCTTTTCTATTCCTGAAACCAGAGGCAGCCTCTTGAACTCTGTCTCCCTGCCGCCATTTTCATTCCACTTAGTTTGGCCCAGAGGCTACATTTCTTTAAGAATGATTTTTCTAAAACACTTGCATGAAGCCTTTGCTCAGTTCAAAGCTCTCAAATCAGTCCTCTGGGTCACAACAAAGCACCTCCCTAGTCAGCGAAACTGGTAATTTGGTTTGGGATGTTTTCTTCTCAGTTATTTTAATTGCAGTCTGCGTTGGAAATTCTCTTAGTACAGCTGGGATCAATACCCTGTTATTGCTCTTCCTTTCTCCTTTAAATATTGTAGTTCTGCCTCACTCTTCAGAGATGAGACTTCTTGGTGAGTGTACATGTGTGAGTGTGTGTGTGTGTTCTGGTTGGGAAATGTGTTTGGTTACAAGTGCAAAGAAAAAAATGGTTAAGCACGTAGGGATTTGTTTTCCTCTATCATTTAAGAAAAAAAGCCCAGAGGAGGCAAGTGCAGGTCTGATGTAGGAGTTCCTCCAGTCATTCTGCTACACCACTCTCAGCTTTGGGCTTCCATCCTCAGGGTTGCCTCAGAGTTACAATAAGGCTGCCTGCACCATAGCCATTACATCCTTTTCTCAGCAAGAAGAAAGAAAAAGGAAGATCAGAGGGCACTTGCTGGCTGGGTCATCCTTTTTTTTTCTTTTTCTTTTTTTTTTTTTTGTACTGAGGATTGAACATAGGGGCTCACTGAGCCACATGTTTTGTATTTTATTTAGAGACAGGGTCTCACTGAGTTGCTCAGCACCTTGCTGTTGCTGAGGTTGGCTTTGAATCCCAAATCCTCCTGCCTCAGCCTCCTGAGCCGCTGGGATTACAGGTGTGAGCCACTGTTCCCAGCTGGGTCATTTTTAAGGAGTCTTTCAAAGACTCTACCCAGCAGTTACTTTTATCTCTTTGGACTAGATGTTGGTTACGTATTTATCTCTAGTTACAAGGGGTTCTGGACAGCATTGTTTTCTTTGACTACATTGCTATCCCTAATGCATTTCGGGTAGTAAAGAAGGAGAGTGGATACTGATGGGTCTTGCCTGCATCAGCACCCAGCTAGGAGCATAAATCCTGCCCCTACCCGCATGCAGGAGAAGGCCCTTTGAGCAGTCAGTGGAATATAACAGAGTAAACTTTATGAAAAGAAAAGAAAAAAAAAAGTTTAAGTCAGGAGTCTTCAATCCACCCTTAAAAAAAAAAAAAAAAGTATTTTCCAAGTAGATTGTTAAAATAACATTTTTCAGCTGGGTACGGTGGTGCAGGACTATAATCCCAGCAGCTCGAGAGGCTGAGGGAGGAGGATTGAAAGTTCAAAACCAGCCTCAGCAAAAGCGAGATGCTAAGCAACTCAGTGAGACCTTGTCTCTAAATAAAATACAAAATAGGCTGGGGATGTGGCTCAGTGGTGGAGTGCTCCTGAGTTCAATCCCCGATTCCAAAAATAAACAAATAAATAACATTTTTCCACAAACTGTATATGATCATACTCAAGGAGCTAAGAGGAGAGAAGGGTGATAAGTTTTTTGTTTGATCTGAAGCACCATTGCTAGGCCACTCTTCTGTGTGGCCAGCAGGGTTGAGGGCTGCCCTGCAGACCCCATCTGTTGGTCCAGGAGCAACGCACCTGCACCTCATTGTCTTTCCACCTCCATGGTCAGCCTCTCTCGATGGAACGGCCTGTTTCTGAATGACTCCTGGTTCCTGGTTGGGACTTAGGCATCGTGCTGATCATTTCATATTAGAAAATGGGCTGACTTGCCTGCGTCTGTGAGGGGTCCTTACTCAACATTCCTTCACCTGTTTGTCATAAGCTCATAGGAGCTTCCTGGGCTCGCCAGCCTCAGTACCGAGCTTGATGCCTGTTTTTCTGCAACTGGGTTTTCATTACCAGGCATGACCTTGAGAGCTGCCTGCAAAGAACACCAGTCACTCTATTTGGTTCTTTTCCTTCAAAATGCGGGGGGTGGGGCTGCCTTTTCATGCTGCTTGTCTTGATAGGAACAAAAGAAAGGTCATCTCTAAGGGAGAGGTACAGAAGAGTGGTGTGGTGACTTGTTATAAGTCTTCGTGCCTCATGAAAAATAGAAAGAAGACCAGTAGAACAGAGGAAAGGGACCAGGGGAGGGAGGAAGACAGGGAAAGGGGAGGTACGGGGGGATGATGTGGGCTAGATCATATTATTATATGTGTTCATATATAAAGATGTAACAACTAATCCCATGATTATGTATAACTATAAATAGAACAGTAAAAAAATATGGAAAACAGGTAAGTTCTAGTTCTGTTCAACCACAAATTAGCTACATGCTTTCTGACCATTTACCTTCTGTCTTAGTCCATTTTCTTTTGTTATAACAAAATGCCTGAGACTGGTCACTTTATAAAGAAAAGGGGTTTATTTAGCTCACAGGTTTATCTATTTGGCTTGTCAAGGTCCTCATACGACATTACAATGAGGAAGAAATTGGGTGGTGAGAGAGGAACCCAGAGGACTGGTTGTTGCTCTTTAGTAGCAACCCACAACTGGGGAGCTAACTGAGGTGCCACAAGAACTGCATTAATCCCTTCCGAGTACAGCACCCCCAACGACCTGTTTACCTCTCAGTAGGCCTCTCCATTTAAGTCCTACCACCTCCCACATCTCCACACTGGGAACCAAGCCTCCTGCCCATGAACCCTGGGGTTTGCCCCCTATCAAGGGCAACAATAGCACTCCTTTTAGGCCTCGGTTTCCTCCTCTGTTGCATGAGGTGGTTAGACAGGATGCCCCTAAGGACCCTCCAGAAGCTCTAGAATGCTAAGTTTTGAACATCTTAGAAACTCCTCTAAAAACAGAGCGAACAAAGAAGAGAGGAGGAGGAGAGGAGGGAGCAGTCTGTACCTTTTCTCTTTGTTCTCTCTTGAATAAAAATCTGGAGGCCTCTAATGTTCATCCCTAAGTGAGGGCTGTCAAGAAGCCATCGGAGCTTTTCAACACTGTGAGCTGCCTCTGAGTCAGTAACGGTAGAGAGACTGAAGGAAGAGACAGCGCTGCTCTTTCCCCCACCCCATAAAGAAATGCCCAGGTCTAGGGCAGGAGAGGGCATGGGGTTGGTTGTGCATCATCCTCTTCCTCAGCCTCACTGATCCCAGAATCCCACTTCTACTGCCTACGTCCTCTGTCACTTGCTATCCGACTCTGGTGGGAGTGGCTGAGGGCCTTGGTTTTGTTTGGGTGAATTTTTCCCAGATACACCTGGTCCATTTGCCTTTCTCCGATTACCAGAGAGGCCAGGCTTCTCCTTTATGCCTCCTGAAAAGCTAAACATAGTGTTGGTTCCCAGGTGATCTCAGTAAGTCCCCATACTTCCTAAAATTGAGTTTAATTTATACTCTCAGACTGTTAGGTTGTTGTTCCAGAAATCTGGTGAGAAGATCATGGAGCCATACCATAATGGCACAATTTGCATTATTAAGTGATTTGAATAAAAGGGGGAACTCTTGTAAGTAGGATAAAACAAACAACGATTATGCCAGGAAAAAAATACCAAGAATGCCACATAATACTAATGAAATTCCCATCAGGTGTGATTGAATATTTCCATTTAAATAAAGATTTTAATCATACTTGAAGAATTACTCCTAGAAGATGTTGGGAGCTTAAACATTTTTAGGATCATATAATGTGTCTTAAGGATATCTAGCTCCAGAATCATGCCAATAGGGTGTCATCAAAGAATGAACTGTTTCTATCTGAGGTTTTTCTGAAGGAACCTTCTCTACTTGCCCTCCTAATTGCAGTCCTAAAACGGTTCCACCTCAAAAGTGAGGATAGTCACTAACTCTTTACCTGGCACCTTACAAACTGCTGGTGACAGCAGGAATGCCTTGTGGCTTCATGTCCTTCCTACTGTTGTGGCTGGCAGGTGGGGACCGCACAAGCTGCAGACCTCTGCAGCCAAGAACCGTGTTGCAGCCCTTAATGGCGGGCTGTGCCCTCCAGTGTTGCAGCAGACCCCAGAAGCTCACCACCGATTTCTTCCTTCTGGGTTCTTATTTCACGAATTTGAAGAATGAAACTCACACACAAAGATGAGTGTAAGTAGGCTTTGTTAAAGTGTCAATGGAAGCAGAACTCCCACAGGGTGAGAGGAGACCCAGTAGCGGTTGCCCCTGAGTGTGCTAGTCTAGGGGTTTATTTAATGCTTGGGTCAATGCTATTGGTCCAGATTGATGCTAATCAGGGTTTGGGAAAGTACTAGTGCACTTGGCTAACCCTGCAATCCCATTCAGGTCAGTTCCACTTCTACTTTCCTACCACTTGTGGGGAAGCTAGAGGTTGAGATCACTGGACCATGGATGCTCAGGGCTTCAGGGCCCATGGGTGCTATGCAGAACAGGCCTTGGCATCCACCAGTTCAGGCTGCTGCAGTTTTACAGGTTGGTGCACCCTGGCTTGCCTTGGCATGGGCTCACCCTCCCTGGGCTGGTGGGCTCCATGCAGCTGTGGCCCATGCTTGCTGCCCACACTTCAGCCCTGCTTGGTCCACCTTCCCACAGCTCCAGGACAATAACTTGGCTTCAGTACTTCTCAAAGCATAGGTGGAAGCTGGTCATGATGGTATACACCTCTAATCCCAGGTACTTGGGAGGCTGAGGCAGAAGGTTGCAAGTGCAAGACCAGCCTGGGCAACTCAGCAAGAGACTCTCAAAATACAAAGGTGTGAGTATAGCTCAGCTGCGGTGGGCCTCGGAGGATGCAATCCCCAGTACCCAGAACAAAAATACCCACAAAATGGTCAAAGATGAATCGAATGATACAGAGGGTATGTCCCAGCCTCTGGGCAACATTCTGAGAAATTCTCTGGTCTGAGGAAATTAGGGAGGAATGGCCATGGACAATGTGCTTTGCTGATTTGAGCCTGGGAATATGTCATAAACTGTGTAAAGAAAAGAACAGGAGTCCCTAAATTTGTTCTTCAGCCTGCTCAGACCTCAAATTCTTTCTCTCCTTTTTTCCATATTTTTCTTTCCCCAACTTCCTGAGCTGTCTTTCCAGGGACTCAGGCCCTGTTCCCTGCTCACATCCTCACTGCTGCCCCAGAGCTTCCATGGGCTGTAGGTCCAATGGAGTTGTACCCTATTGAATGTGCTCCTAAGTCCCTTCATGGTCGATGGTCACTCAGCTACCTTGTCTCGGGGGATAGAGATGCGGAGTCAACAGACAGACTCCAGAGCTGGTGAGAGAACTGGCTGGAGACCCAGGTCGTTGTCCAGTAGCTCAGTTTATTTTTGGAGTGCACATAACGGTTATAGGGTTTGAGTGGGACATGCCCATCAATCATACATAAGCAAGACAATATCCATAAGCCAATCATCTTCTGCCTAATGTAACCGCACTGTGAGGAAACTCTAAATATTGCTGTAATGGCGGAAAGTAATCTCGAAGGGTCTTTGGCCCTTACTGAGTCAAGGGTTTCATGCCCTGAAGCCCCTGACTCTGGGTTTCCCGACCGGGCAGTTTGGCAATGTCAATCAAAAGTGCTAAGGATGTGGTTTCACCCCATCCTGCAGGCGCTCCTGTCAGGCCTAGAGGAAGGTGGATATTTCAAGCACTTCTGAGCTGCTGGTAGCTGCTAGCTGTGACTGAAAGTTATTCCAACACCCTATGGCTTTCCTAGGATCATGATGTCTGTGAACTTCCCTTGAGGTTAGCCCCAAATAGGCCCAGCTGGTGCTCTGGGCCTCTGAACACACTCTCATCTCAAGGGAAAAGGATCAGGTGGATCACAGGTGTTTTTCAAGTTGAAAAATCCAGGCATCTCAGCTGATGGTAAGGCCCTCTAACTAGTTTGGAGCCAATATAAGGGCTTGTCAATTAATTCTTCTCTGTTGTTCCTGGGAAAACATCTCCTACCTCCTGGGGATCTCTTTTCCTGTGTGTGTATCCCTCCAATTAAATACTATCAGCTCTTTTTAATTCTCAGTTACTGTTTCAGCTCTTCTTCTTCTTCTACTGAGGCATCATGTTTTGATTTTGGCATTGACCACATTTGTACAATCCCTTAGTGTTTTGGAGAGAAACCTGAGCTCATTGTGATGTAATTTAGGAGTTTGAAAAGCAACACACTAAGCAGAATTTCATTGTGTCAAGGACACATCAAGGAATGAACTGGTTCTATGTGAGACTGTTCTGAACTCTAGAACTTATCACTGATGAGGAATATCTGAACAGATGTGATTTTCCCAAGTTCAAGAGCTAAATGCAGTCTTGGTTTAATGGAATATTTGTTATTTTGCTTCTGTTTTTATTAGAGAAGATAACTGTCGATCAGTTTTGTTCACTGTAGAGCCAGTTTTGATCATGTCCCCTGAAAAGGAAGATCAGTATTTTGGAAGAATAACAGTGGTCAGTTTAACTTTGATCCATTCATAGACGTTATAATTTTCATTTTTTCCTTCTGTGTACAATACTTTATCCCATATGTTTCTTAGAATGAATGTTATTTCAGAGTCTTATTCCATAAGATCCGGGCAAAGATCATTAATTTCTCTCTCTTTCCATTAATCTTCATGAAGAACAGTATTAACCATTGAGCTAGTTTAATTTGGTGGTTAGCGTGGAGTTGGCAATGTGCTCAGGCTTTGGGTAAACTAAAAACTCTACCTACTCCATCCGCAGCTTCACACCCCTGCTAACTGCAGACAAGTCACCAATATTTTCTAAATTAGAACATGGCCTCCTAGAGAAAGTTACTTGTTGGGGTATCTCAATTCAGCTCTTTCACTTTTTTCATCTATTTCTATTTCCTCAGTTTCCAAAAGCTTTATTAATAATACTAGTGATGTTGTTTGGCATGCTGTTATAAACCCAACAGTTGACATGAAACAAATTGAAGCATTGGAGCAATGATGTATTCATTTCCACATGGAAGAAAATCATAGGCTTCCAACTCCACAAAGTTGAGTGTGCAACTTTCAGCAAATGAGCCCCAAATAAAAAGTCTTCCCATTTGTGTCGAAGGCCATGTTATAGCACAATAATAGTGTCCACACGTAGCATTATTCCCAAAAGAGATTCAGGGTGTGCTGCACAGCTGGATTGGCTCTGAGTCATCTTGATATATGGCCATGGCTGCAAAGACAGTGGGAAACCACTAAGAGGCAGTGCACATGGACAGATCAATCTGATCTCATCCACTCTTCCCTCCAAAGTGAATACAGGATTAAAGACTTTACTCAGAAGTTTCTATTGCATTCCTTGGCCTGGGCATCTGAGATACCTACAACTGCTGTGCCTATAGCTGAGTGGGAGAGCACCCTTAGGGCTGCTTCTTCCCATGCCAGAGGACAACGGCTGCACTCCAGCTTGTCCTAACCAGGGAAAGATGAATCTGCTGGAAACAGCTCTTCCCATGACCCTACATGTTGAGGCCTTCTGCCACCAGGATGTTCCTGGACCTTCCTGTTAGGATTGGAGCTATGTAGCTTCTAGGTGACACTAACAAAAAGGTCACAGGCCTGAAAGCACCATTTGTGGCATGACTGGGTATTGCAACTACTCAAGAGGAGACTTATCTGCAGCCTCAGAACCACAGAACACAGAAATGGACTGGGTATCCCACTGGTCTCATTTTGTCAGCTGCCCAGAGAAGGTGTTCTTAGCTTAGAAGAACACATATAATTACCAAACTAGAAAATTTGCTGCTTGGAATGTGGTCCATGAGCCACCACATCATCACAGAAATGCAGAATCCCTGGTCCCACCCCTGAGCCAAATAAGTTGCATACACTGAAAGTTTAAGGAGTCCTAAGCCAGCCCATCTCCTCATTAATCAAAACTGCTCTTTAATCATCCCTGTTATATGTGGCTTATCTAAACTCCTTACAGTTAGATTCCAATTTAATACTGTAATCTATGGACTCTAGGTCCTATATAACATCTGGATGGGAATTTCTCATTTGATAAATATTTGAATTATTTTATTAATAATTTTAGAAAAAAAATTGTGTTCCGTCACTAAGCATGATTCATTTAAAACACAGAATATGTCCCTTACGTTTTGGGACTTTTGAGAAGCAGGAGGCAGTGTTACTTGTAGGATCCTGAGGGTTGCAATGAGATAAATGAAACAACTGAGGCCAAAAACATTTGTGCATTTAGACGGTTATTTGATGGTGTAGAGTCTATGTTTTTCCTGAATAGGAGCCTGAAAAGCTAGACTATATTACTCTTTGACAGTTGATAAGAAAAAAGCAATAAGCAAAGATAGGCATCAGGAAATCAAAGGGCGAGGACCATATACCACAACAGACAACCCCTTTGATGCTTTGCTACACTGACATCCGTTTCCCCAAAAAAATATGGTGTAGTCCTTCTGGCTTCAAAGATAAGTTTTAATTGTATAACTTCAACCACATAGAAGGTGTCGATTATTACCCAGGATATGAAAGAAAAATGGAGACAGACTTTCCTGACAGCATTTCCCCTGAGAAGCTGAAGTGCCACTTCAGGGACATCTGGTTTACCTGGGCCATCAGTCCCCCAAGGGAGGGAAAAAGGAGGGGCACAGAGTGAGTAGCTGCCACCACACCTGCCCTCGATGTGCCTGGTTCATTTCTTAATTTTAGAGCAACTTTTATTACTCGAGTAATACATAGTAACTATAGGTAACTATAGAAAATTCAGAAAATACAAACTGACAAAGATAAACCACTCACCCAGAAACAATCATTATTCATGATTTGGTGACTGCCTTAATAGATTTTTTTCTGAGCATCTATATACCCATAGATAGATTTATCATTACCCAGACTGGCATTACGTGCATTTTATAGTCTAACTTCCTCACCAGCTATACTACAAGCATCCTTACTGGTCAGGAAACTGACTTGTACAGCAGTGTGTGTGTGTCGTATTGTGTGTCTGCAATGTGCAGTATTCACCGGTGCCCTAGTGTAGGTCATATGGGCTCTAGTCACTCTTTCACTATTACAAAACTCTATTGCCAAGAACATCTTTGCACTGAGTCTTTGTGAACATCCTGCATTGTGAAGATAAACTCCTACAAGTGAAATTGCTGGGATAAAAAGATATGCAGTTTGTAAAGCTTCTGATATTTTCCCAAAGTGCCATTTTACTCTCACATTGATTTATTAACAAGCTAGGGTCTCATAAAAATTGTGGTTTAATGTACAAAAAGGAGGTATGTGTGTGTACATGTGTGTATGTAGACATATGTGTGTATCTCATATATATCATTTATGTATTTATATAATACACTATATGTGTGTGTGTGTGTGCATATATACAATGCTATATACAATGGACAGAATTGCTCCTTTGTGGAATATTATGAACAGGGAGATTCTCAGGCTTTGGAGATCATCAGGTTGATGTCTTTTCATTTCTCTCACTGACAGTGTGGTATTCACTTCACTCCCAGTCCCACCTCAGGCAATAGTAATGGCTATCGCAAAACCATCATTGCTCTGCACAGGCTTTATGGGAAGTGTTTCCACTCCAGCAGTTTTTATCTTTATTCAGTATCTATACTGCTGTCTTTAATGTCTGATGGGATAATAAGTTGGAAGTATTTGGGGAATATTATGCAAAAAGACAGATCATAACCACCGAGGGCCTCCAATACTCAGAATGGACTAATAATGCTAAGAGAAACCCATCGGTCTCCTTCTGCCTTTCTTTTCTCTTTCTGCATATTTATTAAACTGCTATTTTGGACAACACAATGGGTATGGAAGGGAAGGAATGTTCTATCTGTTTTCACTCCCTCTCTTATTTTTATCTCACCCTAACATCTTCTGACATTATTATGGGCTCATAAAGGTAGTGAGGTTGAGCTGTTCAACCTGTGTTTGGAAGACTGGTTTTCCCTTTTTGTAGCAAGAATAGTCACAAGAAGCCTTTGCTTTGTCTGTTATGGGGAGAATTGGGCTTTCTATGTGATTCCATAGTTCATCTGCAATTTGCCTCAGTCTGGAGCATCGTGAGGCTGAAATGTGTGAGGTCAGAGATCACCTGGACTGGATTCCAAGGTCTATGAGATGACATGTTTAAGCTGTCACCATCAGTTGGTGTCTCCAAAAGCCTCGCTCTTGCAATAAAGAGCCTTGCCATTCCATCTGTTTCGTCTGCTGTGAGTTCAAAGAAATAACTTCAGAAACTTGAAAACTGGGTTTATCTTTCCCATGGCCCCCTGAAGCAGTGGACAGTCATGTCTCTATAAGTGGAGGGTCACAGGGAGTAGAAAACTTCCCAGGAGAAGGGAAAGCTCGTGAACTATCTCTACATATCAAACTGTAACATGTGGAACTTACATTGGTATTTCTCTTTAATCTGTCCTATGAGAATGTCTTGCCCTCGCAGATAGTAAACTGCTCAAGGACAAGGTCAGGGTGTGTCTCCTACTACTTTGTGGTCCTTGGAACCTTTAGCTTGGACACCTTAGGACTGAGACAGCTGAGATATAAAGGTCGGAGCCCCAAAGTGGGAGCCGGGAGATGGTCCTTGTGTTTCCGCACAGGCTGTTGGCTAAATGGCCAACTTGGGCAAGTTGCCTGACTTCCCCTGTAAACCAGGGGCCTGAGTGAAAAGTCTCACTTTTAATTTTCTAGTCATGTCCAGTAAGCTTGCTCTTCAAATGGGCCCCAAAGTCCATATTTCCTAAGGAAACTTAGAAACAAGGATAGAAACACACACACTGCTGTACCAATCAGTTTCCTGACAGGTAAAGATCATCTTCAAATTGGCAAAGCATTTGAATATTCCACTGAATTTTAGGCCAAAAAAGTGAGTTCCCAAGTTCCGTTTCCTACATTCCTAGTTTAATCCTGGGCGAAGCCAGTGCCAGATTTCATTATTGACTTTTCTGCTCTAGCATCCAGGATATATCTTATTAGCAGAGGCATAATGTCTTTTCTTAGAACAGATGTAATAGGTAATCATTGTTTGGTCTGATTTCTCAACATCCTGCCAGAATAAATTCCTTTTTAAAATAAATCTTCATTAATTTAATTGGTAGGACCCTCCGTCTACCTCTAGAGGAAGCCCCAGAGGCCTGGAATTCCCTGATGAGCAAATCCTTGGGAGAGGATTTGGCTAACCTCCTCTTCTTTTGTCTCTTGTTTTGTTTGGGTGGAATTGCCTTATTTCTTAAAGCAAAATGAATATTAATTTCAGTCCTGTTATTTCCAAGCCCACTGTGCTACCTCCACATCTACAGGACTGTGTTGAGATCTGGACTTTCTCAGGATGACTCTGCTTACCAAAGACATTGAGGAGCACAGAAGTGGTTTAGAAAGAATTAAGACCCCTGAGCAGAAGAAAGGATCTGTGTAAAATGCCATGGTTTTCTCAGGCCTTTCAAACCCTTGAATTTTTTATACAAACAGGGTCTTAGCACGTCATTCAGCACGAGTCCTTGGTGTGTCTCAGACCTGTGTCACCATCTCAGAAACCTTCAAAATCGTCATAGTCCTAAGGACTTGCACAAATATGCTAGATCTGTTGAAGGGTTTCTAGCTGAATTTATTACAGGCTCATTACATATGAACCTCCTGGTCCTCTCACAGAATCGATGTCAAACCACATCAGAATTTTAAAAAGTGTCTTTGTCATGTCTTTCTGGTTGGTCTCTGGATTTTACTACCCCTTCCTCCTCCCATCAGGAGCATATGTTTCAGGAATAGGGCCCTGATTGAAGCTTAGACACACCTCGAAAGTGAAATGGGTGGTCCTCTTGCAAGTGGAAGAAAACACAGGTCTCTAAAGTTATCTGCCTTCTCTCTATATTATTTATTTCTGAATAGTGTCCTGGTTTGGGAATGTGAATCAACAGGGGTTATTGCTTCTGCAACAGATGAGAAAAATTGAGACCAGTCAAATAGCTGCAGTTATGGCAAAGCATCTACTTACAAAAGTTTAAAAGGGCCCAAGCATCAGAAAGATCCCATAGTGTTCTCTTCTGTCAAGTGGAAATCCAGGTTTTGGCTTAACCATTTCAGCCAATGTTCGATTTGTCAGGTAGGCAATAGATCTGGAAATTCAGACCAAGGGAGGAAAATCTTGTTATCCATGTTATAAACTCAGTGTATATCCCCTGTATGCCACCTCAGTGCCACCACATTCCCACATTCCACAGTTCCTAACACTGCTTCTGACCCTGCTGGGTCTGGCATCGGGACCAGCCTTACCACTTTGATTGGCAGTTCAAAGTTGCAGGCTGATCTCCAATCTTGTTAAATTATAAAACTACTGAAAATAAAGAAAACCTGAGATTTTTTTTTATCTTAAATCTTGGTAGGATATGAAAATTGCCTACCATTTTCTCATTAGTTCAGAGGTTCAAAGAACTGGCTTTAAAAAAAGAAATGAAAAAAGCAATGAAGGCAGGGTACTCATTGCATTCCAGACGAATAGACTCTCTCAGGAAGGAATTTGGAAGCCCCTTCCCAAGGGCATTTATTTCTGGAATTCTGGCTTCATGGAGGGCCAGAGTAGGGTGGCCCTCTGGAGCCTTTCCCTGATGTCTTCTGACATGATCTTGATTCACAGGGCCAGCCTGCGCCCTGGACATATCTTGGTTGTGTGTCTGACACTCCACCATCACCACCATCACCTCCCTTGGGTTTTCTGCCACCAGGGCTTGTGGGTTGGTTGGCAGGCCAGTATCTAAGGCCAGGGAGCTATTCATTGACACAGAGTGGGGCTTTAGAAATGCAAATAGAGAGTTTATTCACCCTTATGCGTATGAGGTTACAGGGCCTCAATCCAGGATCTAGGGCTGGCTTCCCTAAACCAGGCGGCCCATAGAAACTGGACATGCCCTTGTGCAGTCTGGCATCTTTCTGGGGCTCATGCGGCACTGAGGTGTTAAGCAGTATTTTGGGCACTAGAAAGATGTGTGGTGATCTATTCAGTAAAGGATAAATGGTTATGGCTGCTGCCTTAGAAATGTCTCCTTATAATCACATTGAACATGCATTTGCTTAGTGAAGTGTCTATAGCCACCCAGTTTCATCTTATATATTTATTTGTTTATTGTCTGTCTCCCCCACTAGATTATAAGCTCTATGAAGGCAGAGACTTTTTTATTTTCCATTGCATCCCATAGTGCCTAGAGCATGATATGTGCTCAATAAACATTCCTTGATTAAATAAATTATTGCAACTGATTTGCAAAGTGTCAGTGACAACCTGGGTTAAGATGACAGCAATATCAATAGTTGCTTAAAAATTCTAGAAAGGTAGTTGAACTTGTCATATCCTAAGACAAGTGCAGGTAATCCCATCGGAATGAGAGACCTTGACCTTCAAGTGGACATGCCTGCTCTCAGGCAACAGGTGCTTTAGGAACAAACCGGTTTGCCAGTTCTAGCAGGTGGACCAGTCTGGGAGGCACCAGATGGTGGGGGACAGTGCGGGCGAGGCTTCTGACAGGTCCCGGGCTGCAGAGGGTGGTGGTGTGGGGCCCTGGTGCAGGCAGCACAGAGGTTACCAAGTGGCAGTCTGCCATCCAGAAGGGCCTTGGTCCCCTGCCCCCTCCTCCATAACACTCAAGCGCAGGATTTCCACCTAAGCGACACGGTCCTTCTCTTCACTGCAGGATCACCCACCCAAATTGGCTGAAGGAGCAGAACCATAGGGGCAGAGCCTCAGCAAAGCAAGCTAAGGTTTGGAGAAAAAAAAAAAAAAAACAGGTTAATTTTAAGGATGGTGGGCTTGGGAGGTGACAGAGCATGACGCAGGGGTCAGGGAGACATTTAGAGTTCAGACAGATCTGGGGTTAGGGCAGCCCCATCTCTAGCCAAATGGCCTTGAGCAAGTTAGTTTACATTTCAGCTACAAAATGGAGAGACAAGGCCTCTGTCCTAGCATTGTTTCAAAGATTAAGTGAGATAAATATATATGAAGCATCTAAGACAGTGCCTGGCAGATAGTAAGCATTTAATAAATGTTTGATATTATCTACACTTTTTTTTCCCCTGCTGCTAAATTTAGGTGGCAAGAGGATATGTACAGGAAAGGAGAAAAACGTGACAAATACCCAGGCTGTCTGTGCACTTTCTGCCTCATAGAAGGCATGACCTTGCTCTGCTTTCCTTCAAATTATTTCGGTTTTATATTAGCAAAGGAAACACTACGTGTCAATCACACGAGAGGCTTCCTCCTCACTTCTGGAAAACGCACTCATTTGAAAGCCTGGTTGATACCCTGTGACTGGCTCCCGTGCTCTAGCCAGCCGTGGGCAGGGCCTGCCTGCTGCCAGTCCCTGTCTGCTTTTTCCCAGACTGAACAGGTGCTCTCTGAGGTCTTTGGAGAAGACAGGTAATAGATATGATAAAGGCAGAGCGCATCCCATGGATGTGTTGCCTCAGCTTCTCTAGGGAGGCCTAGAGGCTTTTCATGACAATTAATTATTCACATTTTCTCTCCTTCCCCTCAAATACTTGGTTTCCCATTCAGCTCCACACAGGCAGATTTCCCTGGGGCGTGTGTAACCCTAGCACCCGACGACAGTTCAGGGCTGCTTTCTATGGTTCTTTGAGTCTGTGTTTCAGGGTCACATGCAGTGGCCCGAGCATATGAATGCACTGCCCATTCTCCTTCGCTCTCCTGGGGCAGGATTTTGGCCCCTTCCATCTCCCTGATTCATGCAGTGCAGAGGGGACCGGCTCTTGCTTCTCCTTGCCTGCTTGCTCTTGGCTGCAGCCAGAGATGCTGGGCACGCTGGACCTGATGGAATGCCTCGTAGGCCGGCTCCCGTGCGAGGCCGGGCATCCTGCCCTTTTGCAGAGCTGTAAGCACTCACTCACCCAGGCAGGCCTCACCATGGCCTTTGTTACTGCTCTCCGGGAAACCTTTGTGTGACTGCTGGAGGTGGCACAAGGCTGAGCGCCCTGACAACTCTGTTTGGGAGACTCAGATGCCACCTCCCCCAGGGCCTCTCCACGCCCCAGGCCTCTCCCTCCCCTGGCGGCGGGCTTTCTCAGGGTCAGTGTTCTGCTTTTCTTTCACCAGGGCGCCCACTGTGCTGGGGGCCTGTTTGAGCTGCCCACAGGGCAGCGCTGAGATAAAAAGACCTGGGCCTGTGCCAGCAGGGAGGCAGCTTCTGGCCTCAGAGACCAAGGAACAGAAGAAAGAGATGTAAATGAGCGTCCAAGACATGAAGCTATTGGCTGGTGGCCAGGAAAGCAGCCAATAGAAGGAGGTGGGAGAGTCACAGAGAGGGGCAAGGGCAAGGGGGTAGCAGTGTGGCTGGAGTGGTTGAGAGTGGCAGCTGGTCATTCTGCTGAGAAATGGATTCAGCAGAGAGAAGGGGGCCCTGGTACCCACGGATCTCGATGCTGCAGAGAATGTCCAGCTACTTCTTACTTCTGTGTGTCCTTGGCAAGTGACTTCACTTCTTTGTGCTTCCATTTCCTGCTCTTTAAAATGGGGACAGTAATAACACCCCCTTCCAGGGTTTTTGCAAGGATTAAAAAAGCTCATGTGTGTAGAACACCAGGAAAGGATGCATGTTAGCAATCGGGTCACCTGGGTCCCTGGCTGGGTCAAGATCTTACAGGGACCACCTGATGCTTTCACAACTTGTTTTCCTTCACTCCATGTACCTTTTGTTTTTCCCCTCATGGAACTCATCTGTAATTTGCTCAGGCAAATTTCTTCACCTTCAGATTGCTCAAAGCCTTTCTGTCCTTTTCCATGTACATTCATTGAAGTTTACCAAAGATGGGTCTCCAGTACTGGGAGTTCAGGGCATCATGGAAGAGGGAGATCTATACGTCATTGATGGTGACACCTTCTCCCTTTAATGGAGTGACTGACTGGGGGAAATTTCATTGGTTTGCCTGGTCACTACTTTGCTTCCACTGCACTTCTGCTGATGGTGGTGTTAACGTCCAACGAAATGGAAAGAAGCCAGGCAGGCAGAAAGAGCAAGCAAGAGCCAAATAATCCCTGAGTTCTGATCGTTCTCCAAGTCATTGCGATGAATTTTCATGATTCGCGTTAATATGGGGGCACACAGTTCCCAGATAACTGTATAAAAACAAGGATATGGTCTAAAGGTAACAGATCCTTCCTTAAATTCAACCCACCACCTCAGCAATGCAAAGGTCTGATTACCAAAAGGACATCCCTCCTGGAAGTGATCCACACATCTCAAGCCCAGTGGCCAAAATGGGACTCTTCATTCCTGTGCTTCTGCCTCTGTTTCCTCTATCAGTTAAACATCACATCAGATCACTTACTCAGCCAGAAACACCACAGGACACTCCTCTCCTCCTCCTCCCTCATATCCCTCCCCGTGCCTGGGGGCTCCTGGACCTGTCACCATGTGCCTCCTAAATAGTCCATGACTCCGTGCCTCTTCTATTTAGCCACTGATTCTGTCAGCATCCATAAATATGCCGTGCAACGTCCACTCCCACTCAGGTTCATAGCTTGGAACAAGTCATTTGCTTTGCCCCCTGCACCTAGAGTCAGAGAATCTAGACCAGAATGAGCCAGATGGCTCCTCCCGTGTCTCTGGCGTCTGAGAGTCATGGGATCAAGACTGGGCTCAGCTAGGGTGACAGCTCCATGTGTGTCTCATTCTCCTCCTGGCACCAGCAGGCCAACCAGAGCATGTTCTTGTAGAAACAGCAGAAGCACAGGAGGTCAGCCAAAACACGTCACGACTCACTTTCTCTGCCAAACCTAAGCAAGTCATCTAATCCCAGGTCAAAGAGTGGGGGGGTACATGTCACATTATTTAGTAGGAGGAACTATAAAGTCACATAGCTAAGAGTGAGCATACAGGTAGGTCACAAAGCTCAGGCCAGTTATGCAGCCTGTGGCCAGGTCTTGTTATCCGTTGTGTGGACTCTTTGCTGACCCCTTAGCTCTTTATTTTACCTATAGTTAGCCTCCTCCCTGACTTGATCCTGACACCCTTGTGTTGAAACCTTCCGTCACCCACCCAACTGAGCTGACGCCCCGTACAACTTGGCTCCAGCTCAGTTTTCCAGTGGCATCTGTTGCCATGTTTCAGAACGACTCGCCACCCCCTTCCAAATGTGCTTGTTTTTTTGTACAGTTTTGCACCTTCATTCCCAATCTCCCTCTTCCCACAGGAATCTCTCCCACATTTGAGGTTATTATAAGTGAGATGCCGTTTACCCTTCAAGATCCAGTTCACATGGTGCCTCCTCTAGGAAGCCTTCTCGGGAGTCCTGGAGAGAAAGAGTTGCTCTTTCCTCTCTCAGAATCACATCATCATGCTTAATTCTTCCCCAGAGAGAGGGAAGGAGAAAGGGGGACAGTTTAATTAATTCCCCTGCCATTTTAGTCTGTGATTATGGAAAACTGGGAACACTTTAGTCATCTTTAGGTTCCAGAAGCCTCTCAGCTCCCAAAAGCCTCTTATAGAGGGATGAGGGCTTGGTTTTCTGAGTGGGAGAGTTTAGTCTATTATATGCAGCCCTGCAGCAAGCTGGGTACTTCATCTGGTGTTCAACCAAAGAAACGTCAGCACATCTGGCTGTGTTGTCTTGTTGTAGATCGGTACCACCCAAAACTTTATTGGAAATTCAGGGGATTTTCAGTGGCAGTATTGTCTTTAGGTGATCCTTATCTGGCATTGATTTCAGAATCTGACTCCTACTCGAAGATGTTATTCTATTGCATTCCTTATAGGCATGTTTCAGAGTGAATTTCCATTTTTTATGTCTGTTTCCCACCTAAATGAACTTCTGAAGTTCTTACCTGCAGTTTATGGTTCTTTTCAAGTGCTGCTGCCTGGGGTTGTGCAGGTTATGCACTACACAATTCTGAGGTAGTATGTTTGTGCCAGAGTCTACATAAACACACTCCCAGCTGGTCCTCAGTGGTGCCAGCGTCCTTGTGTCCCTAGGGCCTTGTACATATCAATTGCTCAAGAAACATGTGACTGAGTGAATGAGAGTGAAGGCAACAACAAAATGAACTGTGTTTGAGTGAGATATTTAACAGGTGAAAATTCAGGCATATTTGATCCAACAAAATCAAAGCCTTGTTATTGCAGGTGCACATGGGTGAAATGGACTCAGTCCCACTCAGAATATCTTGTTTACCTACCACACACACACACACACACACACACACATTAAAAAAAAACAACTTTGATCCTGTGAATGGATTGAGATTTACAGTTCATACTAGCACATCACACTTAGCAGACATTACTGACCACTGGTCACTCTCTGCCTAACATCCCTAGTAGACTTTGTGAGGTTCATGGGTAAAGACAGCTAGGTAACAGATAATCACAATTGGCCTAAAGAGATCTTCATTGCTCTTAGATTTGATCAAAAAAAATTATATGAATTTGTGTAAAATTTATAAAAATAGGCAAATAAGAGTATCTTTTGAAAGAGCAAGCCTTTTCCAGGTGTAATTATCCGAGTTAGGAATGTCCCACTATGGCCAGCACATAGGACACCCCATGGGAATATGTCACCAAGTTGCACAGTCATCTTCACAGCTGCATTGGATGCTTCTAGGTGTTCTGACAGAGGACTGAAGGAGGTAGCTGACCCATTCAGAATATACAGGCCACTAGGGGGACATGGCCCAACAAGAGTCCCCAAAGACAGCCTGACCTGGGCACTACTAGACTCCTCATGTCCCCCACCCCTAACCACTGCTCCAGTGAGCTCTGAAAGAGAGCAAGGACACTGCACTTGTCCCCTGTCATCAATTAGAGTGTTCTCCAGAAAGGCAAGCACATTGTCCTCTTCTGTATTCCCCGTGCCTTGCTCAGTGCCAGGCATATAGGAAGAAGCACTAAATAACTAATAAGTGATTGAGCAAAAAAGAAAAAATTCATCATACCAGAGGGCTGCTGTGGTACTAGAAATGTCTAGTTAGCTTTTCCATCACACACACACACACACACACACACACACACACACAAAATGCCATAGAGGAGGAAAAGTTTATTTGGGGCTCCATTGCTCAGGGCCCAAGGTGAGGCAGCACATCATGGGGAATGACCCAGCAGAGGAAAGTTGCTTGGCTCATGTCAGGGTAAGAAAGCAGAGATAGGGTGGGGAAAGGGGTCACAGGGAATCTGCACCCTTCCAGGACACCCCCCAGTTATCCACCTATCCCCCAGTCACACCCCACCTGCCTATAGTTACCACCCAGTCCATTCAAACTAAGGTTGTCAGATTAAGTTACAGCTCTCACAGTCCAATCATTTCACCTCTGAATATTCCTGCATTAACACTGGAGTATTGGGGCTCTCCTTATCCAAACCATAACCATTTGCAGGGTAAGGCATCACAGTTATTTTAGGCAGTACCAAATGGCCTGCAGATGATGGTGACACAGCATCTTCTCTTTGAGCTCGTTATCCCTTTCAAATCAGCAGAGCCTTGACTGTTCACCCAAGCTGATGACGTGGCGGGCCCCAAAGTTTCCTTAAGACTCTCCACTTGGATACCATTCCTAGCAACAGCCCCTTCCTCTCTGGATGCTAGGATGCTGTCATAGGTTTTTGCATGTTAGCTTGGGGTCAGAAAGTCATATATCATAGATTCAGTTGAGTTAGAATTTAGCTTCTCTTCCTGCCAAGGTGGCGCCTGTTGTCACCGTGCACCCTAACGGAGTAATCGTTCTCATTCATTCTTGTATCTGTGCTCCCAGGTGAGCTTTCCGTGGAAGAGGCGCAAGACCCTTTCCTGGTTAGCATACACATCATCGCAGACCCCGGGGAATCCCAGCCGCTGCAGGAGGCCATCGACAAGGTCTTGGCATGGATCCACCCTGACCTTCCCCTGTTCCGGGTGTCTGAGAGGCGGGCTGGGCGTCGGCGGAGGAAGCCCCCAAAGGGGGCGCAACCAGCGCTGGCGGTGGTGCTGTTCCTGCAAGAGGAATATGGTGAGGAGCAAATCTTGCAGCTCCACCGCATGCTGCAGCGGCCACCCTGGCGCCACCACCACACGGAGCGCGTGCAGGGCAGGTTCCTGCCCTACCTGCCCTGCAGCCAGGACTTCTTCACGCTGGCCCCCGGGACCCCTCTGTGGGCCATCCGACCTGTGCACTACGGCAAGGAGATCGTGCGCTTCACCATCTACTGTCGCCACGACAGCTACGCTGACAGCCTCCAGTTGTACGAGCTGATCCTGCGCCGGAGCCCCAGCCAGAGGAAAGCGGACTTCTGCATCTTCCCCATCTTCTCCAATCTGGATGTAGACATCCAGTTCTCCCTGAAAAGACTGCCCTGTGACCAGAACCCAGTGCCCACCGACTCCTCTCTGCTGGAGTTCCGAGTCAAAGACATAGGCGAGCTGGTCCCTCTCCTGCCCAATCCCTGCAGCCCCATCAGTGAGGGTCGCTGGCAGACCGAGGACCATGACGGCAACAAGATCCTTCTGCAGGTACCCGGGGAGCTGTGTCTGTCTATCTTTCTGTCTGTCTGTCTAGGGAAACTGTGAAGCAAATCAGTTTGCCAGAAACTCTGGTCCCTGTTAAAGAGCCAGCAGTTAGAGACAAGGAGAAATCAGTGGCCTTGACTGCCCCAGACCATATCACCATGTCTGCATACTCCATCCGAACAAAAGAGGAGGATGAGGGCCTCTTCTCCATGGCTGTTTTCATTCTGCTGCAGTGGCACAGGCCTCAGTAAACCTAGGCACCTCCTCCTTTGCCCTCCCCCCACATTGAGCACCCACTAACTGCCCCTGGCCCCAGGGTATGTCTCAAGAGGTTCTAACCTGGGGAACTTGCTATTAAAGGTTCCTGGCTCTATTCCTTCACACTTGGGGAGTTTGTACTGTGTAATCTTCACTCTGAAAAAGGAACTTCAGGAAAGCTCATGTGTTGGACAATTGTGAAGTATGTGTTGTTGCCTGGAGAAGATATCTGTTCCCTTCCTCTGTCACCTCCCCTACATTCTCCCCTCCCACCCTCCAATTCTGGCTTAGGTTGTTAAAATTCGTGGTCCTGTGAAAATATGACTTCCTTCTCAACATTGAATGTGTAAGAGATGCCTTTGGAGTTTCTGCATTCACTCAGCCAGGGAAGGGTTGAGCAAACACATTTTTTAATTTGTTGTAATCAGTTACACACCACAGTAGAATGCATTTATGCACTTTGATATATCATACCTAGATGGGATATAATTTCTTATTTTTCTGAATCACATTGGTGCCAATACCATGCCATTTTTGTTACTGTAGCTCTGTGGTATCTCTGGTATTGTGATGCCTCCTGCTTCACTTTTCTTGCTAAGGATTGCTTTAGCTATTCTTGGTCTCTTATTTTGAGTGAACGTTTTAAGGACAGGAGACTGACCCAGTTCTTCCATGGCCAACACCTTGGTGGCATTACTGGCTGCCTTTCTCCTCTCATCCTTTCAGTAGGTGTCCCAAATTCACTAGAAATAATTGATTATATTCAATAATGCCTAGAAATTGAAGAACTTCCTATACCTAGCCTTACCTCATGAGCTCTTTCCAACTCAGGCCCTTCTTGAATTAATAGGTAAGGCAGTTCCGGTCCATAGCATTTTGTTTCTCTGAAAAACCTCTACCTCTGTCATCCCAGTCTTCATGTTTCTCTATCTGAAAAGAGAATGCTCATAGCCACTTGGGGGACATTGCCTCCAGAGGTGCAGGTGGAGGTAGTAGAATCACAGGTGGTTTCACAGTAAGCCCCAGAACTTTACTCCTCATATGATGAGATGAAATGAGAATTTGGCACATGTCAGATGACTGGTCCAAAATGCAGCCAAGGCACATTGCTCAGGCCAGAAAGGTCACTTTGACCAAGCATGGTGGCATATAACCATAGTCCCAGCTAATCAGGAGGCTGAGGCAGAAGAATCACTTGAGCCCAGGAGATCAAGGCCATCCTGGGCAACCTGGCAAGATTCTGCCTTTAAAAAAAAAGTCACTTTGAGATGTTTACCCTTTACAGGAATCAGATAATTTTCAGATTTCCTCTTGAAAAAACTAAGTAACGTTGCTTTATTATTGAGTAAACTGATTTGTACCTTTGGATCTATAATCCCCTTTGAAATGTGAGAAAATTTTTCATCTGCACTCACAGACTGCCAATTCTTTATGCAAAATATAATACAGTAGCACCAAGTAAAAGCTAATGAGATGCAAAGGATTATGTTTATACGAAAAGACCAAAATGAATGTGATTATTTCTGAAGTGATTTCTTCCTTTTTGTAGTAATGAGAGGGTTTTTTTCTCTTGATCCTTCTAATAACATAAATGAAAGAACAAAGTATGAAAGCATGGCCTGGGCTTAACTTAAAGGAAACAATGAAAGAATATTTCAAAGAAGATCTATGCATTTAAATAGCTATAAAATCTATACATGTGCAGGCTTTTGAAGTTAGGGGGTCATTCAGAGAGTAAGAAAAAGGATTTGTATCTTGGGACTCAAGACTGCAGACCTTTGTTCAAAGTAGTAGTATGTTGAGTGGTAGTATGTCAAATTAACATGGACAGAAATGACAAATGGCCCCTTCACAATTCTTGATAATAGCCATTAGAATAGGATTGCTGTTCATTTGCATGTTTACAGAGAGCAGCCTTCTATTTCAGCATGGGATATACACATATCCATCTCCTTAAGTTACTTTTCAAAGTAAAAAATTTATATTTCAGTCTTCAGCAAAGTCAAGATATTTAGGTCATGGGGTAGAATACCTTTTGATCCACATTTTCTTTAGCAGTCTATGTTCCCTAAGTCTATGTTCAATTATAATGTTTAACATACAAATTTTGCTCAATTGGATGCAGTTATACACTGAAAAAAAAAAGTATCTCAAGTGAGTAGTTTTTCCTTGCCTTGTTAAAATTTAGATTGTATTTTACTTTCTCCCCCTGCTGCATTGACTTACATTCCATATACCAGAGACTTCCTCCTCCCCTTTTAATTGTTGTAAAAGACAAAATCTGAGATTTTTTTTTTTTTTTTTTGGAAGCCATTCAGCCTCTTCTGAGAATTAGGAGATGTCTTTTACTAGGATCAGATAAGAAAGGGAGAAAACTGTTCTTCTGAAACTCAGCTTCCTTCCTTTTTGGCATTGGTCTTCCTTCTTGCCTGGTCCAGAGGGAAGATGGGGAGGGCTTGCATGATATCCAAATTTGCATGGATGCTCGATAATACTAAACCACGGCTATGTGGAGTCAAAGGCTGTAATGAATCTTTCCACCTCCCATCCAACTGAACCAATGTTGTACTATGAAGCCCATAAGTTCTCTATGTTTTTATTTTCTTTTGATTGAAGACTATAAGTAAGACACATACTGAAAAGTGCACAAGTCATAAACATACAGCTCAATGAATTGTCACAAACCAAATATTTGTACAGGCAGCACAAAGTTAAAGAAAAAGAACAGAGACTAAAACTGAAGAAAAGATCTCTTTCCCTACTTCCAGGCCTCCCTCTCCTTGAATGAACATGCTACTACTCCCTAAAGTACAAAAGGGAGAGGTAGAAGTATCTAATTTTTAAAAATAGCTTGGGAATATCTTATCTTTTTTTTGCATTTGTTAATAGATCTCACACTTTAAAAGCGATTTAATATGGCTGATAAAAATATATACTACACAAAAAGATTAATAAAAATGAATACAGAAGAACTTGAAGTAAAGGGTAAGTGTCAATAGGAAAATAAGATAAAACCAGTGTGATATCCAAAATACATGTCATTTCCTATATTCTTTCTAGAGTCATGCCCTTCGTTGGTAGCCACTAGCAGCCACATGCGGCTGCTGGAATTTAAATTTTAAGTTAAATTTAAAATGCCATTTCTTAGTCAACCTAGATACATTTCAAGTGCTCAGCGGCCACATGTGTCTGATGGCTACCACATTAAATAGTGCAGATACAGAAAATTTCCAACTTGGCAGAAAGTTCTGTTTGAGAGTGTTGTTCCTGAAACAGGCTCCAAATTTGACTTGGAGTTTTCTGCAACAAAAGAAAAATGGAAAATCATCAATGATGTGATGCAGAATCTATAGGGGAGAAAAAAAACCAACCCTTTTAAATGTACGGGCATCCTTGGTTCTAGGTTCTGGAAGTAAAGCCCCCCTATTTTCTCATGGTCACAGTGGTGCCAACAGCCTGTCCTCAACTGCTCCCCTAGAATCACCATAACAGGGGCTCACGAAGCTCTTATATGTGGTGTCCCAGTGCAGGCCAGGCCTGTCGGCCAAGGCAATTCATAAAAGCCACTGCACAGAGGGAGCCTGGGCTAAACAAGGTGGTCCTTGTCTATGGCTCCTGCTGGTTTTGCCAAGTCCCAGAGGAAGGAATGCACCTTCAGATAATCCCCCAAAGCTTGTTTCCATGCTAACAAGTAACAGTCAGTTTGCCTTTCTGTTCTCAACCAAGTGCCTGAAGAACACCTGTCCCCTGAAGGTAAAGGACAGTCAAATGTACTACAACTCATTCAAGCTGGATTGTGCACTGTCATATCTGAAAAGACTGACAAGGACACAATCCAAATGGAAATCTACTCACTGCCAATAAGAAGCAATTCCAGGGAACTGGAGACTATCATGCTAAGTGAATTAGCCAATCCCAAAAAAACAAAGGCTGAATGTTTTCTCTGATATGTGGATGTTAATTCACAATAAGGGGTATAGGGACGATTAGGGGAGAATAGAAGTACTTTGGATTAGACAAAGAGAGATGAAGGGAAGGGAAGGGGAATGGAAACAGGAAAGAAAGCAGAACGAATTGGACATTACTATCCTATGTGCATGTATGAATATACAACCAATGTAATTCTACATCATGTATAACCAGAAGAACGGGAAGTTATATTCCATACATGTATAATATGTCAAAATATTCAACTACCATGGATAACTAATTAGAACAAATAAAAAAAGAAGCAATTCCAGGTCTATTCAGGCATATAGACAAAAACACAGCTGAGGACCCAAGGCTCAAGCCCACAGTGAGAACAAGGCTGCAATTTTAGGCTAGAAAATCTTGAAAGCAAGTTGTTTAGATAAGCAAGGTAATGAATAATGGTGCCTAAGTTCTACGGACTACTTCTATAGATGACAGTCACTGCTGTTCTCCTTTGCCAAGTCCCAGAGGAAGGACTGCACCTTCAGATAATCCCAAAGCTTTTTCTCTGAGTTCTCCTAAGGCCAAAGGAGAAGTGGCCTTCAACAGAAGGTTTCAAGTAAGATTGCAAAGGGACAATGACTTGACACCAGGACTTATTACCAGTTGAAATGAGCTCCTATGTAGAGCCATGGGACTGTCTCTAAGATCTAGAAGAGAACTCCTAAGATCTCATCCACATCAGCTGGTTTACTCTTCTTTACACACCAAGGCAATTGACTGGCCAATCCATCCTGGAATGTTGGGGACACCAATTCTATGAGACAGATGCCACTGAGGATGTGATGCAAGGCTGAAGCAGACTCTAGAGAATTATTCTTTTAATTTTTAATCATGGTAAAACACACACACACATACAATTACAGTGATAAGTACCGTCGACCACTATAATTATTTTTAAGTGTGCGGTGCCACGCAATCAACACGTCAAACTGTTGTACAACCATCACCGCCTGCATCTCCAGAATATTTTCATCTCAGGAAATCCAAAGAGATTAACCACTCTATCTCCCTACCTTTCCCTGGCAACCACCATTCTGTTTTTCTGACTTGATGATTTTGACTCATCAAAACTGTGACTAAAATACCTGGCAAGAACAACTTAGAGGAAGAAACGTTTATTCGGGGCTCACAACTTCAGAGGTTCAGTCTGTGGTTGGCCAACTCTATTCTGGGCCCAAGAGAAAGGCAGAACACCATGGTAGAAGGGTGCGGTGGAGGAAGCTGTCAGTTCATGGCAGCCAGGAGCAGGAAGCAGAGAGAGCAAGGAAGAGAAGGGGCCAGGAACAGACACAGTTTCCAAGGCTACCGTCCCCCTTGACCCACATCCTCCAGTGGTACCTCACCTGCCTACGGTTACCACCCAATAGTCCATTCAGCTATCAAAGGATGAATCCATGTCTGAACTTTGTTGTATTAGGGATCATGCTTTCAATATATGTTATTTCGGGGGGCACACCCCTGATCCAAACCATAACGACTCTCTGGATACCTCAAATAAGTGAAATCACATTTGTCTTTTGGTGACTGCCTTATTTCACCTTTGAGGATATTTAGCATTATGTCCTCAAAGTTCATCTGTGTCAGAATTCCCTTCCTTTTTAAGGTTCAATCATATTCCATTATATGCATATGTCACATTTTTGTTTACTCATCCATCAATGGAAGCTTGGGTTGCTTCCAACTATAGGCTATTGTGAATAATGCCATTGTGAACATAGTGTGCCAATATCTCTGTGAGTCCCTGCTTTTACTTCTCTGGGATATACCAGAAGAGGAATTGCAAGATAGTGTGGTAATGGTTCTTCATTTTTGGAGGATCTGCCATCCTGGTTCTCATAGTAGTTGCACCATTTTACACTCCCACCAACGTTGCACAAAGGTCAGGCTTGTGTTTCAGAAAATAGGGAAAGATTTGCTCTTAGGCAAAGCACATGGTTTTCTGCACTAGAAGGTGACAGTGGGCGGAAAGACTAGCGTGAACACTCAAGTGAGGCTTCTTGTATTCTGCTTCACTCTGAGCACTCTGGGTCTAGACAGGTTATGTGCATCATCACAAAAGGCACATCAGATCCTGGCTCTATTATGGTAAGACTTTCCAAGAGCTTCCTGGGGGCCCTGCCATGGGTCTTCACCCAGGCCTAAGGCTTTCCATCAGCTAGCTGGTCACTGCTTACCTCCGTGGCTTCATTCATCTCCTCTCACTCCTTCCTCCTGGGCCTGCTTTCTGTAGTAGTTCCAGTGCAGTTAAGATCATGATGGTTATGGAACTGAAATGAGCAAAACATGGGGAAAGAATTTAGAGTAAGACTGTTAAGAATAGGACTGTTAAGAATTTACTGCTATCATAGTCATCATCAACAACATCACCATCGTCAGAGCCTCTAAGCCATTTGCCCCAGGCCTCAGAGCTAATTGTGGCCCAGTAACAATTCAGATACACAGAGACATCTCCACCATTGCTGAATTCAGTGGCTGCCTAGGGCTCCCAACATCAGGGGCCTCTCTTCAGACCACAAAAAGTGCCTTCCCATCTGAGATAAGAATTTGAGATGTTTGATTGGCGCCTGTGAACACATGCCTATCTTGGTCACATACATGGGATTTATAACATTCTTAGAAAGTTATCACAAATTACTTTCAAATGGTTCAGCAGAAAAATCATACATAGATTCATATTCTCCTATGTCTACATATAGATAAATGATAATATATATGTACATATGTAGGTTGAAATAAGAGAAAATAGCTGGGCATGATGGCACATGCCTGTAATTCCAGGGAATTGGGAGACTGAGGCAAGAGGATGGCAAGTCCAAGGCCAGCCTCGACAACTTGGCAAGGCTCTGTCTCAAAATAAAAAAAAATAATAAAAATAAAATAAAAAGGGCTAGGGGGGCTGGAGTTGTGGCTCAGTAGTAGACTGCTTGCCTGGCACATGCGAGACCCTGGGTTCAATCCTCAGCACCACATTAAAATAAATAAGTAAAATAAAGTTATTGTATCCAACTACAACTAAAAATTAAATAAATAAAAGGGCTAGGGATATAGTTCAGTGGTAAAGCACCCTTGGGTTCAGTCCCTAATACCAATAAATAAATAAACATAAGACAAAATAATTTTATATAGATGTTAGGTATAGGGATGTTTCTTGCTTTGTTCTTTCAAAGCAAGATATTTGAAAAGTTTTGTAATAAACATTGGAGCAAGGAGCAAATATTTTCGGAATGTAGTTTGGGGAACCTTTTGACTATGGAGCCCACTGATTAGACATTGCCAGATTTATAAAAGCTATCATATGCTGGGTAAAATAGACAAGAAACAATTTTTCTGCACTCCTAAGATAAATACCTAAAGCTGTACTTTTCAGAACCAGGTGTCTACCTGTCCATCCCCAAAGCCAACTCAGTGATGCTGTAAGAATGCATGAACAGGTGTTGGTTTGTGGCAGAACTTGACAACTAAATCTTAGAAGGTGACGAGGCCCCTTATAAGCCACATAGAGCAGTGGCTTGCTAATAACAAGCTGCAAATTTATAGCAACTGTAAAAATGTCTATAAGTGGGAGCAGAAGTGGCAAGGGCAAAAATATTGAGCATGTCACTCTAAAAGACAATGCCACCTACTTTTTTTTTGGGGGGGGGGGGACTGCCCCTTTTGTGGCTATGTGCCTTGTCCTGGACTCACACATGGCCCTGGCTGCCGCCATGCACGCTGCCCACATACTGACTTGGGAACAAGAAAAGTCCTGCCACAGCATCTGCTACTGTAATTAATCCTTATGGCAGCTGCTGGCATCCCACAGACCTGTAATATTTAGGTCATGAGGAATTTATATCATGCCTAAATTTAACCAATTCTTCACTCAGCCAGTGTACAGAGTGCCTGCTCTGTGCCAGGCACTCTAAGCTCAGAATACAGCCCACACAGAAGTTCCTGCCCTAGTGAAATTATATCCTCAAAGGAGGAAGCAGATAATAAACAAGAGACATAACCATAACCATGTAATGTCGGGAGGTGCTGGGGGCGGGAAATGGGTTCAAATAGCATTCTAAAATATGCAGGTGAAGCTGATCTATTGATCAAAACACTTTATTAAGCCATCAAACCTAAGAATTTTTAGTTACTTTAATCAAGTGAGAATTGTCCTCATACAGGTTAAGATTCCCTGATAACACAAGCCAGAAACTTCTGCAAACATGTAGATTAACCTCCTTTGGAGGAAAGTCCTTATTAATATTTATCTTCACTACTTTTGCATATAATATATGGATATGTTACATGTTATTTTGAAATTCCAAAATGTAGGTCCTTTTGGTCTTATCCTAGTGTATTGTTTATCTGAAATATTTGTTGCAGGAATTTGCAAATAGATTTTTATTCCTTCTACCACTAAAAAGAAGAGTCAGTTCCTGAAATTGAGAAACAGAAAATACCTTGAACGGCAAGAGCTAAGTTCACACGCCTACATTCGGCCATTGGCCTGTTCGTTTCCTATAGGTTTCTGAGCAATTATATTTTACTGGTTTCTTGTGGCATAGCTTTCATAGAAATAAGATTTTTTAAGTGTTCTTCTCTTCTGATTCAAAAGATACGAGTATAATGTAAATGATCAACATAATTTAGCTATTTATGAGAAACAGCTACTATTGAACCATCTAAACCATAGTCTGAGTGTAAGGGAGAAGTTACCTTTCTCTTAACATTCAGCACTGAACAGCTCCATGTTGTGGCCAACCAAGGTGTCCCCTTCCCAGCAGTCCTCGGTAAGAGTACTCTTCCCTGTTCCTGGAAGTACAGCCAAAACGCCATATTGGAATGACTAATCCTACCTCCCTGGCTGTAGTTGATGTGCCCAGACTATCTGTGCACCTGATGTCAATTTGGTATTTGGGAACTGATATTAAGGAAAGAAAAGTTGTTCTCCCTCCTGATGGCTGAAGCTCCAACATGTAATCGGGAATGGTCTGCAGCTGTGGTTTCCATCAGGCAGGGAAAACCGTTCTGTCTTGAGAGAGAGGGACAGCACCGACCTGCAGAGAGAAAGCCAGAAAAGAGAATGAATGTAACTCATGCATCTGAACCTTTAGCTCCACTTATCCTGTGGTCTGGTTGCAATTCTGCAGCATGGGTGTCTCCTCAGTATTGATGTAAATTTAATTTAATGTAAATTAAATCTCCCTTCTTAAAGGTGTGTGTTGAGGTCCTGTCTTTGATAACCACTAGGGTAGTATACTTGGTCTGAGTGGACAGAATTCAATGCTGATCCGCCATCCTTTATCTCTTAAGAAAGGATAATGAAATCAGCTGAAGAAATAATAAGCAGGTTAGGAGAAAGTTTTCAGGGCTTGGTCATTATTAAATAAACAGTTTTATAACTTTCTCCTAGTGTTATAATAGAAAGGTCTTTAATCTCCTTTTCACCACAGGAAACTGGGTTAAATCAGAACTAATCATTTTTCTGTTAGACCCAGCTGCAGGCTGCTGCTGTGCTGTTGGTGAGACCACCTTCCCCTGTGTGTCTGATCAGGAGGGAGAGTCCAGTTGGCTCAGCCCAGTATTTAACTGCTCTCCCTTAGTCAGGTGTCCCTTGACTTGGTCACTTAGGTGGCAGGAGCAGAATGGGTGGCATAAACATGTGAAACTAGGACTTAAGGAGGAAGCCGACTCTTTGGAGACTCGTGGACCTGTTCATGGTCCCAGAGGACAGCATGTTGCAGGGCCATAGAAACCAGTAAAGGAAATTGCTAAGATCCCCTTAAGTCTAAGGGGGTTATGAGCAGCTATATTGTCTCCTTCCTAATCCTGCTTCTCCTCCCAGTTGCCCTGCTGCTTTGGGGTCCCTTCTTTAGTACCATATTTGGGTGGGACATTTCAAATAGCTGGGCCTTCCAGGTTCAACCCCATCCTTCCCTTCCAGTAACCCAAGAACACCTGGTTATCAGAGGACTGCAGAGGCAGAAAAGTCTTCAGAGAAATGTAGAATCCACCTGAATCCTCCTCCAAATGTTAAGTATCTTAGAGAAAAACATGGAGAGCCAAAATGAGCCACAATCTGAGAGAGGGTTGCAGAAGTCTATCAGTAGAGAGAAATTAGATAACAATTAAAGTCCAGGGCGATAGGCCCAGGGAACAATCCCTTTAAGTTGTGGAATCCTTGTTACAGCAACCTTAACAGAGGACTCTCCTTGTCTCTCCTTGTTTGAACATATCCCACCCAAAATCACTGTCCAAATGAAATTTAGTCAGCTCAAAAAGCAACCCCAAACTGTTTGGAATGATATAATTGTCTCCTGGGTGGACACTTTTCTAATCCCCCCCCAACAAAAAAATGCAGAACTAAGACTATAAACAAAACTTACAGCGTCAACATTTTTCTGTTAGGTTAAAAAAAATTAGTTCATGTTTGATTTTTTTTAAAACATGTTGTTTTAGAGAAGTTAACCTCTTGGAAGAAAAGGTCAACCTTGTTTTTCCAATTTCAAATGTAGTTTAGAATTGACTTAGATTTGTACTTTGAAGTTGAGGAATATAAGAGCTAGAAGAGGGATTTTAGTCAATTTGTAACACTGAAATATTTAAGAGGATTTAATGGCCACTTGCTTATATATTTAATTGATTAGATTTATAAGAGTCATTCAAGTACTTCAAAAGTTTTGTTTATTAATGAGACCTACTTAAAAAGAAAGTCAAGGAGCTTGGTGTATATCTCAGAGGTAGAACAGGAGGCCCTATGTTCAATCCTCAGCAATGCGGGGGGAGAGAGAGAGAGAGAGAGAGAGAGAGAGAAAATCAATACACAAAATGTATAAATGCAATTTAAGATGTTGAAGAAAATTAATTAAACTGCAAAAGCTACTTTAAAAATAATTTTTAGGGAGCTGAGGTTGGGGCTCAGTGGTAGAGCACTTGCTTAGTATGTGTGAGTCACTGAGTTCGATTCTCAGCACCACATATAAATAAATAAATAAAATAAAGGTCCATCAACAACTAATAAAAATATTTTAGGGCTGGGAATGTGGTTTAGTGGTAGAGTACTTAGGCTTTGAATTTGATCCCCAGAACCATAAAAATGAAAGAAAGTTAATTGTTAACATTTGCTAGACTTCTTAAGAGAATAATAAGATTTATGAGTTGCTCAAATCAATAAAATAGACTTGAAGTTGATACTCATTAATTGAATATTATTATTGTTACTTATTATTATTTATTATTAGTTTTTATTTATTACTATTTATTATTATTGTTGTTGTTATTATTTATTATTATTATTATTAGTTCTGGGAATCAAACCCAGGACCTCATGCATGCAAGGCAAACATTCTACCGTTGAAACACATTACCAGCCCTGAATATTAATTTTTTTAAAGTAATTAGTGGATTTGTTTTTTTTTTGTGTGTGTGTGTGTGTGTGTGTGTGTGTGTGCACATGAAGGCAGATCAGAAACCCTACATTGATACTCCAGAATTTTAACTATGTAGACCCTCACCCTGAGTAATGGAAGGTTAATTTAATCCCAGCCATAACTAATCCAGGTACAGTCGGGGCTGGTCACCAAGTTTGTAGAAGTTCCAAGGACCTGATTACTGAACAAGGAGAGTTAAGGATCAGTGAGACAATTCTGGGGGCCCATTCTAATTTACAGTGTTCCCAGAGAGATCCTCATACCCTGAGCTCTCTCATATTCTTTGGAAATGGGGATTTGGCCTCCTGAAGATCTTCTGCACCTCCAGGGTGGGCCTAACCTGAAGTAGGGACCCCAGATTCAGATTTGTTCTCCAGGCCTCATGTCCACACAAGGTTAAAGTAGTTGATACTTCAGACAGATGGCCAACTGACCACATGTCAGGTTGTCACTGTTTCTGAAAATGTAAACCTGAGATAACTCACCATTTATAACATTCACGTTACAAAGATACTCACATCCCACCTGTCCTTGGTGAAGATGCTTAGTTCATGGACATCACTGAACATGTGTTGAGTTGTCCCTTGTCTTTGGGTCCTCCTGTTTGTGCATCTGTGTCTTGAAGAGTAGTCACTTCAAAAATGGATTTCTAAAACTATTTTTACTTAATGTTTTTACTTGCTTTTTACCACCCTAGAAAGCCCACACGGAATTCTTAGCCAGGAGAGAACATCAGAACATAATGAGGACTGTTGCTTTGTGAATAACAGTGAAAGTGGGTTCCTGACAGATTCCTGGCATGCTTCTTATTAACCTGGGACGCTCTGAGTTGCTGGCCTAAATTCTGTGTACTGAGTAGAGGCATTGTCATTAGAGACCAGTCTCAACACTCAACACCTTCCCCCAGTTGAGAAGGTTTATGGAAGAGATTAGGTCTGTCTTTACTGTTTAGAATCTACAATGGCAATGACGTCCCTGTTTTCTGAGTAAGGCTGGAGGGAGCTTTTGTTCAGCCTGGGCCTTTGTTCCATGGGCAGTCAGTTGATCTCTTCTGATGCAGGCAGCCTTATGTTTCTGGCATACACATTACAAATGTATTCAATCATTCTCCGTTTTAAGTGAGTTAACAGATAATACTGCAAGTACAAGCTTCTAGAAGCCACAGAAATGGTCAGAACTGATGAGGATTCAAGGCTAAAAAGCAAGTTTTGTTATGGAAACACATTTGCAGATAAGAACAAAGTATAAAAAAAAAAAAAAAAGAAAGTTATTGAGAGGGAAACACCACAGTGGAAATTCATTCTCTGGAATTTCCATTATCTGTGTCATTTTCCAGACAGAGGTTAATTGGGAAGACAAGGTCAGTATACTTTAGCCAAAATAATTGTATAAAAAGAGGGAGGAAAGTAAATGAATTAACATAGTAGGGGCAAGACAAATATTTCTATGTGCTGGCTTTGCCTCTCTCAAATTACACAAGGCATAGTTTTCTGAATCTTCAGTCTTCCAGAAGCACAGATTTGTAGAGCTGGAAGATTGTAAGAGAAGTTCTGAAGAATATGCAGTCATAAAAATATGGAGTCATTCAAAACATCCTAATGTCAGTGGCCATAAAAATAGGGATAGACCCTGGAATCAAAAGGTAAGGAGAGAGGCTAGGCCTAAGGAAAAATCAGAAAGTTGGCCCAAAGCAGAAGTCCCTGTTCTGTCCGGACATTAAACTTAACCTGCCTGGGACCCACCCAGAGGTTTGGTTTCGGTTGCTCTGGAGTGGAGTATTTTTTCATAGCTTTCCAGATGATTTTGGGGTGCAACCAGGATTGCAAGATACTGGCTCGTGTCACAGAGTATTTCTGCTCTCATTTCTGTTCCTGTTTGTGTGTTTTCATGACAACCTCAGTCCTGAGCTCTCTTTGCCAGTGTCTTTTCTGGCAAATACATGTATATTCACGGATTCAAAAAATGATGGGAGTTGTTCACAACTGAGGGTAGGGAGGGGACTGAGATAACCAGATGTCACGAAAGCATTGATATAAACTTGCTAAGGCCAGGGATAGATTTTGAAGCTGTTTCAGTGGACCTTCCTTCTTGTTGGTACCTGAGTTTTGAGTATGAATCCTCTTCTGATATGGTCAGCTGGATCAGCCTTTCAGCAGTACTACCTTTGAGTTTTGATGACCCTTTTTGACAGCTCAGTTGTCCCTGAATTAGTGGTTGGAGTCTAGGCCAAAAAATTAAAAATATGTAAGTGTCCCACACTTTGGATTCAGAGAAGCTCACCCACCAGACCAGCCTCCTCCTTCTCAAAGGCAGGCAGGGAGGCCCAGTTCAGTAGAACCAGACCTCCTTCCAGTTCCATGTGAGGTCCTGGGGGCATATGAGGATAGTAGGGTGTTTGGGGAAGTGCATGTCTCCCCTGGTCCCTAGATCAGAAGAGGTCCTACTTTGGGAATCATTGTGCTACCACTCGCTCAGCCTTCTCCCAGACTGCTTGAAGAATACCTGCTCTAGCAGGAGATTGAGGAAGTCCCCTCAGGAAGAATTGGCAGGCTAGTGGCTACCATGTGTGCAGGTACTGAACACTTCCATCATTGCCTAGAGTTCTTTTAACTGCTTAGTTGGAAGAAATAAGACTCAAGGGTAAGGGAGAACCTTTTTATCCCCCAGTAGAAGTTTCACAGAACTACTTTGTTTTTAAAACTGTCTATGTATCATAAAGTATTGTATTATGTATTATCAGTTTATAAACTGATACTTTCTTCCTGCACCCCTGATTGTCTCTTGTCTTTATCATTGTGAGTCACAGCATGGCCCAGACTCCATGCACCAGGACTGGTGTTGCCAAGGAGATGACTAAGCCGAACATAAGATGGGCCAGGGGATGCAGTATTGGTGCATAGGCGAGGGCATAGTGAAATTGTAACATTAGCTTAAAAGCTTGTATAAAAACAGTTGACAGGAGTTAACAAAGTCCACAGGTCAAATCTGGCCTACCACTTATTTTTTCAATAAAGTTTTATTGAATACACACACACACACACACACACACACACACAGCAATGGAATCAGCCAGATTGCCACATATTTTGTAATAAAGTTTTGGATGGCACACACACACACACACACACACACACACACACACATACAGCAGTTGAACCCGCAGATCAGCCACCTCTTCCTCATTTCATCAGATGGTGGAATGAGCCTCATTCTCTGTAAAAATGGGCCAGCCAATCTAGACCTAAGAACACCAAGCACAGTCGAGGGGAGGAGCGCTTTGCTGAGCCCAGGAGGAAGAAGTGCAATTCAGCATCACACTTCTGGGATCGCTGTGTTCCCTGCAGCCCAGCCTTCTCCATGGCTGGCTTTGAGAGCACCTGCCCTGGCAAGAGATTAAGGGAGTCCCCTCAAGAAGACCTGGCAGGCTAGTGGCTACCATATGTGCAGATTCTGAACACTTGCCCAGAGTTCTCTCAATTGCACTGCTCCAAGAAATAAGTCTCAGGAGTAAGGGTAGAAACTTTTTTATCCCCCAGTAGAAGTTTCATAGAACTACTTGGTTTGTAAAACTCTGTTTATGTATCCGTTTATAAAAACAAAATTTAAAAAATAATAGGAGGCATTTCCATAGAACTTTGACCCCTGAGCTTATTCGTGGGTAGCATGTCTCTGTAAAACAAAAGATTAGCAATGATTCCCATTCTGGGGAGTCTGCACCTTTCCCCCGTCCCCTGGGGACACATCCAGGGCATTTGTGTGTGTGTGTGTGTGTGTGTGTGTGTGTGTGGCAGCCTGGAGGTGGGGCCCTATGGGCAGAGGCGGGAAGCTGAACGTCTTCACAGGACAGCCCTCCACAGCAAAGAACTCTCCAGCCTACGATGTCAGTTGTGCTGGGCCAGAGAAACCTTGGGTTAAACTGAATCTCTAAGATTCCAACCAAGCTCCCAGATAGATATTTGTGTAAGTTTTTCAACTTAAAAAAAAAAAAAAAAAAAAGAATCCTTTGGCCTGGAATATACTAATTAGCTGAAGTTCAATCCCACAAGCTAGCATTATGCCCTCACTGAAATTGCAACCAAAATTATGAAGAAGACGTTACCTAGAATATTCACACCCAAAATACCCTCTTCTTTTTAAAATATTTTTTGTTGTAGATGGACACAGTAACTTTCTTTATTTCTTTATGTGGTGTTTGAACCCAGTGCCTCACACATGCTAGGCAGGCACTCTACCACTGAGCCACAGCCATAGCCCCTTTCTCTTGATTATTGTTCAGATAAAGAATGAGATTTTGACCTGAGTTGTTACTTATCATTTCAGGCATCTGTTTCTAGGATCTGGTCATTGAACTGTGTCAAATAATATTTCTTTTGAAATTTCTTAAAATTAGGAATACTTAATGAAATTCTCATGATCTTTTGTTTATATTAAAACTGGCACTGTCTAGTCCTGTGTGTCATAGCCAGTGGGCAGCGTAAATCACAAATCATAGGGACAAAATGCAAAGGCAAATGCAGACCTCACACAAAGAAAAAGACTTACATCTGGGCACGTTTCTTTCTCAAATCTTCTCTTCTTGTTTGACAAATTATTTCATTAGATCTGTTAGCTGCAGACTGATCGATAGCCTGGTTGGCTCCTGGCTCTTCTAAGTGCCCAGTCCCTTTCTACTTAGTATCTCCTGTGAACTTGCCACACATTTTCCCTAAGAGCCATGCCTGATATTAAACAAAGTGGGTCCTGAGCACCCCTCAGGTATTTCTTAACTAGAAAATTTTCTCTTTATTATTAGATATTGATATAGTTCATAATACCACAGTGTTCAGGACTTTTTTTCCTATCGAAATCAAAAACCTGTGGTGCTTATGATTTATGATATGTATGTATACATTTACACTTTACACCTTAAAATTCCCTTGTTAACAAGCACCTTTAGAAGCCATATTTTTTAAGAAGCCATATATTTTATTATAATGTGTCTTTTATGTGATCTTTAATTCATTTGGCAGGAATTTATTCAGTACCTGTTATGTGTAAATATGAATATTTATTTGTTTTAACACATTTAATTGCAGGTACCAGAGGTCAATTAACCCAGCTTCTAAAACCCTCAGAACACTAAATGAAGGGGTTTTTTTTTAATTTAGTTTTAGTTGTAGATGGACACAATACCCTTATTTAATCTATTTTTTTGAACGTGGTGTTGAGGTTGGGATCCAGGGCCTCATTCGTGCTAGGCAAGTGCTCTCCACTAAGCTACAGCCCCAGCCCTCAATGAAGTTCTCACAATTAACCCAGTTCCTCCAAATCCATAAATGTACACTTCTGGAAAATGTCTTGTTTATTTATTGTAGGTGATTTGTAAGCTCAGATTCAAAAGAGAATGACAGAGACTTAAAAAATAACGACTAAATTTTTTATAGCGGTATATTTCTCTGACCTCCACGTGAGTCCAGAGACCTCAGGGATCCAGGCACTTTCCCCTCGGTCCTTCACCCTTAGCCCAGGTGGGCTACTAGATGGTGTAGCAAAGAGTTCTTAAAACAGCTCCACAAGTGCCAGCCTTGAAAGGTAGAAAAGGCAGATGACTTCATTAAGTTCACCAAAAGAAACCAATAAGAGAAGAAAAAGGTAAGCTACAGACTGGACGATCGTATTTGCATTGCATACAGTTAAGAGGTATTGAATTCAGAATATGTATAAAGAGCAGGTACTTCTCCAAAGAGGATATTCAGCAGATGGCCAACAATCATAGAAAGATGCTCCTTGTCATCAGTCATTAGGGAAATGCAAATTAAGACCATGATAAAAAAAAATTACCTACCGGAATGGCTAAAATTAGAAAGAATGACAATACCAAATCTTGGTGAGAGTGCGGAACAACTGAAATGCTTACCAGTTCTGGGCAGAATTATATGTCGATATCATTGGTTTGGAAGTGGCGTTTTTTTGTTTGTTTTGGTGGTTCTGGGGATTGAACCCAGTGGTGCTCTACCACTGACCTACATCCCCAACACTTTTTATTTTTTTAATTTGAGGCAAGATCTCACCAAGTGGCAGAGTCTGGCCTCAAATGGGCAATCCTCCTGTCTCAGCCTCCCAAATTGCCGAGATTGCAAGTACAAACCATCATGCCTGGCCTGGAAGTATTTGAAAGCATCTATCTATGAAAGCTAAAAGTATGCTCACTCTATGCCTAGAAGTTCCACTTTTTGATATGCTCCCAAGAGGAAGAAGTGCATATTTACTCTCCAAAAGAGGGGTGTAGACAAATAAAACTCCCCAATATCACCTTGCACTTTGTCTCAAAAGATGGGCAGATGTTCTGTTCCCTGAAGTTTACCTTAAAGGAAAACCTCTAAATCCTCCTCCTCTCTTTCTGCTGACCATTCAAAACAACCACAAAAGAACCACAAAGGCTTCTTTCTTGGACAGTTAACTCAGCAAAGTGAAAGGAGAGGCGAAATAACGATGCTTTTCTTTAAAGCAAAAAATCTGATTTCTCATGTGAACCCATTGACCAAATTCCTAGAGACGGCCCCTGATTGTTATCATTCCTTTGGGTTAAAGGTCCACTGCTGGCTCATTAGACATCAGACAGTGCCACCAGTCATATTTCTGCCAAGGACAGAACAGGAAATGGCCTTAGAAAGAGGAGGGGTGAGGCAGAAGGAGAACCCCTTGACCTTGAACAAGCCATGAGACACTGCCAGGGCTCCTGGAGGAGAGGCAGAATCACCTTTACCAGGAATAGGAGAAGAAATGGTTCTACCCCTGTGCCAAGGAGTGAGCCTCTTGACATCAGGACCCTTGAGAAAGATGCTTTGGCTAAGTGGGCCCCTGCAGACCCCGTCACATCCCCGGCCTCAAACTACCAGTGCTCAAAGTTGCAGGGAAAGTTCAAGGACCTACACTGACTCCCAATTTTCTAGTGATGTAAGGAACATAATCAGATCTTCCTGGCTGGTTGCCCTGAGCAGATTAATTTTTGTAATGCTATCCTTTTGTTTTGAGAAAGTTCCTTAAATAGCAATGGAGACAACTTCTGGCTTCCAGTGAGGCGGCTAGGCCAACATCGCAGCCATTGCCATTGCCCCTGGGAGGAGCTCAGGAGGGCAGCCCCTGGAAGCCATGTTATCACCACGAGGGGGGCCCGAGGGGGTCTCTCCAGAGGCAGAGAAAACCTGTACTCAGAACTGCAGGTTCTTAAACATGTCACAGAAATAAATTTAAGGACATGTCCTATTTCAGCAAAGAGAGAATGCTTCATCAGACAGCAAGAGGTAACGATAAGTGTTCTTGGGGCACAATGCCCGCTATCTCAAGAGCAGGACACGCAGCCAGGCTTGAAGTCTGAGTGTTTATTAGGGTACGTAATTAGCTGGAATATGTCTGATCCACAGGGCCTGGGCTTTCCTGGGGATTGGGAAATATTAAGCAAGATGGCATTTCCCCATTAGGGGGTCTGGTCTGGCATGTAGGTGGCAGGTCCCAACGTCTCTGGCCATCCGGTAGTGGTCTCTTGGTTGTGGATCTGGTGACTGAGCCAGAGGATCATGGTCCAATCGACTGTCAGCCCCTAGCTTCACTAGGTTAATAGTCTCTTTCTATCCCTTTGGGCTCCTTGGTCCAGTTCATGAATTGTACACAAGCCTCCATTCCATGTTCCATCTGGGGCATTTCTCCTTTACAAACTCAGTGTTCTCTCCATGTTCCTAAATACCTCTCAGTGTGAGGAGGACACAGGTTCTGGTTTCACTGTGGAAGGGTCCACTGGGGGAGAGTCTCTGGAAACATCTGCTGTGATTCATTCTCAGCCTCTAGTGTCTCAGCTGAAGCAAACAAGAGGCAGGAAACAAAGCCACTGCCAGGAGATGGCATCTAAAGAAACCCCATCCTTCCCACACACCAGTTATCTTGGGGTCAGAGAAGACCACACTGGCAGAAGCTGACACCCCGCTGCCACTGGACAGAGCCAGGGAATACCCCCCGGTCAGCTCCAGGCAAATCCAGCAGGTGCATCAGCCCTGGACCTAGATGGGGGTGGGGGAGGGAGGCTCCGAGTCTCCCTCCCTATAGCTGCTGCCCCAGAATGCCCACCATGATCCACAGCATGGCGCCAGCCCCAAATTCCACCCACCCAGCAAGCACCTCCACTGGGCATGTGGGCATTCCCCAGTGACAAAGACCAGGGGCCACCTCTCTTCCAAGCAGTAGAATATAGGTTCCTCTGGACGCCTGTCTCCATCATGCAGTAAAAAACAGACAGGGGACAGATGGGTTTCTGTTAAACGATCATACAAATACCACAGGTATTTGCCCTCTGCCAGCCGTGCCTGATTTTCAAGCCACTGTGCTTGGCAGTGGAACGATTTACAAGCTGATATCGTGGCCAGGCGGCTATCCCTTGGAGGAGCTCAGGAGGGCAGCCCCCAAGAGCTGGAAGCCACGTTGTCACCAAGAAGGGGCCTGAAGACGTCTCTCCAGAGGCAGAGCAGACCTCTACTCAGAGCTTTCAGGGTCTTGAACATGTCAAAGCAAAGAATTGAAGGTCATGTCAGGTTTTAGCAAAGAGAGAAACAGCATTATTAGACACCAAAAGGTAAAGGTTCCCTAGCATGGGAAACTTGACCTTTTAGGTTTCAAGAAGCAATCATACCCAGAGGGGCTTTCTTTTTCATGAAGATTCAGACTGCTAGCATCCTCACCAAGAGCATGATCTCTAATAAGACTAAAGATGGAAGTCACAAGATGGCGCATATTTATGGATTCGAAAATGACACTGGGAGCCCAGGAGAATTGATCCTTGGGAAAAATAAAACAGACATTTTAGTTAATAAACATTGCTCCCTCCTCTGCCTCAGAAGCCGCCTCTATCCCCAAGGACTTCCTTGTCTCCACAGCTTCACTCTTTATTTTCTCTTATTCAGCCAGACTCGACGATGGAGGAAATTGGTTTGTCTCTCTAAGAGCCACCCAGATGTGACACCTCTCAGGCACACCTGGGCCTGCTGGGGCTGCTTCTTACTCACTCTGTTATAAAGAAGCGACTCTCCATTTTATGCTTAAGCTCCTGTTATGTGCCCACCACTGGGCAAAGTGTGTGCTGAGCAGGGTCTCCCTTGCAGAGCCCAGAGCCTTGCAGAGAAGACAGAGCATTAAAGGGAGCAGGACAGTACCATCCCAGGGCTGGATTGGGAGTCTCAGGGACAATAGAGCACAAAATGACCAGCTCTGGTCATACCCTAGCAGGACCCATCTCTGCCCAAACCTTCCCATCACTTATTCAGTGAGGCTCCCAGGCCCAGGAAGCCTGGAACTGCTCCAAATTGAAGTTGCATCATGACCATACCTGTGGGGTGAGAAGACGCACACCTTGCCTAGTACCTGCCCTCAAAGCGTTTTGCGTCATCTTACTTAAAGATCCATAATTCACACTATCAGAAATCTTAATTCTCTTTGTGTTTTACCTCTTAAACTGCCCTTAGTAGAATGACTTGGGAATTTCAATATGCCAAGCAGAGCCTGAAAGGAGGGGCGAGTATCACCAAGATATGGGGACCAAAACACAAAAATACAAACAGTGCAGAGACTGAGGATTGCAGAGAGGATCAGGAGAGCCAGGCAGAGAATTTATAGCACTTACTGAACATCTGATTCCACAATGGAGAAGAACCTTATGCAAACAACTGCAAATGTGGCTTTTTTGTCTAAGAAACCAAAGACATCTGCATGCCTTCTAAGTAGTACTCCTGTTTCCACTAGTATCTCTATCCAGCCCATTCTCCTCCACCCAGCTGTGTGCCACCATCTTGCTATAAAGCCTTGAGGATTTGAAGTGCAGGTTTCTTGTATTTGCATGTGATCCGGGATCCATATGGTTCAAGAGTCATGACTGACTCCTCTTGCTTCTTTGGAGTCCCCTCTTGCTCTGGCTCATGCCCCCAGCCCCTGATCAGTGCTTCTAGGCCTAAGCACCCTTCAAGTACTGTACACACCGCTTTTCATGGACTCCAACCAGACCAAACTGTTGCTGCCTCAACAGGCCCCTCATTTACCTGCCAACCCCCAGCCTCAGCTGTGTTGGCTTCTCTCCCCGGTATGCACCTTCTCTATTCATGCCATCCTTTAGAAGCACAGCTGCCCACCTTCAAAGACTCACCTGCAAGGCCACCTCTGCTGGGTGGGTTTGGTCTCCCCTCAGTGCACCTTATGGTATCTGTCATCACATTCTGTAGTCTCAACTATGTCTTTTTATCTTTGATCCTTTCAAACAAGTATACATTTCATGTGGTCAAAAATAGAATGTTTCTCGTTGTATTTTCCCCTCCTTTACCTGTAGCAGAGCTAAATTTCCTCCGTGAGAAAACCAGGTTCCTGTGAAGGCCGTGATCTCAGTCTGCTGAATATTCACTAGAAGGAAATAGCCCTTCTAGAAAACTGCAGTCAGAACGCTTTTGTTACTTGAGGGATTCATAAATCAGATGGTTCTATACTAAATAAAGCCAGACCTTCTGTCCTCCAACCCATTATTTAATTGAAATCTACATCATGAGGTTGGCTGTAGGCTTGGACACAGACCAGAGGGGGAATTTCAGAGAAGCAGCTAGCTCAGGTGGAAATGTGCCCTAGAAGAGAGGTGCCCAGTCCTGTGCAGCAAAAGCAGGTTCCTATGAGCTGCAGTGCAGGCAGGAGGGAGGGGTGAGGTATTCGCCCAAGTGAACATCCTCAGGATTCATCAGCAGTTAGCAATTCTCCTAACTTGTACCTACATTCTGGAAGAAAAAAATATAGGGAGGAATTATTTATTTCCTAACAGCTAGTAAATAAATGCTAATCTATCTCCTGATAGCTCCTCACTCATGGCAGAGTGACTGTCCTGAACCGTGAGCCACCCCTCCCATTGTGTCCTGGAATCCAGTCCCATGTCAATGTGATCTGTGCACATCCCATCCTGATCACTTCCAGATGGTGTCTTCAGGGCAGAACTTTGGTCAGATGCTTTGGTCAGAGAGAAGCATGAGCCCTGCACACCCTCTTTCTGCATTTCGTGGTAATTCTTATCTCCATTCCCACGCACCGCCTGGCCCTTATTCTTTTTGCTAGTTTGTTGGGCACTTCCCATGAATCCTTTAAGGGGTATTATTTCCTATTTTGAAGAGGACTAGCTGCATCTAGTGGCTTCAGGGGTCTGCCTGAGGCTCCTCCGAGCTCTGCTGCCTTAGCCTTTGCTTCCAAATCTGGAGAACAAAAGTTCCGGTAATTCTGTATTGCGGAGACATCGCTGGAAGTTTCCAATGATGACACATTGTGTTTCATGCTGCATTTCACCGCGCATCCCTGTCTTGACTAACAAGGTGTGCTCTCTGCCCTCCCCCCCACAGGCACACAAGGTGTACAAGAAGTTCACCAAACCCAGCAGAGCACACTGCTCCTCCGAGAAGAAAGCTCACTCCACTCCTTCACCAAGCGCCACTGTACCAAGCCATACATCAAGTGGCAGCCAACCGTCCCTGCACAACGACCGTTTCCTGGGGCCTGGCCAGACAGGCCTGCCTAGTGGGCACCAGCAAGAATTTGCCAGACAAACCAGCAGCACCCCCAGCGCCCCCTGGTCTTTCCAGAGGAGCAAATCCTTGTTTTGTTTGCCCACCGGAGGCCCCTCCCCAGCCTCTTCAGCTGAACCACAGTGGTTTTCAAACACAGATCCGCCAGAGCACAGGGTAGCGAACTGTAGGCATAGCCACCTGCTCTCCATCGATGACTTAGAGGGTGCCCAGGAGACAGATGTGGACACAGGCCTGCGACTCTCTTCCTCTGACCTGTCCGTGGTCTCTGCGTATTCTGCACCCAGTAGGTTCTGCAGCACTGCAGAAACCTCCCTCCCCTCTGAAAAATGCAGCAGCCGTTGGTCAACATGGAAGGGGCCCCGGGAAGGACCGCTGCCTGCTGTCAGCGGGGTGACCACAGAGGCCTCCTGGGTTTCCCTCCCTTTCTTTACCAAAAGGTCTGCCAGATGCTCAGTGAAAACTGTCTCTGCTCCCTCGGCTTCTAGTGCCTCCACACTCACAGAGCCATCCCCAAAGGCCTCTTGTGATGCTCCCAAAGCCACACAGACTGGCCAAGGTGCGTTACCACCCCCAGAGTTGGCTGGTCCTGGGGATAACGACATAGAGGAGTTCTACATCTGAACGTTTCTTGTTTTCCAAATACAAATGCCGACACCAAGACTCAGGTCCCCCCCACCCCTCTGCTCTCTGTATACACCAGTGTTTCCGGCCTGCACCCCAGGTCAGCCTGGAACGTCATTATCCATCTCAGGGGGATCATTAGCACATTTGCCGTGCCACTTGTTTATAGCTGAGAGGTGGTACATTTCTAGGGTCTCAGTGAAAAAATAGAGACATTTTTTATGCAAATAAATTCTCAACCCACTTCAGTCATAAAATATATTTTTTGATTACGCAGTTTGATACGTGGTTTAGTGCCCTTATACAATTTAAATGCTTCATATAATTATTTGAAATGAAAGGAAAACCTAGTCAGCCAGAGTCGATCTGGCAATTTTTCATGCTGTGAAAGAAAAACAATTAAAGCCAAAATGTTGAATGTGGGAAAGATACTAAGGACTTACATGAAAGATCATTTCACAGTAAGAGAATGCACACCTTATTGGGTTCTCCAGTTATTTACACTGCCAGGGAACAGTGGCCCTGATTATTTTGGACAAGTCAACTGAATAAGACAGCTATCAACATCTATCAGACTGCAGAACGCCTCACTTTGAAGTCAGGCAACAGCTGAAAATCTAGATTTATGCAAAAGTGGCTAATGCGTTTTGTTAGAATTTAGCATGATTAATGGACTCTTGGTGCACTTAAAATGTGATTTGTGTTCCAAAAACCTAGATTCGTGTATACCTTTTCAACAGCACATTCACAGTAATGAATGAGGGGCCTCGGAAGACTACACTCTGAGTGGATTTGGATCATTGAGGAGGACTTGTTCCTTAACTTTAAAGAATAAGAGGATATTAGGTATAATGGGCTTACTAGTCTTCTACTTAAAAAGCACAATCTAAGGGCTACATATATGTCTTTATATAAATAACAGGAGCCACACTTTATACTGCTTTCTGCAGTGAGCACTTGTGGCCACACATTCTATGTTTTTCATTTTTAACTAATTTGGAACACTTTAGCTGGCATTATGATTGCACAGATGCACAAAATGCCCCTCTCCTTCAAATGGGAAACTATACAAAACGTTGTCCTGAACAAACACTGGTGCACCGCTAGCCTTTGGTAAGTGCAGGAGACCCTCAATTAAAGCTGGCGCTGTCGCCCGACCTTGGCTTTTCCTGTCCCATGTGTGCTCCTGTCACAGTGTGAATGGTATTTAAATCCCCCGTGAGGGTATGTTTACAGTTCCAAACCTCAGCAATGCCAAGTGCCGGCATCCTGGGCCACGCCAAGCTGTCCCTGGATGCTGTTTATCTTTGGGGAAGAAGAACATGGATCTGCATTGTTCACTTCCCAGCCGGGTGCTCCTAGCCTAAATTACTCATGGCACCGTTTTCATCTCCCTGGAAGTACCCAGATACCATTCGGATACAGCCTCAGAATCCTTCCCAACGCGGCTTCCAGGCAGCCATTACCAGCCATCAGACCGAGTCACAGCCTCAGGCCTGCCGTCCTCGTAACAAGAGCCTTAGATCCTGCCTCAGACCTCCTGGACTTCCCAGGTCTCCGACTTGTAATATTCTACTCTAGTGTAAATAACAAAAATGTAGTCTCTTTGAATTGTGGACCAAGAATAAGCAAACTTTTCTGATAAAGGGCTAGATCGTAAATATTTTAAACTTTGTCAGATTTTAAACTTTTCAGTCTCTGTTGCACCTGCTGCCATTGTAACATAAAAAATAAAATGTAAATGAACTTGAGTGGCTGAGTTGCAATAAAACTTTATTTACATCCCAGTGGCTCTGGAGGCTAAGGCAAGAGGATTACAAGTTCAAAGCCAGCTGCGGCAACTTAGCAAGGCCCTAAGCAACTCAGGGAGACCCTGTCTCTAAATAAAATACAAAGAAAAGGCTGGGGATGTGGCTCAGTGGTTAAGCCCCTCTGGGTTCAATCCCTAGAACCAAACAACAACAACACACACACAAAAAAAAACCTTTATTTACAAGGATAGGTGGTAGGTCAGATTTGACTCAACGGTGGTAGCTGGCCAACCCCTGAGCTAGCCTCCTACCTACAGTTGATTGAAGATTCTAGCCACAGTCAACAGCAAGAACCTAAGTCTTCATCCACTGCTTCTGGTGGTTGTAACAGCAAGAAAATGGGCTACTCGGGTCAAGCCAATGATTACAGAACCACCGGATGTATAACAATAGGGGCTTCTTCCTGCATAGCCGTTTCTAGAAAACTACTCCCAGTCTACCTCCTGCCTGGAAATATGACGCAAAGTCCGCAGCTGATGGTGAAAAGCAGTACGCTAACATCAGATGGCAGAGAAAAGAAAACTTAGAGACAATGACATCACCTCCAGTGAACGGGGAGCAAGCTCCTCAGTAGCAAAAGTTAACGAGGCAAAAAGAAGCAGACCAGCTGTCCAGTGATGGCTCCCATCTTCATCTTTAGTGGCTCCCCCACTTTAATACACCGGTTGTCCCACTGGGGTTTCAGAGCTCAACCCCATGGTATCTGGTCCCACCCTTTCTCAGTGACCCACCCTCCTCATGGTCCAGTCTACCAAACTGAGTGACCCCCAAAGATGTCCAAGACACCATTTGCAAATGCCCCATGACACAAGGAGAGAAGGGAAGGGAAGACAAGCCCACTACAGACTCCACGCACACATGCCTGTGCTGTACTCGGGAAGTGTCAGTCACTCTGAAGAGTGACAGGCACACATTTAAAAAATGGAAGACTGTGGCTTCCATTTCTGGCTGTACCACCATTATTTTCCCCATCCAAGAGCACTCCTGACACCACTGGATCCTTCCTCTTGGAGTACTATCCCTGTAATAGAGGCTGGCATACTATAGATGTGCAGTAAATGTGAGGTTGTCTAATAAGTTATTTCTGTCCTAAACGAGGCTCTGTAATGTAGAAAGTCTCCGTTTCAGCCCTAGCTTTATGCCGCTCGCTGGAACCCAGTCTCTTCTTGGCCTTGTACTTCTCCCCAGCGTATCCAGGAAATCCAGGTTGGTGAGTGCCCTGGTCAAGTTCACATCCCATCCTTCATTTGCCTCTTTTCCAAGTTACTTCTCAGAGTCCCACCTAAGCCTACACTAAGTGCCACCCAGTATCTTCTCTAAAGGTCAAATGTTTTTCATGTGTCCCCAACCAACCCGAGGAACCCTACAAAAATCATCTTGGATTACCTTGATTGGTTAAAATGAGCATCAAAGGGGGCTAGTGATGTGGCTCAGTGGCAGAGTGCTTTCCTGGAATGAGTGAGGCCCTAAGTCTGATCCTTGGTACCACAAATAAAAAGCATCAGAGGGACCCATGGGGGCAAGGGATGAGCCTTTGAGAAAGTAGGAGAGGTGAACATTTGGCAGAGCAAATTGGATCTAGTACTGGTGCCCCTTGAGCACTTAGGCCCCAAAGTAGGGATGTCCAGTGATGTTTTGGACTACACTATCTGACATGTCCCCAGAAAAACCAGGGGACCAGTTGGGAAAACTCTTGATCATGTGTTTGACTTTAGCCCTAAGAAATCAGGAGAAATGCAGAGATCTTCCTATCCCCCAACTTTCTGTAGATGCACAGATTCTCCAATCTGTCTGAGTAGACTAGGAATTTCTGAAGAGGATTCTTAAGGGAAAATAAAGCTGACCATGGTGGGTGGGCTGGGGATGTAGCTCAGTGGAAGAGTGCTGGTCTAGCATGCATGAGGCCTGGGTTTGACCCCAGAACCACAAAAAAAGAAAACAATAAATAAAGGTTGTGTATCTCGCACAACCTCAGAGCAGAATTGACAATTAGTCTGGCCAGTGGACCCAAATCTGGATCTCAAGAGAGCAGTGGGAATACTGAACACTGGGTGACCTTCTTCTCTGTCCTGGGCCACAATGCTCCATGGGCCTGGTTTGGACAGACACGTACACAGTCACCCCCTCCCTGCCTCCTTTGTTAGGTTCCACTTCTCAAGCCTCCGGAAATGCAATTGGTCAGATCCTTCAAAGTCTTGAAAAAACAGCATGAGAAGTCCACATGGGAAAAAGAAAAAAAAAAAGGGATTTTTCAAGGGAAACACATTTTATCACACTTAACTACTATGACAATGAATTTGTTAGGGATCAAGAACCTAAGTGTAAAGATGATATGTATTTTTCCAACTTTTACCAAAGGTTTTTGCTAATTTGGGGCATAGAGGTCTAGTTATGAAGTGACTATTTAAATGAAAGTTTTTCTGAATGAATAACAGAGACAAATATAAATGGTGGTGTCTGCACACTGCCTCTTCTTAACACTTAATTTCTATTTTAGAGGTGTTGATAATTACCGTCCACTATTACAGTCATATGTTCATTTGAATATTTGACAAAGGTGAAAAGTCTCCTTCCATGCCCCATGAACCTTCCCTGAACTCTCCTCTCGGGATAAAGTTCTCCCCTCCAGGTGCCTGGGACGGGGTTGAGAAATGGAGCAGCTTCACAGCCCCTGACCGCCCTGTCCCTGGTGGGAGTGGTTCATTGGAAATATCTGCACCATTGATCTTAGAAGTTGAGTGTCTGAAAGAAGCCAAACCAACTGCCTTCAATCAGCTCTGCCAGTCCCTAGGACTAAACCCAGAGTATTCTGGACTTGGTGACACTCCAAGTGTGAGAAGCACAGTCCAAGAAAAGGTGGCCACACAGAAACACTTTTCAGGCCAAACAGTGTGGCTGAAGACGGCTGTGGGAAGACTTTGGTGCCACCTGGTGGTCACTGTGCCCAGGAGGGTCAGTGCCTGCCCCTTTTCAGTCAAGAAGATTCCCTGGGCTGAAGGGGGCAGGGAGGCACTTCACTTCCATTTATTCCACTGCATTTCACTTTCCACTGTATTTATTTCTATAAAATTTTGAGGCCATTTAAATCATAATGAAATAAGACAACGTAAACAGAAAATTCAGGCAAAGAGGAATGAATCTGTAACTATGTCAACCACAGAGAAAAACATAACTGCTGTCATAGAATGTCCTGGAAGCCAGGGCAAAAAGGGAAAGGTGAGTAGCTTTGGAGCTCACAGTGATGACTAAAGAATCTCACAGCATTGTCTCAGTTCATTGTAACTTAAGTTGCCTCCATGCCATTCCTCAGAGGAAACCAAGTTTTTTTAAGATTTCTAAAATTACCTGCTCACCAGGGAATATTCAGTCAGGATTTTCTCCATAGTGTTACATCTGTTGTCCAGGTAGTGATTTTCCCGCTTAGAGGAGGAAATCAACAACATCTCAGGGAGAGGGAACACCCATGTGCTATGGTGTGCTTCCCCAGAGGTCCTCCAGCCACACCAGCGGGAGAAGAAATTTTGCCATTGGCACAACCCCTGGGGAATTGGCTTTCTCCTGAGCTCTTGAAGCTGTATCTATAGAACCTGGAGAGAGAAGGCAGGTGGTGAGGCTGATGTCCCCTTGGGAAACTAGAGGCTCCTAGCTGTGGTTATGGCCTGTGTAGATGAAAGGTTCCCATCCACCCCGGAGCCACCTCTACATCCCTGTCCACATTCTGCAGTTGCAAAGCCAACTCCAATTTCCTAAACTCCCCTTGTTAAGAGACTGCAAGCCCTATGTGGTCTTCAGATGCGTTATGAATCCCTTCACCCCACGCTCCACGAAGATGCCTGAAAATGGACAGGAATTTCCTTTTCAGTGATAGGTGTCCTACATTTCTTTATTCATTGCTCACAATAGATTTGCTTATTATCATTCATTCGATATTCAACAAGAAGTTACTGTGTCCCAACGATGTGTCGGTCAGCAAGCTAGGTGCTGGGGACACAGGAATAAACGGGAAGGACATCATTCCCATCCATGTGGAATTAACCTCCTACTCTGATCATCATTATTTACCTATGGTTTTTAGAATCCTCCTGATAAATTTAATGGTATTAACCTCTGCTGAAATTAAAAAATGGAGTCTCAGTTTTCAGCATCAAACAGACCTGGCTTCCAGTTCTAACTATCACTCACCATAGGAGCCAAGGGCAAGCGATCTCATTCATCTGAGCCTCAGCATCATCATCATCTGTAAAATTTAGACAGTAATCCCTACCTTGGAGAGTCACTTTGAAAATGAAATGATATAATTTGTGTAAAAGACCCTAGACTACCTGAACATAGTAGGTGTTTCATAACTGTTGATGTTCTTTTCCTTCTCTCAGGCTAAAGAATGCTCATACTTTTTCTAACAGGCAGGCTCAAGGCTTCCCTTTCCAGACCTTTCTGGTGAAGAGGTCAGATAAGATTTTTCTTGAATCCAGTGTTCTACCATCACTTGTCAATCATTTCCAGGCAGAATTTCCCCCAATGGGAAATCATGGATGTGAGGACCACCTCACCTTCCATCATACCCTCTTCCTCCATTTCAAACTACTTCCAGCAAAGCCAGACCCTGGGGCATATTACTACTCAAAGTTGCTCTTTCTCCCAATCCTCCAACTCTGAGCTTCGGTTCCCTGTCCACTACCTTCTTTCTCCCTGCCCCTCCAATCCCTCAGGCCTGAGAACCCTGCTTCACCTTCTCTGAGCTCCTCCCTGCCTGCCTAATTCCCCTGGTTCTAGACTTGCCAGCCCCACCTGGCACCCAAGGCTGACCATTGCCCCTCGCTCTTTCTGTGGTTCTCATCTGCCCACACATGGGCCCCAAACCCTTCTTTAGGTTGCTGTTTCCATCCCATAACTTCCTGACCACACTGTGCTGAGTCACTTCTGCCACCCAGCCTCTGCTGTTTTAGCTAATTGTGATTCATGTCTTATAGGCTCCAATGATCTAAACCTGTTCCAACTTCCCAAGTGCCCTCAAACCACCTGGGTTTCTCTGGTCTCAGAAGTTAACCTTGTCTCCTATTCAGCCACGGCCAGGATTGTATATGCCCTCCTCAGCCTCCCTCTTTTATCACAGAGGTAATGAGGTAAGAAGCAGGAGGTGACCAAAGAGTAGAACCATCTATGCCAGGGCCTTTGCCTTTGACAAATGTCTGAAGACTGGAAATGCAGCCTGTCAAAACAGAGGGAACTGACCTGGGTAGCAAGAGATTCCCCTCCTATTTCTTCTCCAAGAGTAATGTTTCATTCCTGCCAAACGAGCTTCCTATGCTAACTCACCCCATCCCAGGGGCTCTGGAATTCTCCTAGGCCATAAAGCTCAGTAGCTGTCAGGGCCTGTGTTTATCACCTGAGCTGGTTCTGCAAAATTGCAGAGGCCCCTTGGCTTATTTGGTCAGTTTCAGAGCTTACAGCCTGGTTCAGGATTTCCTTTATCTCCAGCTTTGCCCACACTGGAAACACTGAACTGGCTGCACCCCTGGACATCTGGCAGCAGGCTCAAGATTATGACCTACTACATGTGACCATCTCAGGGAACTCTGCTGGTCACATTCTGTTCTGGGTCTCACCCAGCCTTTGCTCTCAGGGATAAACACTGGTGCTTTCCATTTGCTGTGTCGGGCCTTTCTGCTCCATCCTGCATGCCCACCTGGCCTCTCCCACCCATTGGGTCGTGCTTTCTTAAGAGCTAGACCTGAGTTTGCAGCCTGCTACATACCTGTGCCCCAAAGTCAATCTACACCAAAGCATCACACACAACTGTACACCAAAAAGCATCTCCCCTGGCCCGACCTCTTCTCCTGCTCCTGAATTCCTCCGTTCTGTTCATGATTTCTTCTCTCTCCTCCTCATCCATTCAAAAAACCCAGAGTGAAGCACCAAGAGAGCCAGTAGAAAGAAACAGCTTGGGAGTCACACAAACCTGGATTTGAATCCCACCATGGAGAATTACTTGGCTTTGTGACCTTAATCAAGTTAACATTGGTTCTCAGGCTGGGTGTCCTCTTTTGCAAGGGGGCTGTGGGGAGGTGGAGCTGGGTTGAGTGTTTGAGGCACTTGCCTCAGGAACAAACCTCAGAGATGCCAAATCTCCATCATCAAGATATTTTCAGCAGTGAGGCCCTCTTCATAGGGTCATTCTGGGGAATAAATGACATCAAGAGACCGAGCCAGGCACAGCAAGATGTTTCCACCTTTTAAATTAGCAGATTATTAATTTCATAATTGAAAAGTAAAGATAATAAAACTGGAGAAACCCAGCTCCCTTGAGTGTTCTCAGTCTTCACATCAAATCTGCTCCCACTTCTGCTCATTCATGTTCTTTAAGTTTTCTGTGCTTCTGTCCCTTCCTTCCCCTCCCACCCTAGATACCCAGGACGGGTAGACCAGTAGGTCAAGCAAGGGTCTTCTAATCCTTAACCTTAACAAGTTTCTTAAACCTTATATGACTCAGTATCCTCATCTGTAAATTGAGGACATTTGAATACTTCACTTCTTTAGGTATGTGGCTTCATAGTCCAGAAACTGCCATGGTGGACCACTGCCTTCGGGGACAGCAAGGACATCAGCAGGAGGACCACAAAGAGACCAGCAATGCTCACCTGCCACATGGTCCTCCTAGACTCTGGTGTAGCCCTCTTTGGGGGAGGGGATTCCCACTTAAGACTACAATAGAATTCCCCAGTGACACAAAGGATAATGACTTTGAGTCAGGCTTAGTTTGATTTAAAGGGAATGAAGGATATTTTACATCACTGGTTTTGTTGATGGAGGGTCATGCCCGCCATTCAGCGTCATTTTGAGATATGTTCTTGCTCTCCTGTGCTATGCACATAGACTCCATGATCCCAGTATCAATCCATCCCTGACCTACACACAACTGCCAATTATTTATTTAGGTATTTGTCACTCCCTGTCCCAACCCAAGATCCTCTTGTGGCTCCCTCTTGCCAACCAAGTAAAAATTCCCTCTCCTCAGCACATTCTCAAAGTCTTCCTCACTGGCTGCCAATCATCTGTTCCATCTTAGCATTTATGATTCTATGCTTCAATCAAATTGGCTCTTTTTTAAATTTTTAAATGTTATGGGTAGGTGTAGAAGGACAGAATGCCTTTATTTTATTTGTTAATTTAATGTGGTGCTGAGGATCAAACCCAGTGCCTTGCGTATGCTAGGCAAGCGCTTTGCCCTCTACTGAAGATATCTTGTGCTTCCCACCTGCAGCCAAAGCTCAGGCTATTCCCCAGCTCAGCCCACCTGCCTATCAAACTCCTACCATCTACCAAAGTCCAAGGCAAAATCAAACTCCTTCAAGAAGCCTTCCTGGTTATCCCTGCCAGAGTACCCCTGCTGCTGCAGAACCGTGCTTGTCCTTGACGCAGACAAATCACAGAACACTGATTCTTGTGGTTATATAGGCATCAGACTTATCTATCCAGGCAATTATAAACTAGTCTTGAGTCCCAAATAGGACCTCAAGAAACAAAGATTTGAGCAAATGCATGCACGCGTGAATTATTTGTATGAAGTCGAGTCTCTCAAGTGTCTCGCAGGTGTGCTTTTCATGAAAAAGCCTATTTTCACATTCCCAAGTCAAGGCCTCTGACCCTGACCAGCTGCTCATTTCATGATACTCAATCCAAATGTCCTGGAGGGTTGCCAGGGAGAAACTGTGTGCAGCGAGAAAAACTCCTGAGGTCACAACTGAGCATGTCCGTACTTAACCTTAACCCCAGTTGTTTACTTTGTTTAAAAGTCAGTCCGCCTTCATCCTTCTAGACCGAAGGATCCTGACATTTCTAGTCTTTCCAGGTGGAATTTTTCTCTCCCTGTTTCCCTCTTGCTTCTTTTTAAATTTTAATTATTTTTTTCCTAGGCCTTTAATTCCCCCCCCATGGTATATTTCCAGGTCACTCTATCCAGACCCCTGTACAGATCCAGATGCACCCTGGTCCAAGAGTAAGACTAAGCTGTTAACTTTGATTCCTAAAATGTTCTTGTCTTTGCTGACATTTGGGGTCAAACATTGAAGGCTCTTTCTTGCCAAACCTTTTTTCAACCTAGAATTCACCCACAATCCACTATAGACAGAACTATGTATACAGAACTATTTTTAAACTTTTCACCCGTGAAACTCTTGGCAAACACACACACACACACACACACACACACACACACACACACTGAATGAATTCCAAACCCAACTGGCTTGAATCCACATGTTTGGAAAGGAACATTAATGCAGCTCAAATGCACTATTTGCTCTCTTCCAAGTTAATCATGTTAGAATCACAGCTTTGCCAGTAGAACTGGGAGTTCAGATACGTGACCTGGTTCTTTGCCTCAGAACTGGCAATCATTTCCATTGTCACCTTCCACCTTCTCCCTCCAGGTTCACCTCTGCACCACCAAAGCCACGTGTATAACATCAAACAGCAAATGTGGTCCCTCTCAGTGGGGAAGGGCTATGCATAGAGACCCTTTCAGAGTAGCAGCCAGTTACTGGAGCTAAATTCCAAAATTCTGCATTTTTGCCATATCTGTGCAATGATTGAAATTATTTGCTTATTTTTCAAAATGACATGGAAAATCAGCAGATTTTACAACACTAGGTTTCCAGGGAGGTCGTGATGGGGAAGCCAAAGGATGACTGGGAAGGCGGTGGCAGCCTGCTAGGTAAGCAGCTACTTCTCTGTGCCCAACACTCTGGCCAGTCCTCTCAGCACAGCCAGCTTTGAGGTCACCTTCCTCAGAGTCTGGTGGAGATCTCTGGAGGACCAGTGTACCCAGTCTGTCTTGGGAAAAGGGGTGTCATGAGGCTCCCAAAGCCATGGAATGAGGATCCCCTTTCAAAAAGCCTGACGCTGCAGGATGGCATGGGACAACCAGAGTCCAGCAGGAGAAAAGAAAAAGAAAAACAAAGGGATGAAGACGGGTACAAAATCTGTGAATTGGGTCATGTCACTATCCCTCTTGAAGTCCACCAGGAGCTTCCCATGGCCTTGAAATAAAACTCAAATGGTCTGCCCCAAGGCCACCAAGCCCTGCTGGATCCATCTCCTTGGTCTCAACCCAACTTCATCTTCCACCTTTCTGCCCTGCTCACTGGAGCTTCCAGTCCCGCCAAATGTCCCTCAGTTCATCAAACACTTGGGGAGATTTCTGCACTGCAATTCCCTCCGCCAGGATGTGCCTTTCCCTGTTCTTTGCTGCCATATCTCCTTAACCTTTTGGTCTATGTTTCAATGTCACCTTTTTGCTGGTGGGACTGCAAATTGGTGTAACCATTCTGGCAAGAAGTATGGAGATTCTTCAGAGAACTTAGAATGGAACCACAGTTTGACCCAGTCATCCCATACCTCGACATATACCCAAAGGACTTAAAATCAGCTTCCTGCAGGGATGCAGCCACATCAATGTTTATGCTGCTCAATTCACTAGGGAACCAACCTAGGTGTCCTTCAACAGATGAATGCATAAAGAAAATGTGGCATATAAAGACACACACACACACACACACACACACACACACACACACTGGAATATTACTCAATCATAAAGAGAAATGAAATTATGGCATTTACTGGTAAATCGATGGAACTAGACTCATGCTAAGTGAAATAAATCAATCCCAAAAAACCAAAGGCCAACTGTTCTCTCTGATATGAGGATGCTAACACACAATGGGGGTGGTGGGGAATAGAAGTTCACTGGATTAGACAAAGGGGAATGAAGGGAAGGGAGGGGTGATGGGAATAGGAAAGACAGTAGAATGAATCAGACATAACTTTCCTGTGTTCATATATGAATACACCACCAGTGTGACTCCATATCATGTACAACCACAAGAATGGGAATTTATGCTCCCTGTATGTATATCAAAATATATTCCACTATCATGTATAGCTAAAAAGAACAAATACAAGTTTTTTAAGAAATAAAATAAATGTCATCTTTTCGAGGAGGCTTCCGTGTTTCTGTCTCTCTCTACCTGTCCGTCTCTCTAGTCACTCCTGTGTGCCTTTCCTTCCTTTGATTCTCCATCTCAGCTTCTGGCCTCTTTTCCTTTGTAATATTGATCACAATTTATAAATGCACTTATCTGTATATGGCATTATGTTCTTATCTGACAGCAGAGACTGCCTGTAATCCACACACCATTGCCCTTCAAGGCCTGGCCTCTAGAAGCTGCTCAACAACTTTGTGTTAAAGGAATGAACAGATGTTTTAGTTAGTTTTTTCATTGCTGTAACCAAAACATCTGACAAGAACAACTTAGAGGTTTCAGCTCACAGACAGCCGACTCCATTGCTCTAGGGCTGAGATAAGGCAGAATATCACAAGGGAAGGGCCCAGTGGAGGAAAGCAGTTCCTCTCATGCAGGGTCAGGAAGCAGGTCAGGGGAATGGGCCATGGGGAAGATGCACCCTTCCAGGGAATGCCCCCAGTGACCCACCTCCTGCAGCCATGTCCCACACATCTACATTACCACCCAGTCAGTCCATTCAAATAGGATGAACTGATGAGGTCTCAGCTCTCGTAATCTCATCATTTTACCTCTGAATATTCCTGCATTCACAAAAGCTTTTAGAGGACACCTCGTATCCAAACCATAACAATGCCCGAATGGATGAGGAAACCTCCTTTATAATTTTAGACCACAACTCTAGGGGACATGATCTACCAGATTCCTCTGTCTCTACAGATAACTGAATTTCCCAAGGCACCCACTTGCTGCTCCCATGGGGAATTTGGTCCCTGCCTTCACTGCAGCTCCCACGCCCTATCTGGGGGTCACATGGTCATCTGGGCTTATGCAATAGAAGGAATTCAGGGGAGGGGCCAGCTGGTCCATGGTGGTGGCCACTAGAACTCTAGCTGTACATGTGACAGTATTGTGCCCCAGGCAGGCTCAAAAAGAAGGCCTCAGAGCTGTCTATCCCACTGTCCCCAAACCCTCCTGACATAATATACAGACATAAAAATAATCAAAAACAGTTTCATACCTCTTAGTGGTTGTCTTCCTGTAGAAACAAACCTTTAAATACACCCTTGCCCCAGAATAAGGTAATGCAGTGATATCATATAATAAAACAGTCCTGCACTGGCCAGGTGCAGTGGTGCACACCTGTAATTCCAGTGACTAGGGAGGCCGAGGCAGGAGGATCACAAGTTTTAGGCCAGCCAGGGTAACTTAGCAAGGCCCTGTTTCAAAATAAAAAATAAAATGGGCTGGGGATGTGGCTCAGTGGTAGAGCATCCCTAGTATTAAAAAAAAAAAAAATCCTGTACTGCCAATGAACTCTTGGTAGGGATCAAGGGAAAGCTTTCCAGAGGAAGTGAATGTGCTTGGTCTGGGAACACAAGGGAGCCATCACAATGCCTTGGTGAAATTGGAAGAGTTGCAGAATGGGAAGGGGAGAAATATTCCAGCTCTTGCTTTGAAGAAAAAAACAATCTGCAGCAAGAAAAACTGTCTCCATACCATCATTAATAGATTCTCACCAAACCTACTTGGACTGTTTAACCTAAGGGTTTCAAAGTGACCAAAAAGCCCTCAGCTGACTCTAAGAAAATGAAGACAGAAATAAGCATGAATTTCACCTCCCCTGGAGAGCCCTTGGGAAAGAGCAGAGTACCCAAAGAACCCTCCAAGGGTGCACAGAGCTCCGCCAGCACCATATGCACTCCCTCGATAGCAGGCGCAATTATGTTGGCTGTAGATCAAATTTACGGCAAGGTTGAGTTGTATTTTGTGGGTATGTGTTGAGTGTATGCCTGAGAATATATTGGACCCTTCTGGAAACAACCCATTATTGTACATAGAACTTGAAGCATCATTTTGCCAGTTGAAATGACTCTAGCTTTATTGCTGTTACTTCATTTTTATGGGATAACATTGATCATATCTAACCCTCATTTACCACTGCACTCTTGGTCAGCAAGGAAACCCCCTACCTTAATGTACTTACTGAAATGTTAATGTTAATCATGATAATAAAATAAACGGCTGACATTCATTTAGAATTCAGTGCATCAGGCCATGTGCTAAGTACTTCATATATATGATCTCATTTAATCTTTAGCATTGGAGGCTATAGTAATCAGCATTTTACAAATGAGGAAGCCAACATACAGAGGATAAGACATTTCTCCAAGATCACACAACTAACAGTGGACTGTCATCATTCTTTCTTTTAAATAAATACATGAAATATGTTCTGTTGCTTTTGAACATGTGAAGCTGAATGTCACATGGACTCTATGCTTAAGGAGCTTATGATACAGCAGGTGAAGAAAAACAACACAGAGGTACCTAGAAGGAAGACTGAGGTGTGAGGTAAGCAGCCTGAGCTTATGGACCCTTCTAGAAACTACCCGTTGTTGTACATAGAACTTGAAGCATCATTTTGCCACTTGAAATGACTCTAGCTTTATTGCTGTTGCTTCGTTTTTATGGGATAACATTGATCATATGGAGAAGTTAGGCAAGTAACCACTGAGCTGGATTTTGAATGGGGATGGGCGGGGGGTAAACTTTTAAGAATAAGATGTGATGGAGTCTTTTTAAGCAGCAGCATTTCTCAATTCAAGCTCTCTTGGTCTGTTTTGTGTTGCCAAAATAGAACACCATGGACTGGATGACTTCCAATGAACAGAGCTTATTGGCTCGTGATTCTGGAGTCTGGGAGCCCAAGATCAAAGGTCTTCTCCCTGTTTCATCCCATGATAAAAAGGCAAAAAGAGAGAAAGAGAAGAAGACCAAACGCACCCTTTTTATAAAGAGCCCTCCTCCCTCCTCATGAAGGAGGAGCCTTTGGCCTAATCACTTCTTAAATCTCCACCTCTTGATATTGTCATATTAGGGTAATTAGTTTTCCGACTTAACACTTTTTGGAGAACACATTCAAAGCCATCACATGCCCCCAATCACAAATAATAAAACCAACATTTTATTATCATTTATGATTTTTTTATCTTTTTTATTTGTTCTAATCAGTTATACATGACAGTAGAATGCTCTTTGATTCATTGTACAAAAATGGAGCACAATTTTTCACTTACCTGATTGTACACAAAGTAGTGTCTTACCATTCATGCAATCATACATGTACCTAAGGTAATGATGTCTGTCTCATTCTACCATCTTTTCTATCCCATGCCCCCCCTCTCTCCCCACCCTCCCCTTTGCCCAATCCAAAGTTTCTCCACTCATCCCATGCCCCACCCCCATTATAGATCAGCATCCACTTATCAGAGAAAACATTCGACCTTTGGTTTTTTGGGATTGGCTTACTTCACTTAGCATGATATTCTCCAACTCCAACCATTTACCTGCAAATGCCATAATTTTATTCTCTTTTAATGCTGAGTAATATTCCATTGTGTATATATACTACAATTTCTTTATCCAATCATCCATAGAAGGGCATCTAGGTTGGTTCCACAGTTTAGCTATTGTGAATTGTGCCACTAAAAACATTGATGTGGCTGTGTCCCTGTAGTATGCTGTTTGCAAGCCTTTGGGTACAGACTGAGGAGTGGGATAGCTGGGTCAAATGGTGGTTCCATTCCATATTTTTTAAGGAATCTCCATAGTACTTTCCAGATTGGTTGCACCAATTTGCAGTCCCACCCACGTAGGATTCTTTTAATAAAATAATAATGTATTTATTTATTCACATAGTCCATGGTATGCACAATTAGTAATCCTATTCTCAGAGACAACACATTTACTAAATGAATCTGATGGTAAAAACATGGTAGACGTAGCACATAGTTATTTAGCAGTAAATTCAGTTTTCGTAAGTTCTAGACAGATTCAATGAAAACTCCATGCCTATGACTTTGTGGTCATTAGCAAGGCTAACTGTAAACCATCTTTTTTAAAACAGGAAAGTCCCGCTTGTGGCCAATGGAAGCAAGAGGGTTCCTGGTGTCAGAGTCTGAACTGTTTCATATGACACGAGAAGAGTTTTACCAGAGTCAAATATACAAAACTTCAGGCCCATCCTTGGTCAGTCAGTGTAATTAGGGCCACAAAGTCTGGTTTGACAGGAGATCAGCTTCTTCCCTCTGCAACCAGGAGCAGAGCACATGAGCAGGGCCTCTAAGATGCCTGCTCACCTTCCTAGCTTGGAGTGAGGGAGAAGAAATGGGAATGGAGCTCTCCATTCTCTCCATTCCCAATCAAGAGTACATTCTTCTACCACTTCAATGTTTGGAGCAGGGCAGAGGAAAGGGGAATAAATACACACAGGGGAAGAAGGACGGCAAGAGAAGTGGAAGAAATCAAAAGCTCCCACAAAGAAGTTAGAGAAATGCACCAGTCTCTACTCTCTCCACCGAGTCCTGGGGGCAGGGTTCAAGAAGGCTTCTCAGGGTCCCCCAACATTATGCCACACTTGCCTTCAGAGGCAGTAAACACTCACACCCTCTTTGATTTAAAGAGGAGAAGGGATTTATATAATCCACATTACTCCATGGGATACACGAAGGCCCAATGTTTTATGTATCACTTAAATAAATTTAATTTAAAAATTGCTCCGGGATAAAAAGAAAAAGTCAGATCTCTGACACTTGGACTAGGTCAAGGGATGTCCTAAATTCACAAAGCCAAATTGATATTGATCATCTCCATTTGGTAACTTATAATATTCATCCAGAATTAGGAAGGGCCAAGGGGTAGAGGCAGAGCGGAGGGCTAGGAGGATGGAGCGAGTCTGTCTGTTGTCAGAGGAGGAACAAAGATGAGCCGTTGGAAACACGCAGACAAATGAGCTCTCTGGTCCACAGAGGGGTTTCGCTATGGCATGGAGGTCATTTGCACAGATGGAAGTATGTCGCTGACTTCCCTAAGTCATCACAGTTTGTCCAGTTTTTCCTTGGCTAAGTAAAACCAATTTGGGAATGTATTTGATTTTATATAACCAACATGGATCTTCAAAGCACTGTCCCGCCTGTCTGGATTTTTGTCTGTCCATTTAATTATGCCGTCTGAGATTCCTTCCTGCATCATTTCACCTCTAGACAGCACAGAGATGGCACCATAGTTAAGACCATTCTGCTGAATTGCAAATGTCTTCCACCGCATTTGGCAGCTCACTCCCTGCCATGTATCTCCAGCAAGGCCCCATAAATCAGCATGTTCTAAACAGCTGAACCAGAAATAACCCGAGAGGATATCTGGACCAAATGGAAAGGGAGGCCAGGATGAAAAATTTAAATGCTATGGAAAAGTGCCTGATGAGGGGAAGAAAAGAGATGTGAATAAAAAGAAGCTGTTTTTATATTGCATGCAATAAAGTGATACATTTGCAAAAGTCTTGCTGAAGGCATGCCTGCTACTAATGCCTGTATTTCTTCACCCTGACCCACCCAAATTACTATCTGCAGGGCCACCATAGAGTTAGCCTAATTAGAGCCCATGAGAAAGGCAATGTCCAGTGTAGAATGACCACACCACATTCTGGAGAAACAGCACTTGACCCACTACTGACTTCCAGAGAATTCAGATGTCCCCTAGAACAGGTGGGGAAACCACCTCTATAGGGTATAGAGGAGCAGCTTTTACCTCCAACACTTCCAACACTTAATTTTGCAACTTTTATATATATATATATTTTGAGTTGTAGTTGGACACAATATCTTTATTTAATTTTATGTGGTACTGAGGATCAAACCCAGTGCCTCACATGTGCAAGACAGGTGCTCTACCAATGAGCTACAGCCCCAGCCCTCATTTTGCATCTTTGTGGCAGGAAAGTTCTAAAATAATCAAATACGTTGACAGAGGGAATGTATGCTCACTTCACTGGAATACTACACTTTTGTTCACTGAGTGCCAATTGTGTGCCGAGCATTTTGCTAAATGCTTTGCAAACGTCCTTTTTAACCCTCACAGCTACCCAACTTGATTGGTTTTGTTTTATTTATCGATTTTATCCTTGGGAGGACAGGGATTTGGTAAGAGGAAGGAAGCTGTCCAATGGCACACAGCTAAGTACAAGCCGGGTCCAGTTTCAAACCAGGATCCGTCCTCCCACCCTTTGGTCTGAAGTAGTTCTTAGCTGTAAAGAACAGAATTCAGCCTCCTAGTTGAATGTAGAAAGACATTTGGAAGGGAAGAGTGGGATAGCTGGGTCATAGGGTGGTTCCATCCCTAGGTTTTTGAGGAATCTCCATAATACTTTCCAGTATAGTTGTACTAGTCTGTAGTTCCACCAACAACGTACAAGTATACCTGGGCATTTTTTATTGTTTATATTCTTGATCATTGCCACTTTGATTGGAGTAAGATGAAATCTTACTAGAGTTTTCATTTACATTTCCCTGAATGGTAGAGATGTTGAACATTTTTTCATATATTTGTTGGCCATTGTTTCTTCTTTTGAGAAGTTTCTCTTTAGTTCTTTTGCCTATTTATTGACAGGGTTATTTGTTTTTTGGTATTATTTTTTTTTAGTTCTTTGTATATTCTAGATATTAATCCCCTATCAGAGGAGTAGATGGCTGAGTTTTTCTCCCATTCTGTAGGCTCTTCTTCACACTCTTAACCATTTCTTCTGCTGTGAATAAGCTTTTTAGTTGGATGGCATCCCACTTTTTGATGCTTGGTTTTATTTTTGTGCTTTGGGGTCTTATTAAATAAGTCTGAAAATATATTTTTGGCACCTTGGTCAAGTATCGGATGACTGTAGGTATGTGGATTTGTCTCTGTGTCTTCTGTTATGTTCCATTGGTCTTTGTGTCTTTTTTGATAACAATACCATTCTGTTTTTATTACTACAGCTCTGTAGTATAATTTCAGATCAGGTATTGAGATGTCTCCTGCTTTGATTTTCTTGCTTAATATTGCTTTGGATGTTCTGAGTCTTTTATTCTTCCAAATGAATTTATGAATTGTTTTCTTCTAATTCTGTAAAGAATGTCACTGGTCTTTTGATGGGGGTTGCATTGAATCTGTATATTGCCTTTAGAGGTATGCCATTTTGACAATATTAATTCTTTCTATCCAAGAACATAGATTGTCTTTCCACCTTTAAAGATCTTCTTCAATTTCTTTCTTCAGTGATCTATAATTTTCAATGTAGAGCTCTTTTACATCCTAGATTAGATTAATTCCCAAGGTAGTTTTTGTTTTCTTTGAAATTATTGTGAATGGGACGATTTTCCTGGTTTCTTTCTCGGCTAAATCACTCTTAGAGTATTAGGAAAGCTGTAGATTTATGGGTGTTGATCTTGTATCCTTCTACTTTGTTGAACTCATTTATAAACTCTGAAAGGCTTCTGGTGGAGATTTTTTGGGTCTTCTAGATGTAGAATCATGTCATTGGCAAATATTACTTCTTCTTTTCCTATTTGTAACCATTTGATTTCCTTTTCTTGTTTGATCACTCTAGCTAATGTTATGAGGACTATATTAAATAGGAGTAGTGAGAGTGGAAAGCCTTGTCTTCTTCCCAATTTTAGAGTATATTCAGTATGATATTGGCCTTGGATTTGTCATAAATGGCCTTTAAAATGTTGAGATAAGTTCTTTGATCCCTAGTTTCTCCAGCATTTTTAACATAAATGGGTGCTGTATTTCATCAAAAGCCTTTCTGCATCTATTGAGCTGATCACATGATTCTTGTTCTTAATTCTGTTTAAGTGATGATTTACATTTATTGATTTGCATATGTTGAACCAACCTTGCATCCCTGGACTGAAACCCACTTGATCATGGTGATGTGGTTTTGAATGCAGTTTGCTAATGTTTTATTAAGGATTTTTACATCTATGTATTTGTAAATCTATGGATTTTTACATCTATGTATTCCTCAGGGATATTGGTCAGAGTTTTCTTTCCTTGATACATCTTTTCCTGGTTTTTGTATCAGAGTTATACTGGCTTCATAGAAGGTATTTGGGAGTGTTTCTTCCCTTTCAATATCATGGATTAATTTAAGAAAAACAGGTGTTAGTTCTTCTGTAAAGTCTGGTAGAACTCAACTGAAAATCCATCTGGTCCTTTTCTTTTTTAGAAGACTTTTAATTGCTGTTTCAATTTCATTAGCTGATATTGGTCTATTTAGGTTTTCCATATCTTCCTGATTCCATTTGGGCAGATCATATTGAAACTGCAGTTTTGAGATGAAACTGGATTCCCATAGCTGCTGGTGGGTGAGACCAGAGTTTGTCCAATTCTCCTGTGGGTGGGGTCTGCACAAGGTTGCAGGCCTCTGCAACCAAGAAGCGCTGCTGCTCTTAATGGTGGGCCATGCCCTCCAGTGTTGGAGCAGACCCCAGCATTTCCCTGTCAATTTCTTCTTCTTTCTGGGTTCTTGTTTTGTGCATTTAAAGAATGAAATCCGCAGATCAGGATGAGTGAGTGTAAGAGTAAGATTTACTGAAGAATAGAAACAAGAACAGAGCTCTTACAGTGTGAGGGGACCAAATACTAGCTTTTCTCCACCTTATAGGCAACATGGTCTTTTTAGTATGCTAGTCTAGGGGTTCATATAGCACTTGGGTCACTGTTATTGGTTGAAACTTATGCTAATTAGAGTTTGGAAAAGTAGTGATGCTATTGGTTCAAAATTATGCTAATTAAGGAAATGGAAGGTTGAAGTCACTGAATTGTGCATGCTCAGTGAGGTAAGCTGCAGTGTTTGCTTTCATACTGCCCCACAGATTTTGATACATCTCTGTTCTCATTCATTTCTAAGAATTTCTTGATTTCTATTCTCATTTCTTCTTTCATCCATTCTTCATTTAAGAGAGTGTTGTTCAATCTTCATGTGTTTATGTGGTTTCTATAATTTGTCTTGCTGTTGACTTTCTAGTTTCATTCCATTATAGTCTAATAGGATACTTAAAAATAAATAAATGAAAAACCCAGGATCTCACTACGTTGCCCAGGCTGGCCTTTAACTCACAATCCTTCTGCCTCAGCTTCCAGGGTAGCTGGGATTACAGGTGTATACCACCACAACTGACTTAAGCTTTTTTGTTTTTTTCTTCCTTCCTTCCTTTCTTTCTTTTTGCAGCGCTGGAGATCAAACCCAGGGCCCTACATGAGTAAGCAAGCCCTCTACTACTGATCAGTGCCACTGATCTTTTTATTGTCCATAGTTTTGTCTTTTCCAGAATGTCATGTACTTGGAATCTTCCAGTATGTAACCTTTTCAGATTGGCTCTTTCACTTAGTGATACACAGTTATGTTTCCTTCATGTCTTTTCATGACTTGAAAGCTTATATCTTTTTAGTGCTGAATAATATTCCATTGTCTGGATGTACCAGTTTATTTGTCCCTTCACCTACGGAAGGACAACTTGGTTGCTTCCAAGTCTTGGAAATTACAAAGAAAGCTAATGTAAACATCTGTGTGCACATTTTTGCATGGACTTCAGTTTTAATTCATTCGGTACATACCAGTGAGTGTGACTGCTGGGTCACGGTCCATCACGTTTGCACTTTGCCTATTCCCTTTGGTCCTGGCTGCAAGTTGGGGACAGTGCCCAAGGGAAAAGAGCCTCTCTTGACATCTGGGGCAGAAGCCATCTGTGATGAAGAAGGAGGCTCTCTCTCTGGAGAGAGCCTGGTGCCACAGAAGCTTCCTTGAATAGTACCAGCCCTGCATTGCTAGACTCTTTTACATGAGTATGACAGGTCCTTTTTTGGTTATGGCTACTGAGGTCCAGTTTCTGTTTCAGTCACACTTGGTCCTGACGGCTACAGAAACCTTTTTGATGTTCCTGAAATCACCCACGATTAGCACCTTAGAGGCAACAGGCTTGGGTCTTTTATATACTGCCAATCTGGGAACTACTGTGGAGGACCCTTTTTATTTTTTTTTAATTCTTGATTTAAATCCCATCTCAATCTTGAATCTTTTACCTTTTGTTTAAAATAGATATCACTGCTCCAAGTGAATCTCAAAGAAAAGAATAAATGCCGCATTGGCAGTGTTGGTGCCAGAGAGGGCGGGGAGAGCTGGACCCCTTCCTTCCCCACTAAATACCCAGTTGGGAATGTGAACACACCATCTGCATTTCAGTACCTGCTGGGCAGAAGATGTGCATTCTGAGCAGAGAGAAAATCCATTTGCTTTTATGAGAGGGTTTTTTTTTCCCCTTCCTGTGAAAGTACTATTATAAAAACAATTAGTCTCGTTGAAGGATTCTGCACAGCAAAAGAACTAATTCTCTGCACAGCTGCTCATCCTTAGAAACGGCCTAAGTACCAGAGGGAGGGTGATCCTGAGGCTTCTGCAGAATTGGCTTCTGGAGCCAAGACAGGGCTAGGCCAAGACAGGGGCCAGCCTCAGCCCTGTACCTCCAGAGAGGAGTGGGCACTGTCAATCAGCATATGTGGATCCTGCCCGCCCAGCCAGATAGTGAGGGAAGACCCACGCCCAGGAGCCAGGAAATAAGACTCAACAGTGCTGCTCTGAGATCAAGAGGCCACAGTGGCTCAAGTCCAAGGGAGGAAAGGGTTCAAAGTCAACTGGATTACATTGTAAACAATTCTTTGAGACCCCCAACACTTCCTAGCATGATCAGTAGTTCTCAATTATAATGGGCCCTTTTCAACTTCTCTTGTTTTGTTGAGGTATATAATTCATTGAGGAGGTTCAATTTATGAAATGTGGGGCTGGGGGCGTAGTTCACTTGCAGAGCAAATGATTAACATTGTGGGAGTCTGGGAGGTCCAGGGTTCAATCCCCAGCACCAGAAAAATTTTAAATATATATATAGAGAGAGAGACAAAGAGAGATAGGCAGACAGACAGAGAGACAAGAAACATTGCTTTTCTAATATACCATTATGTTTTGCAAAATTCAACTTTTTCTGCTGGATAGCAGACCCCCCCCCAAAGACATTTTTCATCCTGTTTAATAGCTTTTCAGTCATTTTCTATGATAAAAATAGTCTCCTTTTAGTTACAAGATTTTGTTGGGTCCATTTTTAAATCCCAACCCACTTTGACTCACATTCTTGCCCCCACCCACATGTGAGGCTGCTGATCCTGGGAACTTGGGTTTAGTGGTGTGCTGACAGATGCTGAGTACCCTAACAGCCATCTCAGCTTGGGTGGAGCAGGTAGCGGTATTAGCCACTAGACAGGTATATTTAGGGGCAGTCACCTATGCTGGGGATGGGGGACTGCTGCCCCTTTAAATGATTATTAATGCTCCTTCAAAGTTCTGGGGTTTTGTTTGTTTTAGATAAAACCTCTAGAAAAACTTAAAAGAAACTAGACAAAATTGTGGAGTCACTCTGACTCACTCTTTTTAGGTGACCTAGAGTAAACTTTGCTCATTGCAGTACTAAATTCTCCCTCTAGAAGCATCCTCACCTGCCATATTTTTGAACATTTGACACACGATGTTGAACTGAGCATGCTCAGAAATGTGCCCTCTCCCCTCCCCAGTACTTGTGCTGATGAGTCTTTCCTACATGAACACGTGTCAGCTTCCCCACTAAAAGCCCCTTGCTTTCTTTGTTCAGGAAGATCCCACGTTGAGAATCATCCCCAGTGCACTCCTGACTTGCTGCAAGAAACAGAACTTCCTTGGCTCACTCTTGTGGTTGTGCTATCAGCTTTACCCTTACCGAGGTGCAGGCCCATTGCGTTTGGCTACAGGGGAAGCCCTGCTGTGGCTCTGCTGAGGCTGGTGGTTAAATAGCCCCAACATGAAGGATCTCAAGCTACCAAGGTGATGTCACGCAATAGAGTTGTGAAGCAGTGGCACAGTCAGTCCTTACAGGCTGAGGACAGCAGAAGAGTGTGACATGGAACAGATGGAGGGAGGTGGCCCCTTTTCCCGTCCCCTCCTCTGGGACTGCTCATCTGGTGTTGGGGCAAGGAGGAGGACCAGAAAGCCGAAGACATTTCCACACGGAGCACTCACATGGTGGGACTAAAGTTGTTCTTCCTCTTTCATTGGTCATTGTCACCAATCTAACTTGTGGTCCCCATACCCTGCTGGCAAGAACCACAACGCCAGGCAGCTCCCAAGACCATGGACAGTGATGCTGTGGCATGGCTACCCTAAGCTGGTGACTCTGCATTGCCAGGCAAGCATCTTTGTCCTACTCTGCAGCCCAACAAGCCCCAAGATCCCAGTTTTGTGGGACCTCCTGAGCACCTAGAACAGGGACCCCGGGGGGAGCAATGGTGATCTGCCATGGCTCTTCTCTCTGTTCACATAGACCAGACCTGATGAGAAGATGCCGCCCTCCACCCCCACCCCCACCACCCCCTCACACACACACCACACACACACATCGCGCACACACACACACCACACACCACACACACACCACACACCACACATACACCACACATCACACACACACACCACACACACACATCACACACACACACACCACACACCACACACACACCACACACCACACACCCACACCACACACACACACACATACCACACCACACACCACACCACACACACACATCACACACCACACACACACCACACACACACACACCACACACACACCACACCACACACCACACCACACACACCACACACACACCACACACACACACACCACACACCACACACACACCACACACACACCACACATACACATCGCGCACACACATACACCACACACCACACACACACACACCACACACATCGCGCACACACACACACCACAGACACACCACAGACACACCACAGACACACCACACACACACACACCACACACATCGCGCACACACACACACCACAGACACACCACAGACACACCACAGACACACCACACACACACACACACACACCACACCACACACACACCACACACACACCACACATACACACCACACACCACACACACACCACACACACACCACACACACACCACACACACCACACGCCACACACGCACACACCACAAACCACACACACCACACACCACACACACACACCACACACACACCACACACACACACACCACACACCACACACACACACACTACACACACACCACACACCACACACACACACACACCATGGAGGAGCAGCCGGGGAAAAGGAAGGCACCCTCTCCCATGAATCTGCCCCAGCCTCCACCCCCATATGTCAACACTCCCTCAAAAACGTGGCCTCCCACTCCTCCCTCCAACCTTCTTTTATACTTCAGTACTTCAGGGAGCAGGAGGAGAGGAGCCAGCTGGCCTGACAGTGGGCAGTTTCAGGACTTAGAAGATGAAGTAACTTCAAGCCATGTTTTACTCTGTGGGATGTAGTCACGATTTTGAGAGGAAAGGAAAAAAAAAACCAGAAATATGCAACAGAGAAAGTTATCATTAACGACACTTTCACACTCTCTATAGCATACAAAGGCTTTTACCTGTTATCTTTTTTTTTTTTTTTTAGTAGAGAAAGGGATTTCTTTTTATTTTTTTAGTTGTAGTCAGACACAATATCTTTATTTTATTTATTTATTTTTATGTGGTGCTGAGATTCTGCATTAAAAAATGACAAAATCATAGAATTTGGAGGGAAATGGATGGCATTAGAGCAGATTATGCTAAGTGAAGCTAGTCAATCTTTAAAAAACAAATACCAAATGACTCCTTTGATATAAGGGGAGTAAACAAGGACAGGGTAGGGACGAAGAGCTTGAGAAGAAGATTTACATTAAACAGGGATGAGAGGTGGGAGGGAAAGGGAGTGAGAAGGGAAATTGCATGGAAATGGAAGGCGATCCTCAGGGATATACAAAATGTCATACAAGAGGAAAGGAGGGGTAAGACAAGATAATACAAATGGAAGAAATGATTTACTGTTATCTTGTTTGATCCTCACAACCAGATGTCTTTAAACTGGAGTCCACAAAAGACCCCGGAGACTTTCCAGGGGAAAAACACTGGGCTTGGATGAATTTGAGGAAACCCATTTTCAGTCCTCCACTCTCCTCTGCCCTCTTCCTGTAACCCATCTGCTGACTGCCCTTGGGTACAGGGGTTGTGAGGGTCCTCTTTTCCATCTTCCCATTTCCCCATTTCCAATCGACTTCTCCCACTTTACAAGAGAAAGACCTGCCTCCCACCCTGTGGAGGTCCCACCCTCTCCATGCCTTCTATTTAATTTGTGTTATAGGTCGCCATATGCATTTTAATACACAACTCAGAAGAGATCCGAGGAACCCATCCTCCTTGCTGCTATAAAATACCTTTTATTCCCACAAACTTATTTTTGTGAGCAAGGGTGCTCAATGCTTAAACACACAAACATGAAAATTAGAAAGTGATATTAAAGTGGCATTAACCTTATCCCATTCCAACAAGTATTCTCCCACCATCCCTGTTTTAATTGCACTAGGAAAGTGAATTTTTTAAACAAAATCAGATATATTTGTTTTATGAAACGTGTACTATGTTACTTTGGTCAGAGGTGTACTGACTAATAAGTCTTAACAAGGAATGTTGATGGGCCTCAGGGTCACAGGGAATACATTTTTTGTATTTCAACTTACACTCGTATTTGTTTCAGGGATGTCCGTGGGGCTCTTGGAGCACACACTGGCTACCTGCCTGTAGGCATGGCCTGCTCCCGAGTGCCATAGGCAGCTTCCCTTCCACAGTATTCCCTCGCTTCCCAGTCAATTTGCAGCCAGGGCATAGACAATGTGATTTCTGTCTGGTCAAAGGGACCTGCAAAAAAATCTGCTAGGGATTTCTGGGAGATTTTCCTTCTTGATAAAAAGAAAAGGAGAAGCTCCTTTTCCCTTCCTCCATTTAGATTTGTGAGAAAATGTGAGCTTGGAGCTGTTGCAACCACTTTATAACTATGAGGGAAAATGCAAGAGAACAGAAAGCAAAGGTCAGAGAGGATTTTGACATCACTGAACTACTAAACTAAACCAACCCTGGAAACACCTTTCTCTAGATTTCTTATTATGAGAGAAGACCAAAGTCTTTTTTTTTCCAGTTGGGGGGAGGGGCAACTGAGGCTTTATTTAGGGAGAGACAAAAAAATAAAATGAATTGGTTTGGGGTGAGGGTTTAGGCAAGAGGGATTATCCCAGGCATTAGAGAGGGTGCCTCAGGAGTGGGTGAAGGATAGGGCAGAGCCTTAGGTGAGTCTCTTGTTCCCCATACACCCCTCTACAACTGTCTCCCTCATGGGCCTGGGGCAACTGGGGCAGTAGGAGGGCGTTTGGGAGGGGGGATATAGTGGCTGCTCACGTGGGCAGATATCAGAGGACTCAGACACCAGCTCCTCACTGTGGGTCTCAGCCTTCTTCACAACCATGGCCTTGGTGTGGCTGAAGGAACTGGAGCCCCCAGCAGACCTGAAGCTAGGCTGGAAGGAGCACAGGCCATAGCTGAGGCCAGGGCTTGAGTGGCTCCATGGGACATGCTCATCCCTCCTGAGTAGCCAGTGGTGTATGACATTCACGTTCTGCATCCCAGATCCCAGCCAGCTCGCCTCCCTCCAGCAGCTTGCAGTAGGTAGCGACCTCCACATCCAGGTCCAGGTATTTGCACAGCTGCTGCATCATGTCCCGCTGGCTCACTCCAGCTCAGCCGGCTTGACGTTAGTGTCCTTAATGGTCAGCTCCTCTCGCTGCTCAGCATCAGCAATGACGGCCTCCAAGGATGCCCTCTGGCCTCTAAGGGCCTCCATCTCGGCTTGAAAGGGCCTGATGTTCAGTTCAGCTCAGAGATCTCTATCTTTGTGCAGTGCAGGTCGTCCCTGTGCTTCCCAACCAGCATCTGCAGCTCCTCATACTTGATCTCTCTCGGCTGTGCCTGGCCGAAGGTTGCTGATGTAGCTCTCATGATGCTGCAAATATCTTCTGCTCTGCAGGAAGCTCCACTTGGTCTCTGGTATGTTGTTCTGCGGCTCCAGGAACTGCACCTTGGCGATGGAGGAGGCAAACCTCTTGTTGAACATCTTGTTCTGCTTCTTCTCCTGAGTATGCACAACCTGGATGTTGGGGTCCACCTCCAGCCTGAGGAGCTCAGCAGGCTCCAGTTCACAGTGAATGCTGGGGCACCCCCCATAATCACCAGCCCCATCAGAGCCACCACCCAGACTCATGCTAGCGCCCAAGCTTCACCAGAAGCTACCGTTGCTGCCCAGCTGGGAGAAGCTGGAGGAACTTATGTGGGCACCAGGCATACTTATGTAGGAGTGGCTGCTGAACAGAAGGCCCCAGAGCCACAGAGAGACACCTTGTAGGATTTCTGGGTCACCCTGATGGACTTGCTGAAGGCCAGAGTGACGGCAGCAGGCTGAAGATGACTGAGAAGGAGCCAAAGAGCTGCTTCTAGGTCAAGACCAAAGTCCTAATATTTAAATGCTTTTGAGTCAGGAAGTATGTGGATTCTGGTCAAAAGAAATTCTAATGTGGCCTTATGCTGTATCTTTAGCCAGGCTGTGCTTGGCATGGAAGGAGCCTAGGGAGCCCCAGAAGACTTTAAGCAGCAGACTGGCCTCTCTTTGACAACTATTTGAAGACAGATTTGAGAAAGGAGAGAAGGGACCAGCTACCTGACCTTCACATACACAGTTTCATTGGGATCTATTGTATTCTCTAACAATAAACTGCACAAAGGCTTAATATTTTTAATTACCTGCTATGTTAAAGAACAGACCAAGCTACTGTACTGTGCCAAGCATCCAGTCTACAGGTAAGTGGCTGGGAGAAAGTGGAGGCAGCTTCACAGCCCCCAACATGGGAAGATAAATGAGAGAAGCATTAGCCACCTGTAATCCCAGTGACTCCAGAGGTTGAGGCAGGAGGATGGCAAGCTTGAGGTCAGCCTCAGCAACTTAGCAAGGCCCCAAGCAACTTAGTGAGATCCTATCTCAAAATTAATAATAATAATAATAATAATAATAATAATAATAATAGGGCTGGGGATGTAGCTCAATGATAAAAGGCCCTTGAGTTACATTTCCAGTGAAGAGGAAGAAAGAAAGAGAGAGAGAGAGAAAGGGGAGGAGGGAGAGGGAGGGAGGGAGGGAAAGGAAAGGAAAGAGGGAAGCTAGGTCAAAACTCATTGAGTAGAAACCCACAAGTTGCCCATATTACATCCACTCACATCTCCTTGGCCCAAATTCAGGTTGGGAATCGTGGTTTTGGAGCTGGAAACCTGTACCTAGCTAAAACTCAAACAGCTCTACTACTGAAAGGCAGAAGCTAAAAATGGATATCAGGGACCATTTGAAAACTAGCCATAAGTATAGTTCACAATGTTTCTTGAGATTGGACGTCAGATTCTCTTTAAAATTAGTCAATTCTTTCAAGAGTAAAACAGGGTGTAAGACTCTGAGAGGTGGCTATTTGGAATGGCTCTCACTCCATTGCTTTCATTACTACAATCACTGATTCCATGACATACAAATTGAATGAGCCTCTGAATACAGAGCAGGTGTCAAGGAGAAGGAATCAGCCCACTGCAGAACCAGGCACCTCCAAAACACTATAGGAATGTGAGCAGCCAGCATCTGACATTGCCTTCAATTTCTATCCAACCATGGTGACATAAGAGAGAAGTGCTGAGAAAAGACATAAATTATCACACAGGAAAACCGAGATCCCCAAATATAATGAACTGGAAAATGGGTCTGTGGGTATGAGCTTGCCTATGGCAGACCCAGGACTCCCCCACCAACCCCAGTCATCCTGACTCACCCACGCTCACTGGTGTCCCAAGTGAAGGACTGTCTACCTATGGCTTGGAAAATGCAAAAAGAAGGATAAGAAATATGAGCAGGAAATGCAGACAGAGCCAGGACAACTTACAAAAGAGCAACTGCTTTGAGTCTTCGCTCCCAGCTGTGAGAAACGATGAACCTATCAAGGGAAAACTTAGAAAGAGCTGATAAGACAACTTGTAAAAGCAGAATAATGCCATCCTTCCCGGCACAAATCAGTGGTCCTCCGTGAAGCCACAAGTCTGCTGGTGTCCAAGTATTAAGTAAAGGATCTAATTTAACAGAGGAAGCAATCCTGATGCTATTAAGCCCAATTTAATATTTATTTATACCCAAGGGAGCAGGGACACTAAGTAGTTTCCTCTCCTGGAGTGGATGTATTTGTAAGAGTGTTTTGTAAATTGCAAATCATTGTGCAAATGCTATAGAGATCTAGGCACACGTAACACATACACATTAATATGCATTAATACCCCAGGGCCACTGAGCACTCTCCTCCACTTGCACTGTCTCTAGGAGATATTATAACAGTGCTTTGTAAATACACAAGCCCAATGCACATATAACAAGTAGTAGAGTTTTCTTAGTTTTTTTTTTTTTTTTTTTTTTTTTTTTTTTTTTTTTTAATTGGGAAAGGCAGCATACTCTACATCAGACCTCGGCCACCAGACCTGCCTGTCAGAAGCTATGTGCAAGAAACCATCAAAAGGACAAAAAAGAAGCCCGCGCCTGCAAAGCAAGGACACAGCCCCTGACAAAAACCCCACATCTTTCATCATTTGGATAAATAGGACTCTTGAAAATAGTCCAAGAAGCTATGATTTGTTTCTTTCTGTGCTCTGACAGGCCACAGAAAAGGACAGTAAGGTTTTTTCTCCCTGTTTAGTGAGTTATTACACACACACCTACTTTTAAATGAACAATGAATAAAATATTTAGCATGTTATAGACTCCTGAAGATCAAAGGCAAATTGGGCAATACGGATAATTAAGTTGGACAGCACATTAACCATTACTGTTTCTTTCCATGTGTAACCCAGGACTCCTCTCCCCACTGCCAAAGCTGCAAAATAAAACAAAGAAGTCTAAGAGACAAGTCATAGAGTACTTAAAGCACATTGACTGTCTTAAGTAACAGAGATACTGAGGTTAAAAAAAAAAAAAAGCCTAAGTTCAAAGCATCACTGTAAACAGTCTTTTCCACAAGAGCAATTACAATGTAATTCTCCAGGTAGGAAAAAAAAATCAACCCCAGCCAGCAGTCAATTTATGTCAAGCGACATTAAATTAAACACTACCAAAATTGGGAGCAGGGCTGGGGTTGTGTCTCAGTGGTAGAGCACTTGCCTTGCATGTGTGAAGCATTGGGTGTGATCCTCAGCACCACATAAAGATAAATAAAATAAAGGTATTGTGTCCATCTACAACACACACACACACACACACACACATATATATATTAGTTATACATATTAGTTATATATCAGTTATAGCATTTATGCTATATATATAGCACTTGTGCACAAATTATATATATATATATATATATATATATATATATATATATATATATATATGCAAGCAAGACCATGAAAACACCCCATGGAGTTTGCCAGGACAGCATCTGAACCTCAACTCGTGATTTTTTCTGCTTACTTCATTCTCAAGGACCAGAAAAGGCAGCTGCCTTGGGCTTTCTGACGCTATACCAAGACTCTAAGCCCCCTTCTGAAGACAGAGCCAGAATGCTACCTTGGCCCCTCAGTGATTGTGCCATTATTTGTGTGGGTTTGTATTCTGCCTTTATTTCATAAAATAACTACTGGAAAGTAAGCATTCAAACGTGGTATTAGTGCCACCAGAACCATGCCCACCAAGATTGATGCTGGGGGCTTGGTCTTCAGCACCATTCCCCTGCCCAACCTGGTCACTGAGGATCCCAACCTCTGCTTAGGGATGCTGGCAAAGTCCCTGGACCATTAGAAAAAGGATTGTCCACATAGGATCTGGATCTCAGTACTAGAGCAAGCATCATGTCTACCCCTCCTCAAATACTGATGAGAAGAACCCCTGTGTGCCCCTCCTTCAGCACAGGGCCATGCAGGCTCCCTCAGTGGTCAGCAGAAGGTCTCTAGGCCTTGGCATAGCTCCCCTCAAGGCTTCCCAGTATCCTCAGTGCACCAGGGCTGGGCCATCCCCTGACGCCATCCCCTTCCTCTCCTTTGCTTAAATTATTATTTAAGTCACTAGCAATTTCAATTCAAAAACTCAGTTCTCTAGACATATGTGCACAAATGAGAAATAATTCATATATTGTTTAGAGTAGCAAAAATCAAGACAGAAGAGAGGTATTGGAGAAACAGAGAAACCTAGCACGTTCTTAGATAGAAATATCCTTTATCATTAGTTAGTATTAGTTAATATCCTTTATCATCCCTAAGTTAGTCCATAAATTTAAGATGACTCCAAGTAAACACCAGCAGAATTTATTATTTTATTTTATTTATTTTTTTTAGTGGACAAGTCTTCATAGGAAAAATCAACAAAAATAGCCAGGAAACAGATAAGGGAGAACTGTCCCTCCCTGAGATTCAAATTATAAAGCTACTTAACACTTTATGCACAAATAATAAATGGACAGATCAAAAACCTAAAAAAATAGAGAGAGACATAGATAGATATTTTATTAATAAAGATGGTATTTCAAATCAATGTGAGGAAGATAATTTTAGATTAACTGGGTAGTCATCTTAAAAAAATAGAGTTAAAACCACACATCATACCTGATGCCAAAATAAGCCCCAAGTGATACAAATATTTAAAATATAAAAACTAAAATGAAACCATTAGGGAAGAGGAAAACACAGGAGAATTTTTTGTTAACCCCAGAGCAAGGAAGGCTCAAGTGTAGCACAAAAATAAAAATAAAAATAAATGGAGATCCATTCTATTCTATAAAACTTAAGATTTTAAGGGTTTAAATATAAAAACCATCCCAAGCAAAGTCAAATCCAAATAGCAAACCTTTGGGGGGGGGGGGGTCACTTGTAATTCATGTCTCAAACAGAGGACTAATTGTTCTAATATACAAAGAACTCCTACAAGTCAATAACAAAGATCATCAGAGCAAAAGAAAATCAGGGGACCCACAGTAAGAAAATGAAATATGAGCATGCCCAATTGCAGATGATATTAATGTTGCTAATGAGCTGAGCTTAAAGCTGGCGTGAGCTCAATATAATCAATACCATCTCAAAAGTGGAAGAAGAGAATCAGAGAAACAAAGATGACAAGAGAAGCAAGGTCAGAGAGATGCACTCGTAATGAAAGAACTGCATGTTACAGTCACACTTAAATGCCTTTAAAAAAAAGTCTATCAAACTGGAAAGGATCAAAAGTTTTAAGACAAACTTTGTAGGCAAACATGAAGGAAAGAAACACCATTACCCACTGCAGATGAGAATGCACCAATACAAACTCTGTGGCTGCAGGATCTAACCAGAGTCCCATGTTCCCTTTACATATCAATTCCAATTCAAAGAATTTATCCTGGAAGCATACTTACACATTTGAGAAATAACGCCTGCCTTGAAGCTTTTTTATACTAGGGGGAAAAAAGTGACAAATGAACCAAATTTCCTTAATAGTTAAATGAATTCTGAAAATAGATTATGGCAGCTGTATTAAAAAAGAATAACAAAGATTTTTACAATGAGAAACAAATTCTGACATCATTAAATGAGGAGAGTAAGGAATAGAATGATGTCAGTAGTAGGCTTGTGTTTATTTTTCTTAAAAGAGAAAAAAGACCATAATACACTGTTGTGGTTTGGATGTAAGGTGTTCCCCACTGTGTATAGACATAAATATTTGCATGAATAGAACTGGATCACAAGAAACCAGTAGTACTGGATGCCTTGAGGTCATAGAAACCTGGAGACAAGATATGATATGACTCAGGGTCATTTCAATGTGTGATCTTTTGCACATTTTGTTTTGTTTTGTTTTGCAACCTAATAAACACAACACCTTTCCTAAAATTAAAATTTAAATTGAAGATTGTACCTTTAAAAAGAGGACATATCATTTGAGATTTTATTATTTTTGAGCCCTCTAAAATCAAGCAATTTCCTCTGCCCACAGATCTCCTCATGTTCATTTCATTTTCTCACAAACTTTTAGCAAGTTTTCAGGAACATTTCGCATGAAGAGGGAACTGCCTTTACATCAGCATCTCAGATTTTTGTCTCACTTTGAAATAAGGACATCTCACACACGGAAGGATGGAACAATTCCCCCTGGACTCCCACCTGAAGTACATTTGCTGAGAAGGGACCCTTGCTCCCATGGGCTCTTTCCTGGCAACCTGTGTGTATGTCGTCAAATACTTTGGTAAATTAGCAAAACTGAGCTCTTTTCACCATGAGTTCCTAACACTTTTGACCTCTATTTCCCCTTCATTTGTTTCCTGATTGGAGTGTAGAGGGGGTGTGGGATGTTCCTGGATCCCACTAAAGGGGAATTGAGCTGGGGAGGTATTAACTTTGGGTCTGGGGGATAGACCTAACCTTCCATGTTTTCTTACAGTCACCTCCACATACAAGTTAAGTCATGGCTGGTGTCTCAGCACTAAGGATGGCTTCCAGGAAGGTCCCCATCCTTGGCCCCAAAGTGCTCACTTCACAGCATGAAGACACGTGAAGACTCAGGGCTTGGGTCCTGCTGGTATCTGAACGTGTTCTTCTGTACCTGCCATTACTAAACACTTGGGTAGAGCAGAAACAAGGTTCGCAGTGTTTCAAGCCAGAGGCTTCTCTGGGGAAAATTTTTCCAGTCCCCCACATGTAAAAATGTGAGCAGAGATCTCAACTTTGTTAAAGAAAAATAAAACTGGAGGCCACCATGTAGCTATGCCCAAGTCCAGCAGCCCATAATTACCAGTCATTCTGAGTCCCCTGAGATGATGTCTCTGATCACACACAGGAAACATGAACTTACTTCCCTGTCAGCATAATTCCTTAAAATTAAGCCAGTTCAATGGGGATAAATTATGATTTAAACAGCTCTGTTCATCCCGAAAAAAAATTGTTACTGTGTAACAACTGATTGGAAAAGAAGTCAGAATACTTCTTCTTTCATGCTTTATAATCTGTACTGTAACTATTGTAGTCAAGCTTCTTCCCATCTAGTTTGAAGATTAGTCTTTTTTGTGTAGCAATGAAGTTAATTTTTTCCTAACTTATCTGATTTTATTTTTAGCAGTGCTGATAGATGCACAGTCAAAAACAGTTTTCTTTCCATAGAACTCAGTATACACACACACACACACACACACACACACACAGTAATATAATACATACAATTACAAACATACTGTACTTCATTCTCTCTTTTTCCCTATGGGAATTACATAAAATGGAATTTATGAGGATATTTGCATGTAACACGCAAACCTACAGGGCATAATATAATAAGAACATCTCACCCTTTATATTGTTTTGTACTTCATTCAGGATGTGACATCATATACTGGATGCACCCTCACTTCAATTTTAAAAAATATTTTTTAACTATGCTATCTTCCCAGTCTCTCTACAGAAAATGATATTGCAAAATCATTGTTATAAGAAGAGGTGACCGGAGACCGAGGGCATACATAACTCAGTGGTAGAGCATGTGCTTAGCATTTACAAGGCCCCGGATTCGATCCCCAGAACCAATACATAAATAAATAGTAAAACAATCCAACTTATTCTGTTAAAATGACCTTTTATTGTCTCCATACAAAATTTTTATGGACTTGGTACTACAATGACTGTTTACAGGTCCTACCCTGTATTTTCCATTAATGCCAGGAGTGAAGCTGGACAAGGTGTGTCTATGATCCTCCTATCTACACTATCCTGAGGGATGACCATCTCATGAGCCCAGGAGATAGTGGCCAGGAGAAGCAATAATGAGAACTCTTGAATTCATGATTGGGGAGGATAATACCAAAATTAGGGTAATTTTATTACATACTCAAAATTACTTAGCTTAATTAAAACATAAATACTTTTTAAAAAATTACTTCACTTGCACCAAATTAGTGCTTAGCTAGCTATTTTTTAAAGATAAAAATATGCCACTAAAATGAAAGTGAATAGGACCTTTACCATTTACTTTGGGATGCTGGGGCTTGAACCCTGGGCTTCATGAAAGCTAATCTATGTGCTCTACCATAAAGTGTGTACTTGTTTTCTTAACAGGTGTGCTGCATCCTGAGATCTAGGGCTTTTGTGGCAGCTGCAGGGATATCACTTAACCCTTAGGTAGCTGGATGGATGCTCGCTCTTGGGATAGAAGATTGAATATGTCATCACTTTAAGTTTCTGAAGAGATCTGAGTCTAGTTTTGGGCTGGGGGTTGAACCCATGAAGTATATTTCAAGCATGATGGGGAAGGGAATAAAGGTGCCTAATAAAAGTCACTAAGGGAAAAAAAAAAAGATGCAAAACAATTTCTTTGAAAAAAAAAAAAAGAAGGTCCAAAAGTATGCAGCTAAAAAAAAAACAGTAAGAAAAAGATAGTATAAAAGTATCTCAGTTCACTCAAATATCATTTTGTTTACTAAAATACCAGATTCATTTTGTGAATTGTGTACTACTTGTCAGATAGTTCCAATCTGTAATTTGCTGTGATTTTTTTTTCTCATTCTAAATATTTATTCTCCTACCTAATTTGTTTTCCTATTATTTATCCTTTTTCTAAAAAAGGCCTCCCCTCCCCCGCAGGAACTATGTAAACTGCGCCTCTCACAAAACTTGGACCACACCACGTTTTCACCAACAATTTAAAATTAGAATTTGTCAATCTTCTGTGTGAAGATTAGAACTCTCAGTGCAGGGTGATTCCCTTTTTTTATTCTAACGACTCTGGCATCCAGATCAGCCCAGTAACTTGAGCCAGTGAAAATGCTCACAAAGCCCAGGTTTCTAAATCCCCCATTAACTCTCCTTTAAACCTTTGTCTCTTTTGGGGCTTGGAAAACAAAAATAGGTTTCTCCCCGCAATCTCCTTAAGCCTCAGTCTGCTAATCCTCAAGGGCTGTCATTCTCCCAACGTGCTCCAGGCCTCAGTGAACTTCTCATTCCACGTCTCAAAAGCGGAGAATTAATTATCAGACTTAATTCACCCAGCAATAGAACCTTCGGCCGCGTGACACACTTTGCAGTTTCATCTGGAGGCCTTGGAATTAACCCAAGCAGCCCTGAATTTTCAGACCACACTGCTGTGCTGTTTTGAATTTTATTCTGTGGGATGCTTTTTCCACCTACTGGCTATGTTGCAAAATCCCATCTGTCCTGGCAGGACTTTGTACCCGTTTTTATTTGTCCTGGTATTGAAGGTTGGGTTTTTAGCTCTAACATGAAATCAATAAGAAACCCTCCACAGACAATAATAGTAGAGACTGTTGCCGTTGGTTTTTCTGTGCATTTGGGGGAACACCTCCCCCTCTATCCCTGACAACTGTGCAAATGTGTGGTTCATTTCCTCCTTCCACAAGGAACCTGCTGCAGGCAATGTAGCTGACTGTCAGTGGCTGTCCCCTCTGATGCAAAGCAGCTTGCAAGGCCACCTCTCTGTGGGCTGCTCCCAGGGGATGACTGGAGACAGTGGAATTTTGAGAACCTGGGCCTTCCTGCCCAGGGCAGCTTCCTCTAATAGGCAATCTTTGCTCTGGGGCTCCCCACTGCCTGTCCAAGACTGCTGCACAGCTGCATCAAACTCTTAAACTCTACCTACCCATCCTGCCCTCTTCCCCTCTCTCCTCTCCCAGATGTCAGACCAGCATCCCAGCAGAGGAACCTCCCTGCCTCCTCCTGAAATCCCCTGCATATCGAACTGCATCTTGGTGTGCGCTTCTCAGCAGACCCAAATCAACAAGACTCCCCTACAGCTTTTGAATTGTGTGGGCAAAAGGAAGGAAAAAAATCAATGCTATTGTTTTTGCAATGAAAGAAGAAAAAGATTTATAGGGCATCTACTAAATGTCAGCTATCACTAGGCATTTTTTAAAATACATCCTCATTTAATTAATAAAGGTAAGCATTATTTTTCCCAGACTTAAAAAAAAACCTAAGTGAAATTCTGCTTGACTGTGGATGCATAGAACTGCCAGCTCAGCTTAACTTTCTAGAGAAATTCTAGATTGGGTGTCAAGAGGCAGTTATATAGAGTTTTCATGAGCTTAGGGGGAAGGTAAAATAAATGCATGAGTTGGCGGTTAAATGAAAGAAAAACTATCTTTAGTAATCACATACCTACCCTTCCTTCATTCTAGCCACTCTCAAAGAGGAAGTCTGTCTGGGGGCCTTTGCCTTACGGCTATGTCCACTATTCTAGTTCTGAAAATTCTCTGCCACAGTCCAAAAGAAGCCTGAATCAATTTGGGGGAATCTTAGTCTTTTCACTGTAGCTTCAAACTGACAATGAAAATATCAAATGACGGTTATAGAAATCACTGGTAAAAGCAATGTTTATGGGGCTGGGGTTGTGGCTCAGTGGTAGAGAGCTTGCCTAGCACATGCAAGGCGCTGCATTCGATCCTCAGCACCACATAAAAATAAATAAAATAAAGGTATTGTGTCCAATTACAACTAAAAAAAATTTATGTTAGAACTCCCTACCTAGACTTTTTATCATAGTAAGAATTAAACCAGCCAGGCATACATATTGACACACATCTATAATCCCACAGACTCAGGAGGCTATGGCAGGAGGAACCCAAATTTGAGGCCAGTCTGAGCAATTTAGCAAAACCCTCAGTAACTCAGTGACCCTGACACAAAAGAAAAAAATATATTATATATATAAAATTTTTTTCTTTTATATATATATATATATATATATATATATATATATATAAAACTGGGGGTATACTTCAGTGATAAGGTGCCACTGGGTTCAATCCCCAGTTTAAAACAAAAAGATTATACCATCAAAACAGTAAAACTTCTCTTAAAATTTGTATGAATATGTTAATTATGGTAACACCAAGTCATGGAACAGACAGACCTTGACACATGTTACCATTTGGATATGAGGTAAAGCTCATGGTGAGACAATTCAGGAATATTCAGAGGTGAAATGATTGAATCAGGAAAGCTGTAACCCAATCAATGGATTCATCTATTGGAGGAATTAACAATTTGAATGGATTGATGGGTGGTAGCTATAGGCAGCTAGGGCATGGCTAGAGGAAGTAGGTCGCTAGGGGTCTGCTCTTGAGGATGATATCATCCCTGGCTCCTTGCACTCAAGCTCTCTCGGCTTCCTGGCTGCCATGAACTGAGCAGCTTTCCTCTGTGGTTCCTTCCACACCCAGAGCTATGGAGTCAGTCAACCACAGACTTAACCTCCGAAATAAACTTCTCCTCCTCTAAGTTGTTCTGGTCAGGTCTTTGGGTCACCGCAACCAAAGCTAACTAACACATCTCACTGGTTTAACCCAAGAGAAGCTTGTTTCTTGCTTGCATGAAGCCCCTCAGTGGGGGTAACAGGGTGGATGGTGGAATCCTTAGCCACATGCAGTCATTCGTGAACCTGGCTCACCAGAATTCCTGACATCTTCAATACCTGGTATCCTCAAGGTGGCCTTGGGTGTTGACATTCAGGTCATACAGAAGGTAGAAAAGGCACATTTCCTTCTGCACTTCTCACATCCCAACAATTGATGAGAACCATAACATGGCCACCCTTAGCTGCAAGGGAGGCTGGGAAATGTGCTCCTGGCTGGGCAAGACTGCAACACAATGTGTGGGGGGCACTCGCCATCTCTGCCACATCAAGCATTGCCACCTAGGGTGGCTACCATCTCTATTTGCCCATGACCCTCCAGTTTGGGACCAAAAGTTCCATGTCCCAGAAAACCCTCCAGTCCTAGGCAAACTGGGACAGTTGTTTTTCTATTAACTGAAAGTGAATTAACAATTTAAAATAATAGCAACTTAAAAAGTGGACAAAACTTCGAGGCGTGGTGGGGCACACCTGTAATTCCAGCAGCTCTGGAGGCTGAGGCAGGAGGACCTCTAGTTCAAAGCCAGCCTCAGCAACAGCAAGGTGCTAAGCAACTCAGTGAGACCCTGTCTCTAAATAAAATACAAAATAGGGCTGGGGATGTGGCTCAGTGGTCGAGTGCCCCTGAGTTCAATCCCCGGAACAAACAAACAAAAAAAAAAAAAGTGGACAAAACTGCTTTTACAGGCAATCAAAAAGTTTTCCAGATGGAACAAAAATCTGAGCAGGTGATTACAAACCACTTCTTTTGGGCCAATTTTCTTTTAATATAGGGCAAAATTTTAAAGAATTCATGAAAACATTGACCAATTAGTAAAAGTCACAATCAGCAGAAAGCAAGTTGGAAACAAAACAAAAACGAAAATCTAAAACTATTAACAATCTTTCATAGTCCAGAAAATAAGCAAAAAAATGTTTAAGAGAACACAAAAAAAAAATTGCTAAAATGACCATTTGAAAAAATAAAATTCTCAATATTTGAAAAAAGAGCTATATTCATTTTCACCAATTTACTCTTTTGGCCACTGTGTTTTGGTTTTTTTAAAAAAAAAAACAAAACCTTTAATTATTTACTTTCATGTGGTGCTGAGAATTGAACCCAGGACCTCACAAGTGCTAGGCGAGGGCTCTACCACTGAGCCACAACCCAAGCCCCCCACCCCCGCCCCGCCTCGCCTCCAGTGTATTATTTTTACCACTGTGTCCCAGACAGTATTTTTGCCCTTTGGGTTTCTGCCACTTCAGCTGGCCTCCGTTCTGTGTTAACTGGAGGGTGGGTCTTAATTCTCTCCTGACGCCATCCACCCCACGGTATCCCTGCCTTCCCTCCTCGCCAGCTCATTCAACATCTGCAAGTAGCTTTGTCTCACAAGGTCTCTTTCTCCTCACCCAAATAACCATTGCCCTCAAGTACAAAGTCAAAGTGTTTCCCTTCCATGTGTTCCCTCCCCCCAGCCCCACAGTCTTTCTTTCCAAAACGCAAAGGAAGAAATAAAGTCTATTACCCAGTTTCCACATTCTCTCCAGAAGGAAATGATGCTTCATTGATTACTCCCCCATGCATATATCAGAATTAATCTCTCCCCTCAGCCTACATCGCACTTCCTTCCGGCTTCCTCTGAGTGCTATCCTGGGCTGCTGGGAACTTCTTCATTGCTACTCTAAATTCCTTAAGGAATTCCATGTTGCACCATACTCCTCTCAGAAGCTCCAAATATGCATTGCATTGAGTGGATGTTTGTCTTGAAAATGTTAGATGAGGAATAGATCTATAAACTAAAGTCTCATGATAAAGTCAAACTCTCCAGGGAGCCTGAAATAGCTACAGCATTTGCATTTAAACAATTTGGCAATTTTTGTGAGAAATTTGAGCTCTAGGAGGCTTACATGGACAAATCAATAAATTCTGCCTCGCAGCTTCAACTGTTGGGACCCATAAAATTTTCATTCTGTCTTGTGCCTCTCAGTTTTCAGAGCACTGGCTCCAGCTCAATTTCCTGGGCATCGGGGTCCGTTGTTTAGGTCATTGCTGATTTCAAGAAAGTGAGTGGGGCTGAACCAGCTTTTCACAGCTGTGAATCACAGCTGTGAATCCCTAGGGTGCTGAGATAACAGTGCTGTGTGCTAATCCAATCTGTGCTTTTCCTGGGGGCTGTCATTACTGCAAAATGAGGTGAACTTGGTGGAGGAAAACCTCTGAGGAGACTGCAATGCTGTGAATTAGAAGTAATGCAAAATCATGTCTGGGGCATAATAAGGAGCTATGATCAGAAAAGGGGATAGCCCCAGAGATCTAGGGACTATACTACTATAGACACCATATGTAATACTACATATATACTGTGCACCCACATATATACTATGTAGGTGTTTGTATGTGTGTATACTATTTGTAAGGTATATGAATTCAAGTTAAAAATAATTACTGCAGCCAGGCACAATGGTGCACACCTGTAATCCCAGCGGGGGGTGGGGGGTGCTGAGGCAGGAGGATCTCAAGTTCAAAGTCAGCCTCAGAAACTTAGGGAGGCCCTAAGTAATTCAGTGAAACCCTGTCTCTAGATAAAATGCTAATCCAATCAGTGGTTAAGCACCCTTGAGTTCAATCTCTGGTACAACAAAAAAAAAAAAAAAAGAAAGAAAGAAAGAAAAAGAAAAAAAATTACTGCAGCCATTACTATAGCTATTTCCTACTATCTATCAATCTGCCCAGTGTTTAGCTCCCCTGCTCCCACTGAAATAGTCTCTTTCAGAACCTTATGTGTGTCCTGCTGGCCCCCAAGCCCAAGTTTAGAGATAAACCCCTTCCTTACAGTCCGCCCACCCACCACCAGAGACAAGCTCCTTTGTCAATACCAAACATCACAGTGACTACTGGTATGCCTGTGATGAGCCTTCTTTGCTATAGCAATGAATCCCAGTGGGATGGGCTGAATTGTGGCCCCCTCCCAAATTCATATGCTGAAGCCCTAATTCCAGTACCTCAGAATGTGACTGTTTTTGGAGATAGAGCCTTTAAAGAGGTAATGGAGTTAAAATGAGGCCATCAGGGTGAGCCCAAATTCAATAGGACTGGTTTCCTTGTAAGAAGAGGATATTAATATAGAGACACACCCAGAGGAATAACCACGTGAAGACATAAGGAGAAGATGACCATCTCCTTGACCTTGGACTTCAGCCTCCAGACGTGTTGTGTAAGCCCCCAGGCCATAGTGCTCTGTGGTGGCAAAGCCCTCACACAGTGCTACAGAGAGCAGAACTCTCAAGACCTCCACCTTGCACAGAATTTTCCACAGCCCTGACCTACAATGAGCTCCACTTAGCTGAAGGACACTCAGCTGCTCCATCCTGGGCCAGCTAATCTGCCCAGGCAGATAATCCAGACCCATTAATCTTCTGTACCTGGCAGCCCACTTCTGTGCGGAGACCAAATATTAAGAGGTAGGGGTTGACTGGGGCTCCCGTAATCCATGCTGACTGCCTGTCTCTGTATACAGGGCTCGAAGGTCAAAAAGTATTAAGAACCTTAACCATGAACTTGACTCAAGCTCACTTTACTGGCAAAGCAGGTTTCCAGGGTTACAGACTTGATGCCCAATCCTATCCTCAAAACATAATACTTGCTTTCATCCCTGCGTCCTGGAGCCAACTCATGGATCTGAAGTTTCTCAAAGAGAAAAGCTTTTCATAAGACTGGTCAGCTGTCTGATATCAAAGCCTTTTATGCAGATCGATCAATAATTATTTATCAGTTATTCCTGGCACTTTGGGAAGTCAAGGAAATAGTACCTCGTTCCTGCCCTCAAAATGGTGACTGTATAATTGAGATTGATGTGGTTTAAGATCTTCAAAAGTTAAATAAAAAATAAAAGCACTGAATAACTAAGCAAGAATCAAAACTGATTCCTGATCCTGTCCCCCATCAGCTGTGTGATCTCGGCAAATGCTTCAACCTCTGAGTCTCAAGGCCCTCCTTGTCCAAATGCGGGTAAGAGAACTTTCTTCAGTGCAAATCAAAACAACACTGAGATTTCATCTCACACCAGTCAGAATGGCAGTCATCAAGAATACAAATAATAATAAATACTGGAGAGGATGTGGAGAAAAGGAACAGTTTTATACTGTTAATGGAACTGTAAATTAGTACAACCACTATGGAAATCAATCATCTTACTACAGTGATGCATGCATATCCATATTTATAGCAACACAACTTACAACAGCCAAACTATGGAACCAGCCTAGGTGAACATCAATTAATGAGTAAATAAAGAAAATGTGATATATATATGATGGAGTTTAACTTAACCACAAATAAAATTAAATTATGGCATTTGCAGGAAAATGGATTGAACTAGAGAATATCATTTTAAATGAAATAAGTCAAACTCAGAAGGTTAAGGGTCCTGTGTTTTCTCTCATACATGAAAGCTAGAAAGGAAAAAGGAAAACAGATGGGGGTGGATCCCCTAAAAATCAAAGGAAGTTCATAGAAGAAAAGGACCAGGGGATGGAAGGCAGAGAGGGAGGGGTAAGTGCAGGGGAGTGATATTGTGCAAATTATGTTATATTGTGTGCATGTACGACTATGTAACAACAAATCCCATCAATATGTACAACTATAATGCACCAATAAAAAATGTGGGGAAAAAAGAGAGAGAAATTTCCTCACAGGGAAATTATAAGAATTAAAACAAACAGTATATGCAAGAAGTGTCTGACTAAGTACCCAGTACCAAGAGTACCAGTAGGTGGTCCTTTTTTAAAGCAAAAGGAATCAACATATTAGTCCATGCAAGCAAAGAAAACCCTAGCAACAAGAGTTTTCTTATATAACAGGACAGAAGGTATGTTAGTCAGCTTTCCATCACTATTACAAAATGCCTGAAATAATTAACTTATAAAGCAAAAAGGTTTATTTGGTTCATGGTTTTAAGGATTTCAGTCCATGTCTGGGTAGACCCATTGCTTTTAGGCCTCTGGTGGGGTGTCAGCTGGCAATGACAGGAAGCACATGATGGAGCAAACTGCTCACCTTGTGGCCAGGAAGCAAAAGAGGAAGGAAAAGGAGCAAGGTCCAGAATCCTCTTTGAGGATATAACCCTAATGACCTAAGGACCTCCCACCAGGCCCCTCCTGAAGATTCCACAACCTTCCAATAGCATCACTCTGGGGACCAAGACTTTGACACATAGATCTGTGGGGGCCACTCAATATCCAAACTGTATCAAGAAGTACCCAAAAATGCAGTAGTTCCTATTAGAGGAGGTCTTATTCCAAGTGCTTTCTATGTGTCCCCTTAAGCAACCTTAAGAAGTAGATCTTTATTACCCTCACCCTTGCAGGTGAGGAATTGGAGTCTTAGTGGGGTTAAGAAGCAGTCCAAGATCTCAGAAGCCAGTAGGAGAGATCAGCAACCCAGTTCATATCTGACTCCAAGTGCATGTCTTTAACCTCTACACCTCTATGAGCTATCAGCAAACAAGGGCTTGTGCCAGCAACCCTGCAGGTGAGAACACTGTGTCCTCCTTTGTCATGCTGGGGTAGGGCTAACAAGCCCAAGGACAGCATTCAGACTGAAGGCTTCAGCTCTATGGAGCAGTATTGAATTATGACCTCCCAATGTCTTAGGATGAGGGGCTCTGGGGTGTTATGCTTTTCAACAACCAATATAAAAGGAATAACTAATTTCCCTCCATGAGCACATATTTGCTGAGACCAACCCTGTGTACAGGCCAGCTGCATGTTAGAGTTTGACAGGCAAAAAAAAAAGGCTTTAAGCAAAAATGAATATTACAGAGAAGATTAAGGCTGATTCAACTTGCTACAAGACAAAACAGGAGATCACAGCCATATCTCATCTGTGGCAAGAGAAAAGCAATGGAAATCTAGACTGCTGTGACAAACTCCTGAAACATTTAAAGGCCTGATTGTGTGCAAGTCAAAATAATTTTGCTCTATTTTTAAACACTGTTGAGATGAAAACTAAATTAATATGGACTTGAATTTGAATGGGAAAAAAAGGTACCAAAATCCATAATAAACTGACAGGCTGATTAATGCATCTGAACAGAGGAAGGAAACCATAGAAACAGACTGGAAATCATGTGGATTTCATTCATATGAGGGAGAAAGCAATTGAAATATTCTTGCACAAATTAATTAAATTTATCATGCACCCAGAGTGCGTATTGTTCCAGCTTCCTGCTGAGTCCCATGGGAAAGCCTAACACCGCCTCCTGACCAATAAGAATTACTAAAATGTTCTGAAAATGTAAAGAAAAGATGACGAACATGCAATAGGGTCATTGTCATTGGGCCTCCTTAGGCCTGAGTTGACAGGACACTCAAATTTGGGACCCGGCAGAGTCTGAAATGTGGGCACTGGGGTGAGGTCAGACCCACCCTGGCTTCTCCTTCCTGTCTATGCCCCCCCATCCTCTCCTCCAGCCTGAGCATGATCATATTATACTCTGGGTATAACGAGGTCCCATGGGATACTAAAGCCAGCATACGCAGCCCATGACAGAGGAGGTAGATGGGAAATTGGCCTTGAAAAACACATTATTGGTTAATATGATTTTAGTTACAAACAACAAAAGCCTACTTAATGGAAAAATAAAAGGAATTTTTGGAAGGACAATCTCAAACAATTCTAAGGGAAGTTGAATAACCAGGGTTCAGAAAAGAGAATCATGACAGCCAGAGGCCCATAGCAGGAGATCCAAAAGCTTCTCTCTGGTGTTCTGCCCTAACTGGGGCTCATGGCCTACTTCTAGCCATTGAGTTTCTCAGTTCCAATCTCAAGAGAGAGAAGCTAGCAGACCAGCGTGGGCCAGGTGTTCTCCTGTGGCCGATCAGCAGAGCCAGGGTTCCTGGGTCCCACGGTACACATGCGTCTCCCATCATCAGCAGGTCCCTGTGGACCTGGTCAGGCCACAGAGAGGGCTTAGCTGTCTACTGATCAACAGGAGTTGGAAGTCAAAGTTGAGTGTGCCATATGCGTCTATGTCCTTGGCCATGCAGGGGTTCTCCTCTGCCTGAAGTGTGTCCTTCCTCGGGCAAATTTCCCAGCAACTCCCAGTGAAGGCCCTCTAAGTCAGAGCCATGCATTCCTTCTTGGGGCTCCCACAGGCCATCTTCTGTGCCTGTTTAGAACCAAGTTTAGTCCAGTGTCAGCCCCCTGTGTGGAAAGGTCTCAAAGCCATCCCTTACCCTGTTTCCCATGACTGATTTCTCACGGAGTCTGAAAAGGACACTCTCCTGCTCAGACATTTCTGGGATGGAAATACTCTTCCCCTATAAGGAAACAGGACCTCTCACTAAACAACCCATTTATCTAAATTGCCTCTCCTCCAGGAAACCTTTTCTGCCTGCCGCTGCCCTACTGACATTAGGAGCCCATGTCCTTTGCTCCTGATGACTCCCACAGTGCAGTCGGCACACGTTAGAAAAGCCACATATGTGCTGTCTCCTCACCCTCAGACTCAAAGGGGCACACAATACTTTGATTTTCTTTTCTTCAATTTCTAAAACCTACTCTAGTGTCTTAGCCCAAAGTCCATGCTCAAAAGACAGCATCTTTTTAGATAGATGGATGAATGAATGAATGGAGCATATGTGGGTGAGTAAAGAATTTTTGTTGTTGTTGTTGTTAACTAATGTCAGGTCTATCTTCTCTATAAAAATTCTACGTTTTTAAGAGCAGAGATGGTGCCCTGGTAGAGTTTATTTTCGGCTTACATATACTGAGGGAGTACAGCACGCCTGGTCCTGTCCCATTTCCACACAATTCCTTTGTCATGCCCTGCAGCCCTGGAGCACTTTATAAATATTAGATGAAAGGACACACTCTCCTGAGATTCTGTAATTGGTGCAGATGTGGCTCCTGTCCTTGAGGACTATGTCGGGGCAGGAAGCTCCTTGGCCAATGCCAGTTAGAAATGGCCTAGGCTGGAGTGTTCAAACTCCACCGCTGGTCAGCTGGGGATTTTCCTAAAGTCACAGTCATGGGTCTAGGAAATGGTTGTCTCTTTAAGTGCCAGACCCCAACTCACCCAGCTGGTGTCCACACCCCCACTTCCTTACCACACAGCAAGCAAGACCCGCAGGCTCAAGGGACAGGTAATAGGGGCTTGATTCTCACCAGCTGAGTGAACTTAGCTGACACCTGCAGACTAGGGTAGAGCCCCAGTTAATGTTCTCATTTTCCTACCATCATACTAGTATTTCACTGCATAATTGTCGTTGTCATATAATTGTCAAAATCTGGTTTTATTTATTTATTTATTGTCAGTCCAAAAATCGGCTTGTACCCTTTCGTCGCATAATTGCTGTATGGTACAATTCTCTTTGCCACGCTGTTTTAAAGGTAAACAGCTCAGCGTATTCACTCGTGGCATAGGGATGTCCATTTGTTGACTGGGGCAAGCTCCCAGCCTAGAATTCTCAGCGCATGCGCATTGAGGGTATATTGCCAAAGGCTGGTTAGCTTGGTTGTTTAGAGCGCTACAAACTAACCAGTCAGCGAATCTTAGGTGAGTAGCTCTGAGGACCTCAAATCAGACCACAGAACCAATGATAGAAGTACAGAATCTTTAGACACAGAAGATTAAAATTTTGTTAAATCCATACTTGGCAATACTATATAGTAAATTTTCTCCAGTGTCATATTTCAACTATAATGCACAAATCAATAACAGCTAATGTGTTAACTTCATTTTTCAGACCAGAAAAATGTTCCCTACACTGTCACAAATAAATGATGTGCGTGGATTTGAACTATTGGATTTTAACATATGTTCAAAGAAATCTGTACATCCTAATCTTTCACCAAAGACAGTTTAGTAATAAATGATTTTTTAAAAGAGTAATTTTTAAAAATATTTTTTTTTAGTTGTTGATGGAACTTTATTTATTTTTATGTGGTGCTGAGAATTGAACCCAGCGCCTCACACATGCTAGGCAAGCACTCTACTACTGAGCCCCAGCCCTAGCCCTAAATGACTTTTAATAAAATAGGCACAATTTTTTTTAAAAAAAGTTTCACATAATGGTTGCACATAACTTTTTCTGCAAAAAAAAAAAAAGCATAAAACTTGCAATGATTATGTGGCAAAATACGGTATTGTCTCACTTTTATACTGTCACTTGTATTGAACTATAATTCCACTGGACTGTATATGCCTAAGAAGACTGAGACCATGTGTATCTTTTCCCTCTGCTAATTCCCAGCACCTAACATAGGACATGGCACTATAGGACATAGGAGAGGCTCTTTGAAAACTTGTTTAATGAAAAAAAAAAAAAAAAGGATGGAAAGAAAGGAAGGTGCTTGGATAGGGTGGAAGGACAGACAGAGATGGAAAGAGGAAAGGGAGAGAGAGAGAGGCAGAAGGTGGGCAAGAAGGAAGTTTTTCTTACCTGTTCCCACACCTGTAAAAAAATGGGCAATCATGCTAGGTTGGCAGCGCAGGCCTGTGATCCTAGCAACTTGGGAGGCTGAGGCAAGAGGATGGCGGGTTTGAGGTACCTCAGCAATTTAGCAAGCCTCTATGCAACTTACCAAAACCTTGTCTCAAAATAAAAAAGAAAGAAAGAGCCAGCGATGTAGCTCAAAGGCAAAACACCCCTAGGTTCAATGCCCAGTACCAAAAAAAAAAAAAAAAAAAGAGCAGCAATCATTCTTAAATCCCAGGGTTGTTGTAATGATTAAATATATTAACTATTTGTACCTTCCTCTGTCTTCCCTAGTGGGGCATTTCTTTTTTTCCCTTGGTACTTTCTGTATCTGAGTGGGCATCTGGCACATGGTAAACTGTTTAACACCAGCCTCCTAGGAGTGTTGAAGCCTGTCACACACTTGTCCCAAAGGCGCTTTGGGAGAAGCAGCCCCCTCCCCCAGACCTCCATCCCAGCATCTCCCAGTTCTTCCCAGGCTCAGCTGCCTCCTTAATGAGACCAAGTAAACACTCTGCTGAGGCGTGCAGAGGGCGACGCGGTGGGAGAAATAAAATGTAAGAGACTAGAGGGGTTCAGAACAACATTGCTTTCGTGGTGGGGAAAAAGCACCCAGACTCATGGGTCCACCTGCTACTTTGCATAAATTTGCATCCAGACTTAGAGGGCTTCCTTCTCAAGCACATCATGTGGTCAAAGTTCCCCTAGTTGGAGGACTTGGCCAGCCTCAGTCAGCCAGGCATTTGGAACCAGAAGGTCCTGCTGTTAACTCTAGAGCTCAGCTAGCTCAGGCCAGACCCTCAGTGCTGTGGCCACAGATGTCCCTAGTGGATAGCAGACTCTCTAGGGTCTGCTCTGGGTTACTTTCCTCCAGTGCATTTACTTTCCTATTGGTGGTCATTTTACATTCCCAGCTTTTACAATGTCTACCAGAAGGGTCAAATGGCCCCGCTGGCCTCACAGAATGGGAAAAGGTACAGGAGTTTTAGAAATCAAGACTCACCATCTTACTATACCTTGTTGTGATGCTTAATTTTAGAAACTTGATTTGACCCCAGGATGCCCAGACATTTGGTCAGCCATTACTCCTTCTGTGCCTGTGAGGATGATTCTGGGTGAGGTGATCAGTTAGTTGAGTTGGTAGACTGGTAAAGCCCCTGGCCCTCCCTAAGGCAGGTGAAGTTCATCTAATCAGCCAAAGACCTGAATAAGCTAAAAGACTGAGGAAGAGGGGACTTCTGCTTAATTTCCAGGACACTGGTATTTTTCAGCCTTTGGACTTGATCTGAAACTTTGGCTATTCTTGGGTTTCTCTGCACTGGAATTTATACCACTGGCTCTCCTAGGTCTCCAGTGCTTGTACGTTCGTGCTTTCCTCCCCCCCACCACCCCACCATCCTGCCACAGAGCCCTGACTAATGCACTAGCCAGGGAGAACATGGTGTGGACTTCAGACAACAGATTCAGTCTCAAGCTCTTCCCCTGTCTCTCTGAACCCTCCTGAGGGTGCCACCTCCCCCACACTAGAGTCAGAGGTATGCACTGCCTTGCACACACATACCTGTCTCCTTCCCCCTCAACTCACCCAGCATCAACGTCCCTTCCACAGGAAGAAAGAAAATTGAAAGAACCAATGATTACCAGTGGATGAGGGGAATCATGGCTACTTTGGGCTTTTTTCCTTATATTTTTTCCTATTTTATTAAAATACTTGTGCCATGACCATGGGGAGAGCATTTACCTCCTAAAGGTGTGAGCATTAAATGAGGTAATGCCTGCAAAGGGCTTCTCATAGCACTTCTCAATAAAACTTGGCTCTTGTTTTAAAAATCTAAGAATATTGTGTTCGTAGAACTTCATGGTTCAACAAGTACGTTCATATACTTTGATTCATTTGGATACTGACAACTTGAGATGGATATATTATTCCTCTTTTACAAAAACGGAGGCTCAAAGACATTATAAAAAATGGGCCCAGACGATTCCGTGAGTAGCAACATGGCAGAGGCAGGGCCATGATGGTGACCCTGTTCACTGCTACACTACACTTGCAGGGCCACGGTGCAAAATAGGCCTTGGCTCTTGCCCCATTAGTGGTACTGCAGCTCATACGTGGGCCTCTCCAGGGAAGAAATCCAACATTGCCCTGACTCAGGGCTCCCGTGAACTCCTTAGTTTAGAAACCAAGCATTTGCTATAAGCCCCCTTCCCTGAAAACCATGGAATCTGGATGAATCCAGGCCTGAGAGATACAGGAAGGAGGCCAGTTTCCTAAATGTGATTGGCAGGACCCCAGAGCTGGCCTGAAACTAGAGTTGCCTGGGACAAGGAGCCAAGAGACCCTGCTTTACCAGGACACTACCTGGGTAACAAGCTGAGGGCAAAATTTCTAAAGGATTCGTTTATTCTTATTTTTTACAATGGCTCAAATACCTTCTTTTTCTTATCTTAAAAGGAAGAAGGTTTTGATCAAAAGATAAAACCAGTATAGTACTTTGAACTCCTTGGCATGGAGGATGGGGTGACAAAGTATCTGTTAAAAAGTTAGTCTCCCATTCATCCATCCATAGGTATTGAGGGATTTCCATATGCTAAACTCCATTCTCAGAAATGGGAATACAGCCTCAATAAGAAAAAACTTCTCTATCCTCATGGAATATACTGTCCAGAAAATCCATAACCAAACCACCAATAGCCAGTACAATCAGATCTCCATTATTTTTCTGAGGATTTTTGCTGCTTTTTATAAATGAATTACTCCCAAACGAAAGCAGCACTACCCTGATTCTAGGATGACAAGTCTACTATATTGGAAAATCCAAACTCAGCTGAATACACATTGAAGTAAACAATAGGAACCAGGGTTTATCCTTTGTCTAATCTGTGATGTGCAAAATGAATTTTTGTAAAGGCTGCCTCGTCCTGCATTTTAACAGGCATGAATTAGGACCAGTTTGCTGTGCTTAAAACTGGTAAACCACTTCTCCATCAAAACTGTGCATTTGCTTGTAAACATATTTTCTCAAAAGTAGTAAAAGTTGTAAACATGTTTATCCCTTTATTGATAAAGCATATGGTGCCTACCTTCAAATGAGATAAGCATCTGGTGTACCCCTATGTCATAAGCATGTTTTGGACTGTACAGAAAAGTTATGGAATATCTGGTAAGTTGTGATATCACTTGGAAACAACTTATACAGCCCAAAATGCAATGGCTTAAGTAATTTGAGGGTCCATGCAATATGTAGATGCAACTGCAAACCATAGACTGTGAGGGGAGCCCAGGTCGCTCAGGCACCCCAGTTTGCATAGAGTCCTGGCATGCAGGAACATGTGAGCACTGACTGCCTACTTCTCCCAGGAGTGTCGTGAGCTACCTGCTGCCCACCATGTGCTAACAATAAGCAACACCTGCCCCTGTGAAAGACGGAGACCTCTGCCAGCCTGCACCACTGGTGTGATGACTTATATGAGACAGAGTGGCAGATGAAACCATGAGGGAGACTAGCCAGTCCCCAGAAGATGGCAATGACTCCCCCCACCCCCCGCCACCCTCTTTGAAGGACTGACTTTCCATGCATGATGCTTCTGCTCCCTAACATCCTGAATCTAGCTTCTTGTTTGGGCATGAGGAGTAATTCCTTGGAATAAAACAAAAAAAAAGCAATCACAACATGATGTACCCTGCCAAGACCAATGTAGAGGTTCTGGGAAACCCACTGTGCTTGAAATTTCCCGAATATTCATGCACACTCAGGTTTAGGCTCCGTTGGAGTGGGGTTAATGTACTGGGCCTCAGTGAAAGACATTTTCCCCAAAGTGATAACCTGTGATAACCTCTGAATTGTCCACCAAGACCTCCACCCTGAACACCTTCAGCTAAGAGGCCAGCAGGACCCACAGGCCCCTAGGGCCAGCTCCACTGGCCTCTTGGGAGGCTTTGTGTCTAGGGCCCAGCTCCAACACTCAGCCCTTCCCAATTGGCTTGTTGGATTCATAGCACTGGGGCCAGGGGGTGAGGGCTGAGTCTTTGCTTTTTTGTATGGCTGTCCATACAGACCTTGTGTCTCGAGCTTCTGCATCCAGAACATTCCAGAACAGTGCCAGTCTTTGTGGTCTCCTCGAACTACCCCCGGAGTCACACATTTCCCTCTTCCACTCTGTACAAAATGAATTTTTGTAAAGATCACCTCATCCTGCATTCACCAACTGAATCTCATCACTATCACCATCAATAACCCTCACATGTTGGAAACAGAAATAAAGTATTTTAATTTCAATCCCACCCACCTCACCAGCTCCTCTCCCTCCTGATATCCTGCTGGGGTGGGTTCCTGTGTGCAGAATCCTGCCTTTGTTTGTGAAGCCCTCTCTTCACCCTTCAGGGCCTGCTGGATACAGCAGCAACAACCTGGGGAGTGGAGGTGTGGCCTCCACTGTTGTACCCCAAGAGCAGAACATTCACCCTACACCAAGCACCAAGGGCCCACTTGCAAAGTCAGCACTTCCACAATGCTTCAAATCTATTTTGACTGTTGTTGTCTTCAACTCCCCCTTACCTTATTTCCCTCCTCTCTTTCCCCACAAAAAAAGTGGTTATTTTGCTTATGTACGACGTGACCATAGAGTTGATTCTGTTGCTATGTCCCCATGCCATCTCCCCCTGAAGTTCTTGTGAATATTACCATTTTACATTCTATAAGTGTTTCAACAAAAAAAAAGGAATTAAGAGTTGAAAAGATAAGCCACAAACTAGGAAAAAAGGGACTTATGTCTAAATTATACAAAGAATGATTAAAATCCAACACAAGAATACAAACAATCCAATTAAAAAGTAGGCAAAGCTGGGCACAACGGTACATGCCTGTAATCCCCAGCCACTTTGGAGGCTGAGGCAGGAGGATTGTGAGTTCAAAGCCAGCCTCCGCAAAAGGTAGGCACTAAGCAACCCAGTGAGACCCTGTCTCTAAATAAAATACAAAATAGGGCTGGGGATGTGCCTCAGTGGTCAAGTGCCCCTGAGTTCAATTCCTGATATGAAAAAAAAACCCACACAAAGAAAACATAGAGATGGCAAATACACATGAGTGGATGCTCAGCATCATATGTCATTATAGAACTGCAACTTAAAAGAACAATGAGATGCTACTACTTACTTAAATGGCTAAAATCTAAAACACCGACAACATCAAAAGTTGGCAAGGACCCTGAGGAACTCTCATTCACTGCTAGTGCCAATGCAAAATGGCACAACCACTTTAGAAGACAGTTTGGAAGTTTCTCAGAAAGCTAAGTATAGTCTTACCATACAATCCAGCAATTGCCTCTTGTTTACCCGATTGAATTGGAAACTTTGGTTAACAAGAAAGTCTGCCCACAAACGTTTGTAGCAGCTTTATTTACACTTGCCCAAACTTGGAAGCAATCAAGATGTCCTTCAATGAATAAATGGATGAATAAGCTGTGCCAAATTCATACACTGGAATATTATTCAGTGATAAATATGAATGTGCTGTCAGGCCCCAAAAAGACATGGAGGAAATTTTAAATGCATATTGTTAAGTGAAAGAACCCAATCTGAAAAGACTGCTAACTGTATAATCCTAACTATTCCAGAAAACATAAAGCTACTGTTATGGGTTAAATATGTGATGTCCCCCCCAAAATTCCTGTGTTACTGAAGGAATGTTCAGAGGTGAAGTGATTGGATTCTGAGGACTGTCCATTCTAGTTTGAATGAACTGGGGGGCAGCTTTAGGTAGGTGGGGAATGGCTGAAGGAGGTGGGTCTCTGGGGACCTGCCCTGGAAGAGTTCATTTTCCCTGAGGCCCCTGCCCCATTCTCCTCCCCCATCCCCTTCCGCCATGATGTTCTGATTCATCTTGTGCTCGGAGCCATGGAATCAGCCCACTATGAACTTCACAAATTTTTCCTCCTCTAAGTTGTTCTTGTTGGGCATTTTGCTCACAGTGACAAAAAGCTGACTAATAAAACTATAAAGATAGTAAAAAGGTGAGTGGTTTTCAGGAGTTGAAGGGAAAGAGAGGAGGGAAGAATGATTAGGTGGAACACATATATTTTTAGAGCAAAGAAAGTATTCTGAAGGTTATTACCGCAATGGTGGATACATGACATTATACATTTGAGATAAGCTGTAGAACGATAGGACAGAAAGAGTAAACCTTACTGTACACTATGGACCTTAGTTAACAAACATGCTACATCAATGCAACCATGTGAATAGTTGGAGAAACGGCCGGGAGGAGTTGTGGGACTGTGTATAATGGGCTCCCTTATTGCAGTTTCACTTTCTGAATTTGTTACCTGTAGTCAACTGCAATCCAAAAGCTATTAAATGGAAAATTCCAGGAATAAATAATTCATACATTTTAAATAAATTTTATTATAGCATGTTGTTATAATTATTCTATTTTATTATTAGGTATTGCCATTAATCTCTTAACCTCTTACTGTGCCTAATTTATTTTTTAAACACTTATTGTTTAGTTGTAGTTGGACACAATACCTTTATTTTATTTATTTATTTTTATGTGGTGCTGAGGATTGAACCCAGGGCCTCCCATGTGCTAGGTGAGCACTCTACCGCTGAGCCGCAATCCCAGACCCTCTTACTGTGCCTAATTTATAAATTAAACTTTATCATAGGATTTTTACATATAGGAAAAAAATAATACTACATCCATTGGGTTTGGTAGTATCTGCATTTTCAGGCATCTGAAGAATGTTTTAGATAGTTGGCCCTGTGGATGAGAGGGCCCTACTGTACTCTCTGACCAATTCTTCTAGAAATCTAAACTGCTTTAAAAAATAACCCATTTAACATGGCAACAAGTATAAAGCATGGGAATTTAATCAAGAATACATGAAGTTTTACTAAAATAATCTAATATAAAAGATGATTTTAATAAATGGAAAGATATTCCACTGTCATGGATGGGAAAATAACATTTTAAAGATATTAATTCTTTCCAGATTGATCTATAGATTCAGTGCCATTCTAGTCAAACTTTAGTTGGATTTTTGGAGGTACTTAATAAGCTTATTTTCAAAATGATTTGTAGAATCAATAAAAGTTTGTGGAAAGCTGAATAAACTTTTTAAAAGAACAATCAAGTGTGGACTTGCCCTATTACATGGTAGGGTATTATTTATTTTTTTTTTATTTATGGTACTGGGGATTGAACTCAGGGAAGCTTAACCACTGAGCCACATCTCCAGCTCTTTTTTTGTATTTTATTTACAAACAGGGTCTCACTGAGTTGCTGAGGCTGGCCTTGACCCAGCAATCCTCCTGCCTCAGCCTCCTGAACCACTGGGATTACAGGCGTGAGTCACTGCACAGGCAGTAATGTATCTTTTAAAGCCATCGCAATGATAAAGACAAATCAACCAACAGCATAGAATGGAGAGCATAGAGACAAACCCACATGCACATGAGAACCTAATATATGAGAAAAAGGGCACTACAAATCAATGGGAAAGAGCAATTTAAACGCATCAAAATGGAATATTTCTTTTTAACAAAAGACAGCATGGAGATAGGTAATTGATAAAGGCACAAAAGGAAGAAGGTATTAAGACCTGAAGTTGGCAAGAATTTATGTTATCTGTGGACTGAAAATCAACAAGGAAAAAACCCACAATATATCAAAATGGATAAAGGATATGACAGGCAATTTCAGAGAAAGAAACAGAAAAATAACAAGCACACTATGAAGTGCTCAACGTCTCTGGCAACTGCCCAAGTGCAAATTAACACAATGACATACCACTTTGCATCTGTTATACCAGACAAATAAAAGAGACAGAAAATACCCATTATTGGTAGAGATAAGGGATGTGGATGTTGGTGAGGTATACTGGATGTAGATGGTCTAGAGCTTTGTCTGGAGCCATATATTCAAATTAAATGGATGCCTGCCTTATGGCCCTGACATTGTCTTCCTCAGTAAACCTCCTAGGGAAATTCCCACACAGTCCACAAGAGTAGTCCAAGGGTTGTTTGCACTGGGGACAAGTTGGAGACAATCTAGATGATCATCACTAGGAGAATGGATAAAGCAAGTGAGGCAGCTGCATTCTGTGGAGTAGCACCCAGCAGCCAGCAGCAAGGATCAGATGCATACAGAGTGCCACATGGATCTTAAAAGGGTGTTTCCTGAAAAACATTAGGACAGTTAGTGAGACACATAAAAACAGTTGTGTAAATCCAAAATGCATGCACTTTTTAATACACATAAATAACAATACACATTTTTTCAAAGCACATTCCTTAGAAGAAACAGTGGATTGTGATATGGCATGATCTGAGGAGAAGGGCCAACTCAACCTTCAGCACCTGGGGTAACTACAACAATGAAGTACTTGCTTTTCTTTCTTGTTTTTTTTTTTTCCGATACCAGGGATTGAACTCATGGGCCCCAGGCCTTTTTAATATTTTATTTAGAGACAAGATCTTTCACTAAGTTGCTGAGGCTGTCTTTGAACTTGTGATCCTCCTGCCTCAATCTCCTGAGCCTCAAGTTACAAATCAGATAAAAGTTTTTACAAGTTAGATAAAAATTATCTCTGAATTCAGTCCAGAGATCTTTTTAAAGTTTCCAAACTTTTTTCTTTTAAGACAGGTATTAAAGGTTTTGTCCTCAGACCATGGTACTCCTGGGAGGTGCTGGAATCTTTAAAAGGTAGGCCTAGTTGGAGGAACTTTAGATCAACTGGGCTCATGCCCTTGAGGGGGATATTGAACCTGTCCTTTCTTTTCTCTCTCTCTCTCTCTCTCTCTCTCTCTCTCTCTCTCTCTCTCTCTCTCTCCCCCTCCCCCTCCCTCCCTCCCTCCCTCTCCCTCCCTCCCTCCCTCCCTCTCCCTCCCTCCCTCCCTCTCCCTCCTTCTCCTCCTTCTCCTCCTCCTCAGCTGCCATGAGGTAAGCAAGTTGTTCCACCACATAGCTCACTACCATGATGTTCTATTTCACCACAGGCCCAGAGAAAATGGGGCCAAGGAAGCATGAACTGAAACCTCTGAAATTGTGAGCCAAACTAAAATTTTCCATCTTACAAGTTGATGGCCTTGGGTGTTTTGTCATAGTAACAGAAAACTGACTAGCACAAGGGGACACAACACAAAGAAGCTGATGTTCTTAGCCTTTCCTACTTATCAGATACTGTGTTAGAGGCTTCATAGAGCCTGTCTCCTTGCCTCTTCACAGTGAGAGGTAGGTATTATGAGCCCATTTGGCAGAAGAGTTAACTAAAAGCTCAGTGCAGCTCAGTGACTTGCCCAAGGGCTGTAGTTAGTAAGCAGCAGTTATAGGAAGCCAGGGCTACGTACATTCTTCACTAGGCCCTACTAAACGATGTTATAAGGTGGAGAAATCCCAGAGTTCATTTTGACCCTATGCACTAGGTACCTAAGTAGAAGGTAAGAGCCATATACCAACTGTCAATCTCCACAGCAGAAAACCCAGAGGCGGTCCTCTCTATCCTCTTCCTGGCAGGACAGGCGGAAGTTCAGCTGCATGGTTTGCCTCAAGGGACTTGCCAGTTTTGTCTAATTCTGTGACATCAAGTGCTAGGTACCCTTCCTTTGCTTTCTGGCTTCATCTGGCCACATCCTGGAACTTTTTTCAATGGCATCCCTTGGCATCCGTGGGTCAATCAGTAGGCATACTTTCTTTTCCATGATGGACTCCTCAAGGGCAGAGGTATTCATGGGGACTCTCTCTGTACAACCCCAGACAAGCAGCCCACACAGCAAAGAGGAGTTGACTATGTATTGCACACTAACAGAATTAAAATTCAGTGTTTCTATCCATCCCAGTGGTAGACCTCCGGGTTTGAAAGTGGTTTGTTTTTGCCTATAAGAAATCAGCCTGTGAAAAAATTAGGCACCATAATTAAAAAGACGCTGTGGCTCATTGTAATCTGTCTACAGGTGATTCACTGCAGAATCTCAAGTAAATGCAAGTGGAGGAGACACACATCACGAGCCAAGAAAGTCTGGGCTGGCCACCAAAGACCTTCAAATCCCACTACCACAAAAGATTTCAAGACACCCAAATCGTGGCCCCTGACAGGCACCACTAAGACTGTGATGAAAAACATAAGCCTCAGAGTCAAGGTGAACCCAGGTTCAAACCCCAGCTCAGGCTGGCAGGACCTTGGGCAAAATCTTAAGCTCTTCAGCCTTAGTTTCTTTGGGCAGGGGGTTAGAGATGATGGTGGAATGTGATGGACATTATTATCCAAAGTACATGTATGAAGACACGAATTGGTGTGAATATACTTGTATACAACCAGAGATATGAAAAATTGTGTTCTATGTGTATAATGAGAATTGTAATGCATTCTGCTGTCATATATAAATAAAAAATTAATTAAAAATGGGAATAATATACTTTCTTCATAGGATTGTTGTGATGTTTTGTTGTACTTGCGCATGGGAAGTATCTAGCAGGGGCACTTAGAACACTGCAAGTGCTCAATAATGCTCACCATTTTTGTTGTTACAACAATGAGTAAATAACTCCAAGAATCAAGCCCCCTTTAGCTGCATAGCAAATATCTATCCCAGCACAGTAGAAATGAATAGGATAATAGTATAATCTCTACTTATATGGTCAGAGACATCAGTGGCCCACCCAGGTTCACAGCTGGATACACAAAGGGAAAATCAGTCACCATTCATTCACACACAAAAAAATATTTAACCTACATATGAAATATCTCTTGTATGTTATGTTACCTTAACATTGTTCCTGAAAGTGTTTTTAAAGGAATTTAGAATGGCACATTCTTAGAGTTAGGAAAGAATGTTCATAAAGTCTTAATTTGGGAAGTTGTTTTACAAGTTCCTCTCCACTGTACCACTGACCAATAGTGAACCAAGCCTCTGCTCAAATCATTCCAGCCATGTGGACTCCACGATGTTGTGAGACAGCCCTCACAATTACTATGGCTTTTCTTGTCACCATTTCTAAATAAGTGCTCAGTGAGCAAGACTCAGGTCCTGGAAGACTTGAGCTCAGGACCCAGTCCAGAGCTTTGGCACCTAGCAGGTGATCAGGTGACCAGTTGCATGAATGGATGGATGGATGGGTGGATAATATGCCTTCCCTGGATGTTATAAAATAAGATAAACATATTTATTCCCCTGGCACACTATTGTTTAAAGTCCAAAGCATACAATAATGAAATTAAATCCAAATTAAGGATTTGGGAAGATTTCGTGTAAAACAATTACAGAACTATAACATTATTAAGAACTGTAATTTATCCCAGGCATGGACGTCAGCAATACAACTCTGCTTTAATAGAAAACCCTGCAGAGCTCAGTGGCTGGCCCATGCCTGTAATCCAACAACTTGAGAGGCTGAGGCAGAAGGCTCACAAGTTCAAGGCCAGTCTGGGCAACTTAGTAAGCCCCTGTCTCCAAAGGAAAAGGGCTGGGATGTAGCTCAGTGGTAGAGTACCCCTGTATTCAACCCCTAGTACTGTAAATAAATAAATAAAATGAATTACCCACTGATTATAAGGAAATAGGTAGTCAGGTTAAAAATAGTCCTTTAACTTTTCATTTTAACACTAACAGATGCCTGAGAGATAATTACTAAAAATTGCTTTTATTTTCAATCCCTCTCTTCTTTTCTTTAATCTTTCACAACATATAACTCACATTCTATTTTGAACAGAATGCAATGCCTAAGGCCTTAATAGAAATGTAAGTCATTCTGGATCAGTCACAGGAACAACTTTTGACAGAAATTTTCTTCTCCTTCTCTATTGCAGAATTCCATACTTTCCAAAAATGTGCATTTATTCACTGACAATAAGGTCCCATTCTCTCAAATGAATTCATTGTGCTTTTTAGCTGTTGTATCTGAGAAGATTGTAAATATTGCTTTTTATACATGAATGAGTGCACTCCCTTTGATTAGTAATAAATAAGGCAAAACATCCTGCTCCCAACTGCTCCTTACCTTGCTTTGTTTTCCTTGTCTATTGCAGAATTCCATTTGCTCAAAGTTTCAGGTCAGGCCCAAAGACTGAATTATTGTTCTCTTCACAGGAGGAGGGGGAGAAGCACTAAGTACCTGGTACCCAGCGAAAGCCCTACAGAGTTATCAGTGGAATTCCTCAAAGTGACAAAGGGCTGGATGAGGGGTTCCTTGCTGGTACAACCAGGTCACAAGCCTAAGAAGGCTTGACGGGCGTGGCTGGCTCTGTCCCCAGGGTCCCACTCTGTTCCCGATCTGGGCTTTGCTGCTGGGGTTGGGCTGCTTCTCCTGGCTCCCTACAGTACCTCCAGCCTCTAGGAATTTGGCCCGAGTGGTAGAGACATCGCCGGCAGAGACGGCCGTCGCCAGCTTCCTCCCTGTGCTGTCTTGTGATTCAAAGCAGATTCTGCTCCACTTTTTTAAAAGGGAGCACATTAATACTGGAGACCCACAAGAACAGAACCAACCAAGGAAGCGCAACCCTTTGGTCCAAGAGTCCGTGAGTAAGCAGCTCCTCCCAGATGAACTATGGCGGGGCTTGGGTCATGGGGAGCCCGGGACTTCGAGGTCCAGGTCCACTTGCTGGGAGCTGCGTGTTCCTATGGGAGGTTATAGGAGCTGCAAGGCTTGTGAAGTGGGGCTTGAGGCTTTCACAAATGACCCTGGGCTGGGACCCTCTACCCCCAGACGTGTGCATACACACGCACATCCCCACTTCTGTGGTACCAAAGACATCTATCTGGTGCTGCATTTGCACTTGGCTACCTGGAGAAAGAGCTGAAGAACGAGAGACAGGCTGTCTGCCTTGGGTCATTATCTAATGTGGACACTGAGAGTCTTGCTTGCAAACTTCTACAGGAAGTTCCATGTGATTTCAGAGTTAGACCACTCAGCCAAAATTGCTGCTGGCTGGATATGTGGCATAGCCATTGAAAACATTTCTTTGCTCTTCTGGCATGAACTTCTAGCCTGTGGATGTTCTGCCTTCCCTGGGAGGATACAGTTCTGGTGTAGGGGTTTACTTTGTTTAATTCTCTTCTCTGTGAAAGTGTTCTTTTTATGAGAATGATTCACATCACAAGAATTCTGGCATTCTAGTTCACAATTAACTCATATATCAGTATCTTAATGCACATGTGTATTCTTGAGAGAAAAACAGGATTTAAGTTATAGCCCTGTTGCTTTCCCCATGTACATGAGTCACTGGGCTCTCTAAACCGTAATCACTATCCCTGGAGATGAAATATGTTAACAGCTACCAAGTAAGATTTTTGGAACAATTGAGAATGTACAAAGTCCCTTTTAGCATGGTAGACGATGATGATGATGATGATGATGATGATGGTGATGAGTCGTCATAATATTTGTGATAAACATGGCACAGCTATAAGTTGGCTAAATACAAAAGAAAAAAGTAGGATGTTCTTACGTTTCTTTTCCCAACGTAATGGTTTGCTTCAGGTCTTGCCAAAGACATGAAGCAGGTCTTCCAACCCTTGGTTTGGTTTTGTAAAGCATCCCAGCAAGTGTAGATATTCCCAATGCTAACATAAAACGTGCAGTAAAGCCACCAGGGCAGGTGGGACTGTGAGCGGGGGACCAGAGCAGCTGGATGAAGGCCTCCCTGTTCTGGCCTTTTCCAGCCACTAAATACAGAGCAATCAGAGTGGGGCAGCAGCGTCCTCTGTGGGATGAGCTGGTGGCACCACCAGCATCCCTCCTCATCCGCTTCTCTGCCCTCTGAATTGCAGGACCAGCAGCAGCAGCAGTCTCCATGTCGCCTCTCCTGCACATCACCCTCTTCCTCCTTCACTTCTGCTTCCCTGGAGGGCACAGCCACCTCCCCCAAAGTCTGCTGATGCTAAAGACTGAGTTTGCACTTCGCCTCTACCGGAGCGCAGCAGCAGGTAGAAACAGCACAAACTTTGTCATCTCTCCCACCGGCGTGTCCCTCCCGCTGGAGATCCTGCAGTTTGGAGCCCAGGGGAACACTGGCCAGCAGCTGGCAGGCGCTCTGGGGTACACCGTGCACGGTAAGAGGCCCCCACGTGCAGGCTTCTTCACCCTCTCCCTCTTCATGCCTACTCTTCTCATTCTCGCTCACTGCTCAGGTGGTAGGGGGTAGGGAGGCAGGAGCTCAGCCCCCAGTGGTGCTCTCATGCAGAAAGATGACTACTGGGCAGGAAGGCATTCAGACTTTGGAATGGCAGTTACCCTTGATTTTTAAAGCTCACTTCTAGCATCATGTTCCACAGTAATAATTTGGTTTCATTTCACACGGTCTTTTATAGTGCCAGGCCGAGTTGCAAGCACCTTATAAACATTAATTAAATTAATTGCCACAACAGTCCCGTGGAGGTTGGTGACTTTATTATCATCCTTATTTTGAAAAAGAGCAACTAGGCACAGAGAGTGGAAGCAACTTGCTAGAGGTCACACAGCCAGTAAGGGGCAGAGTTGGATTCAAGCCCAGATTCTCTGGCTCCAAAGCCCATGTTTTTCATGAATCTGTGACTTCTGGCCAATGTTCAATCTGCTGGCTTATTTTTATGAATTCTGTATCTTAGAGCATCTTTGCTAGCAGCAGCAAGTTTCTTGAATGTAGCTCAGCCTCAGCTGAACTTTTCTCAGGGACCAGCTCAATGCCTGGCTTTGGTATCCACTCACCATCTCCATGTAAGCACACACGGGCTTTTTCTTCTCTATCTCAGAATAAGATCTTAATAAGAAGAATGGGACAACCTTTGTATAAACTGATTTGCCAGAAAGCACAAGAGCCAATACCAACACAGCCTGGTGAGAGCTCCCGTTGAAATAGAATTCTGAGTTAGCGAGTAGAGGTTAGTACCCAACATGTCAGGCCCTAAGGCTCCAGCTGAGCGTCCGACGCTCCAAGACAATGATGGTGACCATGCTGGCCACAGACAAATGTGGGTTCTCTCTGGGGATACTGAAGCAGAAAATAGTTTATTGAACTTAATTGTTCTCGATAAGTATATCCCAGCAGTGCACAGAGCCACAGACTTATTCTTCAACCCCATTAGATCTGGTGCAAGGCAATTCACCCAGGGCCGTGGGGCACCAACTGCATGTACTGGTACAGCATGAGGGTCTTGGCATACAGATGTGTACAGAAAACCCTGAACACAGGCAGCTCAGGCTCATAGTAGTAATATACTCTAACCCTGCACCATAAGTGCATTTGTGGGAGATAAGTTAGTACAGGGAAGGGAATGATTTATTCCCCTGGCAGATCTGAAGGCTCCCCAGAAGACGAGACATCTGAGCTGGGTTATGAAAAATAACGAGGAATGTGAAAGATAGGGCAGGCATTTTAGTCTTAAAATAGAGCCTCACTGAAGTCAGGACTGGGGGAAAGACAGTTGCAATTGCTGCAACCTGCAGAGAAAGGAAACCCTGTGATTGGCTCTGGTTGTCGGGTACAGTGTCAGTACCTGGTAACCAGATGTGAAGATCATCAGGGTGTCCTTTCAGCTCATTCAACAATCACCAAATGTCAAGAATGCGCAATAGTCAAACTCTGTGGAACAATGACCCCATTTGCGGGGCATGGTGGCACACGTCTATAATCCCAGCAGCTCGGGAAGCTGAGGCAGGAGGATTACAGCAATTTAGCGAGGTTCTAAGCAACTTAGTGAGACCCTGTCTCTAAATAAAAAATAAAATGGGCTGGGGATGTGGCTTAGTGGTAAAGCCCCCCTGGGTTTAATCCCCAATACCCCACTCAACCAATACTAATAGTAATAATAATAATTCCACTTAATTTTCTTAATCATAAACTGCTTTATTTATCTTATGGAGCTATAACAGTTGTGAACAAGAATGTGCCGTTTTCAGAGTTCTGGTTAATAGAATATCTCTATGCTTTGGTTTGCATCAGGATAGCTCTGAAAATCATGTGTGTGCTACTTAAAACTAACACCAGTGCCACTTCCTGCCCCCGCCCAGTCTTTTCTTTAAGACCAATAGCACAGTATAAAGTCCTCAGCAAAACACGCCCAGGGCCAGGGGTACTGTGCCTTTTTAATCAACAGAAAGATCTGTCCAAGTCTACAGTGTGACACACCAGCGTTGTCCCCTTCCTGTGTATCTGGACGCTGTGTGACCACCAGGAGCTTTGCCAGGGTTCCCGCCTCTGATCCTCAAAGCACAGTGTGAGATTCAGAACAGGCACCAGAGATGTCTCCAAAGAGCACCTTGTTTTCACTCCTGAAGCACGCCATTTCCCAGAGTCCCGACTTCTAGGGATCTTCCTTGTCCAGGGAGATTAATAAAGAACACTTCAGTGTTTTCTATTAAGAACAAGAACAGGACTAGGAACAGAGAGAGGCCTCAGAGATGAAAGGTGATCTGCCCCTGGAAAGAATTCTGTTTCATGTTGCATATGGAATTACTTTTATCATCATGATGTCATTTGATCCTCACAGAAACCATATACAATATTAAGCCTCTATTCATATTCCTATTTTACAAATACGAGTGGATGACTTGCAAAACTCAGCTCACCTAATGGGCAAGTGCCAGAGCCAGAATTCAAATGCTATATTTTCTGACTCCAAATCCTATTCTTTTCATAACCCCTCAGCTCTACTCTAAGCCATGGGGAAGTTGCATAAATATATAAGCACCCTGCCTTCTCTGTTTCTCGCCAAAGCATCGTCATGATCCTCTCAGCCCAGCCCAACTCACTGGAGACCACTCTAAAAACCCTCTTTTCCTTCTCTGGCAATTAAAATATTAGCATCCAAAAGACAGTTCTTGCACTTTGAGAATTTTATACACCTTAACCTTACAAAGTCAAGACCCACCAGATTCAGTGTCATAATTAAGAAGGTTAATGCAGCAGATTTATTTTAAAAAGGAAGGTACTTTCCATGCCAGTCTCTCAAATGAGCTGAAAGACTGTTTTGCAGCAGAACTCTTGACTTTCTTTGGGTACTTTCCATCACTCTGTACTCGTCCCAGGGACCCTCTCCTCAAGCCCTTTACACCTCCCTCACTCTACCCCTGGTGTCCCACAGCCCGTGTGGCTTTCTTTTCTTTGTTTTCCTTCCCTCCCTCAGCATTTTCTTAGAACTACCTGATTATGTCCCCTCTTTCAGCAAGAAAGGCAGCTTTCTATTTCAGAGATGGAAGGCAGAGAGAGAGCCAGCAGCGACAGGATTCTGCTTCAAGGGCTGTGGGAGAAGCTGGTTCTCACTCTCACATCACAGAAAAGGATCTGGAATACAGCAAATACAGCAAAACAGGAGGCTACTTGCTCCACAGCCACCTTCATCCCCAAGAGAACAAAGCCATCCAAGCAGAGGGTCCACAACCCACTGGCTCCTTGCCCTGTGGGCAACAGGACATTGACTACTTTGATGAAATTGAGCCAGAGAATGGACTTCTCTGGCTCAGCTCCCTCCTCTATAAATGGGGATCACAATAGGCATTCATTCACAGGGCTGTTGGAAGAACTGAATGTGATCAGGAACGCAGAGCACTCGGCACACTCTCTGTGGACACTGTCAGCCTAGAGTAGTTTTCATTTCTGGCATGGCATATTCCTGTGTGCAAATGGGCAAGGACAGGCCAGGCTCAGATGGAGATCAGTCTTCATGCTAAAATCAACTGCAAGCCAGTTTACTCTGCTCTGTTAATTTGTAAGAACACTGGTTCCTGGCCCAGAGAAGGTCAGGGGACAGAGAAAAAGCTCAGGATCACCCCTAAGATCACTCTACACTAGGAACTAGTGAAATGTCTCAGGGCTCCTCTGCAGACAGCCAACGTGCAGCAGAGATGTGATCCCAGAAATACAGATGACCTCCCTGGCTAAGGTAAAATCTGACTGTAAGGACTTTCATTTCTTTTCTCACTATGATACAATGCAAGAACTCAAGTTAGGCTGTAATTCATGAGATCAAGTCAGCTTTTTAGAGTTGTGGATTCTAAGAAGCAGTTTCTAAGATTCTAAGCAGGATTCTAAGAAGTAGTGAGTGATTTGTAGATGAATAACATCTGTCTGCTACTATACTTGGCAGCCAGGGGGCCATAACCAGGGTGAATTCTGGGTACTGTGCTCCCTCCCAAAGGATGTGAGCCAGGCTACTTAGGGGTCTTCTGCTGCCTCCTGGTTTGGCCTCTGCAACTTGAAAGATTGGACAGACCCCAAGCTGAGTGAGAGATGCATCTCAGTATGCGACATGGCAGGGCATTGTGTCTTGCAGGGAGGATTTGGGGACAGCTACAGGGATGTGCCTGAGAATGAGGTGAGGCACAGAGGAGAACAGGAAGGAGGTATCCTGCAGGCAGCCTACAGAGCTTCACCCCCAGAATACCAGCTTATGGGATGTCTTGGGAGTCTAGAAGCTGCAGCTTGTAAATAGTAGCATGAAAATAAAATCTACCATGGATTATGGAGACAAGGCAGCAATCTGTAAATAGTATAGAAATAGAAATCTAGCTGCCGTCCAAGGAGGTGGAAGCTCGTTACTCACTCTCTCCATGGTTATTTCCTCAACAATCTTGTAGCTTCTCACTAATGCAATAATACGAGCCTTCTGCTGAGTTGTAGGGAGATGGGGGATGGGAAATGTTCTTACCTTTCCTCTGTATTTTTCAAATTGAAAGCATAGTTCTAAAAGAGGCTGCTTGGGTTTATGACATGCTGTCATATAAAGCCCCAGGAAAGGTATCTTGACAACACAACATCCTGGCCACTGCCCATCACTGTTACTTGTGACATTGCATATAAAGCTCTTGACTTTGCAAATATTTGAAAGCCCTTCACCCTGCACTTTGGACCTCCATTGTCCTAGCTCTAGACACTCTAGTCCAGCACTTGTCCACAATCCTGAATCAGGATCTTAGAACAAAAGAACAGCTCCTTATCTTAGTTGACTTCATTGCAGCCAGATTTCTTTTTCTTTTTCTTTTTTTTTTTTTTTTTTTCTGGGTATTGATCCCAGGGAAGCTCTACCACTGAGCCACATCTCCAGTCCTTTCATTTTGAGATAGGATATCTCTAAGTTGCCTAGGCTGGCATTGAACATGCCATCCTCCTAAGTCAGTGGGATTACAGGCATGCACTCCTGTGCCCTACTGCAGCTGGATTCTTTCAGATCTAGCATGTCTTCTTCCCAACTTCTACCTTTTTTTTGGCTAGGAATCAAAGCCAGGCCTCATGCCTACTAGGCAAGTGCTCTACCACTGAGCCGTGTCCCCAGCAGGGTTTCTTCCCAGCCAGCTAGGCTGACTCCTGAGCGGGCTTAGCTCTGACTTTTCTAAATTGACTACGCACAGGGATACACCTTATGAAATAAGAGTGTGTTGCTGAGGTCCCATTTCCATGCAACACGCAGACGGACATTGTGCTGACTTCTTCCTCACAGTCCCCATTGACTGCTTATCCTTACTTCTTTCTCACAGACCCTAAGGTGAGAGATTTCTTGCATGCTGTTTATGCCACACTGCGCAACTCCAGCCACGTCTCCGAGATGGAGCTGGCCTGCACCCTTTTTGTGCAAGCTGGAATGCCATTGTCCCCCTGCTTTGTGGAGCAGGTCTCCTGGTGGGCCAACAGCAGCCTGCAGTCGGCTGACCTCAGTGAGCCCAACAGCACTACCATCTGGGCCAAGGAAGGGGCATCCAGACCAATCACAGGTAAAAGAAAACCATCCTCCTACATAAGGCTAAAGTGAGGGCTGCAAAGACAGAGTATCACCCAACACTTGTCAGAAGCCATGGTGATGGGTGCGTGGGCTGCGCTCCACTGCAGCGAAAGTTTGTCTTCTTGGGAGATTCTACCCTTGAATAACATGCTCTGTGAAACAACTGAAGCTGACTTTGTCCCTGTCCCCACCCCACTCACCCCCCACCACATGCACACACACATACATGAATGCATAGAAAAGAGTTCCTCAGAGTCTCTACCTCTGACATACCTTACAGGCTTTGTCCCATGTCATTGTTCCGCAGGGTAAGTTTCCACTGAGCTCTGTGCCCATCTTCAGTTAACCCCTTGTGAGAATAAAATGTCAGAGGGGCTGAAAAATGGTTTCTTGGGGATTTAGGATATGGAAATAATTCAAAAGAAGAAAAAGTTGTATGCAATAAGATGTTTAGCTCAGTTTCATTGAAGAAAAATATATTTATAACCTAACTGTCCAGCAATGAGGGATGATTCAGAGAGGTCTGGCACCTGCCACTATGCCATTGTAATTCTTATTGAAAATCATTAATATTTACTGAGCACTTAATTTATTTATTTAGCACTGTTCAAAATTCATTTTCTCAGCTGCGCGCTGTGGCTCACGCCTGTAATCCCAGTAGTTTAGGAGGCTGAGACAGGAGGACCCTGAGTTCAAAGCCAGCCTCAGCAATAGTGAGACACCAAACAACTCAGTGAGACCCTGACTGTGAACAAAATACAAAATAGGGCTGAGGATGTGGCTCAGTGGTGGGGTGCCCCTGAGTTCAATCCCTAGTACCAAAAAAAGAAAACAAAGAAAGAAGGAAATTCATTATCTGAGTTTAGTTTCACCTCAGTCCTAGGAGGGAGGTGGTAGTACTGTTACCATTTTAAAAATGGAGGAACTGAGGCACTGAGGCTGGAGCCCCCTGTCTGCCCAGAGTCCACAAAGCCAGGATTCTAACACAGAGTGTGGGACTCTAGCATCCTTGGTAATTACTCATGTTACGTTCAATACCAAAGCTGTTTAAAAAGAAGAATAGGGGACAGGGGCTGTAGCTCAGTGGCAGAGCACTTGCCTAGTATGTGTGAGGCACTGGGTTCGATCTTCAGCACCACATAAAAATAAACAAATAAAGTAAAGGTATTCTGTCCATCTATAACTACAAAAAAAATTTTAAGTAGAATAGGAAGTGATAGAATATATACTCATTGAGCTGAAGTACCTGCAATTCTTCCTCAATTTTCTCCAATGTTTCATGACATCTGGTCAATTTACTTTAAAAGGTTTCATTCCCTCTCACCTCCTTGTGCTGCTAGGACACCCCCACCCTTGCCCCCTGCAAAAGCCACACTAGCTGCTTTCTCAATTCCTGGACAAATCTGTCCTCGAAGAAAGGGTAGCCATTAGTGCAGCCATCCCAAGGGCAGAGCCTGAAGCCAGGCCCTTCCAGTCTGAATTCAAGGTTTCTCGGGTAACTGAAGGATGGTGGCTTTGCCCATCACAAGTATATGGCATTGGCCAACTTCTCCAAGGATCTGTGAAGTAAGGAATAACAGGGATGAGTCAGTGAGAATTTGTTCCAATATTTAGAACAAAGCCCAATGCAAAGAATATGTTTATTAAACAAATAAAGGGCCCAGACAAAAAAAAAAAAAAAAAAACTGTCCCTGTAGGGGTAGTCTGCCTGTCCTCTTTCTGGTGATGCACGAAATTTTAACCTCACCCTCCAGAGACAATGCTCTGGACATTGCTGTCTCAGAAGGGGATTCAGCTCAACAATGGTCAGTGGAGATCTAGGGGTGACACAGTGTGGCACCTCCCTGTCACTACACCTAGTTCCTCAGGGGTCTGCCTAGAGAAAGAATGGCTTCAGACAGAACCAGAGGGAGCCCTCCAAAATGCTCAGGGAAGAACAAAGGCATGGTCTTCAGCAGCAGCTCTTTAGAAGTGTGTACATATTTCACCATTAATGGATATTAACAAGTAGGCTGCAGCCCATCTTTGGAAATGCCTCACTGACCCCCAGAGCCCGAGGGCAGGTGTCAGGGACTCAGACTCACTTCTGAGTTCTCACTTTCTATTCCCACTGCCCAAGCTGAGAGCAGCTAGTGTGACCTCAGATCCCCTGGCAGTACGAGCAGCTGAGACAGGGAATTAAAACATTTTTAGTAAACCAAAAAGACACTGGGAAACATGAGGGGGGAGAGAGAGATGGAGAATACTACATCAAAAAAGATCTTGTTTGTTTGTTTTAACTCTGCACTCCTTCTCTACACAAATATTGTGTTCAGTTCAATCATAACGCACATTTACACCCCTGCTCTCCTGCTTGCAGGTAAGAGCCCAGGTGGCCTGCCGTGGGAGCAGATCAACGCAGCATCTGCTCAGCTCGCACTGGTGAGCACCATGACCTTCCAAAGCACGTGGAGGAGGAGATTCTCCTCCACCAATTCACAGCCCCTGCCTTTCACCTGTGCTCGTGGCCGCATCTTCCAGGTCCCCATGATGCACCAAATGGCTGAGGTCAACTATGGTAAGCCCCTTCCCCTAAGCTGTCTGAAGTGGGAGGAAGCCCGGAGCCCTGTGGGCAGGAGAGGGAAGGTCAGGCCTCTGCTCCCAAAGGATCAGGATTGAGATGTGTCTCCATGTGGGTCCATTGTCAGGGCCACTGATTTGGCCAAAGGAAAGCCCAGGTGGCAAAAGACTTAGAGAAAGGGGTCTGTGTACCATGTGTGTTGACAAGACAGTGTGGACACAGATGTGGAGCACAACTCAATTTCATGCTTGACATTTCCTTCTGCACTTAATAAGAATAGAGTTAATGTGAAATCAAAAATGTTTGAACTGAACTGCCTGCCCTGGCAGGAACTCTGATAAAATGGGTGCTGAACAAGGAGGAAGATTGAGACTAAAATGCTTTCCAAAGCCTCCCAGAGGAGGCTCTGCTTGGCAGCCACTGCTCCTGAAATGCCATGGTTCTGTGTACCCACCTGCCTGATGGTCACTCATCTTGGTGAGATAGAGGTGCGGCGGGCGGGGTTTGCCCAATGCTGTTGCATGCCTGGAGGTCCCCATCCCAGCAGCCTGCTGTGGGTGGTGGACTCAGCAGGCCCTGTACCGCAGGGGAGAACAGGCCCCACTTCTTGCTACACACTTCTCTGAAGCCATGTCTCAAGCCTCAATCTTGCTGAAGGCTTAGCCTCCTGCAGCCTCTGAGTCTCATTATGTTCTTATTCAGGGAAAAACCAGTGAGATTTCAATCGGCATCTTTGGAACTTTGGCATTTAGAAAGCTAGCAAGTAGTCCTGCTTTGTTTCCATCCAGGCACATGTGAGTGCTCAGTAAAGGCACTTATCTGTTTAATCAACCAATAATTGCTTGTGGAGGTCGAGTAAGATGAGAAGGATGTCTACTGGATAAACAAATGTGCAAGAACAATTTATTATGGTTTTTATTTTTATCATTTTATCATTGCTATTGTCACCGTGCTGGGTGTTTTGACTGTTGGCTGTGTGATGACAGGAAGGCTCTGGGTGGCTTTTGTTCTTCCCAGCACACCCAGGGTGCAGAGTATGGTGGCTGGCACACAAAGGACAGTGAATAAGTAACCACAGAATAGCTGAAATACGCACTAGGAACTGTGTCCCCGTCACTTTCTACTGAGCCTAAGATTCTGCCTTCACCCGCAGCCAACTCTGCTGTTTCCTGACACACGCCAAGACCTTGGTCTTTAAATCCTCCCAAGGAAGGGATCTGGGCTGGGGTCCACCTGAGGCTCGCTGCCTCCTGGATTGCCTACATGACTCACTATCTTTTTCTTGTCACTGGGCCCAGTCACTGTCTGTTTGTTCACTAGCAACTCCTGCTGGGTCTTCCTGCCAGGTCATCTGTGTCTGCTGCCACCTGCCACCTGACCCATCACACTTTTTTGAAATTATGCTCTGCTTGGCAGCCTAGACTTGTCCCCAGCCAGCCATAGTCATTGTCCATGGGCTCCCAGTTGCCCTTCCTGAGACCTGTTTGTTTAGTTCACAGGTTACGATTGGTCCGTCTCCAGGTCAAATCTAGACTGGACTCATGGTTTTTATTTCGGTCTGTGTCATGCTTTAAAGGTTGGGAAATCTCATAGGAAATTTGGATTTAGAGTTTTAATTGAAAGATAGGGAGATCTGGCACAAAAGGCCTGGGTCCCCAGGCCAGGATTGAATGGGCTTCCCCTTTAAGACAGGGTATATGGTTCTACCCTGTGCCATCATCATCATCCAGCCCAGCCACTGCAGACCTTATGACTTGGGCCCTTGGGCCTTAGGATCAGTGAAGGGACCACGTCACTCAACAGTCGTCAGCCTCATGCTGCTCCCTGAGAGCAAGAAGATCTTCTATTTTATTATTTACAGTCCTGTAAACCTGCCTCTTCCCATAGTGTGGCACTATTTGGTTCCCCTGGCTCCCAGGACAGAGCTAATTTGTTATCCGCTGAATCCCCAGGCCAGTTCCAGGACACTGCAGGCCATCAGGTGGGGGTCCTGGAGCTACCTTACCTGGGAAGCACAGCAAGTCTATTCCTCGTGCTGCCCCGCGACAGAGGTGCCCCCTTGGGCCACATTGAACCACACCTCACAGCCAGAGTCATCCACCTCTGGACCACCAGGCTGAGAAGAACCAGGATGGACATTTTCCTCCCCAGGTAAGTGGCTCCATCCACTTTACAGCCGTCCACAGGGCCCAGATTTGGAGCCAAGTGGTCTGATTGAAGCATCTCTCTTTACCCACTGGACTGGCTTGTTTAATACTCCTCCAGAGCTTAGGACAATGGGAAATTACCCTAGAGTTTGAGTCCATTTCAGAGACACTGCTGACCAGTTCATGGCACATACCAAAATGAACTTACTTCCCAGGGTCTGCCCCAAGACACTCTGTTCTCACTGGGTCTTCCCGCCAGGTCATCTGTGTTTGCTGCCACCCTGCCACCTGACCCAGCACCCTTTTCTGAAATCATGCTCCCACACCCCCTGCTCCAGCTTCCTGCCTCAACCAATTTCTGAGACAGCAGAGGAAGCTCAGTGTTGCTCCTTTGAAAGAATGTGCCCCAAATCTTACCATATCTTAAAGAGTAATACAATTATCATTTCCCCCAAACCAAAGAGGTAAGATGGCTTATGAAACTAACCAAATAAAATTCTAATCAGAAGCCAAATTAAGGCATAAAAATGTGAGACTTGAAGTCTCTGTGTGGAAGGTTCTTACTGGTCCTAAACAGAGGGAATCCCTCCTTTAAGAAACCCTAATAAGTACCCATACAAATTTCCAAATGAAATAATAGCACTAGATTTTGCTTTTCCAAAGCACAGTGTTAACAAGACTCATTATTTTATGAAGGGATCCCACCAAAGATTTCTTTAAATGTTGAGCTTCTCTGGTGCAGTTGAGATGAGAGAGAATTTATAATAGATTTGTAGACCAGCAATAAGAAAGTGTCGCTGTCCAGGGCCTCCTTTGCAATGTGATGTCATGCTCCATCCACTGGTGGCCTAGCTTTCACTCCACAGCCAGGGCTCTCAGCAGGCAAGGGCAGTGGCCTTGGCAGTTCTTCCCTGAGCAGTTAAAAATAAGCCTGTGTGCTGGAACAAAAACATACAGAGACCCAGTGAGTTAGGGCCAAGATCTAAAATGGGATCAGGCACAGTCCAGAGCAGAAGGTGAACTGAACTCTAAGATATAGTCTCTCTCTTAAAACCAAATATTCAGACTACCAAAGCCCCAAGCCTGGATATTTCAACAGATCTCTGGGGCGTGGAGCAGAAGCAGACCCTATCTTCCTGTTATATCTGAGAGAAGCTCAGTGAAGAGAGGAAGAGGCTGCTGTCGTTAAATGTAGAGAAAAAGCAGCCTGCTGCAGGGTTTCACCACTGTCTTAGGATAAAGTTGGCTGCCTCTTCCTGAAGCAGCTGATGTAAGCAGGGGGCCCCAGGGAAAAGTGCAGCTCCATTGAGAACTCTCCAGTCTCTTCCCAGGGTTGGCACTGTTTGGTTCCCCTGGCTCCTCTGACACAGGTAATTGCTGACCTGCTAAATCCCCAGGCCAGTTCCAGGATTCTGCAAGACCCTGGGAGGAGATCATGGGGAGTGCATTTCAGAATCACTGCTCATGGCACAGACTGAAGTGAACTTACTTCCTGAGGGGGTCTTCCCAAGACCAGATGCTCTGCCTCCAACTTCATGCCACAACCAGTTCTCAGGACAGGGGAAGAAGCCCAGTGCCGCTCCCTTGAAAAAAAATGTGCCCCAAATCTCCACTGTCTTCCAATTCTGCCTTAGGAGTCCCAAATGTTCCAGCAAGGATCCTGAAAAACATTGGAGGTCAGGGGAGGGAGGGGGAGAAGGCAGGGATCTTAGTGAACCAACTGTTAGTTAATAACTTGATTTCATTCCGATAAAAGTTTTTAAGATCTCCCTAAGTCTATCAAGCCTCTTACTCAAGAAGGGTAGACATTTTTAGGAAAATAAGAACATTTCACAAGCAAAACTAATTTTTTTTTTAAATTTAGCTTTAATGCCTTTAGGGAATAAACTGAAAATAAATTAAAACTGTTTTAAGTCTAGGTTTAGATATAAACTATGGACCATAGTAGACCCAAAGTCAACTTTTGAACAACTAATTACCTTTAGTTCCCTCAAATCATTCATTCATCATTTAGTATAGCCTGCTCTGCAGTCAGCATGCAGTTTTCACTGCACAAGAGCAAAACATTTTATACACTGTTGGGATCAACACAAAAATTGTGTGACAATGAGATGTGTTTTGGGGTTAAACATAACCAAGCAGTGCATTAGTAGATTCTGGATGAATTATGATGTCTAGCTTCCAAAGTAACCATTTACTTATAAAGAAATAGAATAAAATGCAGAGGGACCATTAGTCTTTCTTAGGAATGATTATCATATTAAAGAAATAACCAGAAAACTAAGAATGAGTGTTTAAGGATCATGTACATCCATGACCATGTAATCCACAAATACCAAATACACATTTGATAAATAAAACATTTGGTGATAAGGTCAACATAGTAGGAAGTTAGTCATGTGTTAGTCTGTTTTTTATTGGCTTGAAAAAATACATGAGGCTGGGCACTTTATAAAGGAAAAAGGTTTATTTAGTTCCAGTTCTGGAGGTCCAAGAACATAGTGCTGGCATCAGCACAGCTCTGGTGAGGGCCTTCTGGCTACATCTCAATATGGCAGATGGCATCATGGCAGGAGTCCATGCAAGAGGGAGAGATCAATGGAAGAACAGGATGGCAGAGAGATTTGGTGACCAGGCTTGCTTTTTTTTTTTTTTTTAAACAACACATTCTCCTGATAACTAACTGCAAAAAACTATATTAATCCCTTTAAGGATCTTGTCCCAGTGACTTCATCACCTTCCACTAGGCCCCACCTCTTAAGGGTTGCACCATCTCAACACCATCACACTGTGGCAAGCTTCTAGCACATGAGTCTTTGGGGAACACATCCAAACCATATCTACAACACAGTCTTTAAAATCCACCAGACCTCATATATCCAAAACAAGTTTTGCCCCCTTCAAAGACTTGTTAATCATCATCATGGGTGGTCTATACTTTTCTAAAGTTGTTTTCTTCTTTTTTTAATCCCCTTAAAATTCACTCTTAACATGCACAATTCACTGGTTTTTAATATATTCACAAAATTGTGCCACCATTGCTACTATCTAATTCAGGAACATTTCATCACCTAGAAAAGAATCCCCACACCCATTAGCCATTGCTCCTCAGTTCCCTCTTCCCAGGCCCAGGCCATCACTAGTCTACTTTTCTCCATTGATTTGCCTCTTCTGGACATTCCATGTAAATTAGATCATACCATGTAGTTCTTTGTATATGAATTCTTTCACTTATGTAAAGTTTAAAGTTCATCCTTATAGCATGAATCAGTACTTCAGTCTTTTTTTTTAGTGCTGGGGATCAAACCCAGGGCCTTGTGCATACAAGGCACTCTGCCAACTGAACTATATCCCCAGCCCTACTTCAGTCCTTTTGTAGTTGAATAATATTCTGTTGCATGGATACTATATTTTGTTTGTTTTAAATTTATATTTATGAATCATTAATTCATAAATATTGGAGATCTAAGACACTTTTCTGTTGATTTCCACTTTTTGCCAAACAAACCATAACATCTTTGCATTTGTTTCTCTGGATTGAAAAATACATGTATATGAAATTCATGTATTTTTTGTGGATATATATTTTAAGTGTCTTGGAAATACACCTAGGAAGAGAATTCCTGGGTCATGTGGAAACCCATTTTGAGGAATTTCCAGGATGTTTTCCAAGTGGCTACACGATCTTACATGCCCATGACTTATCTGTGGGTTTCAGTTTCTCTACATTTTTATCAACATCTGCTACTGTCCATCAATTTTTATTAAAGCATCTTAGTTGTTATGAAGTGGTATCTCGTTGTGGCTTTTATTTGTACTTCACTAATTACTAGTAATGTATGACATATTTTATTCACTTGTTGATCATTTATGCATTTTTGAGAAAAAAAATCTATTCAGATCCTTTTCCCATTTTTGTTTGTTTATTTTTGGAAATGGAGATTGAACCTGGGTGCTTAATTGCTGCCTCATCCTCAGCTTTTTTATATTTGATTTGGAGATGTAGTCTTGCTAAGTTGCTCAGGGCCTTCCTAAGTTGCTGAGACTGGCTATAAACTTGTGATCCTCTTGCCTCAGCCTCCCAGGCCACAGGGATTACAGGCATGTGCTACTGCACCTAACTCTGCCCGTTTTTAAATTGGTTATCTTTGTTGTTGAGTTGTAATCATTTTTTATTTATTCTGGATATTAGACCCTCATTAGATATATGTTTTATAAATATTGTCTCCCATTCTGTGTGTTGTCTTTTCAATTTCTTCATCTTTAAAGCACAAAAGTTGTCCATTTATGAAGCTCAGTTCATCTATTTTTTTTTCTTTTCTTTCTTGTGCTTTTGATGCCATGGCTAAGAAACCATTGCCTAACCAAGGACACAGAGATAATGTCTATGCTTTTTTCCTAAGAGTTTTATAGGCTTATCTCTTACATTTAGGCTTTTGATTCATTTTGAATTAATTATTATGTACTTGACCCTTGAACAACATGGGAGTTAGGGGAATCAACCCCCTTGCAGTAGAAAATCTGCATATAATTTTTGATTCACTCAAAACTTAACAACTAATAGCTTGCTGTTGACCAGAAGTCTTAACAATGATGTAAAGTTGTTTAACAAAATTTTTTGTATAATATATATATTATTTATGGTGAAAAATGTGCTAGCAATCACTATTTATGGAGATACACAATGTACTGGAGAAAAGACCTGCTCATACAGAGATGAACAGGGTCACGTGGAACTGTAAGCTAATATACTACTTGAGCTCACTGCAGTAACAAGAGGCAGTTACAAAAGCATCACAGTAGAACAACATGTACTACAGTTAATTTTACATAGTTATGACTTATACTCCATCTTTGCATTTGTTTTTGTTTCTCTGGATTACAAATGGTGCCATATACAGTGGTTTGTAATATGCCTAAGTTGTGATAAATTTTAAGTTTTATAATAGATTATAATATCATAATATACTATTATCATATATAATAGATTATATTATCATATATAATAGATTATAATATCATAATATATTATTATATATAAGATATTATTATCATAATATCTTATGATAGTAAATGGTAAAATAGATTATTCTGTATATAAAATTGTGCATTCATGCCTGTTTTCATAATATTTTTGGTATTTCTGGACTATATGTTTAGACTGAGAGAGGTTTGTTTCAAATTATTACAAATCTCCAGAAAAGAAAGAAAATCCAATATAAGTGGACCTGTGCACTTCAACTTATATGTTCAACTGTCACTGTTTATGATCTGATATAAAGGTTTAACATCATTCACTTACATATGGCTACCCACTTATCTCAATATTGTTTGTTGAAGACTATCTTCCTGGCACCAATGTCAAAATTCATTGTCAAATGTATGAGTTTACTTCTGGACTCTCAATTCTGTTCTATTGGCATAAACATCTGAAACCTTTGCCAGTACCATACAGTTTTGATTACTGTGGCTTTGTAGAAAGAAATCAGGAAGCATGTGTCCTTAAACTGTATTATTTTTCAATATTTTTAGCTATTCCTGGCTCCTTGCACTTTCATATGAATTTTAAGATCAGCTTATCAATTTCTCCCAAAAAGATCAGTAAAATTTAGATAGGGACTATGTTGAATCTGTAGATTGCTTTGGGAGAATATTGGTTTCTAATAACAAGTGTTTCAAGCCATCAATACAGGATGTCTTTCATTTAGGTCTGTTTCTTACAGCAATGTTTTGTAGTTTTCACTGGACACATCTTACACTTACGTTGGTGAATCTGTTTCTAAGTATTTTATTCCTTTTTATTCTATTGTAAGTGGAATTGTTACTACAGCTCTGTAGCATAATTTAAGAGCTGAATTGTGATGCCTCCTGCTTCACTTGCTAAGTATTGCTTTGGCTATTCTTGGCCTATTATTTTTCCAAATAAATTTCATAACTGCTTTTCCTATTTCTATGAAGAATGTCATAGAATGTCATTGGAATTTTAATAGGAATTTCATTAAATCTATAAAGCACTTTTGGTAGTATGGCCATTTTGACAATATTAATTATCCTATTCATGAATATGGGAGATCTTTCCATCTTCTAAGGTCTTCTTCAGTTTTCTTTAGTGCTCTATAGTTTTCATTGTAGAGGTCTTTCATTTCTTTTGTTAGATTGATTCCCAAGTGTTTGTTTGTTTACTTTTAAGGCTATAGTGAATGGGATAGTTTTCCTAATTTCTCTTTCAGATGATTCATCATTGAGGTATAGGAACACAATTGATTTATGGGTATTGATTTTATATCCTGCTACTTTTTGGAATTCATTCATGAGTTGTAGAAGTTTTCTAGTGGAGTTTTTTGGGTCTTCTAATATAGAATCATGACATCAGCAAATAGGGATTGCTTGAGCTCTTCTTTTCCTATTTGTATCCTTTTATTTATTTATTTATTTATTTATTTATTTTTTTTGCCTAATTACTCTGACTAGTTTCAAGGACTATGTTGAATTGAAATGGTGAAAGAAGGCCTCCTTGTCTTGTTCCAGTTTTTAGAGGAAAGGCTTTCAATTTTTCTCCATTCAAAATGATGTTGGTCTGGAGTTTAACATATATAGCTTTTACAATGTTGAGGTATGTTTCTACTACCCCTAGTTTTTCTAGTGTTTTGAAGATGAATGGATGCTATATTTTGTCAAATACTTTCCCTGCATCTATTAAGATAACCATGTCATTCTTATCTTTAAGTCTATTGGTGTTATAAATTATATTATTGATTTGTTTGTTGAACCAACCTTGAATGGTTTTCCCAACTTCGTATTCATGTTGTTCATTGTTAGTGTACAGAAACACAAGTGATTTTTATATTTTTATTTTGTCTGCTGCCACTTTGACAAATTCATTTATTAGTTCTAAAGTTCTAATCATTCGTGTGTGTGTGTGTGTGTGTGTATTCTTTGGGACTTTCTATATACGAAACCAAGTCATTTGTGAAAGAAGATTTACTTCTCCTTTCTAGATGCCTTCTATTTCTTTTTCCTGTGTAATTGTCCTGTACAAGGTAAAACATAAATGGTGAGAGTAGACATCCTTTGCTTGTTCCTGAACTTAGAGGGAAAGATTTCAGTCTTTCACCACAAACTATGATGCTGCGGGGTTTTTTTGTAGATGCCCCTCATCAATTTGAGGAAGTTACCTCATATCCCAAGTTAGTTGAGTATTTGATGATTGCTTTTAATCATTAAAAGGTGTTGGACTAAAATTACTTTCAGCCTGGGTGTATAAAAATAAACAAATTACAGGCATTCACAGCATGGTGCATGTCTATAGTCCCAGTGGCTTGGGAGGCTAAGGCAGGAGGATCACAAGTTCAAAGCTAGCTCAGCAATTTAGAGAGGCCCTAAGCAACTCTCTAAGCAACTTACTGAGATCTTGTCTTTAAAAAAAAAAAAAAAAAAAAAAAAAAAAAAGGCTGGGGATGTTACTTAGTGGTTAAGTACCCATGGGTTCAATTCTTGGTGCCAAATAAATAAAGAAATATAAACAACAACAACAAAAAAAGGTGTTGGATTTTATCAAGCTTTTTCCTGCACCTGTTGAGAGGATCATGTGATCTTGGTTCTTTATTCTGATTCTGGTGCATTATCTTAATTTTCATATGTTGAACCCATCTTAAATTCCTGGGATAAAACTCATTTGATTATCATGCGATTTATATGGTATGGATTCAATTTGCTAGTATTTTGGTGTGGTCTTTACATCTATATTCATAAGAGATATTGATTTATAGTTTTCTTCTCATACTTTTTTTTCTAGTTTTGGTAAAGGGCATTTTTTTTTTTGTTTACTCAAGCTGTTTTTATAGCATTTCTTCTTGATCTACCTCCGTAGTCATATAAGAAAATCTCTTTAATCTTTTGTAGTCATACCTCCCTTTCACTGCTGTTCTTAATTTTCTAAAAATTCAGTTTTATCACCCATCCTAATCACTATACTTGGTTTCAAAGAGACAATAACTCTTTCTCAATATCTTTTGAGAAACATCAATAAAACCACAATGGCAACAATAGGTACACAGGCTGTGTTGGGCATTGTTCTGAACACTTGACAAGGATACTTCATTTAACCTTCACAACCCTACAAACAAGAACTCCTCTTATGTTCATTTTATAGATGAGGATACTGAGGCAAAGAGAAGTGAAGTCACTTGCACCAGAGGTGAAATAACTACTCCCTCACCTAGAAAGAGGTTGGGCCAGTATTCAAACCCAGGCTCCAGATTCTCAAACATATACTCTTAACCACTATGTTTCAGCATTTAGAGTTCTTGAAAGGTATGTTTAAGTACTTCAGAAAATTTCAGAAGAGGTGGTCATTGATGGACATTGAAAATGTCAGCATACATGAAGGCAGCACATACCTTTTTTTGAAACTATTCTGAAAGTCCAAAAGACACTTTGATGAGAAAGTCTGCTACTTTTGCTTAAAACATTAGTCACACTGTCTCATATAGCAATGAGACCTTTGATATCAAATGGTCCTGTCCAGTATTTTTACTTTCTGGCAAATTCTTTCTGGTTTATAGGAAAAAAAAAATCTAAATTCCACTTCAAAATTCTTTTCCAAAGAAAAACAGCAGCATCCCATTGAAAGGATCCTTCAGTGGTTAAATCTTTAGGCCTTACCCCTGGGGAAATATTGTAAAGTTGGTGTGCTGATACTTCCTGCTCAAAAGGATAACCAAGTTTCTCTGCTCTGCATCAAGGCACACACTACACACAGCAAACATGAAAATGTCTTATCCAATATAAACACAGTAAGTGAGATGCTCTATTAATTGTCAATTGATCAGTCACTTCTTTTGGGCACCTATGTGTGTGATGCCACCTGAAATAGGAGGTAGCAAGTGCAGATGATCAGAGCTGGGACTCTGCACTCACACTGTCTCGCTTTGAATTGAGGTTCCCCCGCGTCCTTGCTAGATCATCTTGAGCAGCCTCACTTTTTCCATCTGTAATGTGAGGATAATAATAAGAGTCATATGAAGATGAAATGAGATAATCCATACAAAGCTCTGTCATAGTGCCTAGAACAATGTAAGTAATCATTAAATATTATTACTAAGAAAGAAAAATGAACATGGATATCCTCTTTTTGTGGGTAGCTTATCATGAAGAATGGTAATAGGAAGCAGAATGTTCTATACATTAGAGTAGAACAAATGTTAATGGAGCTTTAAGAACGAACCAAGGTCACAAAACATCTGGAGAGAAGAGAAGAAGGTAACAGTAGAGGAATCTTTAATCATTAAAAGGTGATTAAGGGAAAAGGGGGAAACTTGGAATGAACAGCCTGAGCAAAAGCATACAGATGGGAAACAGCTGTGGGCAGTCAGATTGGTCAAGGGGCAGTGCTTACAGGAAGGAGCAATCGAAGATAAGGCTGAAATGAAATCCGGGGTGGACCCTGACTTCCACGTTAGAACTTTGGACTTCGTGTGGTGTGTGTGAAGCACATTGAGTAGAAATTCCAAATGAAAGTTGATGGTTTGTTCTTATTTTTTAGATTTAGGATCCAAAATCAATTCGACTTAAAGAGCATTTTAAGTGCTTGGGGAGTCACCGATCTTTTTGATCCACTCAAAGCTAACTTAAAAGGAATTTCAGGTAACAACAATTCTTCCAAGCTTTGTTGGTATTACGTTTGGGACAGTTTTGTTATACTTTAAGGGGCTTTCGTTGCTTCCCCAGAGCCCTCAGTGCTAAACAGCCAAAGTCAAACATTATATCAGAGGATAAAATTGCTTTGCTTTATATAAGAATGTGCTGCTTTTGATAACACTCTATGCCTTGAGACCTTTAAGCACAGATTTTAGAGACTACATTCCCAGTGCCGCCCGTGGCCACAGTGCTTTGTTCTTTGCCACTGGGCTCATAGGGAGGCACAGGCACAGCAACAGAACTTTCCATTTGAACCTCCCGCCGTCATTCCAGCCTCCCAGTCACCCTTCCTTGCTGCCTCCTCTCCCATCCTCACTCCCTGTACCTCCTCAGTTCTTTTCTAATGAGCTAAACGTGAACTTCCCCCTCACCCACCAAATTTCCTTTCCTCAAATAACTCATGGTCTTATATCTTTGCCCTAAAATGTTTTCCTTTCCAGCATATACACTGAATTTCTTTGCCCATAGTTGACATGCTTTTAACAATCAAAAAGGGCTGTGTTCAGTTGTAATCTGAACTTACATCAAACATAAAAGGGAGCAGAATGCCAGAACTTACATTCCAGAATCTTCTCAGAATAAACTATTGCCAACCCAAAGGCTCAGGTTTATTTCTACTCTGGATGGTAAATTATCTGTGTGAGGATGACAAAGTGTGGCAGGCATTCTCATTGGTCTTCACATTCCCCTTACCTGATAAACTTGAGAATCACTATTTTGAATGTAAGATGATCATAACACAGTCAAGTGTTCTAAAACTTTGTTCAGAATCTCCTTCTTAAGCAATCACAAAGAATAACGTGAATTTGATCTACAAGACAAGACTTGACTTGAGCTTTAGATGTGACCAGTTGAAAGGCAGTTACTTAACAAATAGAACACAGGAAGCAAGGGTCCCTTCTATAAAAGTCCAACACCTTGGGGTTGGCGGTGTAGCTCCAGGGTAGAACATTTGCCTAGCATATGATAGGTCCTGGATAATCCCCAGCATGGTGGGAGGGTGGGGGGAAACCTCTGTACTTATTGCCTAAATATGCACAATAGTCAAGTTTGGCCACAACCACCAATACAATATTGTTGACTTGGTGATTGACTTAACCAGAAATATTCCTTAATGACACTTCAGGGGAAGGAAAAATACTACAGTGGAAAAAAAAAAAATCAAAGGACACGAAGGAGCAAGGGATGAAGAACTAAAGTGCAATCTATCTTCAATTATGTGCAAAATCCAATCTTGCTTGCTCTCTTCTCAAGATTCCGGAGTTCAGTTATGGCATCCTGTTGCTGACAGCAATTCTACTCTTCTTTTGATCATCTAAGTTCAAACTTTAGGACCCTGAGTTTAATACCTACTGCCCCCCTCCGCAAAAGGGTGTGTGTGACATTTTGATCTTTTTGTCCACACCACTATAATTAATTGCTACAGCTTACTGGTTGTTCCTTCACAACTCATAAATCTCCTTTATGTCCTAGAAGAACATGCTAAAATGCCATCAGTCCTGTGTCTTCAAATAGGTCTGACCTTAACCTACACCCTGTAGCCCCCACATTGGTAAAGACATTCAAAGTTCATAAGTTCTAACAAGCCACGTAGTTTTAAGAGCCCCTGTTTCAACACCTCACCATTTTTTCCCCTAATACAGTAAGTCTGCTTATATCTGTTCAATCCAACATAAATATGTTTATTCAATGGTTCATTGAATAATTACCTGGCAGTTTCCACATGTCAGATGCAAAGCTTATATTCATGTTTCTTACTGACAAGACACACCAGCATTATAACCTTCTCCCAATAAGTTTTATCCCTTTAGGACAGGAGTCAGCAAATGATGGCCAGCCATTCCCATCCATCTAAAAATAATTTATGGCTGCTTTCCTACTACAAATGTGGAGCTGAGTTGTAATAACAAACACCACAGGGCTCACAATAGATAAACTTTCAATATCTGGCCTGTTATAGTAAAGTTTGCCTACTAAAGTATGGTTTTCCAATGATCTTCTTTAAACATAATCAAGACTAGTCAAATCACATCTATGCCCAAGTGGGCTTCTAGCTTCATTCTTGAGACATGGCCACTGAACCTCCAAGAAACAGTTTCTTTATTTCTAAAATGGAGGTCGCCATCACCAACCTCATTTCTTAATTGTAGAAATAAAAGGTCTTAATATATAACACAACATCTGCTGAGAATTAACCAGAGAGGACGTGATGGGAAAATGCTGACCTCTCTTCCTTCAATTAACAAGAGGTCACCAAGCAGTTTTGTACAATCATAGAGAATATTTGGCCTTTTTCCATTTGGTTTCAAAGCCCTGAATCATTTTATTCAAGTTCTCCTTCCCTACCTAAAAGTCACCTGTCTCTTCTTTGTATCTTTTTTTTTTTTTTCCTATTTGAAGAACTGACTCAACATCATTTCAAGGCTCAGTTGAACCCATGGCACAATTTCCCCCCCCACCAGACTTCCTTGACACCAGGTGTTATGAAACTTTTAAAAGTAATTCTAGGGCTAGGGTTGTAGCTCAGTGGTAGAGCACTTGCCTAGCATGTGTGAGGCACTGGGTTCAATTCTCAGCACCAAATATAAAATAACTAAAGCAAAATAACTAAAACAACTAAAAAAGAAAAATATATTTTTTTAAAAAGTAATTCTAGTCTCATTCACAGTAAAGAGACCAAGCAGAATCTTTTTGAATACTTCCTTTAGGATCACCAGGTTTTGATACAGATAGATCCACTTCCTTTAGTCCAGGAAACATTCCTTATACACAAGCACGAAACTATTCTTTGCTTTTATAAGCAAGTAATCAGTTTCCAATCTCTGCTCAGTAAGAAGTACCAGGCTCTCTTACTTTGACTTACTATGACTTCAAATGAGCAAACCATCCAGAGTACATGAATTAACATACATCACATCAGCTGTTTGGTCAGAGTTACACAGACAGGAGTAATGAGTGAGATAAACACTAGGAAAAATGGAGAAAGAAACTAACTACAGCCTAAGTTCAGAAGAACATCTCAGATTCCTCTTAGTGTTGTTTCTCTATATCCTGAGCTAGGTTCTATGTGAAATTCACACACACACTCACACCCTCCATCTCTTAGCGGCTAAATGACAAGATGAGAAAGGTAAGCTAGATGCAAGTTCTGGAAAAAATAATTTTTTAAAGCCCCTAACAATACAGTAAATGTAGAGACACCCATTTTGCAAATCTCGTGTTTACACAGTCACAATATAAAGACTCCAAATCCTTTTGAGAATGTGACCAACCATATACAAAAGAGTAATGGCCTCCATCAACAAAGGGAGTCAGGGGAACTGAAACAATCATTTGGCCGAGACTTGCTGTGTGCTTGCTGTTCGACACACTAACCAACATTTTCTTATAGAAGATGTTATGGAAGTGGGAAGTATGACAGAGGGAGGGCAGGAAAGGGCCCACGCCTTTGCTTTAGGTATTGAAATGTAAATGGGAGTGTATGGGTTTATACTGCTCATTTCCCTAAGCATATTTTCTAGAATGCTAGTCCAGTAAATTTGAGCACAGGGGTGGTATAGATGGTTTTATGACTAAACACTAAATATTGGGAGCCTCCTGTAAACATTCATTGAAAACATTACAACTTATTAGCTCTGAGAAGTTCCTTACTCAAAACAAAAGTGCAAAAGAGTTTAGCCACGTCTCCTACATTTAATCAACTGTGGAAAAGCACCTAAAAATGACTTGGAGGAAAAAGATCTGTATGATCTTCAAAGACACTAAGCTGCCAACACTTCAGAAGAGAAAAAGGCCAGGAAATCCTCGAATGCTCAGCGTCTTCTAGGTTGATTTCATAAGCTGCATAACATTTCAACATTGCTTAACCAAAGTAAGCAAAGGGAGGTGTAGTCCAAGATCAAAAGGCAAACTCAAAACTCACAGAATCTCCCAAATTCTCATTTTTATCACGTTGGTCTTTTGGAATGTCAACTCTTGCCAGAGATAAAATTTAAGAGATGTCAATACTGAGGCATGACAGGTTATGGATCTTGGCTTATGGCTGACAATTATTGTACCATTTCTGTAGTCTAATTGAGAAAACTTATTTAAAGGAAACTCTTCACTTTCAAGACATTGAAATAACCCAACCTATCTTCCTGAAGACATCCATCCCAGTTGGCCACATTTCTCACACCATGCCCAGACTAACACAGACATGCACTGACTGTATTTTAGTCTATAGGATGGAGTTGAAGTTTCATAGTGAGCTCTACTCATTTCATCACTTATTTAAAATGTTCAGACATCATACTAAACGGTAGTGAAGTCACAGAAATTTCTTAGTAAAACCTTGTCACAACTGTCAACAAATCATTCTTTATCCAGAAATTGTTTTTAATTCTGGCACTGTGGTTGCTCAACGAGCTAGTAGGAAGGGCTAATTATTGACAAATAAACTTATTTTCTCAAAAGTCCTGCAGAAAAAGACTAACTGCTAAATAAACCAGATTCTTCTCTGGTGCCAAATCAATGTTTCCATGGATTTTCTCCTTCCTCTGGTTCCTTTCTGTCCCTCCCCTGATGCTGGCAAATGATTGTTCCTTATAGTGACCATAGCTAACTCACAATACCTGGACATACCTTAATTACAAGATGGATGAAATGCTGCATATTCTATATTCTGGGGTGGTTTTCCCATATGACACTATGTGCAAGAGTAATGCAAATGAATTAGGCTAAAACCAAACAGACAAAAAGCTCCCTTGAAATACATTAAATTGACTATTCTAACACGCAGGCTATAGATCCCTTTAGTTGGCATGCTAGAGCTGACTAGAACACACTTTCTGAAAAGTGGTAGTGTTTGAGTGGAGGGATGGGGTGGAAATGGGCTTTTGAGTCTTAAAACCTGCATGTTTCCAATTCTGCTTATCGACTTAACAGCCCCCTTTAATAGCTGAAGTTTCTTCTAAAGATTCTTTCATTCTCTATCCCATATACTACCATTTCATCTTTGGAGAATTGTTTCAAAATGGTTAATTTTTAAATTACAGAATTCTGTCACTTGCAAGTCATCACTCACAGTCCCAGTTGCTAAGCTTAGATCTTTTGAGACTGTTAGTGCACAGCACAATTAGTTAGACATTCCCATTTTCTCTGCAGATTTGGGGCCAAGAGGCAACTGACACACAGAATGCAGCTGCACAACATTAGACACATTTTTCATACAGCAAATTATGCCTCTTAAAGCTAAAACCTGTAACTTGACCATTTAAAGATAGTTCAGTGGTAGAGCACTTGCCGACCCACTGCAAGGCTCTGGTTTAGATCCCCTGCACCACAATAATAAATAAATAAGGTTGCATAAAAGTGACTCTTAGAAATGCAATCCAAGAAGGGATTCAAGGAAAATCATCACAGAAGCCTACTGAAAATGATTACTGGGCTACAGAATCTGCCCTTTAACTCATATAATTCTTATCATTATTTAAAGTTTTAGAAATACTGGCTGAAGATTTTAATGTTAACTAGGATTCACTTTTAAAATTAATTATTGAAAACATGGGACAGTGCCTGAATATTAATTTTGGTGGGGAGGAGGGAATTATTAGATAAATTTAACAAGTTGGGTTTTTGAAAGTTGCATAAAAATATTGAAACTTGGTAATTTTCTAAACAATTTCTCCCTAGCTATACAGTAAGCAGCAATGGAAACTAAGTTTTAAGTACGTTCTTTTAAAATGTACTCAAATACTTAGACTAAATGTCTGGAAAAATGTTAAAAAGCAAAACACATTTTTTTCCTTTCCTGGGGCCAGGCCAGGATGGCATTTATGTTTCTGAAGCAATACACAAAGCCAAGCTGGAGGTTTCGGAGGAAGGCACCAAGGCATCAGCAGGCACAGGTATGTCCAGAAACCCCCACCACACGCTGGCCCCTGTCTATCTACCCTTGCTAAATGTGACCAGTTGCATCCATTCTAAATCTTTCCATTAAAAACCCCAGTCCAGAAGTTAGTATAACATTAAAAAAAAAAATGTTAACAGAAAACAAAAACATTTTTGAAAAATGGAAGAGATTCATTTTGGAAAGGATTTATACCATCATCTCGTAAACAAGAAATAGAATCATTTTAAAAATTATCTTTAAAATTACCTTCTATAAGAAATTTATTCCATGGAATCTTTGAAAAATAAGAGGCTCGGCTGTTATCTTTTATTCTTAATTTTCCCTTTTGCACCCACCTTAAACACCAAAAAATGAAATGTCATAGAATGCTTTGGTTTCTTTCAAAAAAAAAAAAAAAAGGTATATAATTGAATTTGTACCCAATCTAAATTGTGCTTTTCTTCAGATAAATAACAGATATAATGGGATTCTTCCATTCTTTCTTTTCTTGCAGCTCTGTTGTTACTTAAAAGGTCTCGGATTCCTGTTTTTAAGGCAGATCGGCCATTCATCTTTTTCCTGAGAGAACCCAGCACAGGTATTTTTTAATAGGATTGAGATAATTAAATATTTATGAATAAATGGCTCATCTGTTCCTACAACCTAAAACAGGCAATCCTTCTAGCTATTTCTATAGTGTTTCAGAAGCTTTTCAGTTGTGAATTTGTCTTATAGTCTGACTATTTTATAAGTACAGCAGAACTATTATTCTCCATGTTTTCTGCCTTTTTGTTCTCAGTTTATAGCTTTTTTTTTTTTAATTCTGTAGGTATCTACTTTTGGGGAGACTAAGAAATCATGATGAAAGTAAATAGCTTTTTTTTTTTTTTTTTTTTTTTTTTTTTGATGGCACTAGGGGATTGAACCCAGGGCCTGGTACCTGCTAGGAAGTACTCCACCATTAAGCTATAACCCCTACCTCTATATCGGCTTTCTTCCCCTGGCCAGTTGTTCTCTAGGCTTTCCTATCATTTTAGGAAAAGACAGTTTCCTCAGGCCCCAAGAGTGTCTCAGAGAACACCCCTAGTGACTCTAGAATTCTAGTGAATTCATCTGGATTTTTATATTGTTCTTCTATTTATCTTTCTCAAAAATCAAATATTTGCCTTAGAACTTTTTAAGTCCCACTATATAGTCTTATCTCAACCCAAAGATGGTGTGATACAGGCAATGCCTTGCACATCACAAAGAAAAGCAGATGTCCTTTAAGCTTCAATAACATGATACAAAATCTTTAAATTATTTCTCTTAATGTTCCTCCTCCCCCCCCCCCGACAATATTTAGGAATGAAGAGATTCTCAGTAAAGAGTTGTTGGCAAGTCTAAACAGTGTATTAAAAATAAATAGGATGGAACAAGACTAATAAAATGAAGCAAAGGTGGATCTACTTTAACTAAACATCAGGCATTACTTTTATTTATGGAGAGGGAAAAAAAGTCAAAAGTTAGAATTATGAAAATTAAGCATAGTTTTACACAAATTAAAGAAATACTGTCAACATCATTTTATCTGAGAATCATTTGCATACTGCCATTACTTGCACTAGAAATAAAAGGAACATTTTTGTGACAAAAGGATGAAGATAATCTATGAAGGGATTATTTGGGGAGAAAAAGTCCATCAACAGAATATATCCACTTAGTATTATCACCATGATCTGCCCAACCCCATAGTGATTAGATGAAAATGTCACTTATCACTCAGGACAAGCAGCATAGAGTCACATGTCAAAAAAAAAAAAAAAGGTAGGTTCTACTCTCAAGAAACCAAGATAAGGCTAAACTTTAACAGAAAGGTCATTGCCAAATGCTGATAAGCCAATAAAGATTGATGACAGTTAAAGAGAGATTCTATTAACTGCATAAAAATGGTGTACAATTCTTGAACTAGGAAATGACACACCACTTTAGTTTTCAGAACTGCCTTAGCAATCAGAATTAAAATATAAGGCTAATTCAAAACTAGTTCAATAATCCACCACAAATCTAAGCATAGCCTTTGTGAATTTGTTTACATTTCTTTCTGGAAGGCTCTTGTCCATATCACCCAAATCAAAGAGGCTATTGACAGTTACTGAGAAAATTAGAAACAAGTCTCGGCCTTCACTACTCCAAACTGACAAAGCTTAAAGATAAGAGCAACTAATGAATCAATCGACAAATTAGACACACGGGAACATTTTTTTTAAAAGCAATGTAAAAACTTCCAACATTAACCTTTCAGAAAATACCATTTGCCAATGTAAGGTCATTTAGTGATCTAAGAGTTTCAAGACATACCTGCCTCAGATATCATATTTTTCTTTGCTGACAAGAATAATTCTCTAACAAGTATTTCACTAAGTTAACCAACTCATCTGTAGTTTTTGTTTGTTTGTTTTAAATAAATGAAAGAAGCCTGAGAGAGATGAGATATTAAACTTGGTTGTGATGGGTTTCAAACTCTGTGACTAGATTTTTGGCATGAGGTTATGTCATGGAAGAGAGATAAAGGTCAAAAAGAGGAGACAGAATAAACTGATACTTCCAAGTCCCTATAGAGTTCTTTCTGAAAAATGTACTAAAGGTCAAGGGTCTAAAGAATCATTACTTCATAAGCAATCTGTGAAATGGAAATCAACTATTGCCAGGCATGGTGGGTGGCGCATGCCTGCAATCCCAGCAACTCGGGAGGCTGAGCCTGGAGGATGGCAAGTTTGAGGCCTGCCTCAGCAACTTAGCAAGGCCTTAAGCAATGTAGGCAAGACCCTGTCTCTGAAGAAAAAAGGGCTGGGGATGTAGCTCAGTGATACAGTGCCCCTGGGTTCAATCCCCAGTACCAAAAAAACTGCCATTGGAATTAATCTTTTTCATATATATTAAGTATGAACTTCTATTTGAATGACTTATGTCTTCTATTACTCTGAATCTAAATACATAAAATTCAAGACCAGACAGTACATTCTGGATTTTGTGTAGCTCTTGCTGAATTTAGCAATGTAACTATGGGCAATTACTTGAATAACTCCAATTATTAAATTGTATCTTGCTTTACTTGATTATATTTTATAAAGGTAAAAAAAGGTTCAAAGAATTGCATATGAAAATACTATATAATGTTACATTAAATGCTTCTTTATCTTGACAGGATTTGTCTTCAGTATTGGGAGAGTTTCAAATCCCCTTGACTGAATTAAGCAGATCTCAAGGATGTTCTACATTTTCATGTGTTTTTCTTCATAAAAATTTTAGTTACAATTTCATTTTGCTATACCTTTGACATTTAAAAATGTTCTGATAAAAGTGTATAAAGACAAGGGTATGTGATTTTCAAATGTTATGAAGCTAAAAATACTTCAATTTTATTATAATTTTATAGACATATTTGTCCTCTCAATTCAAATCTAAAAATTTAACCTTTTCTACTAGTTACCCTCAAAACTACTAAAAGGCACAGCAGTGATCTATGAATGGTGAAATTATCAAGTCACAGGATGGCATCCTCAATAAGGATAAAGAAGGTCACATTGGATTGAGGGTGGAGAATGGATGGTTTCCGTTTCGGTTTTCCTCAGCCTGTATAACTCAGAGGGAATGCAAAATGAACAAAATCATCTTAAATCTGTTTCCTTTCCTATTTAGCTTCTAAATAAAATTGAGAGTTTAAGTCTGAGAATTGCAGAGCAGAATGAAGAGATCACCGCTAAACCTCTAATATGTCATGCATGGACTTTTATAAGCTTGGCATGGCATCAAACTTGCTAAAGGCAAGCTATTACAGAGTGTGTAGCATTCCCCAAACTTACCACTCCCTAACTAACAACTTCAAGTTAGTACCATCCAGAATCCTATGAGAAAAGAAAAAGGGTTGAAAGGAGATAAGGAAATCAGTAACTTCCAAAGCTGTCTGCTTTTTAAAACAGCTTTTAGAGTCTATCTGCTGCCACAGACATAGCCATTTCCATGATCCAAGCAGAAATGGGAATATATTGATGTGGCCAACAAAAGCTATGAACAAATAGTAAAGAAACAATGCAGATCATGTAACATGTAATTACAGTTAGATTTAACAAATATGAACTTCAAGTGGTGTGTTTTCCAATGCTAAAAAGCAAGGCCTTTAAGGCCATTATCTAAGGATGTTTTGTAAATGATTATTTTGAATGTGATTATTTCCTAAACCACACAAGAGTAAAATAGAGCATTTATTGATGGAATAACAAAAGTGCTTTCTTAAATATTCTTCAAAATACATTTGTACAACTTACAATAATATATCCAAAATAACTGTATATACAAAACATTACCTAGTTTTAACGTATGTGCTTTTTTCCCCAAAAATTACAAAGTAACTTCTTATTAATTTTTTTTTTTTTTTTGGCAAAGTTCAACCTTAACAGAGGTGACAATTTTAAAGGTTGGTTTAAGAAAATAGAACCTGAGGGAAATTGACACGCAAGAGTCAATGACAAGCAAGAGATTTGGAGGAATATTTTTAGTTTGTTAAATAAAAATGTTTTTTAGAGTGATACTTTTCACATTACAAAAATAAACCAAAATGAAGAAAAGGTCACTGTAAAATGATGGAAAAAGGATCTGTAGATTTGCTTTTAGTATTTCAAATAGCCAACAATGCATGTCAAAAAATGAATGCAAGATCACAACAGTCTTGTATTTACTTTGTATTTGGAGAAGATAGTGAAATAAGTGGCCACATTCTCATTTTCCTTTAATTGCTATTAATATGGTTGATCTGATTGGCTCTTCGATGAATTTCATCCAAGAAGTTCTCCAGTTGTTCTATTAGCATTCGTTTTTTAAACCTGTTTGGAAAACAAACAATAGTGTTCTCAATTACTTTTTAATGGATGACATATACCAGAATATATGTTTTTAAAATAGAAAAAAATCTGCTTTGGGGAAGATTTTTTAAAAAGTGAAATGAAAATCAACACTCTATGACATAAAATCTATTGATGAAGATTTGTAAACTATTACTTGTGCCCAAACAATATTGGTTTGTTCCTGCAACAAATATAGACCTACAAATAGCAAGAAAGGTGTTATTTTTCCTACAACCATAAGAGTAAAAGCAGGGCAAAGGGAATACTAACATATGCAAGCATTCCAAATACTCAGTAAAATTTGGACTCCCAAAGCAATCACTGTACTATATTCTTCTGCTCTTTGAAAGTTGAGTGTTGAAAGGAATGTGAACAAAACATGAATTACACAAAAAAGAAGAGAGAAATGAAAATTGGGTAGTTGCATTTAAAAACAAGGGTGTTCTACTATTATAATTTGAAAGATAGCAAATCAAGGATAATTAGATAGCTATTATACAGGAAACAATTGAAAGTTTTGAGTGTTAATTCTTGAAAAATTTAAGTAATAAGCATAGGTAGATTAAAATTGCACTCATTTATATAAATGTAAATATCACTGATTTTTTTATAATATCCTGAAACACTACTAGACATTCCATTCTTACTTCCTCTTATTTGTAAAATAACACAAATAGTCACCATATTACACAACTCTCTAAGAAGTGGAGTTCAGGTATCAATATTCTAGCTAAATTCAGGATGAAGTTTGAACTCACCAGAAAAAAGTTACAAAGAACAAATTATGTTAAATATTCAAATTTGTATGAAAAATTATGACCTCATCCTGATAGACCCATGCTCTAGCAATGCCAAAAGAAAGAGAAAAAATTAACTGCTCTCTCCAAAATTTTTTATAATATAGCATGAAATAAACAGGGGACTAATTGAAGGATAAGTATGTTTATATTTGAATCAGATTAAATAAATCCTAATGTTTCTCATAATACTAAAATTTGTCTTGAAAGAAAAGTAGAAAATGTTTTTAAGCTTTATGTACAATTATGCTTTCCAATTAACTGCACTTCATAGTTTACATTTATAACCTTGATCCACATTCCTTGTACTAAAGTACATAATCCTGGACTACTGAAACACTAACACTCTGAATAAGGACCATTTGCTGAACTCTGGTCCCCTTGATTACATGTACTCCCATGTACAAACTAAATGCATTCAAATATTGCCTTTCTAAATTATTTCTAATCACCAATTTCTATTAATATAAAAAGGTAAAAAACTAAAGGCTATAAAACACAAAACACCAGGGGAAAAAAAAATACAGAGAAGGATGAATAATAATATTGAAAATACTTAGTCATCTGCAGGGAGAAAAGTTCCATAATTCCTGAATAATTTCTATGTGGCTCTTTTTCCCCCCCTGGGTGGTACTGGTACATCCCTAGCCCTTTTTTATTTTTCAGAGAGGGTCTAAATTGCTCAAATTTGCTATCCTCCTCCCAAAAGTCATTGGGATTACAAGTGTGTGCCACCACTGACAGTGTGGCTATGTTTTAAGAGAATTCTTGTTGGGCATCGTGGCACACATCTATAATCCCAACATCTCTGAAAGGCCTAAGGCAGGGGAATTACAAGTTCAAAGCCAGCCTCAGCAACTTATCGAGGCCCTAAGCAACTTATGGGAGACTCCATCTCTAAATAAAATATAAAAATGGGCTGGGAGTGTGGCTCAGTAGATACGTGCCCCTGGATTCAATCCCCAATACTTCCCATCCCCCTGAAAAGAACTACATATATATCTCAGCGTGCCATATGTATGGATAAACAAAAGTAAATAAATAACAAATACTGTTAAAATACTGCCTATGTAAACTGGAAACTCATTTCAAGATAATTAATAATAAATAAAACTGTTTATTTTACCTTGATGCTTCTTTAATGACATTTTGTAAAAATATTAGTCTTGTTTGTAAACTGCCTTGCACATGCTTCAGTAAAGTGAAGATTCTTTCATATTCTTCAAACAAGAAAAAAAAAAATAAGTGGCTTTCATTTATATTTTCATTCATTACTTTTCATCTTGCAGTTTTTTATATTAAGGTACACTGAGACCAAAAAAGTTCTACCTAAAAATATCACCATTCTTTAAAGATTTTATAATACATTTTAATATATCTATGTGAAAGAAAATATTTATCAATAAAAACTAAATAATTTGTCACTTTTTTTGGCAAAAGCTCTCATTAAGGTTTTAAACAAAGCTTAGAAGGATGAATAAAAAGCTTTTCAGTAGTACCATTGAAAGGTAAGAGGCAAATGGCTTTTTACAAAAATCCCTCCTTATAATTTAAATTCTAAATTAAACTATATGGTGGGTAAAAGGAAGGGAAAAACACAAAAAGAATAAGGGTGCTGTTGGAATCTCAATGTTTCACATACAACTCTGCCAAGGACTGAATCTTACCCTCTTATGGCCTACCTACAGATCACTCATTGATCTGCTAACATCTTCTGAATGAATATCAGTAATATTCAGATTTTTTCCCCATAAAGTTCTTTTGCATTCATAAAGTACAAAGCTTTCATAATTTTAGTTTTTTGGCCTAAACATATTCTTTGTCACTGCCGTAGTTTAAAACTTAAACACAGTGGTAGGCATTAGGATGAGAACTTTACAGATATAAAATTATTTAATATTAACTATATCTTTTTTTGGGGTGAGTTGCTATATTAAAATTCTAGTTCTTGTCAGAATACTCAAGACTGTTATAGTAGGAGCTACAGGTAATTTATCTGCATGTTCTTCTTTAGCTTTCAGGCCTTGCTGCCTTCCACACCTGGACATAGCCAGATATTCTGCAGAATAAAGAATCAAATTAAAAGTAGCTCAGATGTTGTTCAAGACTGATCTAGAATCAGATATATACTTTTACATAATTTGACTTCTGATTTTTTTGAGCACATACAGAAAATAAATCTGAGATTTGTCTCTAATTATACATACTTCTTCCTGGCTTTCGGATCTCTTTCATTATTTGTGCTTTTAGTTCAGTATTGACCTCTTCGTGGCTTCGGCAATGCATCAATTTCTTTCCTTTATTGAGTGAAGAAGCTGGTATATTCTCTTCAGCACATTGTTCTTTATCTCTTGGCGGCTCATGATTTTCTAAAAATCCACCAACAGTGAGGTCATTAGTTCCTAAATGATCATGACCAAGAGCCTCTGTATGATTGGTTGGTCGTTCCAGTAAACTGGCTGAAGATGTTGAAAATTCAGTATCCATAGCATTTGGTGTAATGTCTGATGAAAGTTGGTCTGCAACATGATTTTCAACCACATCATCTATTGTTGAATCATTAGTGGTTTCTGAAACTAAACACAAAGATAAAGGAGGAAAAAAATTGAGAGCCAATATGAATGTACACAATAAAGAAAGCTACAAAAAAAACATTACTAAAGCAAATCACGACTGACTTCCTCAGCAAATGCAAATTAACAAATAATGTGATCCCCAAGTCTTGCCAAAAATATGGTGGGTTTCAATGTGAAGCAATCACAATATTTACAAAATCTGTACAACTTTTGCCCTTAGGGAAAAAACTTAAAATAAAGCCAATTTCAATCAGTTTTTAATTCTCTACTTTATTCTTTGGCAATTTTATTGAACAAGTATGTTTTCAATTCTTTAGTGAAAAAAATGATTAAAATTATCATGGTCATCTTTACCTCAGAAAGCCCTAGCTCATTCCAATCTACCTCAGCCTATTATCAGAGGTAAAAATAAATCGTTTATACTATCCCAAAGTCTGTGGGGAACACACCAAACAGGTAATATATATATTTCATAGTACGTGCTTTTCTTTTAACCATTCATATAGACCCCAAGAATTGAGCAATGTAAAGCAACTTGGTGCACACATTAGACCCAAAAGCTTGAGAGCTTGCCCTAAACACCATATTACTAGACTTGCTCCCCATGGAAAGCAGGTGAATTCTAAATTCTCTGTCCTATTTACTCATATTCCCCTGTCCACTCATCCCCACAAATCTCCTGATCTCATAACTTCTTCCTAAATTCCATTCCATGAGTTGCAAATGCCTTTTTATTAAATATTTACCACAACAGAAATTTATACTTTATTATACTTTACTCTTACAAAGAATCTGCTCTCCTTTTCAGACCTGGAACACACACACTCTCCAAGAGTGATTCTTTCATTTCCCAGTGTAATTTCAAGATTTCTTGAAACAACTCTTTTTTTTTTTTTTGAGGCGGAACACATTGCCACCTATCCTCTCTCTCCTCAACACTATATCTTAATACTGAACCCAGGGTACATGCCTATAGCCACTGATAGTTCTTACACCTGGTTCATAGTATACCCACCACGTCCCTCCTGACATAGTTCTAGGTCCTTACTAGTATCATCAAAGACCTTCCTAAAAATGCCCATCTTGAATACCATCCCAGACTGAATAATAAGAACTAGACCCCCCCCCCAGGTGACTCTCATGCACATTAAAGTTTAGGAAGAAATGGTATGGTGACCAATGTCTAAAAGATCACCTATCAAGAACCTGGCCTATCATTGATAATTTGATGTCATTGCAATTGTTGTTTTTTAAAATTTTAAATAAATTTATGAAAATACTTAAAGAAAAAAAAGTACCTCACCTCATCAATCCCCAATTTCTTATCTCCAAAGAACTTTCTCCACTTAACACTTTTGCCTCTCCTAGCCAACACAAATTCATAGATGAAGGTGCATAACTCTCATCTTTGCAGTAGTATTGCCTCTGGTCTTTAACACTAGATTATTACTCTAGCAATTCTTCTGCTTTCTCCCTGTTGATCACATCTCTGCAAGATAGCCACTTTCTTATCAATCAGAGGTTTATCTCCCCTAATAGATCACCTTTTTACCAATGTTCCAATTCTCTGCTTCTATTTTTCTCCTATGGCATCTGCAGGAAAACCCCAGATTTGATGAAGCTGTGAACCAGAAACTTTTCTGTGCTTCCCCCTAATCTGTACTCACACCCCTTCAGTTCAATGGAAGCAGCATTCTTTCATAGCACTCAGGACTGTTTCCTCTTGCCTTCTCAGTGACTGTACTGATTACATCTTCTCTCATCTTCATTTTCAACCTATCCTTTTCTATTGGTTCCTTCATATCAGCACTTTACTTTCTATTCTCTTTGATCTTAAAAACAAGGCAAAAATCACGACTTTCAACCTGATGAACTCTTCTAGCTAGCATTCACCTTCCCCATCTACCCTTTACAGTTAAACTTCTTAAACTGATCATCTCTATTTTCTCACTTCTCATTTCTCTCTCCACCCCTCTTTTTAAAGCTTCTGCCTGCCTTACTCCACAGAAACTGTTAAAACAGCCAAAGAGCAATAGATCTCCTTTTTAAATATGTGAGATCACCAACTATTCAATTCTCTTTCATTTCTCATTCAATTCTCTTAGTTTTTGTTACATTAAATTCTTTCCTTTCCTATATCTCTTGGATTCTTCCTTCTCAATCTCCTTTTCTGTTCCCTCTCTTCTTAACTTGGGCATTTTCAAAGTTCTATTCTTGGCTCTTTTTTTTCCTACCATTTTCCTCACTGCAATGATAATCCTATCCTTCTAGACCAAATCCTGTGTTCCAAATTCATATTCCTCTTTGGATTTCTACTTGCCTATCTAATATGCATTTCTAAACTCAACTCACATTTCCCCTCTCTTCCAGTCTATCCAGTATGTTTCAAGACAGAAGCCTGACCCAAACATTCAAGTCAATCACAATGTCCTTTATTGTATGTCCAAATATTCCTCGAGCACATATTCTCACAAGCCCACAGTCAGGTCACAAACATCTCTTCCCTGGGTTTCTTAATGGTCCCTGAGCATGAACAAATCCTTCTGTTCCCCTTTTTACTATGCATATTCTCTTTTGAGGGGGGGTGAGGAGGATAAACCATAATAGATTCTTGGCCTGGCAGCGTTTTCTACAATCCGGATTTTGCTGATTATATCTCTGGTTTTTATCATTTAAAACATGTTTCTCCATCCCTTGTATTTCCCATGAATTGGTAGTTAACATTCAATTTGTTTTGTTTTGCTTGGGAGTAGAGGGGGAGTCAAATCCACTTCAGAGGGAGTACTATGTAATTCATTAGGAGGTATATAATATGTTTTCCTACAATTAATAAATCCATTAATTCATTAAGAGTTTCCTACATTCATTTTTGCTTCTCCCTGATAATATTCCACACATTAGTCAGTCTGGTTTTTAAAAAATGCTAATTAGATCAGGTCATCTCCTCTTTCAAATCTTTCAACAGATTCTCACTGTCCTTAGCATCAAGTAGAGAATATTTACAATAGCTCTGTACAATCTTTACAATAGCCTTCCATGATTATTTCTATCTTTCAGTTTTATCTTACCATATGCCCAACACCACTGCTACACCAGAATTCCTTAGGTCCCTTTCTCATTACTATCTTTACACATATTCTTCTCAGACTACTATTCTAGCATAGGAAAATGCACAGCTTTATTTAACAAATTCCCATTCATCCTTCAACTTAATCTTCAGTGTATTGCCCTCATAAAGTAAGTTAAACACTCTTGCCAAATGCTTCCATAATATACTTAACTTCTCTTTTGTACCACTTATCAAACTTCTAATTAACTCTTCGATGACTTTCTCCCTTGCTCATTATAAATGAAGGCAGAGATCTTGTCTTGTTCACTGCTATACCTCAATGTGTAGTGCTGTTCAAAATAATACATGTATTTAATAATTAGCTTTTGTATTTAAATGCAATGGAAAGCTGGTTTTTGCTGGTACTGATAATGTTCCTTTCAAAACCATTATTTCCAAACTTGGGATTTGCTAACACCATTTTAAAGCATGACAGCTAACAGAGTTACCATGAATATATGAAGTTTCCAGCAAATACTCATTAAAGCCATTCAAAAATTATCACATGCCAATTAAAAAAAAAAATCTCTCCCCCAGGCATTCACTGAACTTTACCAATCAATTTTTTTTCTATTTCCTACTACAAAAACCTCTTCCCTCAGAAAGAATCAAAAAGTAACAACTAATGTTTTTTAAAAGTTAGAACTCTTACTTTTATGAAGAGGAAGGGGTTTAATAAGATCTGGCTGTGCTTGAGTCAGAGGTGCAGGTGGTCCTTTTCCTCCAATATGATTGTTCACAACAGGGTTCTGCTGTCTGCCTCTTAATAATGGAGACATACACCGACGTCTTTTAGGGATCCCTTGCATATTTGGTTCTCCAGGTCGTTTATGTTTATTTTGAGGTCCAGCCACAAATTCATCTGCTTCATCTATCATCATACCCTATAACAAAAAAGCATATAATTTTCTTGGACTTACATATAATTTTTTTCTAAGAAAAAAAATTGTTTATCATTTATTTATTTAGTTTGATAAATTTACTTATTTACTTTGATAAAAAACAATTTGGTATATGTATGGATGGCATACAATATGATGTTTTGACCTATCTATTCAATATAGAAAGACTGAATCAGCTAGCTAACACATCTATCGCCTCACCAGTTTTTTTGTGTGTGTGGTGAGCCATTATTTATAATACATTACAAGCAGTGGGAGACTCCAGTCAAGCTGATGAATATTTTTCCTTTCCTTATCCCTTTCATCACAACTTCTGGTATCCACCTTTCTATTCTCTTTAACCACCCTCCTCCCCCAAAAGTGTGTTTTTGGTTTTTTTTTGTGGGGGGTTACAGAGATTATAAAATTATGTAATTTTATACTTATATAGATATAATTTTTTGGATTTACATAATTATACAACCCAATCCCAATTCCACTTAAAATAACTATACTTTAACTATGTTGACATTTATTCAGTACTCCACCAGATAACAGTTTCAGCTTACCTTAGTTAAATTAGGAACCACTAAAATTGATAATGCCTACTGCAAGCAAATTATGTAATAGAATATTTCAAAATTACCTTTTTATCCAGCTTAAAGGGGTTGCCAAATGTATGCAACCTTCGAGGCTGATCAGGATCAAGTTCTCTTAGTGGAGAAGGTACTTGCTTGAGGTATTCTTGGTAATTCCCCATTTGTGCTATAGGAACACTGTGCACTTGATCTTTTACAAGAGAATACAACAAAAGTTATCCTCACTAAAATCATAGTTCATCTAGTTATCAACTATATGAATGCTACCCTAGTGCTATTCTAGCAAGTCTTCCCTTTTATTACATTTTCTCAATTAGTTTGGTGCAATTATAATAAGTTTTATGATAAAGTCTTTGAGATTTTTCAAGTTAAGTTTAAAATACCAATCTCACCTTCCAAATAAAACAAAAACAAAAATACTACAGTTACTCTCAGTAAATAAAATATGTAACCTTGCCATAAATGATACATGTCTTCTACTCTATTCCAAATAAATAAAATTTAATAATAATAATTTGTACAAAAAAGTAGTATAAATTATCTTTCTATATTTTAACCCCAGATGACCAAGGGTTAAACTATCATGAGATTATTTGTGAATGGTACCACGGGATATAGTAAGAAAACATTAGAACATGCCATGCAATGACCACCTAGATTGAAACCATCAGATACTAATATATGACAAGAAAATGAATATGTGTAAGACTATTTATATATGAGGAAAACCACAAAAAGGAAACTAAACGAAGATTGCTATCTCTGGGAAACAGAATTTGGGGCAACAGTGATGGTAGAGGGTAGAAAAATTAGGAATGATTCACCTTTTACTTCATTTGTTTAAATCTACAACCAGAAAATACTAATACTGAAACATTACCATACTTTTTCAGGTGATAAAGAAAAAAAGTTACCCCCAAAATGCTGAATGTTTTAATCATAATCTAACCTTCATCCTGTCCTTTAAGAAATTTGCGGGTGCTCTTCAAAAGATTAGATCTCATTCTTGTTAAGTGATCCAAAAGATTCCGTCTTGGTATGTCATAAGCATTTCTAAATGTCTGAGGCTTCAAATCCTATTGAAAGACAATAAGGACAAAATTTATTTTCAAACAAAATTAAGAGAGTAAAGACTAAAATCTCTAGCCTACAGCATAGGTCTGCAAACAAGATATGTAAAGTATCTAATTTCCTTAAGGGGAAAAAAGAGTCTACCATATTATGATAACCTTAATGTGCTGTTTTAGAGTGGGGGGAGAAAAAGGAAATTTGATAATGAGTGCAACCAAATAATTTCAAATTCACATCTAACTCTAAAGATATTTTTAAATGTTTTTATTAGTGCATAATAGTTATAATGATAGTGTGGTTCATTTTGACATATTCTTAAGTGCACATAAAAATTTGCTCCATTTCAATCCCCAGGACTTTCCCTTTTCTTTCCTTTCCCTGATTCCCTTCCTCTATTGTATTCCTTCTATTTATTTATTGGTTTTTAAATTGGTACATTATAGTTAATATATAAAGTATAGTTCATTGTGATATACTCATTCATGCATACAGTAGAGTTTGGTCAATTTCATCCTACAGTCCAAATTTTTAAAACAGAAAGTTTATTTTAGAAAAACAGATTGATATATAATTTACATAAAATCACTGCTTTGATATGGGTTGGTAAATTTATAGTTCCAAAACTATCACCACAATCTCAATCCAGTTTTAGAAGATTTTTGCCACCCCAGAAAATTCCCTATACTGATTTGTAATCAATCCCTATTCTCAGCCCCACGCAACCACTGATCAGCCTCCTGTCTTTCTATATTTTGTTTTATAAATAGAATCTTGCAATATCTAATTTTTTGTATCTGGCTTCCTTTATTTAGAATGATGTTCTTGAGATTCATCTGTATTATTCATCTACTAGTAGTCTGTTCCTTTTTCTTCCACAGCATTTCATTTAATGGATAGACAACATCTTTCTTTACCTAGTAGTTGAACACTTACATTGTTTTTGGCTATTAAACATATAAATAATGCTGCTATGAATATTTACATGCAAAGCCTTTTAGTTGAACATTATTTTTAATTCTCTTCAGTAGATATTTACAAATAGAACTGCTGAACTGTATAGCAAATATATATTAAACTTTTTAAGAAACCACAAACTATCTGCCATCAGCAATGTATGAGAATGCCAGTGATTCTACATCCTCACCAACACTTGATACTTTTCAGTGTTTTAAATTTCAGCCATTCAAACAGGAGTGAAGTGGTGTCTGATTATAGTTTTACCTGTTCATTTTTAAAAGTTTCTTCTGAAGATTTTCTCCTATGATTTTTTTTCCTAGAAATTTATGGTTTAATTCTTACATATCAGAAAATAATAACTTCAAAGAATATGAGATAAGGGTCAAGTTCAAAATATGTGGTGTTGGCATAAGAACATACAGATGAACAAAACAGAAGAAAGACTAGAAAGAGGTCCTCACATATAGTCAAACTAGTTTTTAACAAAGGTGCTAAAATAATTAAGTTGATTTTTAAAAAGTCTTTTAAACAAAGGATGCTGGAACAATCAGACATTCACTGAGGTTACTGTAGCTTTATAGTGAGTTTTATAATCAGATGGTGTAAGTCCTCTTACATTATTCTTCTTTTTCAAAATTGTTTTAGCTATTCTAGAACCTTTACATTTCCATATAAGTTTTAAAATTAGCTTGCCTATTTTTACAAAAAAAAAATGCTGGGATAAATTTAGTTTCAATAAGTATTCATAAAGCATTTTAGGGTCATCAGTATAGGTACCAAACCATATTGAATTCTATCATTAACTCCGTGACTCAATCTCTAAACCTCTATTTTTTCAATTATAAAATGAATAAGTTCATTCTTCCATCAATTCACCCATTCATTCACATACTATGCATAACTTTATTTAATTCTGAAATTCAATAATTCAATGATAGTTCTAATGATTATTATTCTGCAGAGGTAGAGAAGTACTTTCCAAAGTCTCAACAAACTGAATGTCAACAGAAAATTTGATTTATTCAATTATACAACAGAACATAACTATAATAGTGCTAAATCGAATATTACCTTATTTAGTAAAGCAACTTGGAACCCAGTGTATTCCTTCATATTAAGGTCTAGCAGTCTGTGAGGGATATCCTCTGAAATTCCCTGGAGCAGCTGTTGAAAATCTTTCCTATATGCCATTGATAAACCATGTGATCGGCTTCGGACTTTAATTCCCGTTTCCTGTACTACTTTTTTGCCTACAGATCCAATGACTCGATCAGATTCTATTTTGGCCTAAAGTAAAAACAAAGAAGATAAAATCTTGATAGCTCTTCTATAAATTAAGTATTTACTGTGTTTTTCAAAATAAGATTATAAAACCTGAAGCAAGCATAATTTATGTCAAGTACTAGGGAAACTAAACGCAGCTTAAACAATAAGGTTTTGTGATTCTGTATCATTACAAATTTAAACTTTTGAAGCACAACAAATACAATTTTTTAAAAGATTAATACCTATTATACTTAAACCTTATAGTGTAAATGCTCTATAAATGAAAATGTATATTCAGAGGTCATTGGAAATTAGGAAGAAAAATCTCATCAATATTTGCTTAAGGACATCATATAACTAAGTATTCACAGATATGGCAAATAGTAATGCAGCTTTTTCCTGGAAAGTAAATAGCAATATTTTGATTCCTCCCATATTGATTAGCAATAATGATAGAGATTCAGAAATACTGAAAAAATTATGTACTGCATAAGACATTAATAATTTGGCAGGCAGTTAAACTGTATACTGCTTGACAATCACAGTATCTACCAATGTGGTTTAAAGGCAGAAAAATAAAATTTAGTGTTTATACAAACACTTCAACAGAAATTGGTAATTTTTTCCTAAGAAAAATAACTTTCTAGTCAAATTTCTCAAAAGAAAACCTAGGTATGATCACATAAAAGAAATCTATGACCACAGTAATGAAGCCATGTCATAAATTAGGAATTACTATAAAACTTTTAAAGAAACAGTTCAAAACACTGACTTGAGACAAACCATTTTAATATATGATTCATGGTTTTAAAATGTAATATATTATGAGAGAATTAATATAAGGGAACTTAACATTAGAACCATCTAAAACTAGCCTTTCACCAATTAACCATATTAGTTAAATCCATCCAATTACTTAACGGCTCACTTCTATTTTTTTGACATTACCTGTTGACTCAATTTTTTGAGGTATGAAATGACACTATAACTGAGTCCATACTCCATACTGTCTGCTATTAGGTTAGGTGCTCCCATCATTCTAACAGCTTTTTTCAAGGGCTATGGGAAAAAAGGAAACATAATTCAATATTAAGCATGTTAAAAATTCATGGCCCATGTATAGATTTTATTTTTTAAAATTCTCCAAAATAATTTCTGCTTCTTTTCCTCCAAAATAAATAATATAGCTATATTTGTATTAAAGTAAAATGTATGTCAGTGGCAAAAAGAGCATCTGAAATAGTTAAAAAGGAATAGAGGTCAAAATAATAATTCTCAAGGCAAGAAGGGTGAAGTACTAGACTATTTAACCATTGGGAAATATTCATTTGGAACAGGAGACACACTATAGAGGAAGATGTGATAAAACTTGGGTATTTAAGTGAAAAGAAAAATACTTAAGGAAAATACAAGATTTCTACCTTAGATAACTGGATGGGTAGTGACTCAATCACTCACAAGCTATATGACCTTGAACCAAGTTATGTAACTTCTTTTTTTAAAAATATATTTATTTATTTAGTTTTAGGTGGACACAATATCTTTATTTTATTTTTATGTGGTGTTGAGGATCGAACCCAGCACCCAGCGTACTCCAGGTGAGCATGCTACCACTTGAGCCACATCCCCAGCCCGTTATGTAACTTCTTTATGCCTCAATTTCTCACAAGTAAAATGGGGTAATAAGACTACCTGCCCTTCTAAGGTTGTCATGGGATTACAAAATGTAAATCACCTATAAAAGCATCTGGTACACAAGTAAGCATTCAATGGGTGCTAACAATTACTATCATTAACTTAGCTAAAAATGAAACAAGCTCTGAAGAAAAAAATGAGGAAAAAAATCTAAATTTATAATGGATATGATACAGTGAAAAACTTTCAATTATAAGAACAGACTAATTGAGAACTTTGTGCAATTAAAAAAAAATCTCTGACAAACTAGAAAGTGTATGAGCACTGGTATCAATCTGGAATCAAATTCCAGCTCTGATATTTAATACCCATGCAGCTTTGGCCAAGTCCTCAGAGTTGCTATGAAACATAAATGAGTCAACATATGCACTAAGTTTTCTTCCCCATTCACTCTTATACACGGAAGGTACTGTGTGCTAGACGTTCAATATAAGTTATCTCTTATAACCATAAAATGTTATGATTTTCAAAGCTCAAGAAATTATAATCTTCTAGTTATATTAGGGACCATTTAGAAAGTTATAGCAAAAAGCTGTAGCATTTCTGCAAAAGCAGAAGTTGGGGCTGGGGATGTGGTTCAGTAGTAGAGCACTTGCCTAGTATGCACAAGGCCCTGGATTCCATCCCCAGCACTGCAAAAAAACAACAACAATAAAAAAGGCAGAAGTAATATTTAAAAGTGGTTTAGTCTTTTTGTTAAGAAGTTACTTTTCACAAACTAAATAAATGTATTTAATAAACCATGTTATTAGTCTAACTATGATCCACTAGTTTTAAAGTAGTCCAGTCTTATAAAAGTGTATGGTTCTATGAGCATACCCCTTATTCACCTAAAAAGGTATTCTAGATGTTTTAGAAAATAATACAACACACATCATTTTTTCACCCTTAAAAATAATTATAAACCTATAATTTTAAGGGTGGTACCAACAATCAAGGTTAAAAGTATAAATTCTTTTTGTTTTTCTGGTAGCAGGGATTGAATACAGGGGCATTAGCCACTATGTCACATCCCTAGCCATTTTTATTTTTTTAATTTGGAGACAGGATCTCACTAAGTTGCTGAGGCTGGCTTTGAACTTGCAATCCTTCTGCCTCATTCTCCCAAGCCACTGGGCTTATAGGCATACACTACCGCTCCCAGCTAAAAGCATAATTCTAAAGCCAGACTCCTTCTAAAGGGAGACTGAATTCTGGTATCTCTCGTCCACCCATATATTAGCTATGTAGCCTTGGAAAAATTAACTTAACCTTTTAGTGCTTTAGTTCCCTCATCTGTGAAACAGGAAAATAACCATTTCTAAGAACCTCATAGGTTGACTATGTGAACTAAATGAAGTAACGTGTAAAGTGCTTTAAGACAGTACCTGGCCTAGGGAAAGCACTATATAAATGTTCTCATGATCATGATTCATTATTCTGTAAATCACTGAAACCTATCTTTATCATTACATCTATGCCAGTCATTTGTACACTCAATTTTCAAGGCATTTAAACTATAACAGCAATAAATGAAAACTTATAACACCTACAATAAGTTATTAGCACAATATAAAATTTTATAACATTCAACTTTTAATAATATTCTTACCCCGAGATAGTAGGGAGGCATTGTCTTCAAATAACTTTCGAATGACTGTCTCCATTTCAATGTTGGTTTTGCTTTATGCACTTTAAACAAGTCATCTAGAAATATATATTGTGAATAAACTATCATCACATGTTGTTTTCACACATAAAAGCCAAATCGAAGAGTTTCCTCTTTGAAGTCTGCTTTGTTACTTGTGAGACAGTAAAATTAGTCAAACATTTTTAACAAAATTAAAAGCAGTAAAATCTCTAGATTTGGTGTTTAATACCATTTTGAAAATGAAAAGGTGCCAACTACAGTTGAAACATTTAATAATAAAGTAGAATAAAAAATATACAAGGAAACCCATGCCCTGTTTAACCTAGACACCAAACAATTTGTTTGAAGAAAGAAGTATGCGTACACTTTCTATTTTATTTTTTAAAATGTTTTGGTACTGGACACTTAACCCAGGGGTACTTTACCATGGAGCCACATCCCTAGCTTTTTTTTTTTTTTTTTTTTTTTTCCAATTTTGAGACCAGATCTCATTAAGTTGCTGAGACAGGCTTAAACTTTGGATCCTCGTGCCTCAGCCTCCTAAGTGGCTAGGATTATAGGCATGTGCCACCATTTCTGGCAACATTTTCTATTAAAACATATTTACTAATATTATGACTATAACTTGAAAATCTGATCCTTTTCATGAAGGAAATGAAGTTTTCTCCAGTAATACTCTTCAAAATATGACATCCAGAAACTAACCTAGAAACTAACCTCAAGCTTTCTTATAACATTTTGGAACTGATTCTTTTGCTGAATATATTTGATAAATGAAGATAAAGTTATATAAATTGCTTAGAAAATACACTCAGATTTTGTGAATGTAGTATGCACCTACAAAATGTTTAATACACCAAAAGAAATCCTATATTCTTGATTCTGTGTAAGAACTCAGTTACAGAAAAACTAGCATATTTAATTTAAAAAATTTAAATACAAATACCTTCACTAGTTTATAGAATAAAATATATTTCAATATCAACTTTCAATTTATCACAAGTATGACAGATTGTTATATAAAATTTTCCTTAAATAGGCTTAATATTTTAAAGTGTTAAAATATTTTCATTAATTTTTCAGAATGAAAATTACTAAGGAATATTCTCAAAGTTCATCCTTAGGAAAAATTTTATATGTGAGAACATGATGAGTGACTTACCTAAAAGGGGAAGGAGAACTGGATAATTGTAAGGCATCACAAATAAATTGACACAGTTCAGTGCTGTACTGGCTTTCAAGTAACCAAAAGGATGACCAAGTTCACTATATTTTGCACTATTGCTCACATATACCTGTTAAAAATAGTGGTTAATATTTCATATTAATAACCTTCAAAAAAACGTTATGCAAGCCACTGGTTCAATTTAGCTTTTCAAGAACCATTTCATTTAAAATTTTTTATCACTATAGTTATTTAGCTTACCTGCCAACATGTTTGAGGAGATTTCCTTTCCAGGATAAACTGAGTCAGTGGTGAAGGTTCCAACTCATATTTGTCAAAAGGCAGTTTGTCTATAACCATTGGTTCACAGTCTGTACAGGAAAACTTCACTACAGGATGAGATGTACGAGGTGGCTACAAGGAAAAGTCTTGGTATTAATATTTATACAAAATACCAGAAACAACTCACTTTAAGTACCTTTGCCTATCAAAAGGTACTCAGTTCCTTAGTGTTGCTAATGAGTTCAATTTACTACTAAAAGAACCATTAAACTGAAATTCTTGAATTATATAATATTCACAAGAAAGACAAAACACTATAAAATCCATATATAATGAAAATCTTTTTAAGTCTTAAAATCAAATTTATCAGAAGCTAAATACAAAATTTTGTAATTAAGTATTCAATTAATTTTTATATTCAAGATATAAGAAACGTATAGAAACTCCCAAGTCCTCATTTGAAACAAATTAATGACTTGTACAGACTAGTAATTTGGTAGTTTCCAAACTAATTATACACCTTGATCAAATTTTACAATACTATTCAGATATATATTTATGTTATTAATATAGATGTACATTATAAATACATAAGTAACAAAGTAACCAAAATGATGACCACTTCACTATATTTTGCACTACTGTTAAGAAATCTCAAGATGTAGCCCTATAGCTCTTATTTTCTTCACAATTGGTGAAGTTTTTAGTGAGAGGACCATAAGGGATAAAACAAAGTGCTTTTTAAATTAATTATTAGTTAGGAGAAAATAAAACCACTAATCTAAGTTCTAGTGTTTCCTTCCCTATTTCCCAGTGGATTATTCAGGTTATCCCTGTGGTATACGAACTCTGCTTTAGAGACCCCTCTACCAGGTATAAAAAACATAATATTAAAAAAAGGAATGTAATGCTATTTATTATTTAATAACTCCATGGCTTCAGTTACTGTCTGTACCCTGGTGGCTTCTCTCAATTCTACTGTGGGGGACCAGATCTACTTTATTTAAGTATCCAACTATTTATTTGATGTAAACTAAATCTTCTAAAGGTCCCTCATATACATTATATCTTAATTCATTATTTTTCCCCGAATCACAAAACCTGTTCTAAAAACCTAAATACTATCCTTGATATTGCACACACCCCCCACATCTATATTTAACTGTCACAAAGACCTAAGTAAAATAACACTTATTCCAAAACAGCAGGTGTATAGTACTAGTTGCTGTCTTTGATCAAGAACAAATTCTCAACTCTCTAGAAACTTTAATTCAAGTCTTTATATTTCTCAGAGTAGACTAATACAACTCTTTTATATAAGTAGTCTCCTTAATGTAGTCAGCCCCCTCCAAACAATCCTGATGCCATAAAATATAAATATGCTCATATGATTTTCCTACCTAAAATTATCCAAATAACTTTATTATTAAATAAAGTAATTATTTATTTCATTATTTATTTAACTTATTAAAATTACTTTTACCAATAAAAGTAATATCAATCATCTAAAATAGGGTCCAGACTTTTTTCATGTCACATACAAACAAGATTCTAGATGATCTGTTCCCTGAATTTCCACCACATTGCATACAGACAGACTCTGTGCTCTAATTCTTCAATAGGTCATCACCTTTCTTGACTATGTTTTCACATATTAACCCTGACTACTTGATCATTTTCTCCTTTGCATACTGCCATTACACTAAATTCTTAAGAATGATTTGGGAAGAACCAATCTCTAAGAGACTTTCCTGACACTCCCCACCACCCTGTGCTCTAAACACAAAAGGCAGTGAGGACCCACCTCCTCTGGCTCTGTTCCACCCCTCTATTAAGTTGAAATACTGTACTCTGAGTTGCCTGTATGGATATGTTACCCATGGTGGGGTTTAAGAAGTTAAGTAAATAGCTGGGTGCAGTGGAGGCTGAGGCAGAAGGATAGTAAGTTCCAGGCCAGCCTGGGCAACCTAGCAAACCCCTGTTTCAAAATAAAAAGGTCTGAGGATACAGCTTAGTGGTAAAGCATCCTGGGTTCAATTCCCGGGGGGTGGGGGGGGGGAGGTTAAGTATTGTCTTATTTCTCTTGTGCTTCTGTACCTAGCTACATCTAATGTTTTAGTTTGTGAAACATATTTATTTTTTATAATGAAAATACTGAGATCCAAAAGGAAAAGCAGAGGGAAAAATCCTCTAAAACTTGGTATTTCATCTTATCCCCTAATAATGCTATGAGATAGGAGCTATCTCAACAGATGGGAAACTGAGGCTTAGAAGAAAATAATTAACCAAAGGTGCACAGCCTTCAGAACCAATTTCTAATAAATCACATTCAGTAGTAACACTTCTTGTCTGATAGTTATAATTTACAAAATTATTTCCCCTGAGAACCTTGAGTTACTAAATTTTGCCAGTTTTTTCTCCAATATTATCTCATTTTGATGATTCTCTCTTCTGTCATCTTAATTCAAAACTCTTGGTATCTCTTATGTGAACCATATCATTAGCCCTATATGTAATCTCCCTGCCTTCCATCTCACTCCTTTTAATTTTGCCACACTTAACACCAACCACGTTTATTTTTCTAAAGTGACACTGTTAAAAAACATCTTCAATTGTTCTTGGAATCCCACTAGAAAAAAGCTCACATTCCATAACCTTGCTTTTATTTATTTATTTATTTTTTTTTTTTTGGAGAGAGTGAGAGAGGGAGAGAGAGAGGAGAGAGAGAGAATTTTAATATTTATTTATTTTTAAGTTCTCGTCGGACACAACATCTTTGTTGGTATGTGGTGCTGAGGATCGAACCCGGGCCGCATGCATGCCAGGCGAGCGCGCTACCGCTTAAGCCACATCCCCAGCCCTCCATAACCTTGCTTTTAAAGTCATTAGCAATTTAGCTAATAGCATTCTCAATTTCCTACACATGTGTAGGACATGCCCAGCTACTTGTTCTCCTCTAAATATACCACTTTCTTTTTTACTTCCATACTTTTTTCTCATAGTATTTCTACCTCCAGCTGAAATCTACTTACTTTCTATGGCTTTTAACAATTTGCAATAGACCACCAGAGCAATATTAATAAGTAAGGATTCGAATTTCTTTTCATTAAGGTCTGCCAAGTACCATATGTACTGCTGAAGGTATTAAACATAATAAAAGATATAACAAAACAGCATTTCTTACAAATATGGATGGTAAGAGTTAAAATGGGTCAGAAAAGAAAGGAAAACTACCAAAGAAACTGAAAAGCTTCTCTAAAGGCCACTCTAAAACTAGACTACAATGGTTCAATTTAAAAAAAGAAAATAAACCAAAATGCCTCAATGAAATTTCTAAGACCTTAATTTCTTGTTGTACTTCATTAAATCCCTAATGAATAAAGACCTAATGGACCTAAGTTTACAAATTTTGTATAACTGATATAAGATTTAAGGTACAAAAGGTTTCAAACGGGTTCTGCTTAACTCATAAATAATAGTTGCATGGAACATTTTTAAAGGCTGTTTAATGCTTTTTGAAATATAACTCTTCTAATAAAAAAAAAAAAAAAAAAAAAAAACCTCTTGTCATGTTCTCCCAATAGAATATCCTTTGGTGTCCTCAGATATTAGAAAAAAACGAAAGTAAAGAAAAAAAAAAAATACCTAAGATAAAACAAAATGCACCAAGAAGACCAAAAAGAATTAATAAAATATAACATATTATTATCAGAAACATATAATGAATACTGATGATTCACCATAATCACTGAATAAACTTCATTCACTGTTCCTAAAAATAATTTATACAAACAAGACTAGAAAATCATTTCTAACTTAAATCTCTAAGTTGCAACACTGAACATAACTAAAATCAGACAAGTCAACATCAATTTCTGACTAAGACCTGAAAGATTGCAGGCAAACTGTTAGAACAATTTCCTAAGCCTTCATTTAAATTTCAAATTGCGTCCCAGAGACAAATCCACATGCTACATTATGTTTAGAGTCCAAAAAGGAAATCTTATTGCATTTATGACTCTGTATCCAGATGCCAATAACAAAATATAAGCACTGTATTAGATTCTAAAGGGAACAGATGCCTTTTTTTCTTACTGGTTCATTATGAACAATACAATATACTACAGCATATGATGGCACTCTGAACATCTGTCTAATTCCTGCAAATGAGCCACACCTTTAACTGACAATAATACTTAGAAATAATACAAAAGGCGGATATAGTCATCTCTCTGGTACTTACTAGTGTTGGAGAATTCTGATCTGGCCAAAAAGATTCTGGAACAGGCCAATGACCTATAGGAACCCCAGTTTTAGGATTTGGTCTGACATATATGAGTTTGTGACAGCTATGCCAAGGCTGAGATCCAAAAGGCCTTGATATATCCGGCTGCCCATCTGTAGCAGAGATGTTAAGACAAAGAAAGCATATATCATTAGAGGGAAAAAAAAAAAAAAACCGAAAAGTTAAATTATTCATTATTACTTAACTATAAAATATCCTAAAATTCATTCGTTTCTGGATTTCCCTTTTTTTTTAATATGGCAGAATAGGATGACTGCTTAACATTTAAATTAGATTGCAATTCACTAGACAGTAAAGTCTGTAAATTCCATGGAAAAGTTCATCAGTTGAAAGAAGGTCCCAGAGCATCCTCTGCTTGTCCATCAGAACATGTAAAAAATACTTTATGAAACTCATCTGTTTAATGAATGAAGCCATTTCACCACCAAGCAACTAATTTGCCACCTTCATTTAGAGTCCAAAAACAGTGTCAAAACAAGTGCTAGGCACACAGTAAATATTGTTTAAGTATTGCTAGTTGAATATTCCTTACAAATCATTTTAAACTAAAGCCTAATAAAATAATATGCAAACCTAAATTCAAATCAACTGCCTTTAATCTAGAATAATTCTAGCAAAATTTTAACAATTCTCTTCAACAATATAGTAAACATTTACTTAGTTGCCTAAGCCAAGTATTAAAATAATTTTAAAATGAATATATTCTAACAATTTAATTAATTTAAATTTAATTAAAACCAGACACAATCATATAACTTAAGTCATATACCTACAATCTTTCATCTCTGACCTTTCTCTTCTTCCATGATCACTCCAGTGCATCACCTCTATCAAGTGTCATTAATGTCTTTCTAATTCTTGAAGTAAGTTTCATACAATACATAAGGTTTCAGATATAAAATATCCAAATGGTTCTTAGACCTACTGACTATTGCAAATAGTTCACAATCACAGAAGCTAAGAATATAGCCAACAGGGGCTGAGTTAAAAGAATCAAGCTTAATGGCAAAGGCTGGTTCTTCATTTTTGGACCCCCAGAAACCGTTAAGTTCTGATCAACTTAAACCTTCGAACAATAGTAGGAATTAAATATCTATAGTTGAACACTCTGATAATTAAGGGACATGCTAAAAACAAATAGAAACAATGATATAATAATATTAAAAAGCAAAATTAAAATTTGCTTATTAAAAAGGTGTTTGACTCTTACTAAAATTAAAGGCTATAAACAATAATTAATATAAAAAGGCAATCTACTGAACCACCTTTCAGTTTACCTTGACTTTCCTATTTCACATTCCCTTCTATCATCTCAATACTTGGCCTTATTAATCTTAAGGCCAATACACAGTAATTTTTCTCTTCCAATAATTGATAAAGCAAGTTTAGAATGTCTATAAGAAAAGTGCAATCATACCTTCTACAGGGGAAGGATCTGGTCCTGCTTTTTCAAAGTTTATTACCACCCCACTTTGTACTTTCTGCACCAAGGACTCCAGACATTGATTAAGCATTCTTGGAGAACATACAGAGTATGAGCGGCCTGAGATTAAAAAAAAATAATAAAATAAAAATAAATTAGGTAGACTAGTTAGTTTTAAGAATTCCAGCCTTTAGCGAGAACTATGGTGAGTGAGTTTCTGATAATGCTAACAAAAAATTCAATGGTAAAGTTGACTTATTTCATAATCTTAAGGAAGAATGAACAAAAATTATTATTTCCAACCACCCAAAACTCCCATGTTATGAGGATAGTTTTTTTTTTTTTTCCTTCTAATTATAGGTAGATTAAATATAAAATCTTGGTCTCAACAAACCACAGTGTGGTGGTTGGGGAACTATGCATCCTCTCTATGAGCACTATCTCCAATTATTATCCAATATAATTGGATAATAACATCTAGTAGTAAAAATTCCCCCCAAATATTATTCCCATTAACAAAGATTTATCCCTAAGACTGATGCAAAGTACATGGAAGTTACTATATATACTGGCAGTTACTATATATATTAAATATTGCACTTTAATATATAAATGGTAGCATGTACATTTCTGAACTTCATTTGGCTTATTTACTTTAACATTACCTATCTTAAATTAATTCTCCTTTTGAACATTTTAATCTACAAAAAGCACTAAAATGCTAGCAATTAAAAAAAAAAACAACACTAATTTAGAGCTGGGGATATGACTCAATGGCAGCACGCTGGACTAGTATGTATAAGGCCCTGGGTTTGCTACCCAGAATGGTCAAAAAACCCCAACCTTTCCCCAAAATATACTAGTGGGAATAATTTAAACAGATTTTCAGCACAAATATCTAGATCTTTACAGTCTGATATTGTGGACAAGAGCTAGATGTGGCTATTTAAACTTGAAATATGGCTAGTCCAAAATGACTTGTACAGTAAGTATAAACTATACACTGATTTTGTAGACCTGGTGTGAAAAATGTAAATTTCATGTTGAAATAATATTTGGGATATACTGATTTAAACAAAATATCATTAACAATTTCACCTGCTACTTTTATCATTAACTCTGAGATTTATAACAACATATGAAAACTGAATTATATTTGTTATACAATGCTGATCCAGACCAACACTAAAAACCTTGATAGCTAAAAATCTTCGACCTACTATCTTATAATGTTATTTGTAATAAGCTTGACATGCAGTCTTATCAATAATTTCAGAACACAAGCTACATATATTTGACACATCAAAGTACCAATGTTAACTTATTTTATAATGTGATTTGTAAAGGTTGCTAAGAAAACATTAGGTGGTAGTGACTCAAATCCTCAAAGTTACCTTTACTTAGAAAATAAGTAGTACATCACAAACAACTCACCTGTATATAATAAATGTAATTGTAAAAATACCTACCAATTAAATACTGAATCTGAATGTGTCTAGCACTGTCTTAATTGTTTTTTTAAGAGAGAGAGAGAGAGAGAGAGATTTTTTTTAATATTTATATATATTTTTTAGTTTTCGGTGGACAACATCTTTATTTTATTTTTATGCGGTGCTGAGGATCGAACCCAGAGCCTCTGCTCGAGCCACATCCCTAGCCCCTGTCTTAATTGTTTTGTCATGTAATTTATTTATTCCTAGCAACAACTCTATGGGCTATTCTCCATCTTACAAATGAGAAAACAGACCACTTATTCAAGTTAGTACAGTGATATAGCCAAAATTCAAACCAGGGTATTGTAATACAAGTATTAGAAATTTATTCTGGGTATAATCTCTAAAACCCCTGCCTCTCCCCAGTGTAAACATCTAAATTTATGGCATAGTCATTCATCTCTAGTTGTTCAAGCCAACTGAATCATCTGGGAATCAATTCTTTTTTTTTTTATTCTTTTTTTTAATTTTATTATTGGTCGTTCAAAACATTACATAGTTCTTAATACATCATATTACACGGTTTGATTCAAGTGGGTTATGAACTCCCACTTTTACCCCGTATACAGATTGCTGTATCACATCAGTTACCCTTCCATTGATTGACATATTGCCTTTCTAGTGTCTGATGTATTCTGCTGTCTGTCCTATTCTCTACTATCCCCCCTCCCCTCCCCTCCCCTCCCCTCCCCTTTTCTCTATCTACCCCTTCTACTGTAAATCATTTCTTCCATTTGTATTATCTTATCTTACCCCTCCTTTCCTCTTATATGTCATTTTGTATAACCCTGAGGATCGCCTTCCATTTCCATGCGATTTCCCTTCTCACTCCCTTTCCCTCCCACCTCTCATCCCTGTTTAATGTAAATCTTCTTCTCAAGCTCTTCGTCCTTACCCTATCCTTGTTTACTCCCCTTATATCTTCTTCCCTTGTCCTCATCCTTGTTTGCATCTGTCTACTTCTTACCACCTCTAAGTCTAGCACTCAATTAAAGTAGTCACCTCTTGTCTCCCTGTTTCCATTCTTATCACTCTACAGTGCATTCTCATCTAAAAGCTGAAGTGATGTATCAGAAATAGAAAGATCTCCTTCCCTCTAATGGCTTCCCATCACACTAGGAAAATAAAAAATATTTTATTATGACCTAAAAGGCAATTCAATATTTTGTCCCTGCCTGTTACAGTTTGTATACGAGGTCCTCCTCTTCCCACAAAGCCTCTGTGTTAATGCAGAAATGTTCAGAGGTAAAATGATTAGATTGAAAGCTGTGACCTAATAGGTCTATCCTATTTGCATGGGCTGACAGGTAGAATCTATAGGCAGGTGGGTCACTCTGGAAGAGTTCATCTTCCTTGTGGCCCCTTTTCCTTCTCTCCCCAATACCCCCATGCCCTCCTACCATGATGGTCTGCCTCATCTTGGGCTCAGAGCAATGGAGTTGGCTCACTATAGACTGAACCTCTGAAACCATGAGCCAAAATAAACTTTTACTCCTTTAATTTGTCCTGGCAGGTATTTTGGTCACAGTGATGAAAAGTTGACTAACACACTGCTTCTCTCTAAACCTAGATATTATTCTCTACTTCTATATATGTTTTGGCCACATCAGCCTTCCCATTACTCCTACATACACAAAGCACATCTCTTCCCTTACTACCTCCTCTTTATAGATTTCCCTGAGGTTTAACTGAATCTTTCAAAACTCTGCTCAAATGTCACTTCCTAACTACCTAAGAATACTCATTCTCTTGGGGCTGGGGTTGTGGCTCAGGGGTAGAACACTCGCCTACCATGCTTGAGGCACTGAGTTTGATCCTCAGCACCACATAAATGCAAAATAAAGATATTGTGTCTACTTAAAACTAAAAAATATTAAAAAAAGAATACTCATTCTCAGTCTCAAGTTACTCTCTACACCCAAATCCTTAATTTTTCCTCTTCATAGTAGGCGACACTCCCCAAAATACAATTTATTCATTTGACATGATTATTATCTGTTATAACCCAATCCAAAGATATAAGTTTTCTGTCTATTGTTCCTAATGTATTTCCAGCATCTAGAACACTTATTAGGCACAAAGTAAGCACTCATGAAATTACCTGATAATACAAGAACAATGCATACAATGACAATTGCATATTTTTAAAAACATAAACAAAAATATAATAACATACTAATTATTTTGGCAATATAGGTGAATTTTTCTAATTTTTCCTTAATAAACACGAATTACTCTTTAATGGGAAATATTAATGCTCATGCACTAATACAACCTTCCTCGAACTAAGTTAAAAAAAAAACAACACAGGAATTGTTAGTATTGTGCACATATTTATATAGTAAAATACCAATGGATATTCACTTTTTTGTTGTTACTACTTTTCTGGTGGCATTCTCTCCAAACCTTTCTTTAGTGAACATTCTTTCTTTTAAATTAAAAAAGAAAGATAAACATTATTCAGATATATGAAAAGGTGAGTGGCATTTGTGCAGTTTCCCATTACTGCTTGCAAGAGCATAAAAAGGGGCAAATGAACAACCACATGAGGTAGGATCCAGGAAGTATATTTAGGGAAAACTTCCAAATTTCTTGACTAAAATTTTGGGTCATTGAAAGATATTACCAAGGGTGACTTCGGAATCTTCTCCTCTGGAGATGTTCCTTTCAAAGAATAAACAAAATAACTTTAGTACATTACTGCCCAAAGGCAAGGATATCAACTACTACATGATTCTCAAGGTTCTTTTCAGACCCTTTCTGACTATACCACTCACTTGATTTCACACTCTGAATATTCTTGATCATTAAAGAAAAAAGTTATAGTACATACAGTGCCATAACTTCATCATAATTCTAAGTTCAAACTAAGTAATTCTCATAGTAAGAAATTTCCAACCTGAGAATGTCTAAATTACATCCTTAGAGCCCTTTGCAATCTGTTAAGTAAAAACCTTAGAGTCTAAAAAAAAGGGTGTGTGTGTGGATTTTAACAAGTAGGTCAGTTCAAAGCTGAAAACTAAAATTTCATGAATACAAATGTAGATCTCCAAAGAAACCATAGAGACTCTATCACTGAACAATGTTATACATATATAGGAAATTGCTATCAGTGAATCTGTAAAATTTAGATGACAGGCTGTCCCTCAAAAAAATACACACATACATTTTTAAAAATTCTGTAAACTGTGAAGGCATTACAACCGTTCAGAGTATTCTATAAAATGGGAGCATTAACAGTATGAATAACAATTATCTACTTCTATGTATGTGTAGGGCTGTGCATGTGTGTCTGTGTGTATGTGTGTGTGTGTGTGCGGCTAATCGTTTTTGCAAATTTATGAAATCCATAGAATTTTAGAACAAAGACATTTAAAATATTAATTAGAACTTGTATTTTCTCTGAACTTAAGTAGCTAATCTCTCAGTAGAGCGATGATTGGGTCTAAAGACTATGTTGGAGGTCCCTCTCATAGTTCAAATTTTAGTATCAAATTTCTTAGGTGAGAACTACAATGTTCCTTGAAAACAAAAACCCCATGTATTTCTTGTTCATTACTTTAGCTCTGCTGGGCCGGGGTTGTGGCTCAGTGGTAGAACACTTGCCTAGCATGCATGAGGTACTTGAGTTCAATCCCGGGCACCACATAAAAAAATAAAAATAAAAAAATAAATTACTGCAGCTCTGAACCATGGAACAATAGCTGACACACAGTAGGCATTTGATATATATCTATATGAAATTAATCCACTTGTTAACCAATTTCACATTATAGAACACCTGTGACTATTATATAAGATCCTAATTTATGTGCACTAAACATGGTGGCTACCTGACTTGATGAATAAGTGATAAAAAAGCTGGATAAAACCTCTTGCCCATTTCCTTTAACCTATCTAATCTCCTTACCTCTGAGAAAAACATCACTTAACCAGGCATATCCCATCAAATGGGTAATGAAATGCTTCTAAAAACATAGTTCACAGAAAATAATGCTTTATCATTTCAAAATCATTGACAATTTTTGTAGGTAGGAAAATTTAAGAACATCAAATATCAGCATTTTCTATATGGATAAAAAAATTACCATTCATTATGAGACCAACAGTAACCACAAGTATTCAAATCAAGAACATAGACCATCATTAATAATTGCAATTTAAAACCATATGTGTATTAATTCCTAATATTTAACTTGTTAAACAAAAACAAACATGGAATTTTTAAAACCTACATTTTAACTCTTCAGATAAACGCTGCTTTAAGTCACTGAATTACTACCAGCAAAAAACTTACCGCCTGTCACTTCACACATTGGTGTGATTGCAGAGTCATCCAAAGGCACACCTGTCAACTGCTCTGATTCTACTGACATGGTGCCAGGCAACCGCAACACTAATGCAAACAGTCTCTGATCCCAACGAAAAGGTTCCTTGGTCAGTTCACTTCCAGGCAAAGGGGAATTAAGAGGTAAGTGGAGCTGAAAATAATGGAGGGGGGGGGAGAAATCAGTAAGACTTCCACACAGTTTTTTTTTTTAAAGCCTTTTTAATAAAAAGCCATGTTATATTAAAACTCCATTGAATCTCTTATCACTCCAAAAACAAGCTTAAAAGTAAAAACTTATTCAGATATACCCAATATAATGCATGATATTGTTAGACTTCACTCTGAAGACCCGAATTGAAAAAACAGATTCTGTAATACTGTAATACACTTCAGATTAAATGCAACTAACCACCAGGGTCTAAACTGCTTCAAAATAAATCTTTAATCATTAAAAACAATCCAATGATAGATATTATTTGTGTGAGACGGGAGATGGGGGGTGGGGAGAAGGAGGGGGTGACATAACCTCCCAGGTCCATGTCAGTATTTTTTCTGTTATACCACAACAGCCTCAAACATCTCTACAGTTCTTTTTTTTTTTCAGAAGTAGAATCTTTATTTAAAAATCAGTATCTTTTAAATATATATATATTTAAAGAAAGAGTGAGAGAGAGAGAGAGAGAGAATTTTTAATATTTATTTTTTAGTTCTCGGCGGACACAACATCTTTGTTGGTATGTGGTGCTGAGGATCGAACCCGGGCCGCACACATGCCAGGCGAGCGCGCTACTGCTTGAGCCATATGCCCAGCCCAATATCTTTTAAATATATATAATTTTAATTTTACATATTAAAATAATTTTTACTTATTTTTATGTGGTGCTGAGGATCAACCCCAGTGCCTCACATGCTAGGAAAGCACTCTACCATTGAGCTATCACCCTAGCCCTCTACAGTTCTTAACAATTTTACATATGCTTCATTTTATACAGGAGATACTCACCCCAAAGCATTTGCATAAATTTTTTACAATTACATATTAAAGGTATTAAATATATCTAAGTAAATGTAGAAGGATTTGAGGGTTTTCCTATTTTTCAATTTTTTATTTTAACTAGTTACACATGACATTAGAATGCACTTTGATACATCAAGAAAAATAAAATTAATCATTAGAAAAATGTGCAATAAAAATAGATACTTCCTAAAGGTGAAATTTTAAGAACACACAAGAGGAAATTCATATGGGCTATAACATGGAAAGATACTCAACTATACTGGTCATCAGGTAATGTAAATTATAAACAGCATTTGATACCATAAAATGAACAAAATTTTAAAATTTTGAAAACTCCAAGTGATGGTAAACTATAGAATAATGAAAACAACCCAACACTCCTGGTGGGCCTGTACATATACATAATTTAAAGGACTATTTGATATCATCAAATAGAGCTGAACATAAGCATACCTCGCCACAGGTAAATTTCCCAGAGAAACTCATTTTCACACACACACACACACACAAAAAGTCATAAAAAAGAATATTGCAGGACAGGGGTTGTGGCTTAGTGGTAGAGTGTATGCCTAGCATGTGTGAGGCACTGGGTTCAATCCTCATTACCACATAAAAATAAAGTTATTATGTCCATCTACCGCTAAAAATATTTTTTAAAAAAAGAAAAAAAAAGAAAAGAAACACTGCAGTGCACAGTCAATGGTAGAGCATGCACTTAACATGCACTAAGCCCTGAGTTCAATCCCCCATTCCACCAAATAACGAAACAAAACACCTTAACTACAGAATTATTTTGAAACAGAAGAAAAAAATGAAAACAACCTACAAGTCCAATAAGGGAATCAATATACAAACTATGGTCATTCGTAACACAGCTGAAATGAATAAACACTCACTAAGCTCCTTCATGGGTAGATCTCAACACAATTTTGGGGGGATAAATAACATATACACATAAAATAACATATACTATGTCCCCCCCGCATCACTGCCCCTGTTCAGTTTTGTGTGATTTGGAACTTTATATAAATGAAACTACAGAGTATGACCCTCTTTGATTTTGGCTTCTTTCATCAATATTATGGAGTGAAATTCATCCACAATATTGCATATAGCTATAGATAACTTGTTCTTATTGCATTATCATGTGTGAGAGAATACACCACAATCTATCCTTTTTGTATGAGACTCATTTGGGTTGTTTGGTATATTATGAATAGCACACTATTCATAATCTATATATATATATATATATATATATATATATACACACACACACACACATACTTATACATATATATATACACACATACATACACACATACACACACACATATACATACACACACATATACATATATATATACACATACACACACACACACAAACACATATACATATACATATATATATACACATACACACACACACACACAAACACACACACCTTGAATATACACACATATGTACACACCTTTATGGCAAAATATGCCTGCATTTACTGTTGGGTATGCACTTAGGAGTGTAACTGCTCTATCATAGGGTATAAACATAATTACTTTTAGTAACTACTACCAAATGGTTTTCCCAAGTGGTTGTACACCCACCAGCAGTGTATGAAAGAACCATTTGCTAATTACCAACTTAGTACTAGCTGTCTTTCATCTTAGCCATTTTGATGTGTGTGTGTGTGTGTGTGTACATATGTGTGTAGTAGTATCTCAGAAGGGTTTCAACCTCCCTGATATCTATGGAAGTTGATCACCTTTGCATACACTTACTGCCACTTCAATGTGTTCTTTTACAAGTGCCTATTAAAATGTTCTGCCTTTTTCTTACTGATTTGGAGAATTGTTAATGTATTGGAGGACTATTAATATATTCCAGATATCAGTCTCTTATAGGTACTTCCACTCTGTGAGCACTTTCAAAAGTGCTATCTTTTAATATTTCACATTTAGCACCTTTCGTGTCCTAAATATCATGAAGGTACTCTCCACTTTTTTCTAAAAACCCTAGTATTTTTACTTAATTAACCCTAAAATACATGTGGAATTGAGTTTGGTATATGATAAGAGATGGGTAGAGATATGTTTTTCCCCAAATAGGCATCTAACTGACACAGCACCATTTATTTAAAAGATCATCCTTTCTTTGCCACATTGGAACATCACCTCTTTCTTATGCTGGGTGACCATATGAGATTATTTCTGATTCAAAAACAGTATTTAGGGGCTGGGATAGTGACTCAGGGGTAGAGTGCTTGCCTAGCATGCATGAAGCACTGGGTTCGATCCTCAGCACCACATAAAAATAAATAAATAAAATAAAGGTATTGTATCCATCCACAACTAAAAAAAAAAATATTTAAAAAAAACAGTATCAACTGGAAAAAAAGATGCAAAATGATATGAACTGAATAGCATCTCTAACACACTATTATAAGTAAGCAATATTTAGTGTTATTTTTCTATTTGTATAACATATACATGTAGTAAAGTAAGAAAATATGGACCAGAAGACTATATATACCAAATTTACAACTGCTGTTTCTGGGAAAGAGAAGTGGGTGTTTTAGTTTTTCAGGGGTTTTTTTGGGGGGAGGGAGGACTCAGGTTGGGGATTGAACCCAGGAGTTCTTTACCATTGAGCTATATCTCCAGCCCTTTTTGTTTTTTGTTTTGAGACAGGGCCTAAGTTGCTGAGGATGGCCTTGCAATCCTCCTGTCTCAGCCTCCTGAGCCACTGGGATTAGACATGTGCCACTGAGCCTGGCAGAAGTTTGTTCTTAAACACTGCATTATACAGTCTATTACTGAAAACACAATCTGCATTTTAAGAAACTGAATATTGACCTATTGATGTAAAATAATTTTATTAAATGGGAAATACGAGATTTTATAATCACTTTCAGAAAAAAAAGTGTTAAATCAATTTCTGAACCAAAATAGTGATTTTAGGTCACTAAATTAATGTATCTTACAAATATTTTTGGTTCCTTGTATTAAAGTGCAAAATTCTGTAGTTTTTTTCCCAGTTACTTTTTGGGTTTTTTTGGGTTTTTTTTTCCCTGTTCTTTGATAATCCTGAGGAATCAAACACCCAGTTTTATACATGCTAGACAAGTACTCTACCACTCAGCAGTCCATCACACCAGGTACTCTTTTATCCAACAGAAAGGAACAGCAATATTTGTCTTCATTCTTGCTTTCTCCTTCCAATTCTCAATACATGGATAATAACAACAAAAATAAACAATAATTATAGCTAGCATATTTTCAGCATCATCCTATAAGCATCACATATAACATTATAGAACAAATGAATGTGATAGATACATTTGTGATCTCCATTTTAGAGATGAGATATAACATAAGATTATATGTTAGGAAACATTTGTAATCCCTGCTATATAATTAAATTTAGAACATCTAAGGAGGACTTTTTAATTTAAAACTGGATAAATCACATGTGATCAAATAACGCAGTAATTTTCCCATAACCATGGCATTACTGGCCTTTATTAGGGTCTTCACTAAGATTTAGCATCCTAGCAGCATTCAAACCTACTTGTCACACTTTTGAAGCATATTTCTTTGGCTTTCACACTCAAGTTTTCCTCGTCTTCTCTATTTGTGCTGTTCCTGTCTTTCACCCTCTCTCCCAAACCAGACTCGACCTCTAATACCTAGGTGTTAAGTGCTGTAGATTCTCAAGGCTCAATCTTAGGCCTTGGCCAACTTATACTCTGAACCCTCAACCCACCTAGTCACAGCTTCAATTGCTTATATATTAAATAATTTTCAAAAATTGTACATAACTCATCTCATAACTCATTGTACCTAACTATTCTTACTTGGCACTATTTCTTGAATGGCTCAAAGGTACCTCAAAAACTACAAATTCAAAACTGAACTCATGATTTTCTTCCATCCAAAATAGTACTCCAAAACTCTATAGGCTCAATAAATGGCATCACGATCATCCAGTTTTGCAGACACCATCTCTCTGTTCCTTAAACCACGAGTGCAATGTCAAATTCTACTGATTTAACTTCCTAAATGTCTCATGAAATTGTTGCATCTTTCTATCTTGTATACTAGCACCAACCTTCTTATTCAAAATAATTGATAAAACTAATGATAATAATGCCTACCTGGTCTTCCAACATCTACTTTTGTCTCCTCATCTGCCACCCCCTACCTCTAAATAAAATCCTCAGTGGCTTCCCTATTGCTTTCATAATAATAATATCACTATCAGGATGGTCTCAAAGTCCTTTATACAGTCAAGCCCAATATTCTTTTCTGTTTTGTACTATGATCTCTCTCTCTCTCTTTTTTTTTTTTTGTTCTCCAAGCCACATTAGCCTTGTTTTAGTTCCTCATTCACAAAACACTCCTTTCAAACAACAAGCCTTTGTAAAACAAACAAATAAATAAATAAATAACCCAATCAACAAATGGGCCAAGGACCTGAACAGACACTTCACAGAAGACGATATACAATCAATTAACAAATACACAAAAAAATGCTCACCATCGATAGTAATCAGAGAAATGCAAATTAAATCTACTCTAAGATACCATCTCACTCCAGTAAGAATGGCAGCCATATGAAGTCAAACAACAAGAAGTGCTGGCAAGGATGGGGTGGGGGGAGGTACACTCATACATTGCTGGTGGGGCTGCAAATTGGTGCAGCCACTTTGGAGGGCAGTATGGAGATTCCTTGGAAAGCTGGGAATGGAACCACCATTTAACCCAGCTATTCCCCTTCTTGGACTATACCCAAAAGACCTAAAAAGAGCATACTACAGGGACACGGCTACATCAATGTTCATAGCAGCACAATCCACAATAGCTAGACTGTGGAATCAACTTAGATGCCCTTCAATAGATGAATGGATTAAAAAATGTGGCATTTATTCACAATGGAATATTACTCAGCACTAAAAAATAACAAATCATGGCATTTGTAGGGAAATGGATGACATTAGAGCAGATTATGCTAAGTGAAGTTAGCCAATCCCTAAAAAACAAATGCTGAATGTCTTTTATGATATAAGGGGGGTGACTCAAAACAGAGTAGGGAGGAAGAGCATGAGAAGAAAATTACCACTAAACAGGGAAGAGAGGTGGGAGGGAATGGGAGGGAGAAGGGGAATTGCACGGAATATGGAAGGAGACCCTCATCGTTATACAAAATACATATATGATGGTGTGAGAAAGAGAGAAATGTGTATTGGGTAGAAATGTAGATTGAGTAGAGAGAAGTGATGGGAGGGGAGGGAAGGGGGGGATAGGGAGGGCAGCAGAATATAACAGACACTAGTATTGCTGTATGTATATATGTGGCTGTATAACCAATGTGATCCCGCAATCTGTACACGTGAAAAAATGAGAATTCATACCCCATTTGAATCAAATGTATGATATGTCAAGATCATTGTATTGTCTCCAGCAACTAATAAAAAAAAGGCCTTTGTATATGCTAGCCCTTCTGCATAACCTTACTTTGTACTATTATAGTAGTAAATTCTGCACTCTTCAGATCTTAATCTTCCATGATAGCATCGAAAATAAATAAATGAATATGCATGTACAGACGCACACAGCCTTATATACATTAAAAGAGGCACAAAGAAGTATGTATGTATAAAATGATTTGTCTACAATGTTTTAAAATATTCCCCAAAACAGTATGCATAGGGGTGACAGGCAGACTGATCAAATAAGACCAGCAAAATATGGATATTGAAACTGGGTAAGGGTTCTTGAGATTAATTTTTATTTTCTCTGCATCTATGTATGTTTGAAAGTTTCCAAAACAAAAATTTTTTAAATTTGGATATATATGAGTAATCAACACAATAACTGAAAATGTAACCAAAACCTCTGGAAAAAAAACGGGAAAAGCGGGGTAAGCCTGCTTTTATTACTACCCTTCTTGTAAAACTTATTAGCCCAAAGTTCCCATTAATTAAAATATTTAAAACTTTTAAATAGAATGTAAAATTTCACCACCATGAGGTATTAAGCAAATAAGTCAGCTGGAGCAATAAAACTAAATGACTCCACACCTATGACCAGATATGACAGTCCCAGTTACAAATACATTACAGCTACTCCTCTACCTGAAAACTGGCAAATTTCTACTGTCAGTAATTTTTAGGTCCATCCTGATTTCAAAAAGAGGGCAGGGAATGAGTGAATACTGCTTTACAAGTATTATTGGGAAGATGAGGGAAGATAAGGTAAACTTGCCACAAAGACATTAATCTATTTGTCCAAGTTAATTTCGGTTCTGGAAGAAACGAATTTAAACACTTATTCTTTTCGCTTTCCTACATGGCTGTTAAATATATGGATTTCCATCTAACATTTACCCTTTGCTTACTAAATACATTTTCTGCTTGATTTTATGGTAAACAATCCAAGATCGCTGCTTTTGGGGTTCCTATGACTGTTTACTCAATTACCACTTTGTCTATCAGTTTACTCATCTACAAAATACATTAACAGGGTTGGCACATATATTTATAAAATGTATATAAACAATATAAAACAAAGTTGGTTTAACATTCAAAAATTAAAGTTATCCACCCTATTAATAGGACTTAAAAAGAAAAATTATGGTTCTCTCAATACATGCATAAAAAAACTTGAGAAAAAAATACCCATTCAACATTTACACAACAAAACAAAGGAGGCTTCCTCACCTCATGAAAATAATTTATGAAAATCTAAGTTAACATCACTCTTAACTGATAAAAGGCTAAATGCTTCACTCCCCACTCCATTTCTGAAGATCAAGAAGAATATGTCCTTCTCACCATTTCCACTAGTATATTAAGGCAAGAAAAATAATGAAACCACAGACAGATATTAGGAGGAAATAAAACTATCTATATTCAGACATGATTACATGTATAAAAAATTCTAAGGAATCTAGAAAAAGGTACTAGATAAATAAATTTAAGAAAGTCACAGCGTACTAGGGTCAAAACACACATAACAATAATCAGAAATTGAAATGAAACATCCAATTTATAACATATACAAAACCTACATAATGAAAACTACAAATATTGAGACATAGAAAAACTGAGATGCAATGCTCATCTATCAAAATAACAATTATAAAGTATCAATTTCCCCACAAATTATTTTAATAGATTATAACCAAAATTGCAGTAGACTCTTATAAAAATTAACAAACCTGACTTTTAAATTCCAAGGACCTAGAGAGCAGACAAAACAATTTTGCAAAAGAAAAACAAAAATTGGAGACATTAACTGATTTCAAGATTGACAAAAATAAAATCCTATGTTCCAGCCTTGATTAATGCAGATCAGAGCCTCTAGTTAATCCCTTGCTCATACACTTCTGACTAAACCTAGGCATCCCACTTATAACTACTCTTCCCTAATGACACTAGTGTTTTCTTCAAAGTTAAGTCTTTTTTTTTTTTTAAAGAGAGAGTGAGAGAGGAGGGAGGGAGGGAGGGGGAGAGAGAGAGAGAGAGAGAGAATTTTTTTTTTTAATATTTATTTTTTAGTTCTCGGCGGACACAACATCGTTGTTTGTATGTGGTGCTGAGGATCGAACCCGGGCCGCACGCATGCCAGGCGAGCGCACTACCGCTTGAGCCACATCCCCAGCCCAAAGTAAATCTTTTTGACGTCCTACATGAAGAATTAGGTGTCTCTCGTCTCTGTACAGTGATAGAAAATAATTACTTCTGTGACATCCCTTGAGTATTTATTGTCTCATTTAATCGTAATAATCATTATTATTATTATTATCATCCCCATCTTAAAAATGAAGACACTAAAACTTAGAACAAGTGAGAATAAGGTTTTCCTCTAGTTGCAAAATCAGGAATCTTTCAACATAAACACTTTCTTTAACCAGTACATTTTAAATATTTATCTTAAATTTAAATTGGATATGAACATGAACTCATGACCTATTTTCTCTTTTAGAATAAAAATATGTAAATATATATATCCTAGCTATATCCAATAAAAAGGTCTGGAAACATTGACGAACTCAACAGAAATGATCAAATTACAACCTAAAGCCCAGATTAGCTTTTCCATATACCATTTGCTGACACATGGAACCTAAGCTGATTCTAGATCTGGGGCAAAAATGTATGAGATAAGCTTAGAACAAGCTGTCATGCTAAAAAGAAAAAAGCTTTCAAGTTTTTAAAGTTTAATTTCTTTGTCATTATTCCTTTAATCTCAGAAACTGATAGCTGACCCTCCAAATCTAATCTCTCTTTCTTCCTACCCAAACTCCCAAATTTTAATTTGGCCCCTTAGTAACCCCCACACAGAGATTAGTTTCTACTCTACCTTGCAATTAAGTGTGGTCAAATTCTAGTTGATAGACTCTGACAGGAACTGTCATGTGGAAGTTTTAGGTCAGGGTCATATTAAGAAGTTGCCTACCCTCTACATTCTTCACTCCTTTCCACAAATTGAAAGTCAGTTGCAGAATGTTCTATAAAACCACCATCAATCATTCAAATAAAAGCAAAGACTGATGAAAAATAAAGTACCTGGGACCCTAAACGATGGCTTGGAGCAGAACCACCCTATTTTCCCTACTACTAACCAGTTCTCTTTGGAGTGAAAGGAAAAGTTTTTTATCTTTTTAAGCCACTAATATTTCTGCCCCAATTACAATAACTGAACCAATAGCCTAAAAAAATTACCTTGCCAGAAGCTTTCCAAAATCCTTGGAAGATTCAAATAGATGCTTGTTGATATGTTTTTCTTTGCTACAGAAAATGCGTATTTTCAAAGAGGGCACTGTGTTGTTAAGGGCAGGGCTGCACACATTCTTTCAAACTAATGCTAAATGCTTTTGTGATTTAATAAATAGAAAGCTGGCATCTCTAGTCTCAAGTCAACACTCTACTCCCAATTACTCAGATTTACTTGGATAATATACACGAGAAGAAAAGCTTCAAAGAAAGTTTTTAGTGTTTTCGGTGAAACAATATTTCTTAAATCTTATTACTCAAATATAATACAGTCCCTGGTCCTACTCACAATGTAACAAATAAAAAGAAGACAAGTATAAGTAGTATTAGGCCCTTATAGATTCATTTTGGTTTCCTCCTTCAGAAACACACAGGAATGATTTGATTCAAGATGGAGTCCCACAACTTTCTTTCTCTAAGGTTTAACCTTTTGATAATTCTAATCCCCAGCACTTTCTCTAATAATTTCCAAGAACAACAATTCAAAATTCAACTACATTCAACCTGAGATGATCTGGTCAAGGGTAGGTATATGAAAGAATAATGTTCTATAAAACCACCATCCTAGAATTTGCTGCACTTTGTTACAGTATTTCACACACTCCAAATATGTCTTATTTTAATAGATGGGCTGAGGGCTAGGGATGCAGCTCAATGGTAGAGCACTTATGTAGCCTGCACAGTACTCTGGATTCAGTTAATAGCAAGAAAAACAGATATACTAAATGCCATAGAATTGTTCAAAAGTGATTAATTTTGTTATGTCAATTTCACTCCAATTTAAAAAATATATACAAACCTTAGGAAAAGGTTAAGGAAAACTCCCAGAAAAAAACAAAGACATAAGGAGAAAAAAAAAAATCTAAAAAAGTAAGAAGAATAAGGAATCAATTGGGAAGTCTGATATCCAGAAGAAAAGGACACAGGAGAAAGGAAAATTTTGAAATAATAACATTTCTGAAACTTAAACACATAAGTTTCCTAATTGAAAAGGCTTTCCAGGAGTCCAGGACAGCAAATGAAGACATACCTATACCAAAGACCAAGATCATCACTGTTTTTTTTAAAAAAAAAAATTCTAAAAACTTCAAGACCAAAAAAAAAAAAAAAACCCACAACCCTACAGATCACAATAGAAAGAAATTATTTTATTTATGTTTTGCAGTGTTAAGTATCAAAGTCAGGGCTTTACACATTCTAGGCAAAAATCTTTTCTTTCTTTCTCTTTCTCTATTTCTATGTGGTGCTGAGGATTGAACCCAGTGCCTCATACATGCAAGGCAAGTGCTCTACCATTGAGACAGAATTTTTGCCTGGGGCTGAGCTATACTCCACAACTCCCAACCCCCAACCCCCAATCCTTATAATGGACTTTTTGCAGCAACATGGGAAGTTATAAGTCAACTGAACAATGTCTGTCTTCCAAACTCTTAATGGAAACCATTGCCCAAATTAGGAATCCCAACTAACAATAAACAAGTATCAGCCAAGCATAAGGTTAGAACTGATACTAGCAGCCCAAGGTCTTAATTCACTCCCATGAAGCTACTAGAGAATATGATGAAAATATGCCATCAAAAGGAGGGGAAAAAAATCATGAAAAGATGACAACATGATGTCTAGAAACACAAAAGACCCAATAGAATAGAGATATAAAAGAAATTCCCATGATTATTTGAAGACAATTCCTATAAAAACTACTCACCATCTAGAGAACATCTCTACATCTAGAGAACAACCCTACATACTAGGACTCCACAAGAGATGATAAGCAAAAAAATAAAAAAGATAATGAGACAGATAAATTACCTTGTAAGTCTATCTAACCCTACAGGGAGGCATTTTATTATTCCAGGGAAAAGTATGGGTATGAATACTTATTTTTTCTTAGGAAGTGAATTACAATAGGAAAATGGGCAAAAAAAAAAAAGTGTAAGAAAGCCTGTTCCTCATATCATACAGTAGAAAATCAATAATACCTGCAAAAGAGAATGTAAGGAATATAAGCATGATTTCTGAAAACAGGAACTTGAATGCCTAAAGCCAAAAGGAAGAACTATAGGTAGTAAGGAATAGTTAAGTATCTACTCCTCGTGTTAAGTTGGGTGTGACCATGCCAAGCATACATTCTACCACAGGTACTTATGTAGACCCTAAATATTATCTTAATAGCCTCTCCCCCTTCTCTTTCAAAAATGTCAATTTTAGAAGATCAAATTATATGACCATTCTATCTGTTTATAAGCCTAAGAGTGTATTTAGTTTTTTAAATTATTTGCACAAATTACTTTGACTAAAAAAATATAATTTAAAAAAGGAAATGTATTCAAAATATATTAGGGCCAGGCGTGGTAGTGCACGCCTGTAATTCCAGTGGCTTGGAAGGCTGCAGCAGGAGGATCGTGAGTTCAAAGCCAGCCTCAGCAAAAGCAAGGCGCTAAGCAACTCAGTCTCTAAGTTAAAAAATACAAAAAATAGGATTGGGATGTGGCTCAATGGTCAAATGCCCAAGTTCAACCCTCAGTAACCTCCCCCGCAAAATTATATATTTCATACACACACACACACACACACACACACACACACACACACACACACACAGTAAAAGCAACAGGATTAAGTAACATATGAATCTGGCTCAGAAATTGAGAATGATGGCTAAGGCATCTAAACAAACACTCTCAAGAAGTAGACAGTAAAGATTACAAGTTCAGCTTTGGATATGTCAAGTTTTAGGTACCTCTAAACATCCAAGATGAAGTAACCAGTAGATAGTTGGCTAGACTAAAATGAAGGAAAAAGCTGTAGGGCTTGTTAATTATCAGCTCATGGGTTATAAATAAAGACTTGAGTATATGACAGTACTCAAGTTACAACAGATTGTAGCCAAGAGCAAAAGCCTGAAAAACATCTAAATCATTTTAATTTTTTTTTAACTTTTAAATACATTTCTTAATATTCAAATATATGTAAATTTGATGGTTGCAAACTACTTGGACATTCCAGAAGATGTCACTTATTTACTTTACATTGCACAAATATTTATAAAACGCCTCTCTACACCCAGCAATTCAAAGAGGCACAAGAAGTAGACTGTGCTCCCCAGAATTTTATTTGAATTTGTTACCTGTAAGTAAACAGGTAACATAATTCAAATAAAAACTGTGGTAACAAAGAACTAAATCCTAGAAGTGCAGAGTAATCAGTAGAAATAAGTGTCTAAATGCTTCACAGAAAGTACCACTTGACCACTATTCTCAATAAATAAATGAGTAGGTATAGAAGATAGAAGATGAGAAATAGAAAACATCCCAGAATTAAGGAATAGGCATGGAAAATAAGATGTCCTCAAGGAACAATAGTGAGAGTTCATTGTTGGTAAAGCACTTAGAAGCAATAGAAAGTTAATAAACCACAAACAATTGAAATTAAATCATAAGGCATTTTATGTCCTATCAGGGAGAACAGATATCCCAAAGTTAAGAAAAAAGAAGAGGGAGAATGCCTAAATAGAATCAAAATTCAATTAGAAAGATTAAGGACTAGCAAAATAAACCTTATGAATCTGTTTAATATTGATAGATAAATGAAGCCATGGGAATGTATGAAACCACCCAAGAGTATATCAGTAAAAAGAAGAGAAAAATCTAAGATTAAGCAGCAACATTTAGAGACAGCCAAACAAACTGAGGTCAACAATGGGTATTAAAACAAAACTGAAAGCCATAGGAAAGCTGGAAGAGTATAAACACAGAAGTTGAGAGAAGCTTTAACAAAGAATGTTCAAAACATCATGAAAGACAAATTAAAAAACAAATTTGAATTTAAAAGATGAAATTTATTGATTTTATTTATTAAGAAAGGTATAATGGGAAACCAGGTTGTAATAGAGTATGGAATAAAAAGGAGGCACGAAAGTCAAGATGCTATCAATAATTTCTAAATTTATTCAAAAGAAAATAAGGAAAATAGTCACTAGAGAAGGAAAGAAGGCATTGCAAGAGTAGATATGAGTTTTTCTATTTGTTTCATTTCATTTCATTTCTTTAGAGTGGTTGATGCAGGAAGGCAGTAACATAGCCATCACCACTGTCTATCCAGAACATTCTCATTTGCTGAAAAGGAAACCCCAAATTTATGAGAAGCTTCCCTTTACTCTAAGCCACAGGCAACCACTTATTTCTGTTAACTCTGGATTTCTCTTTCTGGACAATTCATATAAATGGAATCCTGCAGTTAAATGGTCCTTTGTTTCTAGCTTATTTCACTTAGCGTGTTTTCAATAGTTATTCATGCTATGGAAAGTTTCAGAATTGTATTCCTTTTTAAAGGGCTAAATAACAGTTCACTGAATAGATATATCACATTTTATTTATCCATCAGCTGATGGACACTTGGATTATGTCCACCCACTAACAATTATCAATAATGCTATTACATTCATTTATAGGTTTATAAGCTTTTGGCTTTGATTTTTCAGGTATATTCAAGAGATAGAGCTATTGGGCCACAGAATGTCTACCTTTGAGAAACTGCTAAATTCCTTTTCTAACACAGTTCCAACACACATTCTCATTAGTAATATATGAGGGTTCTAATTTCTCTACATTCCCATCAGCATATGCCTTTTAAATTATACCTATTATAGCAGGTATGGTATGGTATCTATAAATATAACTGTGATTTGCATTTTCCTCATAACTAATGATGGTGAACATCTTTTCATTTGCTTATTGAATAATTGTATATCTTCTTGAAAAATGTTTTAATTTTTATTACAAAAGTTCTTTTCATATTCTGGATAGGAGGGCTTTATCAGATAAATGATCTGCAAATAAATATTTCTTCCCATTTCATTACTATATTTCACATTCTTGATTGTATCCTTTGAAGCACAAAAGTTCTTAATTTTGATGAAGTTCAATTTGCCTACTTTTTCTTTGGTTGTGTTTCTGGTGTAATATCTAAAAAATTATAGATCATGAAGATTTGCATTTTTTTTACGTTGTGTAGATTCTTACTTCTTACATATTTTATTCAATTTTCTTTTTTTGTCTATGGTATCAGGTAAGGGATTCAACTTTATTCTCTTCTGTGTTAATAAAAATCAGCTGTTCTCTCATGTGGAAGCTAGATCTCGTGAAAATTTAAGGAAGTCAGTAGAATTGGGGAAAGGGACCAGTATGAGGGTGGAGAGCGGGAAGTGCTGGGGCCACAATATCCAAGACATTGGATTCAATCACCAATACTGGGGGGGGAACTGGCCAAATAATATTGTATATTATGTGCATGTATGAATATGTAACAACAAATCCCATTATGTACAACCATAATGTACTAATAAAATAATGTAGGGGAAAAATAATACTTATTTTTTCCCTTTTCTCTTGGCTCTGTTTTTAAAAAAAAAAAAAAAATCCACTGTATAGGTCTATTTCTGAACTATTAATTCTATTTCACTGATCTATATGGCCGGCCATTCTTATGTAACACTGTACTATTTTTTGTTTAGATCCCATACTAAATAAAGTATAAAGAGCAACAGAGCTTAAAGAAACAGGAGAGAAAAAAAAAAAAACCCATGGTCAAATCCTAACTTTGCCTCATTTTGGCAATCAGCATACTAAGGCCTATTTTCCTCAATGTGAATTAAGTAAGATGTGAAATAACCCTATAAACAATGAAAAGTCACACAATAAGTTCAGGTATGTTTTCTTAATGAATGAACTCAACCTCATATATTGGGTTTGGCAGCCAGGAATAAAAGAAAATAATAGTATATTATTAAATTTTTAAAATTTTAACATTTAAAATGTAACGTAAGCACTGAAAAAGTTTCTCTTCATATCATATTTAATAAGGAAAGGAAAATGGAGAAATTATTAAAAATCAAAGTAAATTCTATCAAATTCACTAATAACCTGATTAATCAGTAGTTCCTACATGGTTTCACTCTACAATTACAATATATTTGTAACAGGTTTTTAAAAAAAAAAAACAGTAACAACCTTTTTTAGTTGTAGTAGGTGAAATACTTGCTCAGAAGTAACTGGCAACCAGCAACATGAAAATCTTTCCTCCATACTGGAGACTGAACCCAAGATCTTAATATGGTAAGCAAGCAAGCAATGTATCACTGTGCTATATCCCTAATCCAATTCTTTTTCATCTTTACAAATCTACTAGATGAAAAGCAGAATCTAGTTCTCAGTTTTTTAACAATGTTTATTGGCTATACATATTTCTTCTTTTGTGAACTTTCTTTTCATGTCCTGACATAAAACACTGAATTCTAGTTTCTTTTATTGAGCTTTAAAAGCCCTGTCTATATGTCTAACAAATATAATATATATGACCATTTTATGTATAGAATTATATATATCCTAACCAGTTCTCCCAGTTCTATGCAAAAAGAATTATTTTTAGGTAGTAAAATGAATGTATGGAGGCATAGGCGTATTTGTGTATGTGTAAATGTATATTTTTTTGATATCTGGGGATTGAACCCACGAACCCAGAGCCTTGTGCATGCTAGGTAGGGAAGCATTTAATCACTGAGCTACATCCCCAAATCTTTTTTTAAAAATATTTAAATCTGAGACAGGGTCTAGTTAAGTTGTTCACCTTTGTAATTCTCTTGCCTCAGTCTCCTGAGTAGCTGTGATTACAGGCATGAGTCACCATGCCCAGATGGATACATTTTTTTAAATAGATCTACTCTGTCAAGTTATAATGGTGAATTCTTTCTAATTTTTAATAACTTTATTGAGGTTTAATTACCATAAATTTCATCTACTTTTAAGAGTTCAATTCAATGATTTTTTATATATATATATATATATATATATATGAATGAGCTGTACAACTATCATTGCTATACAATTGTAGAACATTTCCAATATCCTAAAAAAAGATACCTGTGACCACTTGTAGACAGTCTCCACTCTATCTCTAAGCAACCTATAATCTACCTATGGACAGTTACATTTTTAAGTGGATTTTACATGGATTTTTTACATGTAGTATGTTTCTGAGATCCATTCTTCTTGTAGCATGTCAGTTCATTCTTCTTCTATTGCTAAATGGTATTCCAAGTTTCCCTATTTTATGCCCAGTATAAATCAACCCATAAACAACTGTGACCTCTTTTATGAGGAAGTAAAATTAGATGGAATGACCAAAAAAAAAAAAATCCAAATTGGGGGGACCACCCTACTCCTTGTATATTCCACACTATAACTACTGTTTTTTTCTTTTTATTTTATTTATTTGACAGCAGAATGCATTATAATTCTTATTACATATATAGAGCACAATTTTCCATATCTCTGGTTGTATACATAGTATATTCACACAAATTCATGTCTTCATGCATGTACTTTGGATAGTAATGATCATCACATTCCACCATCATTAATTACCCCATGCCCCCTCCCCTGCCCTCCAACCCCTCTGCCCTATCTAGAGTTCATCTATTCTTCCCATGCTCCAATTCCCTATCCCACTATGAATCAGCCTCCTTATATATATTTTAAAAAAAAAATTCAGCATTTGGTTTTTGGGGATTGGCTAACTTCACTTAGCATCGTCTTCTCTAATTCTATTCATTTATATGCAAATGCCATGATTTTATTCTCTTTTACTGCTGAGTAATATTCCATTGTGTATATATGCCACTTTTTTAATCCATTCATGTATTGAAGGGCATCTAGCTTAGTTCCACAGTTTAGCTACTGTGAATTGTGCTACTATAAACATTGATGTGGTTGTGTCCCTGTAGTATGCTGTTTTTAAGTCCTTTGAGTATAGACCGAGAAGAGGGACGACAGCTGGGTCATATGGTGGTTCCATTCCCAAGAAATCTTCACACTGCTTTCCATATTGGCTGCATCAATTTGCAGTCCCACCAGCAGTGTATGAGTGTACCTTTTTCCCCACATCCTCTCCAACACTTATTGTTGTTTGTATGCTTTTTTTTTTGAGAGAGGAGAATGTTTATTTATTTATTTATTTTTATTGGTTGTTCACAATTTTAATATTTATTTTTTAGTTCTCGGCGGACACAACATCTCTGTTGGTATGTGGTGCTGAGGATCGAACCCGGGTCGCACGCACGCCGGGCGAGCGCGCTACCGCTGAGCCACATCTCCAGCCCCCGTTTGTATGCTTAATAGCTGCCATTCTGTGAGATGAAATCTAATAGAGTGGTTTTGATTTGCATTTCTCTAATTGCTAGTGATGATGAACATTTTCTCATGTATTTGCTGATTGATTGTACATCATGTTCGAGAAGTGTCTCTTCAGGTCCTTGGCCCATTTTTATTTATTTATTGACTGGGTTATTTGTTTTTTTGGTGTTTAGCTTTTTGAGTTCTTAATGTATCCTTAGAGATTAGTGCTCCATCTGATGTTTGAGGGGTAAAGATTTGCTCCCAAGATGTAGGCTCTCTATTCACCTGACAGATTGTTTCTTTTGCTGAGAAGAAGCTTTTTAGTTTTAGGGGCTGGGGATATAGCTCAATTGGCAAAGTTGCTTCCCCTGCATGCACAAGGCCCTGCCTGGGTTCAATCCCCAGCACCACAAAAAAAAAAAAAAAAAAAAATTCACTGTTTCTAAAAAGCACATTTAATCACTCTTTCTTATGCTAAAATCTCATCGATGATTTTTTTCCAACCTATACAGCAGAGTCCAAGTTCCTTAGGCAAAACATACAGAGGAAGGGCCATGCCAATCTGTCCACTCTCATTGCTGCTGCTTTTTCTTGAACATTTTGCCAACTATCAATACTGAGGTACACATGATTCCCTCCCACCAACCTCTCTTCTAGCATCTTTATTTCTCTACAACCATCTACCTAAAAACCTTAATCTTTCAAAGCCCAACTCAAGACTTATTTCTCAGAACCAGCTCCTGCCTCACTTTCTCAACTATGTCATCTCATCAACTGTTCTTAATCATTTTACTTCTTACAAAATGCTGTAACTTTACCTATCTCTCTTACCAAATTCATGACCCTGTACCTAATACTATATATCTAAACTTCACTGCTGTTCAGTAAGTACTTGTTAAATTAAATATATTCTAACTACTAATATTATTCTACCCATTTCATGAAGGAAAAGCGACTACTCTAAAATTAATGTGGAAAGGACCTAATAATAGAAATAGTAAAAAAACAACTCCAGAGATCATTCAGGCTAAAAAGCCTAAGATCTTATCTCTTTAAAAAAGTTTTGCCAACCCCTAGTATACATCATGATCTACATTATGCAAGAAGAAAAATTCAGAACTCCTTTGTATAAATTTTTTCATTTCATCTTTCTTAACTTCTATTTTTATGTTTTCTAATAATATTAACACTAGCACAGCAGTAATATACATAATTTATAAACTTATATGTATATAAACACACACACACATACATACATACTGGGATGGTACAGGCCCCATTTTATTTTATACTGATATAGGTGATTAAAAAAAACTAGTAAGTCTCAGGACAAGTTGAGTTAAATTTAACAATCAAGTTTATCAATATGAGCAACTTGGTTCTATAAGTGCTTCAAATCACAAGGAAAAGACCTAAAATCCAACTTTTTCCAACTAAAATGCTCAAAATATCTCAAGAATATTTTTATGGTACTAAAAATATTATTTAAATGCAGCAGGTAGTACTAACAGTCTTCAAGTTAAATGCAATAAACTATGAACTACATAAATCCAAAATGCTTCAAAGACAGCTTTTTTTTTTTTTTTTTTTATTTTTTTTTAAAAAATCAAATGTAAACTTGTTCTGCTAACCCGTGAAGTTTAATTGATAAATAGCTGGTATATGACAAAATAAAACTAAGAAAATACCTAAATTAGCTATTAAAAAAAAAAACTATTTGTAATTAACAACAATGCAATTTTGTAACCAAAAAGTGTTCCTTAGCTACAATAGCAAGGCTGCATCTGTGTAAGACAACAAATACTAACCTAAGGCTCTAAAGAGCCTGGTAAAGAGCTTAGAATGATAGTTTCTAATAACTCAAAAGTTGGGGTCTGACCATCAGCAGCAGCAAATTTATAAGCTTAAAGTTAATTTACCAACAGAACCTGGAGTTATCAGGTTAGGGTTGTCATTCTATGTTGAATCAGATTCTCCAACAAATACAGCCCCCAGAGAGAACTACACTCTACTCTGCTCACCTTTAAGGCTTTTTCTGAGGCCTTCCGAGATGACTAGCATCAGACTTTTGAGGAAGGCTAGCCATTAGACAAGGCTTTTCCCCACGATCTGACTGCTTGAAGTGACATCCAGGATCAGGTCGATCCTGTATCCAGGAATCATGACCCTCCCTGAGGCACCAGTCATCATGAGACAGTCAGTGCACTTTAGCACTTCTTGATAACCACTGGGCTGCTCCTTTAGCTGAAAGGAAAAAAAACATCAAAACCACAACAAACAAAACAAAGGGGGAAAAATCAGTAATTCAATCTGAAAAGACAGAGCGTGGGGAAAAATATACCAAAACAGCCTTGTCTAAATCAAAATGTAGCCTTGCCTTGAAGTAAAGACCACAGTTTCAATATTTTTCCAGTTGCTGCAAAGTTTATTCCTAATATTCAAATCTAAACAACATAAAATCTACTGTATTACATCTGGAAAGAACTGAAAGTGGGGGTTAGATAAAATAACCTTGGAAATAGAGCTAAGTAAGTATGAGAGCAGGTATTTATCAACAACTAGCAGCCTAATGCTTTTGAGTGTACCCCATTAGGAGACCAAATACCTAAAATTTTCATTCTCTCAAATTGGAATCTGTTTCAGAGAGACATAAAATACCCAAATAGCTGAGTTTAACAGAAAATTATCAATACAATTAAAGCCAGTCTACCAGTATTCGTAATTAGGTTAACATCCTCTTTAACTGACATAATACTAATACAACATATACCCCCCCACACACACATACATGCAAGCAATACTCTTGTTCTAACATTGTAATTAAATGTTCATATCCTTATTCCCTTAAATAAAAAATTTTTAAAAAATTTAAAAAACAGATGAATAAATACTAGGATTACTTAAGGCTTATTTATTTGCATCAAAATGAAAATTCTATGAGAATTCAGAGATAAATTTGGCTCGTAACTGTTTTCAAATGCAAAATACTTTTCCAAAGATAAAATGTTTAAAAGCATGAGAAAGTCTTTTGAGTTATTGTTTTAAAGGTTGGCTCATAATTCCTTTAAAATATCCTTACTCCAAAGATTATGATATTTTTGTATCAATTATTTACCTTCCTTTCTCCCACTTTATTCTATATCCCCCATCTCTCAGTTACTACTATCAACATCCAAGTAGACATTCAAGTTGGAAACCTGGAAATAAAGAGACTAGTTTTTTTGTAACTTGTTTGAGAATATGATTAAAAGCTATGGACCTATTACCCAGAAAAATGTGTATGTACATGGACAATATTTAAATATGATTTCAAGAAATTTACAGAACATTCTGAAGTCCATGGACCCTTTTCAGAACCTCTATGAAACACATGGCTTCCCCCCGACCCCATCTTCCACATCATCTTTGAAAACCTGCCTTGTATGGCTCCCAATCTCTCAAAAAAAAAAAAAAAAATTCTGCCTTCCTGTCTAGCACTGGCTTAGTTTGGGCACTCTCCCTATTTTTTTGTGGGCTGTTACTATTAGTTTGCTAATTTTTCTCATCTTACACCTTCCTTCAATCCGTCTTCACCTGGTTAGCACAGCAATTTTACTAACGTGCAAATCTGATGATATAACTAACCTTAAAATCTTCAATAACCTCCCCTGCAAAGGTTAACAGAATGAAGTCCTATCTTCTTAGGAGGTATCACTTGCTCTATCTACATTTCAAGCATTCACTCCTCTTACCTATAATTTCCACATTTCAGTCATATAGTCTACATTCTCCCACTACACTTTTTCATGTCTTTCTAAAATGTCATGGCTCAATTCCTTACTCTTCCCTCAAAGTTAGGTCCTTTTATTATGCTGTCTCAGAACCTTCAGTTTATTTCTGCCATGAGATTTCTCAATGTACTACAAATGCTTATTCCTTTCCTGTTTTCAAATGCAATGCTTTCTAAAGACAAGAACCTTGCTTAAATTCCATCTCTTTGTGTCCCCATTACCTAGGATATAAATACAGAACTAAATATAAATGTACATCACTGTCACTATTCTATCACAGGTAAAACTATTGCTGAATCAATATAAAATTTATTTTTAACAACTCTAAATCTGAAGAATTCAGTCTGGAAGGATATTTTACAACAATTCTATAGAAAATTACATGTTAATTGCCACCGACTATTTAAAATATGCCTGCATCAGGGCCACGGACATATATTTTTTACATGATGTGAATTATATGGACATCCAAACCAGAATTACAGTTTGGTAAGGATACCAGAATAATAATATAATCTGTTGGATAAAACTCCTAAATCAGGAACACTAAATACATATCACAGATAATATGGATTATTTACTCCCCTCTTTCCTTAGCTGCTCTCTTCCTCTACCCTGTATTATACTTGGGGTTTAAAAGTCCTCAATATGTATACTATAAGCAGCGACTTCACACTGACTACAGTCAGCATGAAAGTTAAATATTATAACTATCCAATAATGTATTCTAAACCCTTAACAGATTAAAATTACCTTATTAAAAATATCCACAGAAGGCCAATTCTACAACCCTTGGACACCTATTCCCAAATTTAACAATTCTAAAGGTCAAGAATTATTGTTATCACTTTATTTATTTTTATTTTATTTTATTGGTAGTGGGAATTTAACCCAGGGGTGTAATACCATGAGCTATATCCCCAGCTCTTTTAATTTTAAAATAGTGTCTCAATAAGCAGGTATGTTTATCCCCAGCTCTTTTAATTTTAAGATAGGGTCAATAAGCTGCCCAGACTGGTTTGACCTTGAAATTCTCCTTTTTCTGCTGGGATTATAGGTGTACAGCACTATGCCCAACTAATTATTTGTATCTTAAAACAATTCCTAGCTTTGTAAATCAAAAATATGTCTATATTGTTTTGTTAAAAGTTGTTAATTCTCACGTTTTTGTGTATTTTTAAAAATATTTGTGTATATATTGTGTTCTAAACTAAGTCTTCCAAATTTGATTGTAGATAAGAATAAACTGGGATGACTTACAAAATACAAATTCCCAGGTTCCTGCCTGATCAACTGAAGATTTTCAGAATTAGAGCTGAGGCATGTATTCTTTACAAAGTATACTAGGTGATTAGATGCAGCCATTTGAAAGCTAGCATTCTAAATTTCATAGTAGTTGATATATGGAAAAGCTAAAATGAAATGCCTCTAAATGAAACTTTCCTTGAATGTGTGGAGTCTCTTATTGCTTATTGATTCTGACAGGCTAACAAAAGCATGTTGAAAAAGCTTAACCCTCTGAATAAAATCTATTTTGATGTATCTTACCACAGAATTCTAGATTAACAGTTACTGTACAGTTTCATTAGATCTGCCAGTATTTATTTTTAATTACTCCATTGTGTTTGTCTGGAAGTATTCCTCCAAAGTTATTCTTACCATATAACCTTAAAAAAAGGTATATTCGGGTATTATTACAAGTGTTAACTGCTAAAAATTCACTGTATTAAGTAAAAAATATTTCATCTTCTTAAAATTATACGTTTTATTTCATTTACATACTTTAAATAAACTACTGATGTATGTTTCACATCAGCAGTTATAAATCTAGGGGTTGAGAGAATAGGACCAAAGAAAAAAAAAGTGTAATAGGACCAAAGAAAGAAAGTGTAAATGATTTGTATCCAACAAATTCTTAATACTGTTAGGAGGTTGAATTGATAAAGATTAATGTATATTGGAAAGTATATGTTTAGAATATTTGAATTACAAATCAGAAAGAGAAAATTTCCCAAAATTCATGGGGGTGGGGGAGGGGGACCACTTCATATATGTTTAAATAGTCTTACACAATTGAAAGAGTTTTGACAGACTTTGATATATTTTAGTAGTATCAATGAATAAAAAAATTATGAAAGGAGGGAACTAGTTTCTTAATCATTTCAGATAGTTCAAACTTTTCAAAAATGTCTAGACTTTTTATCATTAAGAGTTAAAAATAAGCTATAATTATAGTATAAAACCACTTACACAGCCTGGAATGATCCAGAAAAAAAACTAATAAAAATCAACAACTCAGACTGGGGTTGTGGTTCAGTGGTAGAGCACTTACCTAGCCTGTGTGAGGCACTGGGTTCTATTCTTAGCACCATATATAAATAAGTAAATAAAATAAAGATCCATCAACAACTAATAAAAATATTTTAAAAAAAGAAATCAACATCTCAAAAACTTAGGGACTTCTATATCAATTTTTGAGAACAAGGTGGAGTATGAAAACCTCAATCTAAAGTAATGTGAATATATATAGCTGAGATTACTCAGACATTTTTCTGCAAACATGTTCCCTAATTGAACATCTATCCAAGAAACTATAAAAGTAGTTGGCCTAGTTGGCCTTAAAAATCTGGAAAACCTAGTAAGAAAGCTTTTGGTTTGGTTTATAAATAAAGCCAATAGTTAAGTATCTTCTCTGTTAGTTTTCAGGGCAATCATAACATTGATGAAGAAATGCAGAACTCTTCAGCATATAGAAATCCCAGTATTTGAAAGATAATACTACTACTAGCACTTTCAAGGAAGAGAAAAATAACTGCTACACTATCCTGGAATGTCATTCACCAATGACAAGGTGCTGGCAGGATTTCTTCTGGGCCACTCTATTGAGCAATATAGTTAGCCACGTGTTTCTGGAATCACAGTACAGAACAGTTTTCTGTTGCAAAACATTACTACAGAGGATCTTTGCAGGAAATAAAAACATGAAAAAAATTCTTTGAATAATTCTAATTTGGTTAATTCTACCAAAACATGACACATCAGTAATATATTATAATGACTTGTACTATGAGGCCACAAGTATGTTTATCAATATTGAAAACACCTACTATGGAGATAAGGACTAGCTTCCTTGTTAAGAATTCAAGGCCATATCGAACCCACAGATCATAAATGAAAACACTGCAAAACACCCGTTTTATCAAATGGCTGTATTTTTTTTTAAAGGCCAAAAATAACACACATACAATTCCAAACTAGACAGTCATCAAAAGTCCTAGGCACAATTTTCCAAAAATACTGAATAGAAATAAATTCATGATACCACAGACAACTGCCTTGATTTCTTTTAAGTGAGGTCCAAGAACTTAGTCATGAATTAAGAAAATAATTACATACAGCTATGTTCATCCATAACAGAAAGCTGTTCCTCTTCTATCCAAATTTATAACATACTGTTAAATGACAACCTGTTACAGAGGGTATGGTGTTCCTATTATTCTTTTGATAAGCAAGAAATTGAGTCATTTTGGCCTACACATACTTAGATCAAGAGGTAAACTGAGTTTTTTCCATTAAATATTCTCTAGGCTCAAAATAATATTACACTGGGCTTCTTTATAAATTCCACAGATTTTAAGCAATGAGGCACATACCATATCAAATCATCCCTAAGATCCCTGAATTAGTTCATCAAAAATGAAATCACACTATAAAACTTTTATTACAGAGAATCTAACACATGCACAAGATAGGTAACATTATAACCCTTCCCCATCTCTTCAGTGCTTCCTTACTCAAATATCTCTATTTTATCACTCATAAAAATTATTTAACAAATGATCTCCCTATAAGGTTTTGAGCTTAAGAACCAGAAATCTATCTTGTTTATCTTTATTAATCTCACTATGTAGAAATACCCTGGTCGTAACAGTCGTTTATGGAACACCAAATGAGTTGAGAACAGAGTATCTATGACATTTGTACAGAAAGCTAAAATGGACAAACAGGAAATTGGACAAAGTAATTTTTAGGAACATACAATAACAGGATCAAAGAGGCAGTTGGTACATTAGGGAAAAAGCACTGGAATATCTTCAATTCTAATCTAAATTTTGGCAACAATGCTATAACTCAAGCAATTACTTTACTTCCTTGTAAAATAAAAGGGAAGCCTCAATAAGCTCTGTATTTCCTCTCATGCTATAATAATGATATGAAAATAGCAGGATAACCTAACTCCTGAAAAATAGCACTAACAGAACAAATATTATATACCACAGCAGATGATATGACTCTGAAGCAAAGGATGGAACATGCAAATCCATAAATGCTAAGAGGTCACATCCATAGCCAACCAAGAATTATATACACACATCCCACAAAATGGAAATTACCAACACATATCCTCATTCTGTTAAAAAAAAAAAAATCAAAGACAAATGTGATGATTTAGAAAAATAAATGCAAAATAATTTGTTATTCCCTAATAGAAATTACAATAGATCACATCTAGAACATATGCACCATGAATTGAAAGGCTCCTTAAAATGAATTACATCAATTATTTAGGCTGGGATATTTCACAATATTTTAGCAAAAATTAACCTTTAATAATATATACATCTGTGGTACATTTCCTCTTCTTTCAACATTAAAACATGAGCCAGGTGCAATGGTACACACCTGTAATCCCATCTACTCAGGAGGCCGAGGCAGGAGAACCACAAGTTAGAGGCCAGCCTTGGAAACTTAAAGGTAGGAACACTGCAGCCAGCCTCAGAAACTTAACTAGACTGTGACTCAACTTTTTTTTTTTTAAAAAAGGAGGGGGGGCTAGGGATGTAGCTTAGTAGTAGAGCACCTCTAGGTTCAATTCCCAGTGCTAAAAGGAAGAAAACAGAGAAAAGAAAAAAAAAAAACATGATAGGGATCAAAGACATTCCTAAACCTAAATACCACACTCCCAGACCTATATTTCAATTTCATAATCAAAATAAACCTTTGCTTTAAAACAAATGAACCTTCTGCCTCAGAAAAAAAGTAACAAGAGTAATCAATTTTGAACTTGACTAGCAAAATTATATCTATAATCAATATTTTTAAAAATATAAATCTATTCTCAATACTGTAATATATACTGTAGAAGATTTTTAAAAAGAGAGACCTAAAAGTTAAATCCTGGCCCATAGGAAAACCTTCCCAACTTTATTAGCAAGGTAGTTTGGGGGGACTATAAAGATACAGTCACATTTCTCCAATATTCTTACCAAGAAAGCAAACAAAACGAAGAAAAATTCCAATGTGCATGTATATTTCAAGATGATTTTAAGCTAGAGGAGGTCCCAAAAAAGAAATGTTACTAAACAGATCCAGATCTATGGGAACAAAATAAATTGTACCCCAAAAGGCATTTCTAACAAAGGCAACAGAGACCCTGAATGGATAACCTTGCAAAGTTTAAACAAAACAAATAACTTTTCAACCAAAATTATTAAAGATAACAACAAATCAAAACACTTAATTTACACAAAACAATCTTGAAGAAAAAAAAGCATTAATTACTATGAATCATATTTGACATGTTCAAATATGAGGTTTAAGTGACATTTCTATTTTTTCTGTTTATGGATAGAACTATTTACTCCTGCTATTGGCAGGATCTTAATTAGCCATACACGTCAATCAAGTCTAAGAAAGACCAATGACCGAAGAAATTCAGCTATCAAGCAGGCTAAATGATGATAAATTATGTCCTAACTAGTCTTTAATGTCAACTGGTCAAACAACACTATTCTAGGTCTCTTCCCCAAATTCAGATCAGGCAGTCACAATTCTTTATTGGTTGCAATGTTTCAAGATAAAATAATACTTTTCTTTACAATCTATCAAATACATTTACATACATTATTTCATTTTAGATTTCCACAACCCTCTGAAGTAAAGCACGAATAATTATCTTTTTTTCACTGATGATTTAGGGAAGTTAGATCACTAACACAAAGATCGCTGCTAGAAGAGTATATAAACCAAGAGTAAAACCCACATGCTCTGACCCTATGTAATTTATACTCAACAATGTCTCACAATAAAAATAATTCTAAAAGCTATTGAACTTAAAGTCCATACTTTTCCCACTTTAAACCTTAATAAATGCCACAGGAATTCAAATATAGATTTTAAAGCAAATGCAAACAGTAAAAACACTAGTCTAAGATCACATTTCTGAATCAACAAGTTAAACAACAAATGTAATGTTCAAGCACAATCCAAATACTACAGTATGAACACCTAAAAGTTAAAAAAAAAAAAAACTATTCTAGTCACCATACCACACCATACACAACTCTGTATAACACATGCTGTTAAAGAATAGTTAGCTCTATACCATTTACATATACTTCATTTAACTTATTCAAAATAAAAAGGCCGAAAATCTTCACTTTCCCTAGTTTTAATCTCCTTTTGGCTTTGTTATATACTTTAGTCTAGAAGTCTCCACAGTGAAATGCATAGGATTTGGGTCTGCAAAGTCCCCAAAAGGGCCATGTGTTAAAGCCTTGATTCCCAGTTCATGATGCTATTGGGGAACCTTTAAAGGTGAAACTTAGGTGGAGGAATTAGGTCACTGAAGGCATGTCCTTGAAGGGGGTGCTGGGACACAAGTCTCTACTTCTTTCTTCCTCTCTTTCTCTGCTTCCTGAACACTATGAGGTAAGTAATTTCTTCCTCAACATGCTCACACTATAATGTACTCCTCTGACATGGTCCAAAAGCAACAGGGCCTTACAACTAAAGACTCACACCTCTGAAACTGAGACAAAATAAAAGTTCATTTCTCTCAGGCATTATGTCAAAATGATGGGAAGTTATAATAACAATCCACTGGAATGGGGAGGTAATGATTAGAATGTCGTTTCCATTTTTTTAAACCTCAAAATCAGAATTAATTTTTACTAATAGTTATTATATACAAACCCACACATAAATTTATAAATATACATATATTGGGGTGGGAGATATGCTCAAAAACTTTCACAGAAGGAATTACTATTCAAGAAAAGATGGTGACCACTCCTAAAAAGCAATAAAGGAATATGGACTTTAGTGGACAGACGACTCTGGATTCATCAAATAATCAAAAAAAAAGACAACCTATTAGAAGATGTTCAAGACCCTACAGTGCATATTCAAAAATTTTTCAACTATATTTGCATAATTCAGTGATACAAATGTAACTTACCTCATCCTGGACTCCACTGGTAGTAGTCAACTTGCTCCCATCAGTAATTGTAATAATTATTGCTGGCTCCAAGAAAAAAGGGTTTCTTCCCTAAAGTCAAAAACACATCATTCATATTAAAAAGGTTAAGACTTTGGCTTTTCTTCCCTTTTTGAGTAAAAAAATTTCTCAGAACAGACTATATATAATTCCCCTGAATATATACAAATTTTTACATATATACCTGTTTTTACATTTTTAAAAAAGGTTTAGGACATAAACAGTGGTTAACCCTGGAGAAATAGAACTAGGTAGAAAAATGTATTTTTCACTTTTTAATATATTGTTGTATTAATTTTTACACTGAGCATTTATATTATGTAATTTAAAGTATTTAATTTTTTAATGGGGACCCTAGTAGTAAATTCTAATAATCTGACTTTTTTAGCTATTACAAATTACCATAACCAAAAGACAGTATTTTCTGAGAAACTTGCTTTAAACGCTTTTTTTAAAATAAGAATTTTAAAAGGAGGCAAGACAGGAGGTGAACATTATCAGAATCTATGTCTGTAATCAAAATGTCCAATCAAATGACTAGGTATATGGACAAGACTATGAGAACTGGCACCAGGGAAATACTAAGACCATTCTGAGCTTAGCAATAGTGCAACATGAGAAAATGCCTGGAGAGAGGAGTACAAAAACAATGGCAGCAGAGACAATGAATGAAATGGCCTGTCTGTATAAGGAAAAAATAACTTATAAAATATCTTCCTTTCAAATTGGCCTCTTTGAGTAATATAATCACTTCTAGGAGACATTTTGTAAGACTTAGACAAACATAACTGTGTATATACACAGTTCCCAATTGAGCCATTAAGCACATTCAGTACAACTCTTTAAGACTAAGACCAAAGCACAGAAGTTTCAAGAGGGCCAATCTCGAAATTCAAATTGAAGGTACAGTCCTCTTTGTGCCTGTGGTCTCAGCAACTCAGAGGACCAAAGTGACAGATCATTTTTTTGAGCCCAGTAATTCAAGGCCACCTTGGGCAACACAGTGAAACACACCCTCCCACTCTCCCCTACCCCATGATAAGCAAACAAAAAAGGAAAAAAGAAAATGGAAACTACCAAATTCTCTACTACTAACAGTAAAACAGTAAACTATTCAACTAGATTTGAATAAAGTTTTATTGGCTATGATGCAGAACCATGTGACAAATCTTAATGTATATAGGAATAACATGCAGTTCTTAATAACATGCAATTTTTAATTCAGTAGGTCTAGGATGAATACCAAGATTATGTACTTTTTTTTTTTCTTCACTATTGGAATTGGAATCTAGGGCCTCACATGTTAGGCAAGCACCCTACAACTGAGCTACATATTCAGCACACACATTCTGCATTTCTAACAAATAGGAGATGACAATGCCCATAGACAACAATTAGAATAATCTATGGTTCTAACATCTTTCCATTGCATTTATAATTTTCAATGTCCAATACATTATAGTATATCCTCAACATTTGTTGAATAATTTTACATAGCAATTAAGTGGTTATAACCTAATCATCATGGATGGAGGGAATTTGGCTGGATTAAACATTTTGATCATATCATGCAACTTACAAGTCACGCACATACTTCTCAAATCAGTGCCCAAGAAAAAGGTAAAAGTTTCTAATGGTCAAATAAAGTTAAAATGTTAGTTATATAATTTCTAGAAGATTCTGAATGCATAGCAACATCAAAATGTCATAAGTTCTTATTGAAAGAAAACACGAATTTACAATCCTTTCCTCCTCATGTTAGACAGAATGCATTTTGGGAAACACTACATGATACAATGCCTCTCATTCCATTCACTCTCAAAATAAATAATAAATCCTAACACAGGTCTTCTCATGAAGCTAGATCCTAGCACTCATTCTCACCTCAGAGCTGTTTCCCTCAAGTAGAATGCTGTTAACTTTTCCCTGCTCAAAACCTATCTGATTCCTATTCATTCTCTAAGGTCCAGTTTAAATCATTCTCTTCTGTGAAATCTTCCCTTATTACCCTGGTCTTCAATAATCACACTCTCCCCTCTCCAAATTCTAATAATGTAAATTTGCAAATGGTTAGTTAAATAAGATAGAATGTTCCTTCAAATAAAAATCATCTGAATACCTCCTATCAGGAGTATTTGTCCTCTTACCTTCTCAATTTTTTTTCTTTTTTTATCTTCCTTTTTTGTTTGTTTGCAGTGTTGGCATTAAATCTAGGGTCTCACACATGCTAGGCAAATGATCTACCACCAAGCTAAATCCCCAGCCCATAGTACATCCTCAATATTTAAATTCTAATTTAAATAAAAACTGAAAGCTAGGCACAGTGGTACACACCTATAGTCCCAGATTCTTGGAAAGCCGAGACAGGAGCTGACTGTTATCAGCCCAGGAATTCTAGACCAGACTGGGCAACAAAGCAAGACCCCATCTCAAAAACAAACAAATATACATTTGAATATATTCACAAAATATAAGTATATATTGAGCAACAACATATGTACAACAATGTGAATATACTTAACACTACTGAACTACAGACTTAAAAATGGTTGATAGTAAATTCAGGGCTGGGGACATAAATTAGTAGTAGAGCACTTGTCTAACATGTTCAAGGCCCTGAATTCAATCCCCAGCACCCTCCCCCACACCCAAAATGCCCATAGTAAACTTTATCATAAAGTGTTTTTAAACACAATTCTTAAAAACCACACCAGTTTGTATTGTTTGCTATTGTTTCATGTGGGTCAGCAAAGGATTGTCACTTTTCTTCTACACAACTAAGCAAGCACTGAGAACAACATATTTGAATACTTAAACATTCATTAATTCACTGTCTATAGTCTAAAACAAACTTGCTCAGGTTCACAGTTAAGAGTGTACCCAAAACTTTAAGTAGCTTCAAAAAAGTATAAATATGCTGTTACCTTTACTTCAATATAAATGAGTTCTCCCTGAACACAACTTGTGAATTTACTGCATTGCGAAGGTATTAAAAGGATCACTTCCCCCAGTACCACCAAAAAACAAAACTACTTCCCTCTTGTGTTTGTACAACCATTGTGTCATTGTGTCATTCCAACAATTGAGTGGCTACTACATGTCAGGCACTGTTAGGTGCATAATCCACATCTCTAATCCATAATAAATGCATGTACATATGCACACATAACAATAAATTCCGTCTTTCTTGGTCTCTACAAATCACATTTTAGTTCAAAGGGAGATCAAGAAAACCAAGATGCCCTAATATCTTCAAAATTATTTTCTCTCTTTCACCCAACTAAAACTACTTTTGTTAATTTGTTGCTTTACAAAAATAAATCAGCAAAACTCTGAAATCTACCATATTGTAAACCAAATACTTTGGTCTTCTGTATCACTTCTATATTATAATATAAAGGCAAATTCTCCGACCAAAAGTCTTAATACTTATCCATTACTATTCCTATAAACACAGTGACAATTATATTTCAGAAGCAGAATTAGTCATATTTGTAATTAAGTAGCAACAGTATACTATATTAGACTCTTATGGATGAAGATGCCCACCCCAAAATTAAGACCATTGGTTGGCCCTCTGTATCCATGGGTTCTGTTTCTTGTTTGTGGTGCTGGGGATCAAATCCGGATACTTACACATCAGGGGTTCTTTATCTATGAAGTCAACCAACCACAAAGGAAAATATTCAGAAGAAAAACAATTGTGTCTTCTTATTCTTATCAATATGAGTATTTATATAGCATTTGCATTGTATTAGATATTCTAAATAACCAAGAAATGATTTAAAGTAGAGAGTAGAATATACATAGGTTATATGCAAATATACTGCCATTTCAGTATTGTGAGGGGCTATCAGGGATTGAACTCAGGGGCACTCAATCACTGAGCCACATCCCCAGCCTATTTTGTATTTTATTTAGACACAGGGTCTCAATGAGTTGCTTAGCGCCTCATTATTGCTGAGGCTGGCTTTGAACTTGCGATCCTCTACCTCAGCCTCCTGAGCCACTGAGATTATAGGCATGGGCCGCTAGAACCAGCATTGTGCACAGCTTACTCTACTATTTTAGATAAGGATTTTGGTAACTTGGAGGTCCTAGACTCAATCCCACAAATACCAATGGATGACTGTGTGTACTTTTTAAGAACTATAATGTCTAAAAGTAGTTGAATTGTATTAACACTTAGCAGAAAGTTGGAAGTTAAGTTTAATCTAAAAAGGTAAACACTAAAGTCAAAGTTACTTTTTCTAAGACAACAAAACAAAGAGTCTTATGATATACATAATACTCTTGGCAGAGGCTATGTATGAAAGTACTGTAATAATTTAGCTCTCCATAAAGCAATAAAGCAATTATCTACTTTGAGGTAAAATGTTCAGTGATTAAATGACATAACTCAAGATGGTCTAGCAGGTAAATTGCAAAGTCAGTACTTAAGGAAGATGTTCCAACTCTAAATCAGTCTTTCTGGAGCATCATAAGTACAACAGGTAACAACCAATAATCTTGGATACACTTCTACATCAACTTAGTTTTGTGCCTTATTCGCCCAATGATGAATGGGGTGACAACCAGATTGTTGTTCTTTTTAATATATTTATCTGAAGCCAAAGTAACTATGGTAGTATTATTCCTTTGCATGGTGACTTCCTGTTGTTCTCTGATTATTTACCCAATTTTTAAAATAAAATCAAAATATGTTCCCCAAAACATGCTTGAATAAAACACAATATACAGGAATAATTACTTTTAGAAATATACTCTTTAAATTACATATGATAATTTACAGTTCTATAAACATGTAATATATACATAAACATATAATTTCAACTTTTACAGACTATATATTTAAACACAAGATAAAATAATGTTCAATAATGGCTTTAGATTTTGGAAAATTCAGATAAAGATCAAAGATAGAAAAAACTAAAAAATATGATCAATCCCTTTGCACCAATTTAATTACCCACCTACCATGTCTAAGATCCTTTCATCTCTAAGATGAAATAGTCAAGAATCATTCTTTAATATAAAAATTAAAGTAGGAATCAAATATGGTAGCATGCACCTATAGTCCCAGTTACTCATGAAGCTAAGGAAAGAGGATCACATAAGCCCAGAAGGTCAAGATTAGCCAGTGCAACATAACAAAACCATGACTCAAAAAAATACATAAAATTATAGGCTGGAGCTGTAGATCAGTGGTAGCACACTTGCCTGGCATGTGTGAGGCACTGGATTCCAGTCTCACATATAAATAATAAATAAATAAATAAATAAATAAATGTCTATCAACAACTTAAAAAATACGTAAAACTAGAGTATAATGGCTAAATGAATAAAATTTATACATAAAAGATTTTTTATTTCTCCAGGAAAAAAATTATTCCTACCACTATTATATAAACATTTGAAATTAATGAGTTTATTTCAGCATGAATTTCTAAATCACCAGCACAAAGTAACCAGAACATATGGCTCCAAGAAAGTTTCTTATATACAGTTTTGTATTATTTCTCCCCTACTTTGTACCATATACTTATTCTTGGTGGTTGCATAATACACACTGGTATCTGTCAATATACTTACCAATCAAATTAAAACATTGTTTTAGTTATCTGCCAGTATTACTAGATTTTTTCATGTTTTACAGTAAAAAATAAAATTTTAACATTTCAAAAGTCTAAATAAGAATTATAATTTAATCATGTAATATGTTGTCATTACCTATACAGTGCCAATTCTGTACAGTTTAATAATTCCTCAATCCTTATATTTAAGAAGCACTAAAAAGAGGCTTCCCTGGATATGTAAACATGCACGAGGCCCTGGGGTCAATCCCAGCACACCACCACAAAAAAAAAAAAAAAAAAAACCACTATTTTACATTTTTACTCTTTATTTTACATTTTTATTCTTAATAAAGATGTTTATAAAATCATTCAATTTGGGGGAAATCCACTATAATTTCCCCTCAATATTCACCTTGGTCATTGTAATAGCCTTTAGCAAAAAAAAAAAAAAAAAAAAAAAAAAAGCTCTGCTGCAATAAAGACAGCCAGCAGAGGGACTAAAAGTTTACTTTTGCCATTAGCAAAATAAACTCCCAAGTTTTACTGTCAGAACATTGGCTCTTGGCATAAAGAAACCCAGACATATCACTAGAAAACATACTGCCAAGTAAAATGTTCTGACTCTAGAGCCATTAACAAATGGAAATCTTTTTATCATTTACAAAATAGGATTTTAACATTGGCCAAAATATTATAAAGTAAAAACTTAAGATTTCTTATTATAGCTCTCAACAATTATCATGGCGATAAATACTTTAATCAAGGCATAAAATCTCAATACATTTAAATAATGTAACTGAGGTAGTAGATACTATTCACTAAAGCTTATTTTATTTTTGCAAAAAGCTTGCTTTTGAAAATGTTAAATCATATTATTTTGAAAAAAGTTTTGAAAATGTAAAAATAAGGCAATTTTCCCCAAAAATATAAGCTAACATGGATCTCTGGATCAGATAACTTTTCATTTTAAACAAAAGACGGGAGATACAGAAGAGGAGGCACAAGATTTTTACTATACCCTCAAACAAGTCATAATTAATCTTCTAAAGCAAAAGAAAAGCAGCCCTGAGTATTCAGTACAAATTGTAGTAGCTACATTTTCTGTTAAACCAAAGAATCCAAGTGTTTCTGTGCCACCATGCTCCACCATGTATGTTAGTCCTTTGAAAATCCTGTAAAGCATTGTCAGTGCCGACATACACTAGAATTCTCCCATGATTTAAGGTTTCTATTGAAGAAAAAACATACATCAAGGATTAGCTCTTTGATTCTCCCAGGGTAGCATCTTCAGTTAACCCATACCTCATCACTATTATTCTCAGTGTTGCTATATACCAAGAAAGTGATGACAAACAGAATTTAACAAATGAGATGTTAAGCTGTATTATCCTAGGCTATAGCTATCACTAAGTAGGATAAAATTTTAAATGTACAGAAATAACTTGTGCTTTTTTCAAACTAAAACTTCCTTTTCAGGGGCTGAGGCTGTAGTTCAGTGGTAAAGCGCTTGCCTCACAGGCGTGAGGCACTGAGTTTGATTCTCAGCATCACATAAAAATAAATATACTGTGTGTGGTTCATCTACAACTAAAAAATATACATAAAAAAATTCCTTTTCAAGTAAACAACAGCAACAAGCAAAATGTGTTTAAAAGATGAAAAGAGCTGCCTTAAGAGACATGTAGCATATCAGCAAAGGCTAATAACCATATACTGGACAGTACTAACTATATACAAAAGATCTCTGAATGATACATTAGAAAATTATTATATAATTATTTCACAAGATTGTTGTTTAAAATCTTGTACTGTTTAAACTGCTAGACAAAGTAATCTCTAGATTTCTTTTATTTACATCTTTATAGAATCTACACACAATAAATAGGAAAAAAATGAAGTCTGCATTGTATTTCCTCTATTACCATGGATAAAAGTGGTAACTAAAAACTAAATATGTTACTCTAAAATGAGAAACCATCTCATATTCATTTAGAAACATTTCCTGGCTTTTAGCTATAAGTCTATCAAAATTCAAATGTTATAAAGCAAATATTAAATTATAGAACCATTAATATTAATCATAATATTCTACTTTTACTTCCAGATTTCACATCCAAAAACTTATTAATCATATTACTGATAATAAGTACTACACTATACAAACAAAAAAAAAGAATTTTTTAATACATACTTTGCAAATTAAGTCAATTAGAATAACATTTTTTAGATCAACAATGCTTAAGCCTCAGACACTGGCACAGCACATAACCAGAACTTTTTCCCTATCTGCTTATTACCTACACACACACAATTTTTCTCAAAATCAGTTTCATTTTTGTTATCCTTAAACTACATCAATAAGATCTATGAAATCAGTTTTGATGTGCTAATTATATTTGCCTATCCAACAATTACTGTCATTAATAGGGTTAATATTTTAAGGGTGGGAAGGTTCAATTAAATATGGGGATGAATACACAATTGGTTAATTATACATCCAAACAAAATAAATAATTAAAGCCAATAAAGGCCTGACAAGCTTACATTTGAATGAACATCCCAAAGTCAGAATTACCAGCTTTATGTTTGTTTTGGAATTCATAAAGATTATTACTTTTATTGTTCACATCTCAACTGGTGTGGCACAAGTGAGTCTTTTGATGTCAAACTTAAAATATTCATCTTAAGAAATGACAATATCTTTTAACTATATACAAAAGATCTCTGAAGGATACATTAGAAACTGATTAACCACAGTTGCCTCTGAAGAATGAAAATGAGCAACTTTATAACTTTTTAAATGGTTCACCTTTTTTTAACCATATGCATTTATTAGTATTCCAAAATAAAAATTTTTAAAAACCTGCTAGTGTATAGAAGTCTATTATCGTAGGATACATTAAGGTCTATAATTACAAAAAAAAATGTTAAAAGAAATATATTTTCAGTTTCAAGTAATTCCATTACACAATTGTACACCAATATAATTCTTTTTTTTCAACCACATAATCCCTTATTTGAAAAATATAACAGTAAAAACAGAATTAAAAAAAGAGCAAGAGCTGGGAAGAATCCTACATGTTTATTTTAATATAATGACTAACATAATCCTGGAATTTGATTTAAATAGGTAAAATAATAATGTAAGAAAGAGTAAGAAATTAACATTAAGGAAACTCATTAACAGGGCTAAGTATAACTGCAAGTGACAATTACAAATTCAACATATCTGAAATATTAATATTTAATAATCTGGCAGAATTTAAATTTTACACTTGAACTGCAGTCTAAAGTTTGAATAAAATAACTCCAACAAATTGGTTTGGGCAATACCTAAAAAGTAGGAGGCAAACAGTGCTTATATTAGCAGAAGGGAATATGGACATTAGAATAATTTTACTTAAGAAATACTGATATTTTGGATAAAGAACCTAATACATCTGTTATATTAGAGGAATTAAATAATATCAACTTGGGAAAAATCTGTCTAATAAAACATTTAATAACAAACATATAAGATGACAAAAAATAATAAAAGCAAAGATGTAAACATTTTCAAAGACAGATGAACAAAGATAAAGATAAATGCTAATAATTTGACCTCAACAAATCATCTAGATCTGCCTATTCTCAAGATTAATCATTTCCTTAGGTTGCTGATTATCACAGAAATCTGCAGATGTTACCCTTCCAATTCTGGTTAAATCACAGCTTGAATATAGCATTAAGTAAGTTTAAACATTATAATAAGTTGATCTTGAATGTATGACAAAGAAGTAGAAAAAGACCCATTCTGGTGATTCACCCTGAACATCTACACTACAAATATGCTCTCAAAAGAATAAATTCACACATACACAAAACAGGATCTTCTTAAATTTTTTAAAAAAAAAAAAAGGAATTCTATGAGTCTTCCCATAAATAGCTTAGAGACTACAAGTGATAATGAAGAGGAACTGGCTAATAAAATGTTTTGGACCAGAACAGTTATCAATAAAGCATTATGCTTTCAACAGGAAGAAAGAAAAGCATTCCCAACCAGATGTGGTACCACACACCTATAACCTAAAGATACCTGGGAAGCTGAGGCAGAATTACAAGGTCAGCTTCAGCAACTTAATGAGACCTTGTCTCAAAACAAAATTTTATAAGGACTGGAGATGTAGCTCAGCAATAAAGCACTATGCCTAGCATGTTTGAAGCCCCAGGCCCAGAACATCAGCAACAGGAAGAAAAAAACAAGACATGCATGCATTCATGATAAGAACCTGGGGAAGACTCTTGACAGTATATTATTTCCCATATGCTATGGTAAAAGTCAATCTTAATTTAATTATATATAAGGCAAAATGTAAGACTAGCTTTAGGGCCCTGCTTTGGAAAAAAAATGAGGATTTTTATTTTTCTAGGAATATTTGGAAGGAAATATTTTAATTTCTCCAAATGCATTACATAAGTATTTCTGGTAAATTCCAACTCAAATATTTACTGAGCTTGTGCTAAATATATCCCCAAGTGTTTAAGAATTTAAATTTTTTCAAAATAGATGAACTTCAAGAAAATTTTATAATGGTACAGAATAGAGGATACAGAGACTAATCCACAAAGTTAAACTATCTTATATTTGATAAAGGGGCTAAAAACATGCAATGGAGGAAGGATAGCATCTTCAACAAATGGTGCTGGGAAAATTGGAAATCCATATGCAACAAAATGAAATTGAATCCCTTTGCCTCTCACCAGCCACAAAAGTTAACTCAAAATGGATCAAGGAGCTAGATATCAAACCAGAGAATCTGCGTCTGATAGAAGAAAAAGTTGGCTACCATCTACATATTGTGGGGTCGGGCTCCAAATTCCTTAATAGGACTCCCATAGCCCAACAGTTAACAACAAGAATAAACAAATGGGACTTACTTAAACTAAAAAGCTTTTTCTCAGCAAGAGAAACAATAAAAGAGGTAAATAGAGAGCCTACATCCTGGGAACAAATTTTTACCCCCCATACATCAGATAGAGCCCTAATATCCAGAATGTACAAAGAACTAAAAAAATTAAATAATAAGATAACAAATAATCCAATCAACAAATGGGCCAAGGACCTGAACAGACATTTCTCAGAGGAGGGCATACAATCAATCAACAAGTACATGAAAAAATGCTCACCATCATTAGCAATCAGAGAAATGCAAATCAAAACCACCCTAAGATACCATCTCACTCCTGTAAGATTGGCAGCAATTATGAAGTCAAACAACAATAAGTGTTGGCGAGGATGTGGGGAAAAGGGTACACTTGTACACTGCTGGTGGGACTGCAAAATGGTGAGGCCAATTTGGAAAGCAGTATGGAGATTCTTGGGAAAGCTGGGAATGGATCCACCATTTGACCCAGCTATAGCCCTTCTTGGACTATTCCCTGAGGACCTTAAAAGAGCACACTATAGGGATACGGCCACATCAATGATTATAGCGGCACAATTCACAATAGCTAGACTGTGGAACCAACCTAGATGCCCTTCAATAGATGAATGGATAAAAAAAATGTGGCATCTATATACAATGGAGTATTATGCAGCACTAAGAAATGACAAAATCATAGAATTTGCAGAGAAATGGATGGCATTAGAGCAGATTATGCTAAGTGAAGCTAGCCAAGCCCTAAAAAACAAAAGCCAAATGTCTCCTTTGATATAAAGAGAGCAACTAAGAACAAAACAGGAAGGAAGAGCATGAGGAAAAGACTGACTGTAAACAAAGACGAATGGGGGGAGAGAAAGGGAGAGAGAAGGGAAAGGACATGCAAATGGTAGGAGACCTTCAATGATACACAAAGGGGAGAGAATTGAACAACAGCAGAGGAGGCAGAGAGGGAAGGTGGGAGGGGAGGGGAGGGGGGATAATAGGGGTTAGGAAAGGTAGCAGATTAAGACAGTCACTAATATGCCATTATGTAAAAATGTGAGTATGTAACAGATGGGGGGGCTGGGGATGTGGCTCAAGCGGTAGCGCGCTCGCCTGGCATGCGTGCGGCCCAGGTTCGATCCTCAGCACCACATACAAACAAAGATGTTGTGTCCGCCGAGAACTAAAAAATAAATATTAAAAATTCTCTCTCTCTCTCTCTTTCTCTCTCTCTCCTCTCTCACTCTCTCTTTAAAAAAAAAAAAAAAAAGTAACAGATGGGATTCTGCTATCTGTATTTGGGGTAGAAATGGGAGTTCAAAACCCAATAGAGTCAAATGTATGAAAGATGATTTATCAAGAGCTCTGTAATGTTTGGAACAATCAATAATAAATAAATAAATAAATAAATAAATAAATAAATAAGAAAAACCTAAAAAAAAAAATTATAAGCCTTCCTAACTTAACTGTACATACAAACCCTCCAATGAATGATTTTATCATAGAAATATATCTCATTAAGAAGCGGATGTCATAATACTGCACAGATTGCTACATGCTTCAGAACATTACTATTAACTCATTAAAATGCAAACTCTACAGACATAAGATAACCATTTTTTACATTAGAATTTATATTAATATAAATTGGACATTACCCATTCTAAATTATCAATAAAGACTTTGTACTACTACTACTTCAGCTAGACCAAATTTTATGGATGCAAACTCATTTTCTTCTAATTTATTGGTTTGAGAAATTAGATTGCACAACTAAAATTCAAAAATGTTACATCCATCATTACCTGCCAAAGTACATAAATGATCAAGAACCATGACAACTCACACATTATAAGAGGCTACCAATTCCTGATAATCCAGAAGTCATTACCATGGATCCAGCATTTGTAACATCACTCAGTGTTACTGGCAGCCTAACATTTTTAGGACACTACATACTCAACCATCCTCAATTTCTTTTTTAAAATAATAGTTTGTTTTTAACTTCTTCAAAATAATTCCATTTGGATGTTTCCAGTGTTGAAATTCCAAAATAACCACAATACTTTGTGGTGTTTCCGAATTTCTAATAAGGTTCTCTAGCATTAAGACAAAGGAAGTTTTCTTTTAACATGCCAACATCAACCTTATCATTTACTATTTATAAATACCATCAACTAATGATACCACAATTATTTTTCTCATATATTCAGAACTATTTTCATGTCCATAACAAAGTTTTATAGATTACATAATCCTTTCAAGATTCTTTACTATGAAAAGTTAAAAGTAATTTTCATATATGATTGTTTCTTGATATACCAAATCAAATTTCATATCACATTTGCCCTAGAAAAAGAAATAGCTTCATAAAAAAAAAAAATCCCTCTAGGTTTATTCTATTGTCTTTTTCATACAAATGCATATAACAAACAATAAGGGATCAAACATTTTACACTTGATCTTTGCTATGGGCAAGAACATCTTTCCCCTACCCCCATCCTAACTATTAACAACTGCATTCTAAAACACACAATTGTAAAGTCCTAGAAGTGAACTCTGCTCTTAATTTTCTCAAAGATTAAAGACTTTTCTTGCTTCGAAAATCAAAAACATGTATTTTTAGGAAATTGTTTTTGAAAAATAAGTTGAGATTTTAGGAAAAAGATTTGTAACAACAAGGGAAAAATATTTCAGAACAATCTAACATAGAGCCTCAACTCAAAACCAAAAGCAAAAAAAATAGCAAGAAATTTTACTGGAAATAATGGACACTTAATTTTAGCTTCTTGGGATGGACACACATTGGATATAGAAGCTTATGGGAATATATATTTGGTTTTTGTCACATTTCAGATTAGAAAGCTTTTATCCTTCTAAGTGTTTAGTATGATATTGGGGATGCTAATCATCATCAACTGAGTTCCTACCATGTGCCAGGTAGCTACTTTGTTGGAGGTTAACATATATTTCTAATTCTTACAAAAATTTTCAAGAATTGGTATTATTCAGAAATCTGAAACTCAAAGAGGCTGATTTTCAATACTATATAAGCTGGTGCACAGCCAGTTCTAATAGAGAAGTTCCTTCCATATCACACTGCTTGCTCTAGGGAAAAAAAAAAACATATTAAAACAAAAACTCCTTGTATTTACAATTTCAACTTTTAAAATTCAAAGAAAATTTCACAAAAATAATTATAGGCTGTTATAATAATAAATTAGATTATATACCACTTAATCACCACAATATTGCAAGATAGGTCCTTTAAGTTCATTTTCTTAACAGGGAAACAGACTAAGAGGTCCTATGACTTTCAAGATCTCATGGGTGGAGTGGGAATTCATAAATCAAGCAGATTTTTCTGAATCTTAAAGGCACAATTCTTAAGAGATGTCAAAACAAAAGAAAAACATAATAGTCAACTAATTACAAAACTGCCAGGGGAAAGTTATCACTGCAGACCTAATATTGGCTGGCATACTTTGGAAAAGTGGACTAATTAACTAACAGTAATAGTACCTATTAACAGTAATAATACCCCTCTATTAACTATTAAATGTAAAATTAAAAATGCCATTAATTGATACATGTATTAGAGTTTAGGCCTTAACAAATGATATAAAATCTTGTCAGCCAAATCTTGTCATATTCTTACTTCTCTTCCAAAAGAGCAAGGAAGAGGAATCCAAATTAAGCTAATGTAACCAACAGTATTTTGACATTGTTACAAAAAAGGCTAAATGCAACACAACGACAAAATGAAATGCTCTCAGGAATTGAAAGAATTCATACTGCACTCTATTGACACAACCCCACAAAGTGATTCAGAGATCTATGTTTATGCCTTTAAGAAAAATTTATTAAACATATAAATTATTAGTAAATTCTGTATAACCATTCCAAATCAATTATGAACCTTTTAAATATTTCATAAATGTAGAAAAATTATTCATTTTAACCTTTATAGGTCTTATGTTCTTCACCTATGAGAAACGTGAAGTAAACATCTAACATCACTTTCATTCTAATGCCTTTTACAACAAATTATATAATTATATAAATTATATAATCTCTTTGAAGATATCCATGACAAACAGGCTAAAAAATTATTTTAGCTATTTCTGACCACCAAAAACCAGGCATATGGCACAACCTAGTAATCCCGGCCAACTCAGTAGGCTGAAGAAGAGCTATCTCAAATTCAAGACAGACTGGGGACACTTGACACCCTATCTCAAAATTAAAAAATAAAAAAGACTGGGGATGTAGCCCAATGGTAAAGTGCCCTTGGGTTCAATCCCTAGTAGCTAATAATAATAATATCCACACACAGAAAGTCCATATTGTGTCAGTAGATAGAAAAGTTCAATGGTAGCCACCCAGGGTGTGGTGGTACACGCCCATGATCCCTATGACTCAGGAGGCTAACATGGGAGAGAGAGTGTTGAGTTTGAGGCTAACCTTAGCAACTTAGTGGGATGCTTAGCAACTGAGTGAGACCTTGTCTCAAGATAAAAAGTAAAAAGGACTGGGGCTATACCTCAGTAGTAAAGTGTTCCAGGTTCAATCCCCATCAACCCCACTCTGCAAAAAAAAAGTTCAATGCTTCAAAAGCATATATTGATATTTGCTAAGCTTCACACTTAGGATTTGGGGTTTTCAGTTATCTCTCTATAAAAAGTTTGGGGGGCAGGAAGAAAGAATAAAACAAACACAAACCAAAGCAAAACCAAAAAAAACAAATAAAAAAATTTTTGACATTTTGTTTATAGTCTGTAAAGTATATGTAAATTATAAAGGTTAATAAAAGTAACAAGTTATTTATATAAGGAAATTACTTTTTTAAAAGTGGAAAATAAACAGGCCAGTATTTGTGATCATTCATCAACTAAGAAAAAATAAAAAACTTAATTTATACTAGGCACAGTGTCACACGCCTGTAATCCCAGCAGCTTGGAAGGCTGAGGCAGGAGGATCTAGGATCCTGAGTTCAAAGACAGCCTCAGTGAAAGCAAGGCTCTAAGCAACTTGGTGAGACCCTATCTCTAAATAAAATACAAAATAGGATTGGGGATGTGGCTTGGTGGCCTAGTGTCCCCGAGTTCAATCTCTGGTACCCAAGGAAAAAAGAAAAAACTAGTTAATTTTAATTAGAATATGAATTTTAGTGAAGGCTATCACGGTCAAAAACAATTTTAAAGAAACATTTCAAAAAAAATTATATAATCTCTTTGAAGATAGCCATGACATAAAGAGGACTAAAAATTCTTTTAGGCCATGGTGCCACACTCCTGTAATCCTAGTGGCTCAGGAGACTGAGGCAGGAAGTTCGAGAGTTCAAAGCCAGCCTCAGCAAAAGCAAGGTGCTAAGCAATTCAGTGAGATCCTATCTCTATATAGAAAAACGCCCCTGAGTTCAATCCCTGGTACCAACCCACCCACCCCACTACCACCTCCACCCTGCCAAAAAATTATTTTAGCTAATTCTAACCTCAAATGACCTTATATAAATTAATTATACTCAACTAAGTGGAATTCTTCCATTCAAATTAAATTTACTTCTGGTCTTTTAATTTTCAGTTGTATATAGCTTAAGGCATAAAATACTGACATTCTCTTACATGAAGGGAAAATAAAATTATCTTTGAAGAGAAGTAGAACCTATTATTTTTGCCTTTCGTACCTAAGACTTGTTTTGGACAATCTCTATTAAGAATGCAATGAGGCCCTTAGGATACTGTTTTTCATTTTCTTCTAAAAGAGCCCAACCAAACAATGTTTTAATTTCTTAGACTCCAAGTATCAAGATTATGAAGAAATGTTGTACCAAGGGTTTTGAAAGAAAATAAAATGTGGGTCTTGAAACATTTTTTAAATTATCACCATTAAAATTAACGGTCAACAGGAAATAAATCTTATCTATTTCATGCTGCTTTGAGCTCAGCCAAATCTTATTAAAATAGTCCCTTGATTTACCCAGATGTGCTCCTTAAAAGTTCCTTGCAAATCAAACCTCTGTAAATCTCATCTTAAACACACTAGGGGGAGCTCCCTATTTGAAAGAATCTTTTGAAAGAATGTGCTTTTGAAACACTTCTGACTTACCTGCTCAACTATTAACATCCAGTTTTCCTTTAATAAATTTCTTTAAAATACCATCCCGGTATTTTACCCGAAGTTTTCATTTAACCTATTTCTTTAAAAACTTCATCTCATGTTTACCAACTGCCACTGAGAGAAGTTTGATCAAATTATTTTCATTCACACCTGCCTCCCCTAAGATGAAATACAAAGCCCAAGGAAAAATATATATTTAATATGCAACTAATAGATTTCAAAGCATATAACAGCAGTTTTAAGTCTCACTAAATTTTTATAATTATAATTTCAAACTTAAAAATGAAGAGAGGTAAACTAATTTACAATGCATTTTGTCTACTGAGCACTTCATTTTTTAAGTGCATTTAAATATAGAATTAATGAGAGGTTTAAGTAGGGTATATAAGAAAAAGGGCATAATGGTTTCATTATTGCCAATTTAGGAATAAGAAGTAGAGGCTGACTTCCCAATGTTACATAGTAATTCAAAGTTAAGGTCAAAATTAGAATACCAATTCTCATATTCCTAGTCATTTCTACATAACAAAGATGGGGAGAAAATATTAGGTTTGCTGTAAAGTTCCCTCTCTGTGTGTATAGATATGGGTAGGGGTGAATAAGGGTATCTACACACACACACACTTTTTTTTTTCTTTCTTTCTTTCTTTTTTTTTTTTTTTTTTAAGGTACTGGGAATTGAACCCATGGATTCATGTATGTTAAACAAGCACTATCATCGAGGTACATCCCCAGTTCCTCCACCAAGTTATTAAAAATACTTTAAGGAGACTTAAAAGTTCAAGGACAAAACCAACCAATGGGGAAAGAGGATTCATTTAAAAAAAAACATTGCTGGGGAAATTAAAGAGATCCACATGCAAAAGAAAAGGTGAATCCTTTCCTTGCATTATAAAATCAGCTTGAAACAGATTAAAGACTTAAACATACAGTCTAACAGTTAAAACATAGGAGAAGGGCTGGAGTTGTGGCTCAGTGGTAGAGCAGTTGCCTAGCATGGTAGGCCCTGGGTTCGATTCTCAGCACCACATATAAATAAATGAATAAAATAAAAGGTCCATCAACATCTAAAAAAATATTTAAAAAAAAAACATAGGAGAAAAGTTTCAATGATACTGCATTTTGCAATGATTTTGTGGTTACACCACCAAAAGCACAGGAAACAAAAGTGAAAGTAGACAAACTGGAATACATAAAAATGTAAAACTTTTGTGCAGTAAGGGACACAATCAACAGAGTGAAAATGCAATCCACACAATGTGAGAAAATATGTTTAAATTATCTGACAAGGGGTTAACAGCCAAAGAACTCTTACAAATCAAAAAAATAAAATAAAATAAACCCCTTTGGAATAGGGGGAAAAAATGATACTTCTCCAAAGACAGTAGACAAATGGCAGTTTGAAAAGATATTCAAGATTTTACAGAAATTCAAATAAAAACCATAACACCTCACACTCGATAGCATGGCTAATATTAAAAAAAAAAGTGAATGAATACAAATGTTTTCAAGGATGTAGAGGAAGTAACCCTTGTATACTGCTGATGGGAATGTAAAATGGATCAATTACCATGGAAAAGAATATGGTATGGTACTTCCTCAAAAAACTAAAAATGAAATTACCATATGATCCAATAATTCCACTTCACAGTATGCCTCCAAAAGAACTGAAAGCAGGATCTTGAAAAGATATTTGCACAACCATGTTCATTATACCATTATTCCTAATAGCCAAGAGGTGGAAGCAATCCAAATGATCAACAAATGAATGCACAGGAAAGTGCAGTATATACATAAAATGGAATGTAATTCAGCCTTAAAAAGAATCCTGACACATGCTACAACATGGATGAATCTTAAGGACATTACGCTAAATGAAATAAGACAGCCACAATATCCATGGAAGAGAGGTATGTGGGTTTCAGATCTAACCCACATAACCTCTCCCCCCACTTCCAAGATAACAAAATCCAAGGATGCTCAAGTCCCTTACATAAAATGGCATATTTGCATATAACCTACATTCTACCATATACTTTAAGTCATGTGTAGACTACTCAGAATACCTAACAATGTAAATGCTATGTAACTAGTTCATGTGATATTTGTTTTGGGTACAATGACAAAGAAAAGAAAATTCAGTTTTCTACCAAAGCAATTTTCATTAAATTATAGAGGCAAATTTTTGATCTGCAGTTGATTGAATTCACAGATATGGAACTCTTGGACAGGGAGGGCCAACTGTACTGCATGATTCCACTCATTCTGAGGTATCTAAAGTAGTCAGCCTCATAAAAAACATGAAGCAGAATAATAATCCACAAGGACTGAGGAGAAGAAATGGGGAGTTATTGTTTATGGGTATAGTTTTAATTTTGCAAGATGAAAAAGTTTTGGATATCAGTTGCACAACAGTGTGAATACTATTAACACTACGGAAGTACACATTTATAAATGTTTCTTTTCACCACTATTAAATATTTTTCCTCCATTAAAGATCTTTAAAGATTTACACAATAGGCCAGGCATGGTGGCACACAACTGTAATCCTAGCTATTTCAGAGGCTACGGAGGAGGATCTCAAGTTTATGACCAACCTGGGCAATTTAGTGAAAACCTGTCACAAAATAAACATCTTTAAAAGGGGTGAGAAAGTGAAGCCCAGTGGTAGAGCACTTGCCTAGCAAACATAAGGCTCTGGATCCCATCTCCTGCACTGCCTCAAAAAAGAAAAAAAAAAAATTCACTAATGGTTTCCATTTCATATTCAGCAGCCATATGTTCAGGTTCACTAATCTACTTTCATTTTAAAATTTTCTATTCTACTTTCATTTTTAAATTTTCTATAGCTTAATAAATATCAAAATGTTGATAACCTAAGGGAAACCCTAATCCCAAATAGGAATCACTACTTTACCAATCAACATTAAAAGGAAAGTCTGGACTTTATACTACCTAAGTACTACATAGCAACTACATGGATAAACGGGAAAAAGCATTATACCTCTACCTATATTATCTTCTGATTCACAAAAAGACCTTTATGCTCAAGAATAAAATGGGTTAAAATTATTCTCCCTAAGAGTCATTCATTTTGACCTTATCCAAAAGCCACCAGCACTTAAAATCCCACCAAAATTAAGTATACACTGGGCATGGTGGCACATGTGATAATCCCAGCAATGCTGGAGGCTAGGACAGGAGGATCAAAAGATCAAAATCAGCCTCAACAACTTAGCAAGACCTTGTCTCAAAATAAAAAAACAAAAAGATCTGGGGATATAGCTTGGTGGTAAAACACACTTGGGTTTAATCACAAATACCCGTTCCTAGAAAAAAAATATATATATATATTAAATATATTATCTTTTAAGATACCACTCAAGGATTATCTTCACTAAGGGCACACAGTAGGTCAGGTATCATTCCAATCAATCTAATCAGTACTAGTTTATTAGGGAGTAGAGGTGTAGAGTCAAGCCAATGGCAAAAATGATGATTTGTAAGCCAGTGTAAGATTCAGTAATCCTAACTGGAACGTAACTTTAAAAAGAAAAAAAAAAAAAGACAATGGTGAAAACATTGATAGAAAAACAGAACAATCTGGAACAGTATGAAAATAAACCCATTTACATATAAAATTTTAATAAGACCTCTAAAATTTTATACATTTCCTAATTTTAGATATTTGGGCTGATTCAGATTTTTAGTGGTTCTCAGAAGTTCAGCATTATTCAAAATTTTTGAACATATGTAGAAAAATATCCAATGTATCTACAATTATAAGAAATTTTAAAATGTGCTACTATAATGGGAAGGTGTAACTAGAAGCTACATTATTCCATGACTATATAAATATCAGCAAATGGTACTGATCATCAAAATCAAATATTTATAAGGACTTCTATAGGCAGAAAATTTTAAAATTTTTAGCAGGATATCCTTAGTGCTTGAGGAAAACATTCACCGATAATCACTCTTCTTCAAACACTTTAAACTTACTGATATCCTACAAATTCTAGGCATCCAAGCTAATACTTAAAAAATTAAGTGTACTAAAGTAAACTAATAAATGCAACATAAATTATGCTTTGGTTATAGAAAATCACATATTTGCCTGTACATGGGGGGAACCATGTGTGTAAACACACAAATATATACACATTAACCCCAATCTAGTTAAGAAAATAATTCAGAAACTTAAATTTTTTATATACTCTAAAACAGACATGCTCTGCTTTCCAACTAACTCACCTTTTCTCATTTTCCTCAACTAATGAGATTATATAGAATTTGGTGCTCTGAACTTCACAGATCTTATTTTAGAGCATTAAGTAGTAATATAAAAATACCAAGGTTACAGAATAAAGATATTCCACAGAAAACAGATAGAGGAAAACTCATGAAGGATATTTAGTATTAAATATTTAAGACATCAAAAATCCCTGATAGTTTATATTCTTTGTATGAATAGAAATTATTAAATATTTAAATCAGAAAAAGATTTATGATGAAAAAAAATCTTCTGGAAGGATATTTTCTTCTAACTGAACACTTAAATGATCACTTCATTTGTATTCATAAATTGTGGCTCTTAAATTATCTTAAACCTAGTTGCATTTTTATGTGCCAAGTCAAGACATAAGCATTAATACTGCTCCATGTATCCTTGCTTATTCATCAAGATAACTGAGAAGCATTATCTCTGCCTATTGTTGAGTTAATAAACCCTGACATGTTAAAACATTTTCATCTTCATGCTCTTCTCTTAGTCAAAGTGATAACAGCACAGCAAGACCACCTTCACCCTTCAAACTTTTTGTTAGATTTATCTATAAGAACTAAAATGTTCTCTGGTGGAAGATGGCAACTGGGAAAAGGAAAATATAGGCTTAAGTTACAAATATCCCCAGCCCCTCTATGACAAGCAGTTTTTCTTTGGAAACACTCTTAGAAATATTTTTAATATGTGGTTGAAGGTCAATGTGTCCAAATGTCTTATAAAATGTGATGCAGAACACTGACACAACCTGACAATCAACTAAATAATGGGGAGTTTCAAATATGACTTTGTACTCAAAAAAGTTTGAATCAGAACCTTAAGAAAAGATCATGTAACACATAACAGTGGAGTATGAGATTTTACAGAAACTCTTTACAACACCTTGCAAAGAGTTACAAAATAAAGCAAAACGAGGTGGGGGAGGAGAAGGGAGTAATTGTGAATTGCAAAATATATTTTAAATGCTATGGGACCAAATTAAACCATTTCTAAAGATGCCTAGGAGCTCAAGAGTTATTTCAAAGTAAAGCATAAAAACTTCTACAAGGGAACCTTTCCTAGTTCTATCTAAGGCAAATAAAAATTGTATTCACAGGACAAATTTCCCTGAAATATGTGAAACTCATGAAACTTGTGGATTATGGAACTTGGGAAAGAATGCAATGTATATCTAAGCATTATAGTTAATAAATACTGCTTTGTAATATTATGTAAGAACTAAATTCCTTGGGTATAATATTCCTTTATTATATGTACCATTATACATTCATCAGCATCCTGTATTTCATAACATTACAAAAAGTTATAATGGACCACCTCATATTATTCCTTAGTGAATGACTTAAATCTCTTGCCTCATCCTTAAATAGATGGGAGAGGGACTTGAGCGGTTTAAGGAAGGAAGAATGGGGTTTATATTTTCCAGACATCTTATTTTCCAAAGATTTATAATTTAAAAACAAACTATGGACCTGCCATTTAACTCAATATTCATCCCCTTATAGTTGCTAATGATGTATGCTCATTAAAAATCTTAATGTACTCAGCCAGTTACTGCACTGCAAAGAAAGTCTTACCTTTCAAGCTAGTTACACAATATGGTTAAACTAAATCCCAAATCAAAAAAATAATAATTTTCTCTAACATTTAGAAATGAAGACCACTGATCAATTAATGTCTATAAGCCACTTCAATAGTTGTATACCATGTCTGCAGGTAGACTATGGAGAGTGTGAGTATGTTGAAGGAAGGTATTTTCCCTTTCATGTCTTTCAACTTCCAGGGGACTGAAACCAAATCTATGTCAACTTTATAGCAAAGAATTCAGACTCTAATTCTGAATACAAATGCATATGTTGGGGGGATGAGGGATACAAAACCATACACTGTGTAGGGTGAATTTCACATTTGAACCATGTACACACTGTATTTCAGTCTGAAATGTTTTATACTGGAGTTTTGTGTTCTAGTTTGGTACTAAAGTGTTTTTCCACAAAAAAAAAAAAAAAAAATATATATATATATATATATATATATATATCATCAACTATTTTTCCACCTTAACATTCAACCTACCTGCCCATAGTTGTCTATGCCAGTTACTAATCTATTTAAATTTAATAAATCAAAAGCTGTCCTTAGGGATTGGCCAAGAGTCGTAAGTCCTTCAGCCTGAAGGTTTTTCAGTTCATTCATAAACGTTGCATGGTTTTCTTTCCATCCAGCCTGAAAAGAAAAATTAAGATTTTTTTTTTCACCTTTTAAACTCATATATACACGGACAACCTTTATAATCTGACATTTACCAAGTAGATGTTTGGTTAACGTCGCTTTTTGGTTGGTGTGGCTTCAGTTAACCTGTTAATTCTCTCTCCTGAGAAATCTCTCTTCCAAAGGTGGCCAAGAAAAAATCTGCATGCTCTATAGTTCTTGGTGGTTAATGGCCTCAATACTTTATAACTTCACCAAGAAATTTACTACCTAACCTAATACCCAAAATCCGGGAGTGGGAAGGTATTAGTAGAAAGCAGATGACTTCTGAAGTTGGCCCAAGGCTGTCCCATCGGTAGGCAGCCTTAGGAAGACTCTAGAGATGACCAATCCTCGCAGCCCCTCAGAGGACTCCCTTGATAGCCCGGCCCATTCCCCTTTAATGCAAACCGGGGCTCGGCGCGGCCGGGCCCGGCTGTCACTCGGGCTAACTTGAATAAATATCCCCCACAGTTCATTGCTGCCGCTCACGCCGCGGAGGGGAAATGTCGGCCATGTTGATCGCAGCGCCGCCGCCGCCGCCGGGCCGAGCCGGGCCGGGGAGGGGATGGCGGTGGCCCGGCGATTCTGTACCGCGCCAGGACGCTCTCGAGCGGGGGAGGGGGTGGGAGCCCGCAGGGGAAGAGACCTCGGCGCCGGGAGCGCAGCGGGTGGGGGAGGGGAGCATAATGAAGGGTGAATGGGGGGGCGGGGAGGGCGAGCGAGGAAGGAACAGGGAAGGGAAGGAAGAGAAGGGGGAGGGCGAGGGCTGTTACCTTGATAGCATAGGGCGGCTCTTCGAAAGTGACCAGCATATACCTGTCTCCTCTGCTGGCAGGGTCCCGGGCACGGAGCTGCGGGACGGGAGGAGGAACCGGGCGGGCAAGAGGGAAGCACAGGCGAGGTTAATAGGCAGAGAAGGGGCGCCCAGTAGCCCCACCACCCCCCACAGTACCGCACACGCAGCGGCCGCCCCTCCACGCCGCCCCACACACAGATCTCTTCCTACACACCGCCCGGGGCCGGAGCCCGGGCCCCGGCCGAGCCCAGCTCGCAGCGCCCGCCCGCCCGCCCGCGCGGTGGGGGAGGGGGTCCCCGAGCCCGGCAGCGCCTGCAGTCAGGTCCCCGACACCCCCGCCCTGCTGCCCCCAGCCGCCCTCCCCCCCACCCTGCCGCCCGCGGGCCATCGGGCCAGGGTCGCCTCCCGGGCTCGGTCAGTCGGTACCTTCATGAAGGTCTCTACCGCGCCTTTGGCCGTGTCCAGGTAGGTGGTGCCCAGATGGCTGCGCTGGTTCATAGAGGCAGACGTGTCTATCAGGAACAGTAAGATGGGCATAGTGCTGGCCGGGGACACCGGGGCCCGAGGTGGTGGAGAAAGAGATGGTAGAGGTGGAGGCACCGGTGGCGGCGGCAGCGACCGCCGCTACGCGGGGCGGGGGAGCGCGGCCCCCGGGAGGAAAACACCGTCTGGGTCTTTCCTCCGGCTGCGGGGAGTTTCTCCCCCGATAGTTGAGAGGAAACTCCCCAGACCCAGTCCTCCCCGTCGTACCCCTGCCTCCGCCTCCTCCTGCCTGCCTGCCCGCTGGGGCGGGAGCCCGGCCGTCTGTCTGTCGGTCCGTCCCCCCCGCCTGGGGGTCCCGTCCCCGCTCCCGGTCCCTGTGTGTGTCCCCGCGGGAGACGGGCCTGGCTCCCCACCCCACCCCCGGTGCAGGGAGTGGGGACCAGGGAGCTGGCGAAGAGGGGAGTGGGCTGAGGGGAGATTGGCCCTGGGGCTGTTGGGAGAAGTTTCAGGGACTCCCTCCGCACCCCGGCGGTGTCACCACTTTCTCAGCCCCTCTCGCTACTGAAGCGCTTTTCTCTCTCACACTCTGGTTTTAACTTGGGCAGGGGCTGTAGAGGCTCCGCCCCCTGACACGTCCCCGAGCCACGTGACACACCGCCCCGTTGTTCTATTGGCTAGTCCCTGGCCTCTCATTAGCATATTCAAACAGCTCAGGGGCGGAGGAAGCTTGTAGGCCGACTCCGGGGACAGTTATTGAGCACGCGCGGAGGCGGGGCGTCGGGTGCGCGCGAGAGCGAGCGCGAGGGGCGAGCAGGCGGGTCGGCAGACGCGGAGGCGGGCTCCGGGAAGGGGCGGGGATGGGCCGCGGAAGGACCGCGGTTGGGGGCGGGGGCCGCGTCGGCGCGCGCAGGGCGGCCGAGCCTGTGAGCCTGCGCGGCAGGGCTGCTGGCCTTCTTGGCTGTTGGAGGTGATAGGGGTCGAGGGAAGGGAAATGGAGGCTAACCCGAGTTCCCCTCTGAGGTCGATGTAGCGTGGACAGTGAGGAGAGCTGAGTAAAGTGAACAAACACCCGGTTAGGGGAAGAGGGCAGGCCCGATGTCGCCCTCCCGAGGAAGGCTCGGGGCCTGCGGCCGCCGGAGAAGGTTCTTGGGCCTCGGAGGGCCGGCCCCAGCGCGGGCGGGCCGGGAGGGGGAGGGGAAGTGAGAGGTTGTTTATGACCGGGGACTAATCTCCTCCCGGCACACCGCTCCCGCCAGGGAGTGGGACGGAGGGCTGGTCCTCGCTCCTCCTGACCTGCAGCAAGCCAGGATCCTTGTCGGAGGACCCACTAGAAAGAGAACAGACCCTCACCCAATCCCCGAGCTACAGGGAAACGGAGAGATTCTGTTCTCAAGCCGTTTAGGGCAATACAGTATCTGTTTCACCGAAAGGAATTTAGACAAATCATAGTCCATTACCTTCGTTTTAATGTGAAAGAAACTGACTTTCAAACTCGTTCGAAATACTGTGTGAAGGAAAACATTTTCTGTTTAAGTTCCTGTTATCATAAAGTCATGAGTACCCTCCTACAAGTCCGAGAAACAGTTTCCTCACATCGAATTGGAAAACCAAGACACTGCCTTAAATACAAGTTGAATTAAGGACATACAGCCCAGCCCTTATAAGACTATGGAGATATTTATAGGGACTCTCCCACTAGTCTTGCATTTCCGGATTTTATTCTTTATCCTGAAATTCTTTTTTGCCTACTGAACATGGAAAGTGTTTTTATTAACACAGAAAAGACATACTTTGTGGCCCTTTTTTAAAATCTTGAGTTTCATAACTTGGACTTTTCCTAATATTTGTTAATTTATGTTAGTGCAATTTTAGTAGTACGTTTTTCTGTAGGTATGGACTGCAAAATAAAATAGAACACAGGTCCTATTTGCGTAGGACCTGCTATATCTAGGTATGATAGAGATTTTTTAAATGAATAAAATGTCCCCATTTTTAATGAGTTTATGTTTTTCTAGGAAAATATTACATATTATTAATTAAGGCAGAAAGCGATTAGATAGTAAGAGAAAAGAGAATTTTATTTGGGGATGATGAGCATTTTCCAAGGTCAATATGTGCTGCAGTGATTCTCAAACTGGGATTGTAGATCTAAAGAGTTCTGTGACAATATACAAAGTACTTTAACAATACTTTTCTTCAAAGTGATCGTTTGCATAATTTTAATAGAGTTAGTCTTTCATTTTCTATATCATTGTTTTTGGCTGTGGTCTATGGGCCCCTTGCCTGTCTGGAAACATTCTTTAGGATCATAACAAATTTTTCTTCTTGCACAGTACTCTGTTCTGAGAAACACTGCTTTTAAGTACTGACAGGGTTAGATATAGATAAAGGAAGGGGAAGTTGCTGGTGAAAAAATCCTTCCAGATATTGAAAATGAAGTTTGGACAGCATTGCTGGGGCTTCCTGGGGAACAGTGAAGTTCAGCTAGGCCAAAGCCCTGATGTATCAACAATGGTATCAAATCCAGAAAGGTCAGTAGATAGTAGAGGACCATTATTCCAAGCTAAGGGATTTTCCTCCTATTAAGAGTTTTTAGATGGGATAGTAAGTAAGGCAGCAATGTTTGAAGAGAATTGAACTAGTCTACTGAAATAGATAAGCACACATTAATAATGACCTTGCCTATTACAGTTATTTGAAATCATCTTTCAAGATACAGAATACTGCTTGCTCTTCCCTGATTCAAGTGATTTTGGCAGGTTGTCATACTAGGGACATTAGTAGAAGTGTATGGTAGAAACAGGGATAGATGCAAAGATAAGGGAGAGTTAAGTCCAGAAAGCCAACCTGGAGCTTGTAACCAGAACCCATGCTTATGATGGCATCTGAGATCAAAGATCAGGTTTTCAGTTCAGAAGTACTGGGAGTCAAGGCCCTGGGGCAAAGCAGTAAAGAAATCAGGGCATACAAAGGCAGCAAAGTAAGAGGCAATCAGAAACCAGGAAACATTAACAAGCAGACAATATCTAGCGAAATAGGCCAACTTTATTCTCAGTGACTCTGGTTGACAATTTAGCTTTTGGTTGATGATGGCTTAAAGCAGGGGTTCTAAGCCAAGATATACACATCCGCATCATGAATAGAGCTTTAGAAAAATAATGGGCTGAGGTTGTGGCTTAGTGGTAGAGCGCTAGCCTAGCATATGGAAGGCACTAGGTTCTGATCCTCAGCACCACATAAAAATAAAGAAAAAAAGGTATCTTTTTTTCTTTATATCTACATTTTGAAAAAATCTACAATTTGAAAAAAATATTTTCAAAGAATAATGGCCTGATGCTGTGGTGCACACCTATAATCCCAGCAGCTCAGGAGACTGAGGCAGGAGGATCCCAAAGTTCAAAGCCAGCCTTAGTAATGGCAAGACGGTAAGAACTCACTGAGAATCCCGTCTCTAAATATAAAATAGGGCTGAGGATGTGGCTCAGTGCTCGAGTGCCCCTGAGTTTATCCCCAGTACCTAATAATAATAATAATGTATTGCCAGGTGCAGCGGCGCTCACCTGTAATCTGAGTTACTTCAGGGGCAGGAGGATTTAGTAGTGAGACCCTTTCTCAAAAAAGTCTGAGAATATAATTCAGTGGTACAACACTGGTCTACCAAGCACAAGACTTGGGGTTTAATCCCCAGTACCATAAAATAGTGGACCAAATTTCCATACCTAAAGAAAGTGATTCAGTAGAATTAGGACAGGCCCTGATCATCTCATTTTAAAAATATTTTTTAGTGATTCATTATAAATAATACTAATGAAGAACTACATGCTTTAAGTATAAGAATAAACTGGCATCTATTAGTACTCTTCATGTGCCCTTAATGTTACTGTAATTTTTTAAAACTCAAAAATCTGAACAATAAAGGAGAAACAACAATAAATATGATCACCACTGTAAAGTGGATTTGTGACATGTGCTTAAATTGTTTGAATTTGACTGGGGGAATATAGGGGGTGGGGAGGAGTGCTAGAGAGTCTCACTGTTCCTCAGTGAGTGTAGACCTTGGAGTAAGCAAGAGATGGGAATGTAATCTCTTCTTCATTCATTCTCGGTGATTCTAGAAAGATTCAGGCTTGTTTTTCTGAAATGTAGCCCCTAAATGCATTGCCACCTATTTCATCAGATTGAACTGAAGAAGCAGTGAGCTCTTGCAATGCTAGAGGAAAACTAGTTGGAGTAGTGTGTGCTAAGCCCCATGCTATTACAGTCTAGGGGATTAGGGAAGATTTTTCTGGGAGGGCATTGGTCAGAAGAGGTATGTGGGAAAAGAAAAAAAAAAAAAAACCTTGCTTTTTAATGTTGTTTTTAAAGGAATGCTATACAAATGCTCTTGCTCCAATTTAAAAGAGAATAAATTAAATGGATACTTGCCTAATATGCTTGAGGCCCTTGGTTCCATACCCAAGCACCAAAAAAAGAAAGAAAATTATATGTGTAAGACTGGAAGACGCCACACCACACTACACCACACGACACGGATCACCAAAGAGGTTCCACTTTATTACCAAAGGCTGCGTGTTTATATAGGTCTAAGAAGAGGTAGCAGGCTGAGGTAGATAACGGGTCCCCCGTTTATTGGCAAGCTCTTCCATATGTCATTTCCGGAGCCCAAGAAGTTAATTCTTATTGGGGCTAAGGCTTCCCACCAGCAGGATTTGAACATTGGCGCTGGCGGGAACGTTTCGCGCCATGAAAGAAACAAAGAGGAGAAAGAGGGTCGTTAGTCGCCATGTTGGGGTTTTTCTCTGGGGTGCTGCTGCCTTATATGTTTTCCCAACAATATGGAAACCTCTGAAAGAGAATGGTGACTCTGGCTGAGACAATAGCCTAAATTGTTGAAGTAGAGCTATTCTAACAGAATTAAGAATTGATAAATTCATTTGTAGGAGCCAACCAGAGCCCTTTTAAATTATTTTAAACCAAATAAGCAGGTTAACACTTTAAAAATAATTATATGCCAATGATTTGGCTTATGCTATCTGGATGTGCCATCTGAACAAAATAATCAGTTGAACTCAGTGTTCCTCATTTCTAATCTAACAAAGTTTCTTTTGGCTGTCTTACCATTTCCTTGACTCTGCCATTCCACTCCCTTTTAGATCATACTGAGATACCTCAAAAAATGTGGAAAAGTAATAAACATAAAAAATTAGATGTGAAACCATGCAGCCAATATAATCAGATAGTATATATATATATATATATATATATATATATATATATAATGGAATTTAATTTTGATTATACTAATATGGTCCTTGGGCAGGGGAGGGTTTTTAATAAGGGCTACTATTAAGAAATTAGATCTTTTCAACAAGCGCTGTTTCACAGTAGTATTGAAGTCTCAGACAATTCAAGGTCAGCTATCAATATGGACATATAAAAATTAACAATTAGAATCAGGGTGGAACAATTTCTCTAGTGGAGGAGAGTGAGCATTGCAGTCCTTCTTTCAACTACTACTAGTTACACACCCAGTGTTGTGACAGGCACTATGGTAGGTCCTCAAAGAGTTTATAAGATAATGGAAAAACAGAAGCCAAACAGATAATGAGAATATAATATTATATTCACAGCCCCCAGGCATGATATAAGATTTGTCTTAAAGAGTTGCTTTGAAAATTCAAGGTAATCGAATTACTGATTGGGACACTGTGAATTGTAAGAAACTCTATTACTTTCGGACCACTGGTAGTTGGGGAATGCTGCTAATTAAACTATAATTCAGTGGTTTCTTATCAGAGTTTGTCTACACTGTACTGAATTCTGCCAACAGGAATATTAGTAATACAACATTTTTTAAATACAATTCTCTTGTCTTTGATATTTTCTTCTAAACCCTTGGTGTCCATTTTATGAGTTTTATTGCTAGTATTTCCTTGATCTAGTAGTAAGTGACATTGAAGGGTTTTCAGACCACAACCAGGCCTCTCTTTAAATGGTTGACTAAAAAGTTGGAAGGTTTGGGATTGTCTAGTCATGCTACCAGGAATAACCACAAAATTTGCACACGTGCAGGCTATCACAACTAATCACAACTACTCACAACTACCTCCTGGTGACAGCATTATAAGATGCCATTGCAATTTTAGATATTTAAATGGAAAAAAAATGTACATGTTTAAGTCAGTAAAATACCATTTAGTGCTGGTAGCTATTAAAATAAATGTTAGAGGAATATATAAGCACAAAAGATAGAACAGCTAACTCTCACAAAGTGATGTTTGAGCACACAGAAACCATATGAAGATTATGAATAGGTAAAAGCGGGCAGGATGAGCTGGATCCTGTGTATAGAAGAGTGGTGGAATTAGAGGTTGGACCACATCATGAGGTTTTCTGTGCCCAACTGAAACATTTTGAAATTTTTTCTTTGGGTGATAGGGAGGCAAAGTTTGGGGGTCAAGGGTAATAATCAGATTGTCATTTTAGGAAGACAATTTCAGTAACAATTTGCAGGATATATTAAAATAGGAAGGCACTGGGCAAGGAGATCATTAGGCATTTTTCTGCAGTAATCCACAGAACACAGGAATCACCAAGGGAGAGGATTAGCAGAGACACTGACTTGAGAGAATGGACGGGACTAGATGAATGATGGATGGGTTGATGTAGGCAAAATCATGATATTTTAGTGTAATTAAAGACATCTTGGGTCATGGAAAGTGAATATCATCAATATTATAAATTCTAATAAGATGTATTCTTTGACTGACCAATGGTCTTTTGTTCACCAAATATTTGCTGAATACCCAATCTGTACAGAAGCTAAGAATTTAGCAGTAAATAAAAGAGGGGGAAAACGCCTTTCCTTAATGAATTTTACATTCTAATAGGAGAGGTAGACAAGTAACATATTTACTTGTAATAGATAGTTTGAGACAGAGACATATAAAAATTGAGAATCAGAATCAGGGTAGAACGATTTCTCTAGTGGAAGAGCATGATCATGGCAGTCCTTTCAAATAATACTAGTTTCACACTGAGTATTGTGTCAGGCACTGTGATAGGGCGTCAGTTTATAATATAATGGAAAGACAGAAGGCAGATAATGAGAAGACAATATGTTGGCATTTTATACTATGCTATATTCACACTACGTGCTCAGGAAGAAAAATAAGTGGTGCAGAAGGTTGCAGCTTTGGACATGGAGAAACAGGGAAGGCATCAACAAGAAAATGACATTTGAGTAGAGACTAAAAAGAAGTGAGAGCTGTGCAGTTACCTAGATGGATGTTATCCATTGATTTTTATTGAAGTGCTATGGTCTACATGTTTGTGCGAGAAAAAAATTATTTGCCGAAATCTTAACCCCCAAAGTAATGATATTAGGAAGTGAGGCCTTTGAGAGGCGATTAGGTCATGAAGGTGGAGCCTTCATGAAAGGTATTAGCACCCTTATGAAAGATATCCAAGGATATCACTCATTGCTTCAACCACGTGAGGACACAGATGGAGCCATCTGTGTATTAGGCCTTCATCAGACACTGAATCTGCCATCTTGTATATCAAGAGACTATAATATAAAGATTGAGAATCAGAATCAAGGTAGAACCTTATATGTCCCATCTTCCAGAACTATGAGGAGAAGAAAATTGTCATTTTAAGCTACTCATATTATTTTGTTCCAGACGCCCCAAAAGACTAAAACATGAAATATAATAAAACATTGGCAGTTTAATATGCTAATAGATATTAAAGTTTCATCTGTTGGTAAATATTATTTGCTGATACTTAATAACTATTCAAATTAATAACAAGTGTTCATAAAATATACCTTGTTGGCACTAAATACATATTTTTAAAGCGGTATTAATACTAATAATAATATATATTCTTTGCTAATATGGGTTCTCTCAGACAAGCAGAACATCAGTTATTAAGAATTATTGAGATTTATTTATCTTATAGTAAATAGGTACTGTTTTTAAATTCTGGGAATTCAGTAGTAAATCAAGTAGAATTAGTCCCTATCTTAGTAGGGTTGCTAGATAAAATATAAGATTCACAATTAAATTGCGATTTCAGATAAACTACACATAGTGGGGTTTTTACTTTTTTTAATTGTTAAATTCCAACAATTTTTTAACCATATTTTATTTATTTTTTTTATTTTGTTTATGTAGTACTGACCTAGTGCCTCACATGTGCTAGGCCAAGTACTCTACCACTGAGCTACAACTCTAGCCCAATACATAATATTTTAGTACAAATATGTACCATGTGATATTTGGGATATACTAACACTAAAAACTTATGTGCTAGCTGAAATCCAAATTAAACTGAATATCCTGTATTTTTATTTACTTAGTCTGGCCATGCTATGGCCTCATGAAGAATTTAATACATTGAAGGCAAAGAATAGTAAGTACAACTAGCATACAGTGGACATGCTATATTAACCTGAAAAGCCATAAATTAACAATCACTGGGACCCTAAATATGTGGAGGAAACCTGTCTGCCAATCAAAAACACCCACCCTTAGATCAAGATATATATTATCATGTATGAGGCATTAAATGTTTACGCCCATTTGTGCCCTGCTGTCTTTGCTATACTAGCCTAGCCTTTTCTAATATAAAGTGTCAGTCTTGAAATCCACTATCATTCTCAAATTTCCTCCAGAATCAGATTTTAATATAATGTACCAGCAAGTAATAAAAATATATGTAAGTAAAGGCAACAGGGAGATAAACCAAACCCTAAAAATGCTTCCATTTTAGTCATCATTCTAATATACCTTTAAACTGTTTTTAAGGTGGTTGTGAGAGACACCCGAAAATTACATCATTTGATGGTTTCCCTAAGCAACTAACACTATATATCATTCCTGGCTATTAAAGCATTTCAAGTACTTTTTCTTTCAAATAATAATTGAAAATAGAAATGAGTTTTATGGGCTCTAAAAATAGATCATACATGGGTTTTTGCCTTCAGAAGGAATACTGCCTAAGAAAATAAAATAGATATATAATACTAGCAGAATCTAATCAGTGCCAAAAGACATGTACATATCATATCTCTAATTGAAGTTGGAATTTCATTCAGACTAGAGGGGACTAGAGGAAACAACTGAATGAAAAGCATTTTTTTTCTTCAAAGCTTTACAATTTTCTGTATTTTTAATTTTAAAAATAGAAACTATTGTTTGGGGATGAGTTCAGTAGTAGAGCACTTGCCTAGCCTGTTTAAGACCCTGGGTTCAATTCTGAGTACCATAAAAAATAAATGTAGAAGTTTTGTTTTAAAAACCATCAAAATACAAAAAAAAAAAAATTATCAGAAGAGCAAAAATTAGTTTCAATTTCATCACCTTGAGATAGCAAATTATATATATATATATATATATATATATATATATATATATAATGCTATTTTTTTATAAAATTGGAGTCTTATTATATATTTCTTTCTCTTCCTTCTCCTCCTCTTCCTCATCCTCCTCCTTCTCCTTCCCCATCCTCATTACTATGGTTTGCAACAAGGGGGCTCACACATGCTAGGCAAGCACTCTATCACTAAACTACATCCTCAGTCCTAAATATTCTTTTATGTTCTGCTTTTTCCTCCACTTAATATAATGTGAACATTTTTTATTTCATTAAATATTTTAACATGACTTTTAATTAAGTACATATTATTCCACATATGGATATATTATGATTTCTTTTATTATTAGCACTTCATTATTTTATGTTTTACTGTTATTTATAATAATGCATTGAATAGTTCTATACCAAAAATATTAAGTAATTAATACTCTGGATGTTGAAGATAATTAGTGAACAAGGAACAAATCCCTGCCCTAGTGGGAGAGAGGAAAGAGACAAGATGTAAACTGTATAATGTGTCAGATGGTGATAAATGGTCCAGAGAAAAATAAAGTCGGAATGGGAAATGGGTGAGGTAGAGACCTGGGGATCATATTTTTAAATAGGATGGTCAGTAAAGAACCTGAGAATAACGTATGACCAAACACCTGAAATGAGCCAGCAAATCAGGTGAATATAGAGAGAAACATTCCAGAGAAAAGCATGTAAAGACCCTGATTTTGTAGTAGATCTGCTGTAGGGAATAGCAAGGAGGCCCCCCAAACTGAAGCAGAGTTGCAAGGAAAGTTGTTTGAGGTCAAATCCAGGAGGTGATAGAGGTAGAGCTAGCTCATATCAGGACCTTGCTATGAGGGGTAGAAATTGTTTTCTGCTGACTAACAGGAAGCCATAGGAGGGTACTGAGCAGAGGGCTATCTGATTATTTTATGAGAGTAAATTGTAGAAAGAAGATTAGAAACAGAATAATGAAAAGGTTATTGCTATAATTCAGGTGGGGAATTATAGTGGCTTTTGGACAACAGGATTAAGAGTCGAAGTCATGAAGATCGGGTTTTTATTAGCTTGGATATGAGGTGAGAAAAAGTCAGGTATGAATTCAGCCATCTCCAGTTTTTTCCTTTATGATGCATTTCTAGAGGTGGAAATTATTAGATATGTTTTAAGAGTTCTTTATACATGTAGACAAATATTCACCTGAAAAGTTATCAGTTTATACTTTGAGTATTCTATATGAAATACGATTTATAAAAGTTTTTGAAGTGTTTTAACCAGAATATTTTAGTGTTTTTTAAAATTTTTAATTTGTTATTTTTGATAGTAGAGTGTATTTTGACAAATTATACATACATAGAGTATAACTTATTCTTATTATGATCCCTTTCTTGTGGCTGTACATGATATAGAATTTCACTGGTGGTGTATTCATATATGAACATAGGAAAGTTATGTCCAATTTATTCTACTGTCTTTCCTATTCCCATCCTCCTCCCTTCCCTTCACTTCCCTTTGTCAATCCAATAAACTTCTTCCTTCCCCGGCTTGTTGTGTGTTAGCATTTGCATATCAGAGAACATTTGGCTTTTGGTTTTTTGGGATTGGCTTATTTCACTTAGCATGATAGTCTCCAGACCCATCCATTTACTGGCAAATGCCATTATTTCATCCTTCTTTATAGCTGAGTAATATTCCATTATGTATACATACCACATTTTCTTTATTTCATTTTCATTCATTCATTCATCTGTTGAAAGGCACCTAGGTTTCCATAGTTTAGCTACTGTGACTTGAGCTGCTATAAACATTGATGTGGCTTCATCACTGAGTATGCTGATTTTAAATCCTTTGGGCATATGCTGAGGAGAGTGGGATAACTGGGTCATTCCAAGTGGGATAACTGGTTCCATTACAAGTTTTCTGAGGAATACTATATTGCTTTCCAGAGTGGTTGTACCAATTTGTATTCCCACCATCAATGTATGAGTGTACCTTTATCCTGACATCATCACCAACATTTATTGTTACTTGTATTTTGATAATTGCCATTTTGACTAGAGTGATATTGCTAGATATTGATAGATTTGATATTGCTAGAGATATTGAACTTTTCTTCATATATTTGTTGGCCATTCATATATCTTCTTCTGTGAAGTGCCTGTTCAGTTCCTTTGCCCATTTATTGATTGGGTTATTTGCTTTTTGGTGTTAAGTTTTTTGAGTTCTTTGTATATCCTGGAGATTAATGCTATCTGAAGTGCAGGTGGCAAAGATTTTCTCCCATTCTGTAGGATCTCTCTTCATGTTTTCTTCCTTTCCTGTGAAGAAGATTTTTAGTTTGATACCATCTTATTTATTTGATTCTTAATTTTACTTATTGTGTTTAGGAGTCTTATTGAGAAGGTCAGTAACTAAGCTGACATGATGGAAATTTGGGCCTACATTTTCTTTAGTAGGTGAAGGGTCTCTAATCTAATGCCTAGGTCCTCAATCACTTTGAGTTGGATTTTGTGCAGGATGAGAGATAAAGGTTCAATTTCATTCTGCTACATATGGATTTCTAGTGTTCCCAGCACCATTTATTGAAGAGGCTATCTCTTCTCCAATGTATGTTTATGGCACCTTTGTCTAGTATGAGATAACTATATTTATGTTGGTTTGTCTCTGTGTCTTCTATTCTCTTCCAGTGGCATTCATGTCTATTTTTATACCAATACCATGCAATTTTTGTTACTATAGGTCTGTAGTATAATCTCAGTTTTGGTATTATGATGCCTCCTTCTTCACTTTTCTCACTAAGGATTGCTTTGTTAGCCAGAATTTTTTAAATCTTTTAATATCTTTAAATACTTTGGTTTGTATACAATCATTAAGGACCTGAATGATTTACTTAAATTTTGCATGTAGATGTTGACACATTTTAAGCAGGAAAATCTTTTAGGTATGGATTATTAAAGATTAGATGTTTCCCTTTGGAAGTTAGAACTGTTGAAATAACTAAAAGTGAAGTGGAATTTGGTAAATGAGAAAAAGGGAAGAAGTTCAAAATCTGAGGACAGGATAAGAAAAGGGAACTAAACAGAAGAATGTAAAGAATCAGAAACCTGACTTGCCAAAGTAAAAAGAAAATGTCAGGAAAAGAGAGTATATTTTTTTCAAAAGAACTGAAATATCAAATAAAGTGAAGACTGAACAAAAGCCATTAGATTGAGAAAGCCATTATTGGCTTTATAGGGTTCTTTTTAGTGGAAAATTGAGACAGAAGAAATAAGGTAAATTAGATCACCAGGAATTTTAGTGATTGATAGAAGGCAGAGAATATTACTTTTTGTGCTTAAAAAAAAGGGGGGGGATGAGATGGCAAATTGAAGGATAAAAGATGACTTTTTTATTTATTTATTTTTTTTTTGAGGTTAAGCAAACACCTTAAGGAAACACCTAAAGATATTTTTAGGTAAGGAAAGAGAAAACTGAAAATCATAGGAAAAGTACAGTTGGTATGGGCAGGTCTAAGGAGCAGGGAAGAACAGGACCAAGAGCATAGGTGGGAACCTTAAGGTGTGAAAAAAAAAGGTACTGACTTCTCTGAAACCAAAAATTATGACAAGAATATGACCAAAGTAACTAGCACTGTTCCTGGTATGATAGTTAATTTATATGTAAATGTGAATGGGCCACAGGATGCCTAGGTATTTGGTAACATTATTTGGGGTTTATCCATGAAGGTATTTCTGGATGAGATTAACATTTGAATTGATAGACTGAGTAAAACAGATTGCCCTGCTTAATGTTGGTGGGCCTCATCCAATCTGGTAAAGGCCTAAGGGGAACAAAAAGGCTAAGTAAGAGTGAATTTCTTCTACCTGACTGCCTTCAAGCTGAGACTTGGATCTTTTCCTGCCTTCAGTCTCAAACCTTTACTGTTTTTTGTTTTGTTTTGTTTTTTGGTACTGGGGATTAAACCCAGGGGTTTTAACCAACTGAGCCACACCCCAAGACCCTTTTTATATTTTATTTAGAGATAGGGTCTTGCTGAGTTTCTCGCTAAGTTGCTGAGGCTGGCTTTGAACTCACAATCCTCCTGAGTCAGCCTCCCAAGCCACTGTAATTACAGGTGTGCGCCACTGTGCCCAGCTGAAACCTTTACTTTTCTTGGGTCCTAAGTCTTTTGACATTCGAATTGCAACTACATTTTAGACTCTCTTGGTTCTCAGGTCTTCAGACAGAGTAGAACTACCCCATCAACTCTGCTGATCTCCAACATCCTTACTGCAGATCTTGGAACTTCACCCTTCATAATTGTGATAATTGTGGAAGCCAATTCCTTACTTTTTGTGTCTTCTATTTGTTCTGTTTTTCTGGAATACCCTAACATACCCATTATATTTAATGTTTTATATTGAAGGGCAAATTCAGATATGAGAAGTGGATGACTGTCCAAGGTGACCAGTGAGACAAATGGTCAAGTGAAGTGCTCCAGAGAAATCCCCCTGGTGGCTACTATGGGATAGTATGGACAAGCATGATCATCATCTGGGCTCTTAATAGAGATGCCAGCACACCAGTAGTCAACTGCTAGGAGATTCAACAAGTGTTCCTGTGAGCATTCAATGCTCTGGGTCAGGAACATACTGAGAAGTAAATGGGAAGAAAAGAAACACTTTACTATCTGGGCATCCCTATTCTATAATCTATCAAACCTGCAAACTTAAGTCTTCTAATTTTTTCAGAGGAGTAAACGAAAACTAAATTATGTTAATAAACATAGTCTGAGGTTGCAGAGTAGAATAGCACTAGAACCTGGATCAAACATCAGAGACAAAATGTTGGGTAAGCCTGACAGTAGTTATTGTTGACCCATCCATAGGAATTGGGGCCTAGGGACAGGGCTCTCATCCCCATGAGAGCTATAGGAACTGGGACCCAGGGAAACACTCAGGCACAGAGGGAAATGACAGGGAGACAATCAACAAAACAAATTCTCAGGCAAGAATTTGCCCATAAGAACAAGATGGGAAGGATAAAAGGGAATGTTGTAAGAATATGATCCTAATATTCAGTTCATTAATCTCCCATGTTCTAAAAGAGTAGATAAAATAGCTTAACATCCTATAATGGAATATCTATCACTGATGGTGGGCACATAGGAGCTCTTATGACATCCACTTCATTTTCCAGATTCACTGAAGCCTCTCATTCCCTCTTTAACACATGCCCACAGCATGGCATATGCTCAAAACTAGATTCCCTCTATACATTTATGAATCTCTGCTCCTGCTTAAATGCTCATGGAGTCAGTTGCAGTTTCCCCAAACCTGTTTATACCAGTTATACTTGTTATTAGAATTATGTTAATTAATTATATTAACCAATTAAATGTGAAACAAAAGTCACTAAAGAAATTGAGGGATGAAATGGAAGTTGGGCACCATGGCACATGCCTGTAATCCTAGCAACTCTGGAGGCTGATAGGAGGATTGCAAGTTTGAGGCCAGCCTGGGCAACTTAGTGAAACCTTGTCTTGAAATAAAAAGAAGACTGGGGATACAGCTGTGGTAAAGCACCCCTTGGTACAATCTCCAGTTTAAAAAAGAAAGAAAGAAAAATATTTGAATATCTTTTTTAAAAATTTTTACTGGGTATTAAACCCTTGCTCATGCTAAGCACACACTCCACCACTGATATCCAGTCATATGTAGTTTTTAAATTTCTGTTTTAACCGACTTTTTCCAATGACCAATCACTTACTAGTGTTTAACAAGAGAGATTTTATTACACTCAATGTTGTATTTGTAAAGCACTTTTGACTATTCTTTATATAAAAGCATAATCTAGCAAAGCAAAAATAAAAACTGGAGTTCACATACTTTTCTGACTCCGTTTCAGCCCTTTATTGTGAAATGTCAATATAGAATATATATATGCTTTCTTAGATAGTTCCTCTAAATCTTAGAGATATATTACTTTTATATATTAAAGTTTGTGTCACGAATGTTTTTGTATCACTAGTGTTCATAAGATTACCAGGAATTATACATTTGGGGGCTCATCCTGGTGGTGGTGGTTTTATTGTATGGCAATGTATATGGCATTTTAATAGTTCTCTCTGTAAGGTATCTTAGAAATAATCTTGTGCATTTCTCTTGTATTAAAGTAGGGTTACGGATGTGGATTGGTGGTAGAACGCTTGCCTAGCACCCACCCACAAGGCTCTTGAGTATAATCTCCATGGCGACACACACACACACACACACACACACACACAAGTAAACTGGACTAGGATTAAGGAAACTTGCCCACCGTTAAGAAAAAAAAGATATTGAAATAAAATTAAAAGAAATGTTTATATAGCCCTTTACATTGTACATTGTATCTTCCCCATGATATGTAACACTTTAAATCTAGGGATCTCCATGCATTTTTAAATGTTCTGTTAACTATGTATCAAATGATTCTACTTTCTAACAGCTGAGCTGGCTCCTGTCAGACACTGATTCAAAGATCAGCATTGTCTTTTCAGGCCATCAGTTGAGAGTTGCATTCATCTGTGAATAAGAAACAGGAAAACCAAGAGTTATTTTTATCATGTCTGTCAGAGGTAGGCAGTCCAGGCTCAACTGTCCACTCTGGGTCTCATAATGTCATCAGTAGCATTGAGCTTTTTCAGTTTTCTTGTTCAGCTGTTCTCTTGTCATTTCATAATTAGTTAATTCACCTCAGATATTGTAGATTTGCTTTGGCAGAAGCAATGGGAAGAAGAAAAGCAAGTACACCAGCTGAGATGGCCTTCTTTTAAAAGAAGATTTTTCTGGAACTGCTCCTAATAATTTCCTCTCAGATCTCATCGCAACTAATGTCTGCAAGGGAGGTTGGGAAATGTAGTTTGGGGCATTTTGCCACCTCCAATAAAACTGAGGCAGTCAGGATGAAGGAGAGAATGGATGTTGGGAGGGCAACAAGCAGACTCTGTCACTGCGGGACTGTTGCCAAGATTAGAAAGAACGAATGTGTGGTGTTTAACTAGTAGATGTCTGACCCCTAGTAGTTGCTGAAAAGCTGGTAGCTTTTATTTTGTTAGAAAAAATGAAACTAGTGATGATGTCTTCCAAGTTTTTTATATTAATTATGAAGAAGTGTTTCATACATGTAAGGATTCCAATGTGGTAACAAAATACTTTTTTGTAAAAAAAAAAAAAAAAAGAAAGTTTTACCAAATTACCATTTTGCACCAAAATATTGGTGCAGTAATTTTTTTTTAATATTTATTTTTTAGTTATCGGTGGATACAACATCTTTGTTTGTATGTGGTGCTGAGGATCGAACCCGGGCCGCACGCATGCCGCTTGAGCCATATCCCCAGCCCGTGTTTTCCTTTTTTTTTTTTTTTTTATACTTTTTTCTTTTTTTTTTAATTTTTTTTATTGGTTGTTCACAACATTACAAAGCTCTTGACATATCATATTTCATACATTAGATTGAAGTGGGTTATGAACTCCCAATTTTTACCCCAAATGCAGGTTGCAGAATCACATCGGTTACACATCCACATTTTTACATAATGCCCTATTAGTAACTGTTGTATTCTGCTACCTTTCCTATCCCCTACTGTCCCCCCTCCCCTCCCCTCCCATTTTCTCTCTCTACCCCATCTACTGGTTTATTTTCCCATTCCCCTCACAACCTCTTATATGTAATTTTGTATAGCAATGAGGGTCTCCCTTCATTTCCATGCAGTTTCCCTTTTCTCTCCCTTTCCCTCCCATCTCATGTCTCTGTTTAAAGTTAATCTTATTTTCCTGCTCTTCCTCCCTACTCTGTTCATAGTTGCTCTCATTATATCAAAGAAGACATTTGGTATTTGTTTTTTAGGGATTGGCTAGCTTCACCAAGCATAATCTGCTCTAGTGCCATCCATTTCCCTGCAAATTCCATGATTTTGTCATTTTTTAGTGATGCATAGTATTCCATGGTGTATAAATGCCACATTTTTTTTATCCATTCATCTATTGAAGGGCATCTGGGTTGGTTCCACAGTCTAGCTATTGTGAATTGTGCTGCTATGAACATCGATGTGGCAGTATCCCTGTAGTGTGCTCTTTTAAGGTCTTCAGGGAATAGTCCAAGAAGGGCAATAGCAGGGTCAAATGGTGGTTCCATTCCCAGCTTTCCCAGGAATCTCCAAACTGCTTTCCAAATTGGCCATGGTGCAGTAATTTTTTAAAAAACTTATTTGATTATTTGATTAACTAGATTATCATCTGGACAACAGTCAATGAAAGCACACCATAGTCTCAAAATTTTGAAACAAAAATGGTCTTGCTCTCTCCATATGTTTTATGAGTTGGAAAACATTTGTTTATTATCATTAACATTTGTTTTTATCATTAATTTATGATTTATTATATATATATATATATATATAATATTTAAATTAGTCACATGTTGGGATAACAGCAACTATTAAACCATTACAATTTTACCACAGAAATTTATTTGTACTCTTCATATATCGTTAAGTAAAGATCTTGACTTTCAAAAGCTTCATCTGTGGGGATCACTGGGTTTCTGATTTCAGCAGGAAGAAATACTAGTTTGCTATTGGCATTACCACTAATATGACAGCATGAAAAGTTGTTTTTATATATACAACATTATAAACAACTGTATTGCCTCACTGCAAATCAAGTCATTTTCAATAAATTATTTTATCCTTGTCAAAAATGACCATTATCAGGAATTATTTTATATAGATGTTTGGATCCTACATGTTAATAGGACAAGATTCTAACAGAGAATGGGCAAAACCAGGTGAGCAAGCCTTCCCTTACAGAATAGTGCCTTGATCTAACAAGGTTTATTTCTTTCTACTTAGGATTAGACTGTGGTGTTCAGGAGTTAGGAGGTGAGATATCATGGATTCTAACTTATGTATAGTACAGTGGGGGAAGACCCCCAAACTTTTAGGTGGACATTTAAGCTGAAAGAAATGTGAAATCCTGCACAAACCTGAGCTCCAGCCTTATCTTCTACACAATGCCAGAAGCTTTATGCAAGGCACTGGACTTTGTGAAACCAAAGAAGAAAGACAAATATGCATTTTTTAAGAAAATTAACATTTTTCACATACAGAAATAAAATAGCAGAATTTCATAGATATAAATTGCACCTGGGGTTTAACAGCTGTCTCACATGTGGGATACATTGTATGGAATCTCACAATGAAACAAAAGCTGACACAACTCAGTACTTTGTTTTCTTGGATTTTATCATAGAAATTGGTTTTAAATGCGTGGACAAAAAATATAGTTCATACAAAAACATTTGTCTAAATATTTTCTTTAAAGTGAACTAAATATAAAATGTGTATGTGTGTGAGAAAAGGAAGGGAATCTCGCCATTTGAAAAGTCTTTCTACATAGGAATCATCCTACTCCGTGCTTTACAAATACTTCTACCTTTACAATAATTCTAAGTAGTTATTATTCCAGTAAAGGGAATGACATGGGATGAAGACATTCAGGTTCGTTTCCCAAATACAGTCCAAGACAGTACTAGCAATGAAATTTGAAGAAATTAATAATTAAGTGATGAATTCAGTTGGCAGAGTTCAAACCCAAACTTTTCCCCTTGATTATAAGATTTATCTTTTTTTCTCTACAATTACCAAAAACATTTGACTCTATTATCCGATTAACTTTACATATCTGTGTATCTTCAAATGGCAGTTTTTAACTACCACAGTTCTACCAGGAAGTTGTACGTGTTTTTATCTTTTGAATTTTTCCTTGCTTGTTTTTTCTTGCCCTAGATTTATCCCATAACCTACAGTTAAGCCTGTTTTAGAAACTTTTGTCTTTCTTTGAATTATTTCTTTTAACCTAATTCCACCTCTTACATCTCCACTCCACAACTACTACCTCCACCCACCCCCAACTCAGTATATGTACTGTTCTGACCCATTAATACCTGTATCAGCATTATCATTTGGTCAGCCACAACGTTGCTGTTTGAAGTCAGAATCAATTGTAGAGGAGAAATTGTTTAGGGATAAATAGCTTTTTTTTTTTTAATTTTTAATATTTATTTTTTAGTTCTCAGCAGACACAACATCTTTGTTGGTATGTGGTGCTGAGGATCGAACCCGGGCCGCACGCATGCCAGGCGAGCGCGCTACCGCTTGAGCCACATCCCCAGCCCCATAAATAGCTTTTAAAAATAACCGAAATAAAATGAACATGTTTATTTTTTTTCTATTTGTCTTCAAACTTCTTAGCCACAAATGGTACTTTTCTAACTCCTTTTCTCTATTCATGTTTATATTATACTTCTTTCTAGTTTTTCATGGTTTCTTTACAAAATCCTTATAATACCCAACTTACTTTATGTTTTCTCATTCCCACATTTATAGAATGTTTCACTAAATGCAATTAAATGATAGTTTCTCAGGACAACTGGGTATCTTTCATGACTTTGCTAATCCATAGCTCGCTCCTTATGTCTGCATCACTAGTACCCCCTTGCCTTCCTCAACAGCCCCCTTATCTAATTAAACTCCTTCACACTCTTCCAGGCCCAATTCAGAAAACCACTACTCCTGACTCACTTGATTCATTCTTCAATTCCAGTATTTAGCAGAGTTGAGGACTGTGTCTTACTTTCCATAACATGGAAATACACAAATATTTATTAAATTAGTGAATGGTTAGATCAAATGCCTTATTACAAAATCCTAGTCTAATTCGTTTATATGTTTATGTGTAGAACTGTCATTTTACATTAATACTTTTTTTTTTCATTTTGAGCTTATTCTGCACATTTCATTTTGTGCTGTCACTCAATGTCACCCTTCAATTCATTCAATCTTTTGCACAGAACATTTTTTTAAGTTAAAGTGCTCTTTGTTTTTCTAAAGCATCCAGCAAGAGTGTTTTATACTTTAAAGAGTGCCATTTTCACTTTCATAAAGAACCTGAAGTTTATTAGTTACTCAGATCCAATGATTTGCTTCTTTTCACAGATCAGGCTAAGCAAACTCTCCTTGCAGAAACCCACCAGAAATCCACTTACAGGATGTTGCATATTTCTTCACAGAAAGGATTAGAAAGTGCTAGCAATGCCCTATTTCTCTTAACCATCTCTAATGCTTACCCAAGAAAAGGGTAAGTAAAATAGGTACATGGTTGTTTTAAAAATGAAAAATTAGGGCACACACATATTATGGATAAACTACTTTCTAAAATACTGCCTTGTTTCCTCAGGTATTTAAATATTTCAGGCATTTACAGTAAATCAAATGTTAAGAAACTACTAAAACACGTTTTTATGAGTTGCTTTTATTTTGTCTGATTTATAATATGAATTTCAAACATTTTGCTATGCCACTAATATGTAAGTTTATCTGTCATATCACAGTGTTCAAAGGGAAATTCTTATTTTTAAATCTCTACATCAAGCCAAGTGTAGTGACACATACCTGTATTTCAAGTGACTTGGGAGACTAAGGAAGGAGGATCACAAGTTTAAGGGCACCCTCAGTGATTTAACAAGACCCTAAGAAATGTAGCAAGACCCTGTCTGAAAATAAAAAATAAAAAGGGCTGGAAATGTAGCTCAGTGGGAAAGTGGCCCTGGTTCAATCCCCAGTACAAAAACAGAAAGAAAAACAACTCTATAACATCATTTAAAATCGTTCCAATAAGAGGCCTAAATTTTAAGTCTTCAGGGACACCGAGAGATCTCATCTGCTGTATTAGTCAAGTTCTGGCAGCACATTGTAAAAAGATAAGTTACAGGCAACAGAGGGCAAGAACAAAACCTAATGTGGTTACCTTGTTGATAATTCCTAAGATATACCATAAAATTATAAAACATTTTATTTAAGACACAGTTTTAACAACTGAACCAAATAGGGGAAATTTTCTAAGCATATTTATTACAGAATCCATTTTATAATTAACCATTCTTCCTCCCTAAGTGAATGTATCCCTCCTACTACATAGCTCAGTACATTGTTACAACATTCTTGGGAAAGTAGTCATTTTCAAATGGCCTAGCCTAAGTTTACAAAATAGAAGACCCAAGAATTCACTTTTACTCTCATAAATAGTTTTATTTCTTATTGTTTCCTTGAGGAAGGATTGGATCTGCTGGTAAAGGAGAATAGGCATCTGTGTATGGTCTGGAAACAGGAAAAGAATCATGACTTTCAGATGTGTGACTTTGAGATTTGGCACAGGCTGAATTCAAGTTTACCTTTGCACTATTAAAAAAAAAAAGTTTGCTAGGCACATGGGTAAACAGTAGAGTTTGTCTTATTTTATAACAAATGTTAAATTATCCAAGATATTTTAGCCTCAAAAAAGTTTATTCATAAATAATAATAATAAGTTATAAATTCATAAAAACTTAACAAAACTTTCAGAAAACTTCTGAGATTGATAGATGAGTGTGTATATGTATGCATTTATTTTAGTTTTTTAAAGAGAGAGAATTTTTTAATATTTATTTTTTTAGTTTTCAGTGGACACAACATCTTTATTTTATTTTTATGTGGTGCTGAGGACCGAACCTAACGCCCTGGGCATGCCAGGCAAGTGTGCTACCGCTTGAGCCACATCCCCAGCCCTGCATTTATTTTTTTAATTTTTTTTTAAAGAGAGAGAGAGAGAGAGCGCGAGAGAATTTTTTAATATTTATTTTTTTAGTTTTCGGCGGACACAACATCTTTGTTTGTATGTGGTGCTGAGGATGGAACCCGGGCCACACGCATGCCAGGTGAGCTCGCAACCGCTTGAGCCACATCTCCAGCCCTTATTTTTAATTGATACAAACTTTCCCCCTGTTGGTTCTCAGTTGGAAACATTTAACTGTGAAACGTATGGAAATATATGAGGGCATTTTTGGTTTCTCGGTGATATAGGGAGGTCAGGCAGTGAGCTATGAACATTCAGTGCAGTCACTAAGGATCTGAAGCATCCTATAAAATGTGAAACTGACTGTCCTGAAAAACCATGAATTATCCCATCTCAAATGCCAGTAATACTAACATCTTTGAAAAAACTCAAAGGACCTAAATATTAAAGTGTTCATCTTGAACAAGTGCAGAAATAGGAGTGTAGGAACTGTGGAGTCAGACAGCTTGAGTTCAAATCCAGTTTCTGGCTGTATGACCTGCATGTTATTTAAATAGTCTAATATTCAGTTGCCCCACCTGCAAAAAAAAAAAAAAAAAAAAATGGGTATAATACAAGTACCTGCCTCATAAAATTTTGTGGTAAGCTCTCAATTAGTGCTAACTATTGCTATTACAGGCCCACTAAAGTTCAATCTATCTTAATGAATGTTGGTGAGAGAATAATAAATATATTTTTTGAAACCTAAAACTCCTAAATTTAAAAATCTACAGGCTAGAATCCATTGTATGTTAGAAGACAGTTCTTGATTTTTTTGACAATCATAATGTACACAATATCTAAATGTGTCCACACAAAGCAATGGAAGATGGTCAAAGGGTGAGTGAAGTATTCTCAGGCAGAAGAAAATTTGTGTGGTCTATAAAAGAGTGTATGGTGGACACTTTACAGAGAAGGTCTGGCCAAATCATAACCACAAGTTGCACTGGGGTGACTATATCTGATGTGATCCAACCAAGAAATGATGATGTAGGATTTTAAGGGAAAATCAAATCCAAATCACGGTCAAGTTGGAGGTCATTTGTAGGACACTCTGCTCCTCTGTGCCATCAAAATCCTATCAGTGCCAACATGAAACATTTTCAAAAAGTTCAAAGCCTTTTTCCATAAAGAGAAGAGTTCTCACTTCTGCAGCTCAGTCTTGGGTTTGTTGTGGGTTTACAGAAGTCCTCACTTATGGACACTTACTTTCCACTACAATTCAGAGTCCTTTGAACACATGAAGGAAAAGCCAGTGGATGCAGTGACATCTTTTATGGATTTATAGGCACAGCAGTGAACTAGGAATTAATCCTAGTGTTGGATACATTTAGAAAAGAAAGACAAGGAATCCGTACAAGAATGAGGTTACTGACTGTGGGAAGAATAGAACAGCTCACCACAGGTGAATGTAACACATTTTTCAAAAGTACAAATCAAGCAGCCTGAAACAAAAGGCACCAAAAAGGTAAAAGAATACCAATTGTCTTTCCAATTCTTCAAATCAAAGTTCTGTCAACTGTCAGATGTGTTATATGATGATTCAACTGACAAATGCTTTAATCGTACATGAGATCAGATATTATCACCATTAGAAGGAGACCTCCAAAAATAGCAGTAATAGTACTGTGTTGATCCATTCTATTTCAAAGACTATCATAAAGTACAAAGCTTTGTGAATTGTAATTGAGGACAGCAAGCAATCCTCCTATTCTCCTATCACTTTTTTTGGGGGGGGATGGGGGTACCAGGGTTTGAACCCTGGGGGCACTTAAACATTGAGCCACATCCCCAGTCCTTAAGACTTTTTTATTATTTGTTTATTTATTTTTTGGTACTGGGAATTGAACTCAATCACTGAGCCACATCCCCAACCCTGTTTTATACTTTATTTAGAGACAGGGTCTCAATGAGTTCTTTAGCACCTCACCATTGTTAAGGCTGGCTTTGAACTGGCCATCCTCTTGTCTCAGCCTCCTGAGCCACTGGGATTACAGGCATGCACCACTATGCCCAGCCTCAGTCCTTTTTTATATTTTATTTAGAGACAGGATCTCACGAGTTGCTTAGGGGCCTCACTAAGATGCTGAGGCTGGCTTTGAACTCATGATCCTCCCAAGCCACTGGGATCACAGGCACGCCCCTCTAGGTTTAGCTTCTCCTACCACTCTTGGTTTTTATCTCTTTGGCATTACTGAAGTTTCAGTATGTTTCATTGTCATCTCTAGCTCCATATTCCTGTCATACACACCCATCAGCCCTTCTTCAGAGATTCTAAATTTGCCTTGTTTGGTTGTGTCTACTGTGAATGTCTCCACAATTTTTCCCTCCCTGGCACTTCAGTCTTGATGTTCCTCAGCTATTAGATATTCTACCCTAAAATGCCTTCATTTTTTCCTTACATCTCAAAACCAGACCTTCAGCATATCTGATCTGTTGTTTTCAAAATGCATCTGGGATCTGATTGCTTTTCCCTGCCTCTGTCACATCCCTGACCATCAATTCCTCCTGGATTGCTGTCATAGCTCCTCCCTGCTCTCCATGTTTTCACTCTCTCTCCACTTCCCACTCTTGTGCACACAGCAGCCAGAGTGATGCTTTGAAAACAGAAATCACATCCTGACATAGCTCTGAGCAAAACCCTCCAAGAGCATCCATTTCATTCAGAATAAAAGCCATACTTCCTAGGATCTAGAAGATCCTGCGCAGTGAGCCTCCGAGCTCACCTCCATTCTTATTCTTCTTCCCTTGCTCCTTCCTTTTTTTCTTCACTCTGGCTGGAATGTGCCACCTCCAGATATCTGCATGATCTGCTCCCTCCTCTCCTGTGGTCCTCACTTTTATGACTTTTCTGTGAGGTACCTGGCTGCTCCTTTATTTTCTCCACAATACTTACCACTGACATAAGCTGCAATTTACTCATTTATTGGCTTTTGCTGTTTGTTTGTTTTTGTCTTCCCACACTGGAAAGCATGGGGGATCAGGATGTTTTCTGTTTTGTTCACTAATGCATCCCTAGTGCATAGAACACAACTTAGTACTCAGTTGCCATTAAATGAATACTTCTTGAATGAACCCAAAAATCTCTGAGTCTTCAAACACCAGCTTCTAATATGAACTATTCTATTTTCCCAGAAAATCCATAGTTTTCTCTTGGTAAACATTAATCCATATTCTAAATTTTACATTTTTATTTGTATGTCAGTAGAACATCTGACTAGTTACCGAAGTCTTCCAATTTTACAGTGTTATCAGGATCTGTTATCAGAATCACTTTTATTGTTACCATTGTTTTTAATAATAGCATAGATTGGAATCAGACTTGGGTTTGAATCCTGTCTCTACCACTGACTAGATCTTGAGCAGGTTTATTGGGAGTAGGGGTCAGGGAGGTCTCAGGTTCTCATTGATTAATTAGGACCTACTTTACAAGATGATTGTAAATATTAAATATGACAGTATATCTAAAACAAGTATACATACCTGACACATACTGGTAATCAATTTATTACCATGTGCCTGATCTATGCCAATAGTTTTCTGTTATACCTTATCCTTTCCTGTCTTTCTATCTTTCTCTCTCTCTCTCTCTCTCTCTCTCTCTCTCTCTCTCTCTCTCTCTCTCTCTTTTTTCTTGGTGGTACTGAGAATTGAACCCAGGAGCACTGTACCACTGAGCTATGTTCCCAATCCTTTTCATTTTATTTTTTATTTTGAGACAGGGTCTCACTGAGTTGCTTGGACTGTCTTCAAACTTGTAATCCTGCTACAGTCTCCCACATAGCTGGGATTCCAGGCATGTGCCATTGTACTTGGCTACACCCTGTCCTTTTTAATACATGCAGCTTCTGATTAAGAATGATTTGACTCTACAATGGTGCAAAAACAATACACATTCAGTAGAATACCTCAAATTTTGAATTTTGAACTTTTCCCTGGATAGCAATATGCAGTACCATACTCTCTTGCTCTGCTGCACAGCAGCAGTGAGACACCCCTCCCAGTCAACCACGGGACATCTTCAGCACTTTATGTAGAATAGGCTTTCAAGGTGGGGATGTGGCTCAGTGGGAGAGTGCTTGCTTAGCATGCACAGGCTCTGGGTTTAATCCCCAGTACACTAATACACACATACACACACACACACACACACACAATATATATATATATATATATATATATATATATATATATATATATATATACACACACACACACACACACACACACATGTATATATATGTAAATGCTTACCCATATTCTAGAGTGGGCTTTATGTTAGATGATTTTGCTCAACTGTAGGTTAATGTAAGCCTAAACTATGATGCTATGATGTCTGGTAGGCTAGGTGTATTAAATACATATTTTACTTATATTTTAAATTAAGATGGGTTTATCAGGATGTAATCCCATTGTTAGTTGATGGGCCTCTGTATATCATACCACTACTACCAAAAAAGAAAGAAAGAAAAAAACTTCTATAAGTATTGCTTTTAACATACAAGTGAATCATTTGATATCTTTCAGATTTTTTTGTAGATAAATTATGTGTGTGCCTAGTATGTCCCACATACTACATATATATTATATAATTTAATAGAATGTCAAACCATTCACCTAGCATTCATAGCCCATCCAATTTTGCCTCTCCTCTTATTAGGTATGAAGGTTAATTTTATTTCAACTTGGGTAGGCCATGTTATCCAGATATTTGGTCAAGCATCTGCCCAGATGTCTCTATAAAGGTATTTTTAGATGACATTAGCCCAATTAAAACAGATAGAGTAAAGTAGATTATCCTCTGTGATGTGCATGAACCTCATCCAATCAGTTGAAGGTCTATGTGGAAAAGTTTGGCTGGGGATATAGGTTAGTGGTAGAGCCTGGTATGCATGAGGCCCTGGGTTTGGTCCCCAAAACAGAGAGAGAGAGAGAGAGAGAGAGAGAGAGAGAGAGAGAGAGAGAAGAGAAGAGAAGAGAAGAGAAGAGAAGAGAAGAGAAGAGAAGAGAAAAGAAGAAAAAGAAGGGGGAGAGAGAGAAAAGAAGAAGAGGAGGAGAGGGGAGGGGAGGGGAAGAGGGAGAGGGAGAGGGAGACAAAAATAGAGAAAGAGACAGAGAACATTGAGGTCTCCTGAGGAAGAAGAAATTCTGCTCCAGACTGACTTTGAACTCCAGCTACAACATCAGCTCTTCCCTGCTGGCACATATTGTAGCATTCAGACTTGCCAGATCCCATAATCAAGTGAACCAACTTCCTAAAAAAAAAAAAAAAATCTCTCTCTCTCTCTCTCTCTCTCTCTCTCTCTCTCTCTCTCTCTCTCACTCCCCTTTTTACACCCACACACAAACACACACACCCCCACACACATACATATGGGTTCCCTGTAATATTCTAGCTGTATCAATACCTATAAGAATCTTATCTATTCCTCAAAACCCATCTGTTCCCTAACCTATGACTATTTCAACCAGAATATTTTTTTTTAACTCTGGATTCCTTGAACTCTTTAAACACCCTTCTTTACACCAGTGTAATTTATATTTGTAATAAATTCCCTACAAGGAAGTATGCTGTCCTACCTCTGCTCCGAGTTACCCAAGGAAAACTACTTAACATCCCTAACCTTCTATTACTTCATGGTAAAATGAAGAAAATAACTTCCTTAGTGAATTGATGTGTAGGGAATGGATATACTCACAGTATTGTGAAACATATAGCATAGGGTGAAAAATGTACTTAATACCACTGATTTCCTGGGAATCTTGTGTGGCAATGAAATGAGCCATATTATATCCTGTCAGGCTCAGGAATGAAGACAGATCTACAGGGTTAGGTCATAACTGAGTATCTCAAAGCACAGCCAATCTCCAATTCTTAAGAAGGAGCACACAAGGGTGTAAATGGTAAGGCAAATCCACAACCAAAAAAAAATCAATCCAAGTCAAAGATAGCTGACTGGATTCAGTACTCTAGATCCAGGGAATTCACTCATTCGGGGAGAGTACAAGCAATTATTAATATGTTAAGTAAATGAAATAAATGCTCAGGGTGGGAATTTCTAAAAGTAAGAAATTAAAGTGCAAGGCATGTTCCAAGTCGCAGGGAAAGAGTTTCTCACAACAATGAAGCACCAGTAGTCACAGTGACTCAGTGAAAAATCAATGAACAACATTATGACCACCAGCCTGGGTCCAGCAGTGGTTCTGAGGATAAGATGAAGGCCAAATAAATGTGGTAGCTAGGTAAACTTCAGCTAATTGGATTAAAACACTTAGTGACAGACAGACAGTAAGCCTGAAGGACTCCTTTATTTTCATTTTTGTTCTTTTCTTTTGTGGTGTTGGGAGTTGAACCCAGGTCCTTGTGCACGTTAGGCAAGTATTTTACCACAGAGCTACATCCCTGGCCATGAAGGGCTTCTCTGGTAGCATCTTGAGAAGATCAAGACTTAGGGACGCCTCCCTCTTATCTGTAGTTGTGCTCACTTTCTTCATGCATAAATTGGCATCTTTGTTAAAAAGTAGGGGATTAATTTTATGAAGTCTAGTTTAATTACCAAAGGTCCCTCCAATTCAGTTGCATGGCAGGATCTGCATGCCAGGATCTGCATAGGAGTCTAAGAATTAGGTAGAATTCAGGCTAAAATTAAAATTTCCTGTTATTGTTATTCCAATAGATAAAAGAGCCACTGATTGGATATAGAACAACCCCAGTATTTCCAGTCATGCCTGGCCAGCACTTAACTGTCCATGTTAAGGTTTGCAAGCATAACAGGTACATTGATCGGTATCTCACTGCAAAGCAAAGTGAACACTCACATCAAGGCAACTTGGGTGGGTTTATAATGGACTAATTTCAGGGAAGGTGCTAGAGTCTGGATCTGAAATGTCCTCTAAAGGCCCATATGTTAAAGACTGATCCCCAGCTGAATGCCATTGGAAGGTGGAGAGACTTTAAAAGGTGGGCTTAGTGGGAAGCACTTAGGTTATTGGGGTACATGCTCCTGAAACAGAGTGTGGAACCCTTACCGCCTCCTCCTCCCCTCCCCTCTCTCTTACTTTCCAGCCACATGCTCCCACAATGATGTACAGCCTCACCACAGGCCCAAAAGCAACAAGGCCAACCAATGATGGATTGAAACCTTTAACACTGTGAACCCAAATATTTTCTTTTTACGAGTTGATTCTCTCAGGTGTTTATTATAGTAATGAAAAGCTGACTAACACAGTTGAGTTAAGGAAATGATAGGGGATAGGAAGAACTCAGAAGAACAGCACTTACTTCTCTTGGGCCCAGAGGAAGGAGGAGAGGGAATATTATGGAGCCTGTAAGGAAACAGAATCCATGCATAGCAGATGCCTTGAGAGAAATGATTAGTCACCTTTGGATAAGGGTCACAGCCAGCCCAAGGCAAGCCATTCCCCTTTTTCCTTTTGATCCCCTTTAACTAAATGCATCCTGAAGCCAGGAGCATGGACCCCTATAGGGCAGCCTCAGGAAATGGGAGAAGGATAGAGAGCGAATCCCCAGGAGTAAATGTAAATTATCTGGCATCTCTGGATTTCTGAAACATAACAGAATCCCCTTCTACCTCTATAACTGGTTGGTCCCTCACTTCTTCCCCAGATGGTTCTTAAACATAATCATCTCCCAAGGCTGCACCCTCAAAGTGCTCCTGCCTTAGTTAGGTTTCTGTCAGCATAACAAAATACCTGAGATAATTTACTTTAAAAAAAAAAAAGTAAAGGTTTACTTTGGCTGTGGTTTTATAGGTTCTAGTTCATGATGGATTGGCGCCATTGCTTTGGGGCCTGTGGTAAGGCAGGGCATCATGGCAATAGTGCAGGATAGAGCCATACTGCTCATCTTATAGCCAGGAGGCAAAGGAGAGAGAAAGAGGCCAGAGTCCCACTATCCCCTTCCAGGGCAACCCTCGGTGACCTAAGGACTTCCCACTAGGCTCCACTTATCAACAATTCTGCTCCATCCTAATAGCACCACCCCTGAACTCCTGGGTCTTAGGGAGATGTTCAACATTCAAATTATAGCTGCTCCCTCTCAGTCGTACTGATGGATTTAATTATTATCACTATGAGGATTCTGGAATATAGTCCCAGCTCTAAACTAATCCAACTGCCTGCTGAAAAACTAGACTCAGATAGCTATCAGTACCTTCATATCAAACCCACGCACTCAGCTCCACACTGCTCATCCTCCTACCGACACCAACATTCCTCCTGTTAGTCATTCTTACACGTTCAGTCTTATACATAACCTTCCTCTAAGCCCAGTGCTCTAAAAAAATAAATAACACTTGATAACTTCCTCTTACTTGTCTAGTTAGCAGAGCATAATTTTTGTAGCTTGTCATTCTTAGCTGTTTCCATGAGTTTCCAGCTCAGTTTTTCATTCCTTTATCATGCAATCACCCTGTACATAGTCTGTCCTCTACCTAGAATTCCACTGGTGACTGTCCTTATTAATGTCTTTGCAAATGTTTTGTCAAAAAAATTAAAATTAAAAAATAAAAGACAGGCTGGGGTTGCAACTGACTGGTAGAGTGCATGGTCAGCATCCACAAGGCCCCAGGTTCAATCCTCAGCCCCGAGGGAAAGAAAAGATGAAAAAGGGCTGAGCCCGGAGCCTGGTGGTGGAGTACTTGCCTAGCACACACAAGGCCTTGGGTTTGATCCAAAGCACCACAGAAAATAAATAAATAAATATATTAAAATAACATAAAACTTACCAAATATTTTCTCTGTGCATGAATTGGCCCTTTTCTCCATCAATTCTCCAAATTCTCTGTGCTTAAAATCAAAGCATATGCCACAGCACTCTTCCCTCCAAAGATCTTTTATATTTTACAAAGCCTTTTTGGATTTTCCTTAACTGCATAGGATCTTTTCCTTTTTGAACTCCTAAAAATTTTTCTGCTCTTTTATTTTACACTAGCCTATAGAGTATTTCTGTTTTTCATCTTACCCTTATATTATATTATAAGCTTCTTAGAAGCATGGCCTATACCAACTTTGTTCCATTTTCTACAATAGTAATGTAGGGTACTTCACAGAAATATTTTTAATTTTTCAGCCACATTAAAATTTTGATTCATGATAGTTTTTTTTTTTAAAGAAAGAACTGACTATATTATATACTGTCCAACATGACTATATTCCATGTGTGATTTCCCCTGGCAGAAAGGCGTGGGGTCTCACTGTCAGTGTGGTCTCTTGTTTACAATGAGGGTGTTTGCCAGAGCATGTGATTTAGTCAGCTTTTTCGCTGCTATGACTAAAATATCTGACAAGAACAATTTTAGAGAAGGAAAAATATATTTGTGGGCTCACATTTCAGAGATCTCAGTCCATAGATGGCCAACTGCATTCCTCGGGGCTCGAGGTGAGACAGAATATCAGGTGAAAGAGTGTAGTGGCTGGAAGCAGCTCAGGATATCACATCAGAAACAGTCTCCACTCGCCAGATTCAAAATATATACCCCAAAGGCACATACCCCCATACCCACCTCCTCCAGATACACCCTACCTGCCTCTAGTTACTACTCAGTAAATCCCCACCAGGACATTAATTCACTGATTATGTTGAGGCTCTCATAACCCAATCATCTCACTTCTAAAAGTTTTTGTAGTGTCTCACACATGATTTTTTGAGTAACACCTAATATCTAAATCATAACAGCATGTCTCAGTCTTCTGACTCCTTATTACCTTCCCTGTCAGATTAGTAAAAGATAAAGACCAATGAGAGTAATATATTTTATAAATAAAGCCTCTTGCAGCTAAATAATGTGTATAATATATGTTGAAGAAATGAATGAGTAAATGAAAGACTTCATGTATATTGTCTTAGTTCAGGAGCTGGGGATATAGCTCAGTTGGTAGAGTGCTTGCATCACATGCACAAGGCTCTGGGTTCAATCCCTGGCACCACACACACACACACACACACACACACCAAATACACACACACATATATATACATACATACAGAGAGAGAGAGAGAGAGAGAGAGAGTCTTTGTGCTGCTATAACAAAATATCTGAGACCAGATAATTTATAAAAAACAGAAATTTATTTCTTTCATTTCTGGGGGCTAGGGGTCCAAGATCAAAGTGCTGACAGGTTCAGTAGACAGAGCCTTGTTGCTGTATCTTTGGATGGCAGAACACTGTGCCCTCACATAGCAGAAGGACAGAAGGACAAGAAACAAAACTTGCTCCATCAAACCTTTCTACTACAGCATTGATTCATTCATGAGGGCTCTTACATGCCTCCTCAATACCGTGCATCCTAACACTGTTGCATTAGAGATTGATTTTCTAACACATGAATTTTGGGGGACACGTTCAAACTGTAGTACAAATCACGACTGGTACTAGGCATGTTTTCTCATTATTGTGGTTGCACATGATGCGGAATTACATTGGTCATGTATTTATATATGAAGTTAGGAAAGATATGTCTGATTCATTTTATTTTCCTATTACCACCTCATCCCTTTCCTTCATTCCCCTTTGTCTAATCCAATGAATTTCTAATCTTCCCCTCCCTTGTTGTGTGTTAGCATCTACATATCAGAGAGAACATTCTGCCTTTGGTTTGGGGGGACTGGATTATTTCACTTAGCCTGATAGTCTCCAGATCCATCCATTTACCAGAAAATGCCATAATTTCATTCTTTTTTATGGCTGAGTAATATTCCACATTTTAAAAAAATCCATTCATCTATTGTAGGGTACTTGGTTGGTTCCATAGCTTGGCTATTGTGAATTGAGCTGCTATAAACACTGAAGTGGCTACATCACTGTAATATGCTGACTTTAAGTCCTTTGGGCATATGCCAAAGAGTGGGATAACTGGGTCAAATGGTAGTTCCATTCCAAGCTTTCTGAGGAATATTCATACTGTTTTCAGGAGTGGGTGCACAAATTTGCAGTCCCACCACATCCTTGACAACATTTATTGTTGCTTGTATACTTAATAATTCCATTCTGACTGGAGATGGAATTTCAGTGTGGTTTTTAATTTGTATTTCTCTGATTGATAGAGATGTTGAACATTTTTCATATATTTGTTGACAATTCGTATTTTTTCTTCGTCCCCCTCCTCCTCCTCCTTTGGGCCAGGGATTGAATTCAGGGGAACTTAACCACTGAGCCACATCCCCAACCCATTTTTATATTTTATTTTAGAGACAGGGTCTAGCTGAGTTGCTTAGGGCCTTGCTAAGTTGCTGAGACTGGCTTTGAACTGGCAATCCTCATATCTCAGCCTCCCAAACCACTGGAATTATAGGAGTACCCCACTGTACCCAGCTGTATTTCTTCTTCTGTGAAGTGCCTGCTCAGTTCCTTAGCCCATTTATTGATTGGGTTATTTGTTTATTGGTGTTAAGTTTTTTGAGTTCTTTGTATACCTGGAGATTAAGGCTCTGAGGTGCTGGTGGTAAAGATTTTCTCCCATTCTGTAGGCTCTCTATTCATGTTCTTGATTGTTTCCTTTGCTGTGAAGAAGCTTTTTAGTTTGATACTATCCCATTTATTGATTCTTGATTTTACTTCTTGTGTCTCATAAGTCTTATTGAAGAAGTTGGTTTCTAAGCTGACATGGTGGAGAGTTGGGCCTACATTTTCTTCTAGTAAGTGCAGAGTCTCTGGTCAAATGCCTAGGTCCTTGATCCACTTTGAGTTGAGTTTTGCGCAGGGTGAGAGATAGAGGTTCGATTTCATTCTGCTACATATGGATTTTTGGTTTTCCCAGTACCATTTATTGAAGAGGCTATCTTTTCTCCAATGTATGTTTATGGCGCCTTTGTCTAGTATGAGATAACCATATTTAGGTTGATGTGTCTTCTATTCTGTTCTGTTGGTCTATGTGTCTGTTTTGGGGCCAATACCATGCCATTTTTGTTACTGTAGCTCTGTAGTATAATTTCAGGAATGGTATTAGGATGCTTCCCGCTTCATTTTCCACACTAAGGATTGCTTTATTAGGCAGAATTGAAAATAAGGACTTGGCCAGATATTCACATACTCTTGTTCATAGAAACATTGATTATAGTAGCTAAAAAGTAGAAGCATCCAGATATCCATCAATAGATGAGTGAATAAACAATATGTGGTATATACATGCAATGGAATATTTTTCAGCCTTAAAAGGAAGTGATATATGCTACAATGTGGAAGAATATTGAAGGAATTATGCAAAACTAAATAAACCAGACATAAAATGATGAATATTGTATGATTCCATTTATATAAGAAATCTAGAATAGTCAAATTCATAGAGACAGAAAGTAGAGTAGCCATTCCCAGGGGACGAGAAGTAATCACAGTCAGTTATTGTTTAATGAGTGCAGGGTTTAAATTTGGACGGTGGAAAAGTTCTGGAGAAGATAGTAGTTGATGGTTGCTCAATAATGAGTATGTACTTAATGCTACTGAATTTTACATTGAAACAGTGGTTACAATTGCAAATCTTTGTATATTAGATCACAGTAAAGAATTTTTAAATGAGAAGTAGAAGTGTATTCATCAGTTTTGTAAATGTTGGAGTATAATAATTGTATAAAATATATGTAGAGAAAACCTACATAGTTTGTGGTAACCAGAATAAGTTTCAAGCTAAGTAATGATAAAGGAGTTCTCCTTGTGCATATAGGGAATTTCCTAAATTTTGGTCACTAAGAAAGATCTGAGCAGCACTCTCTTATTTTGTTTCTGGTGCTATTACAAATACCTGAAACTGGGTGATTTATAAGGAACAGAAGTTTATTTGTCTCATGATTCTGGAGGCTAGAACTATAAGAGCATTGGCTTAGTGTCAGTTCAGTGTCTAGTGAGGGCCTCTTTGTTGTACCATAACATGACAGAGAGTCTCACACTTCAAGATAGAGCAAGTGTGCTAGTTTAGGTCTCTCTTCTTATTATTATAATAAAGCCTATAATTCCATCAGGGAAGGCACTACCCTCATGACCTCATCTAATCCTAATTACCTCTCCCAAAGCCTTACCTCCAAATACCATTAACATATGTGTTATGATTTGGATGTGAGGAGTCCCCCTAAAGCCCCTGTGTTAATGCAGGAATGTTCAGATGTGGAAGGATAGGACTGTGAGATTTGTAACTTTATCAGTCCATCCCACTTTTAATACAACTGGGTGGTAACTGTAGGCAGTAGGTGGTAACTGGGGTGTGGCTGGAGGAAGAGGTGAGTCACTGGGGATGTGCCTTGGAAGGGTTCTCTTCCTTGGGGCTGTTCCTCCTTGCTGTCTCTCTAGCTTTCTGGCTGCCATGAACAGAGCAAAGCTCCTCTACATGCCATTTCACCATGATAGTCTGCCTCACTTTGGGTCCAGAGCTATGGAGTCGGCCCATCATGGACTAAATCCAAAATAAACTTTCCCTCCACTAGCTTTTTCTTGTCAGGGATTTTGGTCACCATGATGTGAAGATGACTAACACAATATGATTTTGGGGATTCTATTTCCAACACATCAACATGGGGAAGAACCATAAACACACTAAATCAGTGATCATCCCAATGATTTTTGGTCTAAGTTAGGTTGTTCTTTGTTTACTACAGTGGTCTCTGAAGCTTCAGTCTCCAGTTCTTGTTTTCTATCAGAAGACAGAAGAGAATCTCAAGAACAAGGGTAAGGACAATGACCAGATGCCATCACATTATCAAGTTTGCTGAGGAAAGGCTCAAGGAATTCAGAGTTGGTTCTGATAGTTCTATGTAAAATCATAAATGGAAATTCAGTCACAGGAGCTCTGGCTGGGGTTCACTAATTGTGGTCTAGTTAGAAAGGATACTAGAGATCATAACTTGGAGCCACGGATGGCACCTCCCAGGAAAAACATAGGTTGCTTCTATAGTTTTAGTTCATCTTTCATATCCCAGTTGTTACTGAACAAACTTACTATTTCACAATTAACAGATTTTCCTATCATCTGTTCAATATCAGTTTGTCTGTCATAACACAAAACAGTATGAAAGTATAACTTCAAGCAGTTCAAGGTCAATATGGCAGCTTCACAATGCTTGCTATCATATTAATATGTCAACCTAGTTTGTGGTCCTTAACATCATGGTCCAAGATGTCTGGTTAAATTCAACAGCAAGCTGGAGATAAGAGAGTAGAGGGCATGCTCTTTCCCTTTGAAAGTGCAAAGATAAATTAGCTCCAACTCATCTGTAGTCTTAGTGTTGACATTAAGAATGACAGTCAACTACCAGGTGAGACGGCACAAGCCTGTAATCCCAGCAACTCCAAAGGCTGAGGCAGGATTGCAAGTTCAATTCCAGCCTAGAAAATTTAGTGAGACCCTGTCTCAAAATAAAAAGGACTGGGATGTTGCTTAGTGGTAAAGCACCCTTTTGAGTTTAGTTCCCAGTACCAAAATATAAATAAATAAGAATAACAGTTGGGGTCTGGGGTGGTAGTTCAGTGGTAGAGCTCTTGCCTAGCATTATGTGAGGCACTAGGTCCAACACTGGGTTCAAGTCTCAGCACCACATATAAATAAATAAAATATAGATCCACTGACAACTAAAAAATAAAAATAAAAGAATAACAGTTGGGCTGGGGTTGTGGCTTAGTGGTAGAGGGCTTGCTTAGCATGCATGAGGCACTAGGTTGATCCCCAGCACCATATAAAAAATAAATAAATAAAATCAGTCAACCAATTAACTGATGCTTTTTTTTTTTTTGCATTAGTGGGTATTGCTGTTCTTGCTCTAGAATCACAAAATCTTACAAGTAAAGGGAATAGAGAGTCATGTCACCCATTCACCCAATACTTAATCCTAAACAACAGCCCCCAAGTGGTCATCTAACCTATAAAACCCTCCAGTGATAGCAGATTCACTTCTTCCTAGAGCAGTCTATTCCATTTCTGGAGAAGATTTCTAGAGAGTTAGTTTTTATTATAGCAGCCTCTCTTTAATTTCACATTTACACATCCATTTTCAGTCCCAAACTTCGAACCCCAAACTCATTATGTCATTTGTACTCCTTGTCAACCAAATGTTGCTAAAATCACAAAAAAAGTATCCATTGGGTCTTCTCCAAATCTGAGTTATTTGCTATTGGTTACCACTCTTAGATTCATACTTTTTGACAGCTTATCAAATTTCCCACTGTGGCTAAAACAAAACTTTATATACTTCTCAACACCATTCCTATCCCCAAATTCCCAAAGATGACCTCACTTCCTGTATGTATGTTTGTTTGCTTGTGTGCTTAGTAGATAAGCCTGCCTCTCAAGTCACTGTCTTTTCCACCTCTACATGTTTCTATTTTCACCAATTAAGATGATAATCGTGATAAGCATCTATTGCCAAGAAATGCCCCATATTTTTTCCAGCCCAACAAATTCACTGTGTTCCTCTCAGCTTGTCATGTCTCTTCACATTGTCATGCCTTTTCCTGTTGCTTACCTATTCTTTCTCCAATCTTTACCTTGTTTAATTGCCCCAAATCATTCTTATCGTAAATCTCTTATATTTAAAAACAAGATGCAAAAGAAAACAATTTTCAATCCCAACAATCACTGTATCAGCTATTCTTTCTCCCCTTTCCTTACAAAACATGTTTCTGGGAGAAAAGATGTATTTACCCATATCCTGAAGCTCTTTACCCCTTCATTGTACACTCTCCAGCTCCACCTCTGGCTTAGTGTTGATATCATGCTCTGGCATAATGCAAATCCCCCCCTTCTGTGACCTCTTCATACAATGTTATATTTCTCCCTACACCTACAATGTGAACCTTCAAAGTTCTGCCTTCTTTGAACTATATGAGCTTTGACTAAGGTGTGTTCACCTTAAAGCTTTCAACCTATTCTAAAGTGTTCTAGGGTCTGCTGCTGGACTCATCTGTCTAGCTAGGTGGAAAGTTGTATGAAGGCTCATGTCCCTCCTCGTACTTAGCACATGAAAACAGTATCAATAAATACTTGATGAATACTTTTCAACATTTGAGAAATTTACAATATTTTAAGTAATAATGAAGCCATATAATAAAAAGGTATCTGAATAGCCCACCTCCCTTTCTCCAGTTTTCCCTCTTTCTGTACTTCTTCTCTTTCCCCTCTACATTAAAGAGAGTTTTGATAGCTGATAAAATTTGTATGAGAAGTGGGAAGTGGTGGTGCACACCTGTAATCCCAGTGGCTCTGGAAGCTGAGGCAGGAGGATCACAAGTTCAAAGCCAGCCTCAGCAGTTGTGAGGCACTAAGCTACTCAGTGAGACCCTGTGTCTAAATAAAATACAAAATAGGACTGGGGATGTGGCTCAGTGATTAAGTGCCCCTGAGTTCAATCCCTGGTACCTTCACCAAAAAAATAATTTGTGTAAGAAATCATAATGAAGCCAACTGAAACTTGCTCAACTTTTTTCTTTTTCTTTCTTTCTTTAATTATTCATTAAATCATATTTGGGTATGTGCACGTTATACATAAGTAATGTACTCTTGTTATAAGGGATTCTTACCAAACAAACTAGAACTGAAAGCCTCCTCCATGCTTCTTTAGAAGAGCTAACTGCCATTGGCAGGTTGATGGCTATGTTTCAAATTATTTCTTCTACTCATTTTTTACCTTCAACAAAAACATAAACAAAGATTTGCTATATAAAATCCTGATCAGGATAAACAAACACAGTAGCCATCTTATTTCCTGTTTGTCTTTCACTTTGATTTTTATCTACCATGTCCTTTACGATGCTGTGACTCCTGTTTGTTGCTGCTAACTCCTTGACACAGAATCCTCGTGAAAGGTATGTATCATTCTCATTTTTTACCAAATGTACACACATGTTCAACATCTTTCCTCTAAGTGGGGAAATTTATAGCAAACTGAAAATGCTGCATCAGTTCAAATTTTCAGAGAAGCACTGAAGGACCTAAAGCAAGTACATTTAGCTAAACTGAGCAACAGCAAAATGCTCATTTCTGGGGAAGATATGACTCAGGAAAATGTAAACTGCAATAAATAGTCTCAAAATTATGATTTTGTCACATGAATGTGATATAAAATTCATTTTAATCATAATAATTTGCATATGCCCCTATTAAAGTATCAGGCACTGTTCTAAGCACATCACATCCATGATGTGATTTAATTCTCACATCAACCCAAAGAAGTAGGTGCTGTTGTTGTTCACAGCTTATAGATAGTGAAACTGTGCCCACTATTTGTAAATAGTAGATCAAATAGTCAAATTCCAGTCTGACTTCAAAGCTCTCATTCAATTTCTTCAACAAATATTAATTGAGCCAGGCATTGGAAAATAAGAAGACAATGGTCCATGTCCACATGGAGTTTACGACCTAGCAATGGAGATAGACATTAATCATTTAGTAAAATAATTATTTGAATTAAAATTATGATATACACCATGAAGAAAGGGTAGAACATATTTACTTATATATTCCAAACTCCTAGACAGTTTAGATATAAAATATAACAAGATAGTGCCTATTTCAGATGAATGACAATTATTGGTTGAATATTGAATAAGGATTTTGTGAAGGGACATAATGGGGACTTAGTCCTCTCTCAGTGGAGGCCAGGGAAGGCCTTCTGAGAAGACGAGACTTGAAGGATGACTTGAGCTGACTAGAAGATAGGAGAAGCTTGCAGGGAAGGGTGTATGAACAGCCTGACTACAGTACTGGAGTCAAGGCAGAACCTTGGCAGATGAAAACAGAAAGTGGACCAGTGAAGACAAGGCCCGGAGGCTGGGTGAGTGTGAATGGCCTGAAACGAACTGTGGAAGTAGGACAAGTTATGCTCATCCAGGGTCATAAGAGTGATATAAATATTTTTATCTTGATTCCAAGGGCAATGGGTCACCAGGGAGGGGTTTTAACAAGGGCAATGTCAGCAACAGCTTTCCATTGATGTTGTAGCCCAAGCGTGGTCAGCAAAGAGGTGAGCTATTACCAACTGCAGCAGTCCAGACCTGCACAAGGCTGAGGGCAGTGGAGAGGCAAGAAGGGAACAGATGACTCATACTCCGGAGTTGACTGCTGGGACCTAAAGAGTAAGAGGGACGGAGCGCGTCAGTCGGCATGCCTGTGTCAGTTATCTATTGCTACACACAAATCACCAAGTATTCCAAAAGGTAGTGACTTAAAATCATTATTTCATAGCATCTTCAAAGGTCAAGAATCTGGCGGCAGCTTACCTAGTTATGGTGCTGTGTCTTATGAGACCATAATCAAGCTGTTGGTGGGTGTTGTGTCATCAAAGTCTGATCCGGGCTGGAGGATCTGCTGCCAATCTCACTTGCATGGTTGTTTGCAGGCCTCAGTTCCTTACAGTGTGGGTCTCTCCATGGGGCCAGCTGGCATGGAATTTGGCTTCCCCCATGTGAAAATCCAGGAGAGAATTAGAGAGAGAAGGAGAAAGGAGGAGGAGGAGGAGGAGGAAGAAAATAAAGAAACTTTACAACTTATCTCAGAAGTGACATACTATCACCTCTACCGTATTCTACAGGTCATGCTGACTAAATCTAATACACTTAGAAAGGAACTGCACAAGTAGGTGAATACCAGGAAGGAGGTGGGCATCACTAGGGGCTACCTCCAAGGCTATTGACCACCACCATGTAGTGATGCTTTCAAATGAGGATAATTTGTGAAATTTTGTATGTGTACGCATGTGTGCGAACTGTTTTGCTTATTTTCTTACAAAGTGGCAGTTTACAAAGGTGTGTACAGGAGTTAGGTAGATCACCGAGATAATGCAAGTTATTGGAACACTGAAGAAAAGAGACTCATGAAGAGAGGCATGACATTGGGAGGCAGACATAGCCAGTGATGTACTCAAGCCAGCTCATAGGACACATGGGAGGGAGCTGAATGTTAGCATCTTTTACAAACTGTATTCAATGATGTCACATTGGTACCCTAAAGTCAGTTAGGGCATATCAGGAATAGTATCCCATGGAAATAAGCAAATACTACAAATCGGAACTTTTTTTTTTTTCCCCACAGACCCAATTCTTAAACATTGACCAGCATACCACTGAACACAACCAGGCTGAGGCAACTCCTAAGGGATGTTAACAGAGAGAAATCACACCCAGATCTCACTCTTAAGACTGAGAGAGGACCAGACTCATCCTGGAAGCCAGAGAACGCAGGAGCCCCTGAACGCAGGAGCCCCTGTACACTCTATACAAACTATCCCCTGAGGCAGATGGCAAGCTGGAAGAGGATTCTGCTAGAATAGATCAAAGCAAAGCAAGGCTCCCTATCAAGATGACTCTCCATCATCTCTAGCAAGCAACTGTAGACAGTGACTCAGTTAACTGAAAAAGAAACAAAGTATCATTTGCCAAAATATCTCTTAATTATACTTTTTCTATTAAATGCATTTCTGAGGATTGAACTCATGCCTGCTATATTAGTATTCAACCACTAAGCCACATCTCAGTCCCCTAATTTTTAAATTATTGTGGTACTGGGAATGGAAGCCAGGAGGGCTCTAATTCTGAGCTACATTCCCAGCCCCTCTTATTTTATTTTTGAGACAGGGTCTCATTAAAGTGCTGGATCTGGCCTCAAACTTGCAAACCTTATGTCTCAGCCTCCCAAGTAGCTGGGAACCTAGTTATATACTTTCTTACCCACCCTACTCACTTGATTTCCCACATCAATGGTAATAAATTTGGCAGACAGTGGAAAACACTGGATTTTCTAGTTTGGTCAGTGAATGAGGTTTTTGTTGTTGTTTTTTGGTAAACAATAGAAACTGACTCTGGCTAAGTTCAGAGAGAATTTATTGGAAAGATATGTGACAGCGCTCTCTCTCTCTCTCTCTCTCTCTCTCTCTCTCTCTCTCTCTCTCTCTCTCACACACACACACACACACACACAAAAAAAAAAAAAATCCAAAGAATGATGTTTGGAAAGGACAGCCCTGCATTATTTAAGTAGTAATTGATGATCTCAGGATCATTGTTGAAATAAATCCTGTTCCATTTTTTTTTTAACCAGTTCTTGAGTTACCTTGTTCAATATGTACTATCCTAGAATAAAATGTGATTGGGCAACTTCAGCGTCAGAGACCACTTGGCAAGATGGCAGCAGGGTTCCTTAACAATGGTCCCGCTGAACTGCCACAAGGAGGAACCAATAATTCCCAGCAAGGAATCCAGAGCCCTCTTAGGAGCAGGAGGCGGAATGCATGCTGGGAAGCCAAGGAGCAGCAAATGTCCACTGCAATCTAGGATTCCCATCACTCTGGGGTCCCTCCTGAGTTAGGGGTGCGGGGTAACTTTCAGACATTAATATGGAATTAATTGTTCTTTTAAAAACTCTAGGCATAACATTACTAGTTCAGAATGCCAACCGACTTGACATTAAGAGAGTTAAATTTAAAAATTAAAATCAATGATAATTTAATAAATGTGGGAACTAAAATAAATAGGAAACTGAAAGAAAAGCTGAAATGCATTGATGTTTAAGATGAAAATAAAACACCATTGTTTTGTCAAATCTGGTGACCACACAAGTGTATTCAGTAGCATTAGGAATGATTGGAAAACTTAGGAGTTAAAATGGAGACAGGCTATAAAGTGTTATGAGTTTGGAGGAGACTTTCTGGTGTACCTTGGTAGTAAATATAGGTTAAAAGAAAATATTTGGCCTTTAAGGACATGGCTCCCCTGACCTGCAGTGTTCTCTTCACTCTTCCAGAATCTGCTGACACCTTCAAGATTGGGCTCACCTGTCTTCTTTGCTCTGAGCCTTCCTGGACCAAATCCAGCCCAAACCATGATTAAATAATGCTTCTTGTCTATGTCAAGCATTTCATATTTCCCCAATGTCCCCTCAGCTTGTTACTTATCTTTTATGTGTATATCCTGACCCTCAACCAAGGCCAAGAACATTGGAGGCAGTGTCTCTATCACATGATGATAAGCTGGCTCTTGGAAGTTTGATGTAACCTTTTCAAAACTTGGTCTTCCTTCCCTTTTCTGGTTGCTCTTCTATTTAAACCTCGAAAATACTGACTTCAACAAAGGTTTGTCCCTCTTTCCCCTTTTTCTGTCTCATAATGTTATCTGTGCTTTCATAAGATTAGTGACAAAATGCATATCAAAGCCTAGGCAGGACTTACACTCAGATGTTTGAGGTTTTTTTTGAGGCCCTTCTCACTACAATCATATGCACACCCCTATAATGGTTACTACTCTTAACAGTGCTTGCCTTGTGCTACTGTTCTTCCCCAATGATCTCATCAACTTGGTCAGTTTCAACCGGGATCTTTTAGGGAAGGATTCTCCATCCGCCTCCAGCTGACTCATCTCCCAACCCCAGTCCCATATTTCCAACTGGATGTTCTGTAAACATCTCAAACTCAGCACATCCTAAATCAAACCCATTCCACTGTGTAAATCTACTTCCTTTTATTTAAACACTTGATCTCCAGTCAGAACTGTGCTAGATGTGGCTTATGCTTGAAGTCTCAGCAACATTTCCAGAATGCCCCTTCTCACTCTTCCTCAGCCATGACTGGTTGCCAAGTCCTAATCGGATCTGCCATTATGCTGCAAATGTTCCATCTCCCTTGCAGTCCCATGTTCAGCCTTCATTAAATTTCAATTCAAACCCTGATAGAACATCCTGACTTTTCCCTCTATCTCTGTCCCCACCTCAACCCATATTCTGCAAGGTCACCAAAATCCTTTTCCTGAAACCCTGATAAGATCTTGTCAAACCTCAGTACCCCTTCTCCCTTGACATACATAAAGTTTTGAATTCCCTCTGCGGTGCCATGTAAACAATCCAACTATCTACAGTTTGTAGCCCAACCAAAGTTTCTCACCTTTTCTGTAGTCCCCAAACCCAAAACACCTTCCTTATTTCACATTCCAGAATAATCTCTTTATCATTACACAATTAACTTTGCTAAGTCATTCCTTTGTCTTGAGCAGTCTTACCATTCAGGATCTTCCTAAGACATCTTATGAATTTTAACAGTTAAAATTAATTATTCCTGTGGGCTGGGGTTGTGGCTCAGTGGTAGAGCACTTGCCTAGCATGTGTGAGGCATTGGGTTCGATTCAGCACCGTGTATAAATAAATGAACAAAATAAAGGTCCATCAGCAACTAAAAAAATAAAATAAAGTTAATTACTCCTTTTATTAGTAATAACTATGAATTATAAAAAATTTAATATGTGCCAGGGATAACATTTTCCCCAGGTTTCTTATTGATGCATTATAATTGTACATATGATGGGATTTGTTATGTATTCATATATGCACACAATACAAATATAACAATATAATTTGGCCAATCTCACTCCCCAGCACTTCCATCCTCTCTTCCCCCCTCCCACCCCTGTCCCTTTCCTCTACTGATCTCCATTTTATTTTCATGAGACTTCCCCCACACACCACCACCACCACCGCCTTTCTTTTCCTTGTTCTGCTCTAGCTTCCACAAAGGAGATAAAACATATGGCCCTTGACCTTCCGAGTTTGGCTTATTTTGCTTAACATAATGATCTCCAGTTCCATCCATTTTCCTGCAAATAACATAATTTCATTCTTCTTTATGGCTGAATAAAATCCCATTGTATATATATATATATATATATATATATATATATATATATATATATATATATATATAACACATTTTCTTTATCCATTCATCCACTGAAGGATACCTAGGCTGATTCCGTAGTTTGGCTATTGCGAATTGTGCCGCTATAAACATGACTTTGCATGTATCAATGTAGTATGATGACTTCAATTCTTCAGGATAAATACTGAGGAGTGGTATAGATGAGCCAAATGGTGGTTCCATGCCTAGTTTTTTGAGGAACCTCCATACTGATTTCCATAGTAGTTGTACTAATTTATAATCCCACCAATAGGGTAAGTGTTCCTTTTTCTCCACATCCTCTCCAGTATTTATTATTATTTGTATTCTTTTTTTTTTTTTTTTTGGTACCAGGAATTGAACTCTGGGGAGCTTAACCACTGAGCCACATCTCCAACCCTTTTTGTGTTTTTATTTTGAGACAGGGTCTCACTAAATTGCTTCGGACCTTGCTAAATTGCTGAGCCTGGCTTTGAACTTCTGATCTTCCTCCCCTAACCTAAGCCTCTGGAGCCGCTGGGATTATAGGCATGCGCCACCATGCCTGTCTTAATTTCTAGGTCTATATCCAGTTGATCTTTGTGCAGCGTGAGAGATAAGGATCTAGTTTCATTCTTCTACATATGGATACATAACCAGTTTTCCCAGCACCATTTGTTAAAAAGGCTGTCTATTCTCCAATGTATATTTTCGTGTGCCAGAGACTTTACATATGTTATCACATTTAATTGGGATCATAAACCAGCAAGTTAGGTATCACAGACCATGGTCCTTTATCCAATGCCATGAGGCCAGCTATGCTTATGAATTCAGAATGTCTAATTTTAGAAATATAATAGAGTAGTAGTTGTCTTGGTTTCTCTATCTGTAAAATATGAGCTCAATGTTTCCCTCAGGGGACTTTTGTGAAATAAGCAATGTATTCCTTCAGAGAAAAGTCTAACCAAATGCCCTTTTAAATGCATTTTTGGGGTTTCCTTGACTGTTAAAATAATACTGGCTTGTGAATAATACCTTATCAGGAAAATAAATGGATCTAACTTTTGCAGTTACTGAATATGTAACAAGAAAGCAATTTAAATGGTGGTAAGCACCTTCATTTTGTTGGTGGTGTCTCCTTGTCTTTCTTCATTTTTACTACCTTCTGCTAATTGCTCATCAACCCTTTACTCAGCATTTCCTATCAAAAGCACAGAATTCTACTGGAAGAAAAACGCTTTCTTCAGTTTTTTGGCCTATCTTACTATTAATTCATAATTTTCAATTTTTTGGCCTATCTTACTATTAATTCATAATTTTCTCTGGAAAAATTGTTAGACAATCATTCCTTCCTAATCTGGCAAAAACACTTCATGAAAATTATGCTAAGTTTCAGGAATTCAATGAAAAAACCATGAACAAATCATTTCCCTTTATTCTTCCATGGGTCTAGATGCAGAAAAGATCAATGATTTTAATGCTGAATGCATCACAGTAGCCAAGACATGAAATCAACTGAAGTGTCCATTGACAGATGAACAGATAAAGAAAATATGGTATATATACACAATGGAATATTATTCAGCCATATAAAGAATGAAATCCTGTTATTTGCTAGAACATGGATGTCAATGGAGAATATCGTGTTAAGTGAAATAAGCCAAACACAGAAAGACAAATAACACATGTTCTCATTCATAAAATGTTGATCTCATAAAAGTAGAGAGTAGAATAGTGGTTGGTGGATGATAGGAAGGGTAGGAGAGACGGAAGATAGAAGAAGATCAAATAACAGTTACTAAAACACAGTTAGATAAGAGGAACAGGTTTCAGTGTCCCACAGCACAGTAGGGTGACTGGTTTACAACAATTTATAATGCATTTTATAAAGAACTAGAAGACAATATTTGAAGTTTCCTTCCACACACACAAAAAAAGATAATTATTTCAGGAGATAGAAATGTCAATTGCCCTGATTTGATTATTTATTATATTGGATTATCCCACTACCCCACAGATACGTACGGTTATTGTGTGTCAATAAAAACTTTTAGAAGATAAATAAGGAAAAAAAAGAAGTTAGGGCTGAAAGGGACCTTGAAGTTCTATTGGTACCTAAGACCTGAGTTTACTTATTTGTTCCATTTGGAACAGGGAACTGATGTGACCTTCTCAAGCCCACGCAGTTAGTTGGTGAAACAACACAGGCCAGATATCAGCTTCTTCTACCTACCCCCATCCCCGAGCAACCACTGATCTGCTTTCTGTCATTACAGATTCATTTGTTTTTTTTCCAGAATTTCAGACAAATGAAATCATATGGTATGTGTTCTTTGTATCTGGCTTCTTTCATCCAGCATAACATTTGGGTTTTTTTGGTTGTTGTTGTTATTTTCTTTCTTTCTTGTTTTTTTTTTTTTTCCCAACCAGGAATTGAACCCAGGGGTACTTAACCACTGAGCCATATCCCCAGCCCTTTCTATATTTTACTTAGAGACATGATAATTTGCTAAGTTGCTTAGGGCCTTGTTAAGTTGCTGAGGCTGACTTTGAACTTGGGATCCTCCTGCCTCAACTTCCCAAGCAGCTGGGATTACAGGCATGTGCCATGGTACCCAGCTTTTATTGGTTTTTGAGATAGAGTCTCATTATGGTGACTAGTCTGCCTCAAACCCTTGGACTAAGGCAATCCTCCTACCTCAGCCACCTGAGTAGCTGGGACTACCGGTGCATGCTACTGCACCTGGCTTCAGCCTAATTATTTTAAGATTCACCCACATTTTTGCACATATTGGAACAGTATGCATTTTTGTCCTTAGGTAGTATTTCATTTTAAAAACATACCACAACTTATTTAGCCATTCTTCTCATTATAGCTTTTTAATAATAATTTTTAAAATTAGAATAATTTCTCCAACTTTTTCTTTGTCAAAATTATTTCAGTTATTCTTGGTCCTTTTAGAAACTATTTTTGTCGATTTTTATTAAAAAAAAAATCTTGTTCAATTCCTAGTAACCACCAAGAAAAGGAAAAGAAAAAATTAACCATCACATCTCTGAAAAGAAGTATTTGGGAACTTTTGATTTCAAAACTAAAAGAGAATTAAAGCCCTTCATTTGCATTCAATGAAGCAATGATATCCAGAGATGTAATGGTTTGATCTAAAATCACATACATTTGTCCATTTATTCATTCACTTAAAAATTCAACATTGAGAATTGAAGATGTATGTAATTCAGGGGAAGAGTGCTTATTCAACATGGGAAAAGCCCAGGGTTTCCTCACTAGCATCACACATTCTCAAAAAAATTCAACATTCATTCTAAAAACATTTACTAAGTGCTTGCTTATCAAATACCTGTCATACAAACTAAATAAAAACTTAAAAACCCTACTGAATTCTACATTTAAACATGTCAGTGTTATGTTACATAAATGATACTTGAAATAAAGCTGGTTTAAAAATAATAAGATCTGCTGGGCACAGTGGTGCACACCTGTAATCCAGTGGCTCTGGAGCCTGTGTCAGGAGGATCAGAAGTTCAAAGCCAGCTTCGACAACTTAGCAAGAACCTGTCTCAAAATTCAAAATAAAAAAGAAATGGTCATGTTGCTCAGTGGTTAAGCACTCCTGGGTTCAATACTTGGTACCTAAATAAATAAACAGTAAGATCCATTTCTTCCCATGAAGTTTAGTGGACACATGAGATAAGCAAAAACAATTACAATAAAAAGTGAACATGCTGTCACAGACCTGTGTGCTTATCCACTTAACACTGAAGCATCCTGGGACTCAGGCCTTGGGACCTCTTCAACTTGTTTTACTATGGCCACTCTCTTCATGAGGTCACTTAGTGTCATTGCTTTAAAACTCAATTGAATTTTATTAACTCCAAATAATTTTTTTATCTCAGTAGATCTCTCTCACACAAACTTGCAGCTCAAACAGCCAAGTGACAATATGACTTCTCTGTTTTAAAAGCATCTCAAAATCATCATACCCAAAACCAAATTCCTGGTCTTCCCCTCCAAATCTGCTCCTTCTACAAATTTCACCATCTCAATTGCATCTTTTCTAGTAGCTCAAGCCAAAAACCTTGGCATCATCTTTGATTTGTTTCTTTCTCTCATTCTCTACATTTAATCCTTCATGAAGTTTTATTAGTCTACCCTTAACATACATCTAGAACCTCACCACTTCTCACTACCTCCTCTTCTGCAATTCTGGCCCAAGTCTTCATCTTGTTGGATTATTGCTTCCCCCCACCACCACCACCACCCAATAATTCATATTCTCTAACAACCAAAAGGAAACTTTAAAAACATAGCTCAAATCAAGTCAGTTCTCTGATCAAACCCTTCAGTGACTTCCCATTTCACTCCTAGTGAAAATCAAGGTCCTCTCAGTGGTCTCCAAGACCTATAAAATCTGGTCCACTATCTCTATCCTTGAACCTCTCTCTGATCTGCTCCACTGTTCATATTTCTGCTTATTCTCTTCCATCCACACGAGCTCCCTTGTTATTCTTCAAATATTACTAGTAAGCACCTATTGAAGGGCCTATGTCCCCTCTATCTAGAAAACTTTTCAGCATATAGCTCCAGTGTTCACTCCCTCACCTTCTTCAAGTCTTTGCTCACACGTTACCTTCTCATTGAAGTCTTCCCTGACCACCCAATTTCAATTCGTATCTCCCTTACCCCACACATCTTCCCCTGGCACTTCTTCTCACTTCCCTATTCTGTTTGTTCTTCAAGCAGTTGTAGTCTCCAAAATACTACATACATAATTTACTTGTGTAGTTCATTGTGTTTATCCCTACAGAGGCCCATTACATCTTGCCTGTTTTGTTCACCACTGCTTTCCAGAATCTAGAACAGTAGACATAAAATATTTGAGTGGGTGAATAAATGTGTCCAATACTCTCAGAAAAGGAAATGAGTGGTTTTCTCTGGAACTACATCAGGGTGTTTTTTACCACTTTGGGGAGGGTGGTGGCTAAAAGGAGGGGAAAGGTTGCTAGCTTGTAGGGAAGAGTTAACTGTAGAAGTTGAACTGAGCTGTGAAGGATGATCAGCAACTTTCCAAACAATATAGAGAAAGGCATGTGGAACAGTGTACATGAGGCTAGGATATTTTTCAAAAGTACAGCAGTGTAGTGAAGAGTTGAGTAACACATTGGGCAAGTACAGAGCAGGAAAGAGAATGGGTGGGACAGACAGGAGTATAACTAGCAGGAACACTACTAGGGAGGAGCACTAGTAGGCAGCCAGCACCACCTCAGAAGGCCTCTGCCTGAACCCAGTCTCCCAACTTCCTCTCCACTGTCTTGTCTAATGCCCCATACAGTCTCCCTTTTCAGTCTAAAACTTACCTTTCTTTTAGGTTTTATGGGTTAATGTCTTTACTATACACATTTTGTGATCCCAGAGAGTGAGATTTAAGGACAATAGTAAAAATAGGCATATTTGAAAAATCTGAAAAAGATTTATACTTTGAAATAGATTATAAATTTTTGATTACTCAAATCCAAAAGACTGAAGCAATTGAAACTTAAAAAGAAATGACAGTTGGTGGTGGCCTGAGTCAGTCTATTTTCATCAATTTTAGTCTGTAGTGGGGAAAAAAGCCACACAAGATTGTGGAAATAGATGTAAATTTGGGGGGGATTGAAAAATGTCTTTAAAAGTCTTAGGCAATTGATAACTGACAAACTGAAATTTATCTTATATTAATTATTATGTATTTGCACTATTAAGTAATGAGGAGTAGGAAATTATTGCAAACTGATTATGAACTGTAATGTTGTTCTTTTTATTCTTAAAACTACTCTAATTCTCTTTATTTTTAGTGGTAAAGCAGAAGATCTTGTGCCTTTTTATTACATTAAAAGTAGACAATGTACAGAAAAATTATACATTCATTGGTTCAACCCACAACCTCAGGGAATGCCCTTTTTGAGGTGGAGAATTCAGTGTGCCTTGGGTTAGGATACAGAGACTCAGAGCTGAGCATGGGAGCATAGAAGAAAGAAAGCAAAATCTCTGACTCAGGCAGGCAGCAATGAATTTGGGGAGAAAGGCACAGTGTGACGTACCAAATTCCAGGGGGTGGACAGAGCCCAGAAACCAATGGAAGTTGAGACAAGCATCAGAGGAAGCAGCCTGCTACAGAGACCTGTGCTCTGGTCTTGTCCAAGGACAACTTGAGAACTCTAAGATGCCACCGGTAGAATGTTCCAGTCTCCTGCCAGGAAAAAAAAAAAAAAACTTTGGGAGGTTTTCACCACATCTTTGAAGTATGGAAAACAAAGAAGTTTTTCTAAAACTATCCTAGGAGATCGTATTAAGAAGATCTGGAAAATAATATCAGAAGCCTTTGAATTTGAGGGAAAAATAGTATAAGACAAAATGTACATTTCTGTACACTTCTAAGTGAACTAGAATTATAATTGAAAGAATAATTAAATTGTCAATAAATCCTTTTGTGATCTTAGTTCCAAGCTGATAAGCTCTTCTAGTGTTATTACTCTTATAAACACCTGGCCAAGGTAGGCAATATCTATTTGAGTCAAGATCTATATTTCCAGAGTAGACAAAACCAAGTAAATAGTCCTCTTTTAGGATTCTTTCCTAAAAGAGACTTAAAGGGTATTTTGTTTTGTTGGCCTGGATAAGCAACTGTCCATCTATATAATAACACAATAATTTGTAGATAAGATAAATCATTTAGTGTCTCTATAGAATAACAAATCATGATAGTTCCTTTTTCATGTCAACATAGTCTTGATAACAGATGTTGGTGGAGGCAAAGCAATTGATACATTAGTCCCACTCAAAGAACAGGGAAGCCAGGTGCAGTGAAGCATGCCTGTAATCCCCACAGTTCAGGAGGATGAAGCAGGAGGATCACAAATTCAATAACTTAGCAAGGCCCTAAGCACTTAGTAAGACCTATTTCAAAATAAAAAAATAAAAAGGGATAGGGATGTAGCTCAGTGGTAAAGCACCCCTAGATTCAATCCTCAGTACCCAAAACAAACAAATACAAAAAAACAGGAAAGAAAGCAAGAGAATTGAGTATGTGACTTTGTCACATGGGTGAAGTGTGGTGGTTTGGAGGACTGAATGTTTGCCTTATTCCAGCAAAGGCCTCTCCAGATCTGACTCACCGCTTGGGAAGGCACTGCCCACCTCTTTGTATCATAAATTGTTTAGTAAACCAACCATTCCTGAAAGCAAAAAGTTATAAAATTCTGTAAAATTTGTCTTGAGCTCTTAATGAATATATCCAAATAAATATCATTTATTAAGGGAATGCAGTAATATATGACAGTCTTCAAAAAGTAAAGCTCAGCTGAAGCTTCAACTTGTTGCTTGTTTGGCATTTGAAGTCAGAGAGGAGACAGCCTTTTGCTTCACACCACTCACCCTGGGACAGGCAGGCTGCCTCCTGGGAGAGGGCTTCTAAGGCCACTCTTTCAAGCCCATAACTGATTCACCACATCCTGCCCCCTGGAATTGGGGCACAGCCATGCTTTGGCACATCTGCCTTTTTTGAATGCTCCTGAAATGTTAACAGCTGCATCTGGGCTTGCCAAGAGGATGCTTTCCTGACACAAAAGGCCTTTCATTACAATTTTCAATGCCATGTGTGATATTTGAGTTCTTCTATTACTCTTTTTTTTTTTCTATTACTCTTATTCTTGAGGGTGCTTTTTGTTTAGAGCACTGTTTTTGTTTAGAGCACTGGTTAAAACTTGGGGATTGCACTGGAGGTGTAGTAGTGATAGAGCACTTGCCTAGAATACATGAGGCCCTGGATTTGGTCCCCTAGCATCACAAAAACAAAACAAAACAAAAAACTTGGGGATGTCTTTTCCTTAGACCTGAATTATTCTGTACACACAGACAGACTTATAAAAGTACACTAAATATACCTTTGGAATGAATGATCTTCCAGATGGAAGGAGAACACCTGAGCAATTCAATACAAACTGACATTTTTAATAAGTGACATATGATATCTTATGTTTTAGTGTTGTGTCCTTCTGATTTCAAATACTGTTTCTTAAAGGAAAAAGGAATTTAGGGAGATGAAAAGTTTATCATCCTTAAGTGTATGCTTTAGGGTTATTGATTTATTCACTTCGTACCCTTGGTGAGAACAAAGGAAAGAGAATATCAAGCTTACTTAGAAGTTGGCAGGGGTTTTCCCTCTTAACATTTCAATACAATTAATTAGGACAACAGGGAAGCTTTTCATGAAAGTCGTATCTTTGGGCTTAATTCAAGTTCTTCTATCTTAACATGCTGATTACTAATTCCCTCCTATCCTGTCATGTAGCTTTTGATTGGTGACTCCCTGTCAAAAAGCAAATAGAAGATCAGGTTGGTGGTGCATTGCTCTGCGGAATCCCAGCAACTCAGGATGCTGAGGCAGGAAGATTGCAAATTCAAGCCCAGCCAGCAATTTAGGGAGACCCAGTCTCAAAATAAAAAATAAGAAATATTGGGCTGGGGTTGTGGCTCAGTGGTAGAGTGCTCGCCTGGCATGTGTGAGACCCTGGATTCGATGCTCAGCACCACATAAAAATAAATAAGTGAAATAAAGGTATTGTGTCCAACTACAACTAAAAAATAAATATTTTTTTAAAAAATGTAAGGTCAGGCAACGGTGACCAAAAGGAGGCAGGTTTTAAAAGTCTGCTGAATGAGGCTTTATTGAGATTTCACTCCTGGCGGAACCCTCAGACCAATAGAATGGGTCTAAGGAGAAACACACTGGGGCTTGACTGGACTGGAATTTTTATCGGGCTTAGGGCAGGAAGGGAGGGCTTGGGCCAGGAAAAAGGGTTTTTAGAGTCCCTTGTTCTACTGGGGTTGGTGGGGGAGGGTAGCTGGCTAAGATCCAGGATTAGCCAGGAGACCCCGCTGATGGACAGGCGGTTCTGTCAGTGCCTGATTGGTGGTTCTTTCCAGCCCTCTGGTTGCTTGGTGCTTTGTTCCTTAGCCACCTCCACCAACCTAACAGAAAAGGTTCAGTGGTAGAGTGCCCCTGGGTCCAATTCCTAGTACAGAGAAAGAGAAAAGAAAGAAAAGGAAAAAATAGAGAGCTGGATGTAGTGTTGCCTACCTCTAATCCTAGCTACTCAAGAGGCTGAGGCAGGAGGATTTCAAGTTGAGGCCAAAACTGCTTTTAAAAAGGGCTGGCAATGGAGCTCAGCAGTCAAGTACTTGGCTAGCAAGTGAGAGGCCCTAGGTTTAATTCCCAGTACCATTAAAAAATAAAAGAAAGAAATTGGAAACAGATTTCCTAACAGTAAAGTTATGATGTATCTAACATAATAAATCATATTCCTAATTTCAAATTATAGTTTTGATCAAAGGGGAAATATCACTGTATAAATTACTGTTTCCAAAACACAATGTTTTAATTAATTTTTTGATTTTTATTTATCTATAAATATTATTTAGTTTCTGATAATGTCATCTTAACCATATACTCATGTTATGCTTTTTTTTTTTTTTTTTTAAGTGCTGGGGATCAAACCCAGGGCCTTGCACATGCTAGACAAGTGCTCTACAGGTTTAGACTGTAGTCTAAAACTGAACTACACTCCCAGCCCTTTTTAGCAGATAGAAATTGAGGATCTGTCAACAAGGATTTTATTAGGCTGGGGATGTGGCTCAAGCGGAATCGTGCTTGCCTGGCATGTGTGCGGCCCGGGTTCGATCCTCAACACCACATACAAACAAAGATGTTGTGTCCGCCAAAAACTAAAAAATAAATATTAAAATTCTCTCTCTCTCTCTCTCTCTCTCTCTCTCTTAAAAAACAAAAAACAAAAAAACAAGGATTTTATTAGCTAGTGGGAGAAATCAAGTGGACCTATATGAAGACATCTCAACCAAGTGATGTTCCACATTGTAGTAGATAGAGGTCATGACTCAGGCTTCTTCAGGACTGTGACACTGATTTCCCCAGTTGCTGAGAGTGATGGTGACCTGCAGCCTTCAGCTAAGCCTAGTAAAACTGTTCTCTCCCAAAGATGGCTGCCATGCCTCAAGTCATGCTGCTTGCCTGAAAGCAGACTGTGTCCAGCAACTGGTTGATGAGAGGCTGTAGTGCCCAGCCTAGAGAAAGGGTAACTCAGAGGGAACCTTCCAGCTCCAGGCCCTGTGGGAGAGTTTGACCTTTAGTACAGTTTCCACAGTTTAACTCCTCCCTCTGCCCATTCCCAATTCCTTCACTTCCCTACAGGTATTGACCCCAGGGCACGTCCCATTATATTTTCTGTTTGCAAATCTCTATTATAGGGTTTGATTGCTGGGGGAATCCCAGCTACAACACCTTCAAATACTTACAAAACAAAATCGAGAAGCCCAGGAATCAGTCTTGCTACCACTACCTTAGTTTCCTCTCTCAGCTTCCTCAAAAAGGGTTGGTTGGATCAGATCTCCAAAGTAAGATAAAAGTCTAATGTGTCACAATAATCATTCAATCTGGATTGCTCTTCTGAAAATAACTACTATCAAATGAAAAGAATGCAGAATCAAAACTCACTAACTTGGATTCAGTTTCCCAAATCAATTACTAATCTTCTTGGCAACATGAATAGAATTCCCTGCAAATATCCATTTGACAACAGAAGAAACTGAGGTAAATCATCTCTATTCTGAGTTTAATTCCACAGCCTTCAGTTTCTTTCTTTCCTCTGTGCTTACAGGAGCCAAGTAAATCTATTCAAATATCTCATTGCCTTGTGGAACCTGGTCAGTAGTCTCATAGATGGTCAGTAGAATCCATCTGGAATCAGATATCTCAGAATTCACCTATACTTTATTAATATGCTTAAATGATGAGATATTAAAGGAAGAAAGGACTTTAGTACAATTTATAAAGATAATATGGAAAAATTGTAATGAATTTGCTAAATGAAATAAATCCACTAATTATAATACACGACTCCCCTGCTTAAAGTCTCAAATCCTTGGAGTCTTATTTTATCATCTTAGATTATTTTTTATGATGTAGATATTGTTAAAACCATTGCAATACTTGTTTTAACCCCTTTGTTCTTAGCAGGTGTCTCAAAACAAACCATATCTGACAGAGGCACATTGTCAGTTGCTGCTACCAGCACCAGGGTATGCTTCCTGTAGTTTTTGGTTTTTTGTATGTTTGCTTGTTTGTTTGTTTGTTTTGGGGGGAGGTACCAGGGATTGAACTCAGGGGCACTCAACCACTGAATCATACCCCCAGCCCTATTTTGTATTTTATTTAGAGACAGGGTCTCACTGAACTTCTTAGCACCTCGATTTTGCTGAATGAGTTTGTGAATCTCCTGTCTCAGCCTCTCAAGCTGTTGGGATTATAGGCATGTGCCACTGTGCTTGGCTGCTTTTTGTTTTATAATGATGGGTAAAAGTTGGGTCCTGTCCAGAAGAGGCAAAGATGCATGAGAAAATGTGTTGTCTCTCCTTTGCACATGCTGTGTCTTCTGCCTAGAACACTCCTCCACCACTTCTTCATCTGGTCAGTTCCTACCACTATACACATCCCCAAAACTCTCAGCTAAGACATTACATCCCTATAGAAAAGCTTCATTGATGATGCAACATGGGTGAGCAACCTTCCACAGTTTTCCACAAATGCCTGCAGGTCCTTAGTATATAGGGCTTTGTCTGTCTCCTCGAACCGATTGGACTTAAGATCAGGATGGTGGCCCTCAGCTCTGCTGCCTTAAGCACAGTGTCTGCTACATAATATGTGCTCAGTATCTGGCAAACAAATATTGGCAATCTTTACAAGCCAAGAAGATTTATTTTTGAACAGCTGTGTCAAACTTTAAGAAGCAAAGATATGTACAGACCACAAATCATCATCTTAAAAGAGTATAAAAAGCCAAACTTTATTAAATCCCTCTTTCTCCCTGCCTAGGTACTAAAATGTTTTGAAAGTTACATAAAAGGAAACAAGTAAGTTAAATGGTGAGAAATTAAATGTCAGTGTTATCTTAGTGAGGTAACCATGGAGCTAGTAACACTAGTTCAAACTAAAAGATTAGAGTCTTTTTTACACAGCATCATCAATTTTACTCCTTTATTAAACTGTGGGGGGAAAAGATTAATTTTTTCCACATCAGAAGTATTTTATAGAATATCTTTTAAAATGATAAAGACTCTAGAACGGCTCTGGTTGTTATGAAAAAGCAATAGACATTCAAGACATTCATCAGAGTTAAGTGAGTGGTTTTGGTTAATGCTGGGGATGAATTGCTATGATAATCCCCACTGTGGTTTAGGGTTACCTAAGAATCAAGTGTGGGGGCCTTCTTTGGACCACGTTACCATGTCAACCTGAACTTTCCTCCAGCATGCAGGGAAGACTTAAGGAAGAATGGGTAAAAATGGTTCCTATAGAAGGAAAAGGTTTCATATTTCCTTCCTTGCTTCACCTGCCTTCTGACAATTCTTGATATGCTCCTCCATGTAGTTTGCCAGCTGCTCTGCCCTCGCACACACAGCTTCTACCACCCATCGCCAGGATCCACCTGCTTTCTCCCCACCTGATTGCAGAAGCTGGTACTCCTTCAGCCAACGAGGCCATAACCATCAGGGTAAAAATGGTCCAGGACATTTAATGGGTAGTCTAAGCAAGACTATTAATATTTTGATAGATGAAGCATTTTTTCTTTCCTTTTTAAAATTTATTTATTTTTGTGGAGCCAGGAGTTGAAACACAGGACATTGACAAGTGCTAGGCAAGCACTCTACCACTCCCTGAGATAATCCCCAGCTACATCATTTCCTTGGATTAAGATGAAGTCCTAATCCAAGGAAATGAATTCCCAATTTTCAAAGTTTCAGGAATCAGTAAGCAAGTGGTTCTGGGACTCTGCCCATGGCAGCTGTCTACTCCACCTACTTAGATGGCTGATGTATCTTGGATCTTAGTCTCTATTCAACAAAAAACAAAAACATTTTTTCAACAAAAATTTGCCTAGGGTTGTGGTCCTTAAAAAATCATATGTAATGCTTTGAGAAAAATCACAATCATGAAAACCTCAGGGTAAATCATTCAAATACTTCATATAATCTGACACTATCAAACATTCATATGGTCACAACCTCCCAATCCCTAAGTCAGAGTAAAGGGAAAGCAGTTTGGGTTCGAACAGATTTTGCTCAGCTCAAATAGTCCCGGAAAAAATACCAGCATTCAATCAAGTTTAGACAAGACTTTTTTTGGTGGTGGTTAAAGATTGTTGCAATGGTTTCCTGCTAGGCTTTCTTGCCCCTTTCCAAATTGTTTACAATTACCCCTCCCTCCCCAGGGGCTTTGGAGTGAATCATCAACTTTTCTTTTTCAAGCACAGTGTTAAATTAGGCTACAGCCTGGAACCAAACATTTGTTCTTACAAGCATTTCTTTCATGTCATCAGCTGTAATGGAAACCAGAAATTCAGTAGTTAGGCCTTATCTCCAGCAAAGCAGAGGCAGGGCAGGAGGCCTGCAGATCCCCTGTTGTATACCACTTAAAAAATCATATTTAAGGGTTGAAGAATTAATGCCAAAATAAGATTTAGATTTATATGAGGACAACCCTTGTCGGGTCCCCTCTCGCCCCAGGATTTCTGTTTCTATGCACACTTGAATAAATCCTAGTCTTATACTTGCTTATTGTTAAAGAAATGAAATAAACTTACATGAAAATTAATCATTTATTTTATGCAGAAGAAATGTATATTATTTATATTGAGTAAAAAGTGAAAGACAACTTCCTTGAATCTCAGTCTTATATGCCTGCAAAGGTCATCTCACACATTAAATTAAATGGTGTTTTTCAAATTCCAGCTTCAAGAAATCAAAAGATGCTTTCAGTCCATTTTTAATTTCAGGGAGAAGAAATTATTGAATGTAAGAATACATAACTATAATAATGACTACCATTAGTGGTATACTATTATGAAAATCAAGCCTTTATCAAAAGATATAAATGAGATGGCATGTATAAAAGCACCTACCATCATTCATAAATCCATTCATCCATTCAATAAACAGTGCTATCAGTCTGTCCCTATGCTGGTGACCCGGTGTGCAGCAGTGCACAAAACATACCAAAGACCCTGGTATGTGGAGCTTCTATTGCAGACAGGGAAGGATGAGACAGATTATAAACAAAATACATCAACAAATAGAGTGGAGCTGGGGATATGGCTCAAGGGATAGCGCGCTCGCCTGGCATGCGTGAGGCACTGGGTTCGATCCTCAGCACCACATAAAAATAAAATAAAGATATTGTGTCCACCTAAAGCTAAAAAATAAATATTAAAAAAAAACGAATAGAGTAAGTTATATGATGAAATGGTTTAGAGAAATAGAGCAGGGAAGGAAACTGCAGCGTGATGGGGTAGGAAGGAAGTTACAATTTCAAATAAGACAGTCAAGGAAGATAGTGTTTGAATGAGGCCATGAATGAGATGTGACTTTGAAGGATAAGAAGACTCCAGGCAGAGAAAAACACAAGTGCAAGGGCCCTGAGGTAGGAATGACTGGCAGAGCAGAGTGTAAGTGCAGGATGAATAGGGGGAGGGTGTTCTGAGAGCAAGTCTTTGAAGTAAATTGGGGGTGGGGACAACCAGGTCACATAAGGTCTTTAGAGCATGATGAAGCTTTGGCTTTTACTTTGAACAAGGTGGGAAGATTTTGAACAGAGAAGTGACATGATCTGACTAAGCCTTTAAGCAGCCTATTTGGATGCTGTGTATTTGTAGGATAGAAGGAGGCAGATAATATACACTGCAGAAATATTCCCTTGTTATAAACTGCATTTTACCCTTAAGTTTCCTCTTTTTAATTTTTTTGGGGGGAGGGTAACCAGAAATTGAACTCAGGGGCACTCAATCACTGAGCCACACCCCCAGCCCTATTTTGTATTTTATTTAGAGACAGGGTCTTACTGAGTTGTTTAGCATCTCACTTTTGCTAAAAGGAAAAAGAAGGTTTACTGCTTTGCTAGGAATAGCACAGGGGACCCCTGTCCCAAAGGCTGTGATTTCTGCCCATCAGCAGGAACAGGGGGCTTTAACAGGTGACTCAAAGGCTACATTCCACGTATTCTGTGTCTGGAGTTGTAATTCACTTGTTCATTTGGGAGATGGTCATTTCTGAGATCTTCTGGTACTATCCAAAGTCTGGACCACTTTGTTTCTCTGGTGGGTGTGTATTTAAGCACAGATAAATCTGCCTAAAATGGGAAGGAAATGTAATCCTGTTTCCCCTGAGATTAGGGAGAGGGAGAGAGGAAGACAAAGAAACCTGTCCATTTTAAAAATAAGTTGCAGTGGCAGAGCAGCTTTTGCTGAGGCTGGCTTTGAACTCACGATCCTCCTGCCTCAGCCTCCCAATTAACACCGTGCACCACCAAGCCTGGCTTAAATTTTTTTTTAATTAAAATTTAAAAAAAAAAAAAATACACATGTGTGTAAAATTCACTCTTATTCCACCTTTTAAAAATTTTATTTTCTTGTTCTCCATGTATTCGTAGTTGTAATATATTCATATTTGTAAACAATACAGTTGCATTTCTTTAAAACACTGAATAAGGTTCAGACTTTTCACCATTAAGTCAAACTGGTTTCTCATTTGATGTTTTCTTTTCCTTAATTTGGGCAAAGGATTAAAAGTTTATTCTCCCTGAGAAAAAATAAATAGGCAGAGGTAGATAAGAGTAGCCATAACACTAATGGGAAACATTTTTAAGCATCTCTGTGTGCTAAGTACAGCACTAAGCTTTCAACAATGAATCAGTTCATTGGATCTTCACAAAGAGCTTGCTGGAGTTCGTACCATTGTCATACCCATTTTCACAAATGAAGAAAAGACAAGTTAAATTACTATTTGAGGCCAGGTTTGGATTGAAACAGAAGCTATGAAGCTCAGAACCTGTGCAGTTGACTGTAACTCTATCTTACTGGATAGCATGAAGAGCAATATTTGTTGGTCAGGAGTATCCTGACTGCCAGGAGTAAGCAGAGTCTATTGCAGAATAGGATGTAGAGTGATTAACACCTTAATTAATGCCTCTGTACTAGTTAGTGAACAAATGGCCTCTCTGTAAATCGGCCTTTCGTGAGTTTGGTTTGCTTGAATCAGCCCCTCTCCCTCTTCTACATCCCACATCCACCTCAGATTCCACTATTACTCCCTGATCCACCTCCATTGACCAGAGTTTTTATCAAGCCCCCAGGGTGGGCTATGATGACTACCAAATCCTGCACCAAAGGGCCAGCTTGCCTTCTCTGTACACCACAGTTCCAAGTAGACTGTTCTAAGCTGTTTACAGCACAATACAAATTTATTTGGGGAAAAGCTTTTAAGTTATTTTTATGCCATGATTTTGATTTATTTAGGTTTCTCCCGCCTAATTGAAGAAGCTTAGGACATTTTGGTACATAAATCTGATTTGTCGTTTTGCACTCTTGATCAGTTACAGCTCAGGAATGTAGGGTTCCTATCTTATTTGCCATCTGACACAGGGGAAAGTGAGGTGGTGGACGTGTATATTTTATTTAGTTAATGTGGCATGGTTTCAAGATTTATATCCTGCTTGAACTTGGTGAGAAAAATGCATTTGGAGTTTAAATAAACCGACAACTGACTCTATTGGATAAAATTTTTTTCAGGTTGGGTGCAGGCCCGTTGTAATCCTAGCTACTTGGAAGACTGGGACAGGAAGATGGCAAGTTCAAGGCCAACCTGGACAACTTAGCAAGATGAGAGAAAGGAAGGAAGGAAGGAAGGAAGGAAGGAAGGAAGGAAGGAAGGAAAGAAGGAAGGAAAGAGTTGGGGAGATAGCTGAAAAGTACCTCAGGTTTGATCCCCAGTATTGAAAAACAAAAAGATTTTTCAGCTTCTTTTTCTTTTTTTCTCTCTTCTCTTCTTCTCAGGTCTTTGCCTTCCATTGAATTCCTTAGTAATACTTAGCAAATTATTCTTCTCAGAAAAACATTGATAAATGTTTATATATATTGCATATACTTTATGTATCTAACAGCAGGTGTGTATGTATAGCAGACTTCTTTTGTTTAAAAGAAAAAATATTCTGCTCGCTAATAGAACTTAGTAGCTGTTTACAGAAAGAAGAAGGCAGAGGATCAGGAACAGTGGAAAAAAAGGAGATTTTATTCCATTGTTTATACCACTCCCCACCTTTGGAAATTTGTACAGTAATTGTAAACTATCTATTCAAGTTTGTTAATTGATTTACTTTTAAAAATAAATTACTCCTCTCTTATGTAGGGTCAAAAGCATTATATCATTTATGTAGAAATAAAATGATGAACTGCACTGGATAAATGTTGCTTTAGAAAAATATTCCTCACACACAGCTGGGTGCAGTGGCACATGCCTGTAATCTCAGGAGGCTGGAAGGTTCAAAACCAGCCTCAATGACTTAGCGAGGCCCTAAGCAACTTGGCAAGACTTTGTCTCAAAATAAAAAATAAAAAGGACTGGGGATGGGGCCCAGTGGTGAAGTGCCTCTGGGTTCAATCCTTGGTACAAAACAGAAAACAAAAAAACTTGTTAAAGGACTGGGGATTTGAGTGGTAGAGTGCTTGTCCAGTCTGCTCAAGGGCCTGGATTTGATCCTTTCACCAAACCGTTGCTGAAAGCTCAGTTCTGTCCTTGGTGCCAATCCAATAATGAGAACACGTTTTGAGAAAAAGGAAAAAGAAGGATTACTGCTTTGCTAGGAATAGCACAGGGGACCCCTGTCCCAAAGGCTATGTGATTCTGCCCATCAACAGGAACAGGGGGCTTTAAAAGATGACTCAAAGGCTACATTCCACATGTTCTGTGTCTGGAGTTGTAATTCACTTGTTCATTTGGGAGATGGTCATTTCTGAGATCTTCTGGTACTATCCAAAGTCTGGACCACTTTGTTCCTCTGGTGGGTGTCTATTTAAGCACAGATAAATCTGCCTAAAATGGGAAGGAAATGTAATCCTGTTTCCCCTGAGATTAGGGAGAGGGAGAGAGGAAAGCAAAGAAACCTGTCCATTTTAAAAATAAGTTGCAGTGGCAGAGCAGCAAGGGCTATATTCAAACCATAAAGTGGACGTCTGTTACAAAACGACAACAACTAAAACTTGCCAAATGAACCACTTTCCAATGAATATTAAGCCACTGTTTTAGTCCATTTTCTGTTGCTATAACAAAATATCTGAGACTGGGTAATTTATACAGACTATTGGTTTATTTGGCTAATGGTTCTGAAGGCTGGGACATCTAAGAACGTGGTGCTGACATGTGCTCTGCATCTGGTGAGTGTCCTTCTACTGTGTCATAACATGGCAGACTACATCATATGGTGAGACAGAGCAAGCTAGCTCCCTTATCCTCTTCTTAGAAAGCCAGAGTGATATCCTGAGAGCTTACCCTCATCACCTCATCTAATCCCAATTACTCCTCAAACTCAAAACTCCAGATACTATTAACACATAAATTTAGAAATTAAAATTTCAATATATTGAATTTGAAGCATAAACCATAGCAGTCATATTCCAGTAGAAATTAGAGCAATATATTCTAAAACATAATTTATTATTATTATTATTAATTTTGGTACTGGGGTTGGAACCCAGGGGTACTTAACCATGGAGCCACATCCCCAGCCCTTTTTATTTTTTTATTTTGAGACAGGGCCTTTCTAAGTCACTTAGGGCCTCTCTAAATTGCTGAGGCTGGCTTTGAATTTGTGACCCTCCTACCTCAGCCCACCAGCATGCTGGGATTATAGTCATGAGCCACTACACCTGGCCTAAATTATAATTTTAAAAGATTTTACATTGATGCCATGTTTCTTCATCTTACATCAGTAACAGCAAAATACAAATACGGTAGCAAGTACTGAAAGACATTCATTACTAAATGAACACAAAGTATTACACTTAGTGGTGGCCAAACTCTGGAAACATTACCAAAAAGTGAAGAAAAATGCAAAGATATTATAATCAACATCATTTTTTAAATATCTGATGAGATAAAATAACAAATATAAATATTGTCAAGGAGAAGCCAAAATTATCATTTGTACATGACATTATGTACTTGAATAAAATAGAAGAATCTGCCCCAACATTAGAACCAATGTTAGGTGGGCAGTAGCAGACTGCTTAGAAGTTAATTCATTAGGTGCTGGCCTGTTAGGTATCTACATGCAAAGAAGGAAGTTGGACCCCTACCTCACACCATCCACAAACATTAACTGAAAATGGGTCATCAACCTAAAAATAAGAGGTAAAACTACCAAACTCTTAGAAGAAAACATAGGAGTAAGTCTCTGTGACCTTGGATTAGGCAATGGTTTATTAGATATTGCACCAAAAGTTCAATAAACAACAACAAGAAATTAAAGGAATTCAACCAAGAAAGTGAAAAGATAACATATGGAACAGAAGAAAATATTTTCAGATCACATATTTGATAAGGAATTCTAACCACTCAAGAGTAAGAAGACAAAAACAAATAGCAAAGGAATGAAATATACATTTCTCCAGAAGAGGCATAAATGTCCAAAGAGCACATGACAAGATACTTGCTAGGGTATGAATATTTGTATCCTCTCAAATACATAACATGAAATTTAATCCCCAGTCCAGAGGTGTAGGAAGTGGGGCTCCTGGAAGTAGGGCATCTGGAGTCCTCGAGAATGGGTTCAGTGCCCTTGTAAGAGTCATGAGAGAACCCTTTTGTCTTTCTGCTAGGTGAGGTCATAGTCAGAAGTCACCATCTATGAAGACACCAGACACCGAATGTGATGGCACTTTGATCTGGACTTCCCAGACTCCAAAAGTATTTCTGGGACTTATAAATTGCCCAGTCTCAGGATGTGATAAGACAATGCTTGTTCTGTCTCAACCCCAACTATGTATTCTGCAATTCAGTCCTGACCCTGATGTCCAGAGTTAACACAGACCCCACAGTGAAAGGACACAGTTCCCATCAGACTGTCCTTACATCAGATACCAGCCACACTAGGACTCCCCGTGCCACCTGCACTTCTCAATAACTGTCTAAAAATTCAGAGCTTTCCATGATAATTACCAGATAATTCACTAGAGTGAAACACAGATCTCAAGAAAAAGCTATATTTGTGATTACAGTTTTATTATACAGATCAGGAATAGGGATCAGGGATAGTTGAGGGAGAGATAAACAAGAAAGAGGAAATGGAGGTCACTGCTAATGGGTGCAGGGTTTCTTATTGGGGTGATGACAATGTTCTATAAGTTGATAATGGCAATGTTGTATAAGCTGATACTTATGAACATTAAAAACATTGATATGTACACTTTTGAGGGGTGAATCTTATAGTATGCAAATTATATGTCAAGTTTTCATTTAAAAACCAATTGTGCCATGTGCAGTGGCGCACACTCTAATCCCAGTGATTCAGGAGGCCGAGGCAGGAAGATTGCAAGTTAGAGGCCAGCCTGAACAATTTAGTGAGACTCTCAACAACTTTGCAAAACCCTGCTTCAAAATAAAAATCCAAAAATAAAAAGGGATGGTGATGTAGCCCAATACTTCAAAACAACAAGAACCACTAACAAACAAACAAGCAAACAAAAATAAAACACCATTCATCAGGTAAGGTAAGAGTTAGAAAATACAATGAAAAAAAAAATCCTACTTAATAAGAATTGGAGGCTTCGTGTGTAGCTCAGTAGTAGATCACCTACCTATCATGTGCAAGGACCTATGTTCATTCCCGAGGTAGGGAAAGATAAATTGTATGGTACATTCTATTTAGAGGGTGGGGTACTAGGGATTGAAACCAGGGATGCTTTATCACTGAGTCTTATCCCCAGGCCTTTGTATTTTTTACTTTGAAACAGTGTCTTGCTAAGTTTCTGAGGCTGCCCTCGAACTTGTGATCCTTCTGCCTCAGCCTCCTAAATTGCTGGGATTACAGGCAGGCACACTGCATCCAGCAGAAAATATATACTATTAAAAGAACAAAACAAACAAAAAAGAATGAATTGAACACTAAATCTGCAGGCCTATAATAAATGGAAGGCTAAACTATGTTTCTGGATGTGTGAGAGTGTGTGTGTGTGTGTGTGTGTGTGTGTTTGTGTGTATGCACGCGTGTACGCCTTTGCCCTCTGTGCTGAGGATCAAACCCAGGCCTTGTGCATGCTAAGAGGACACTTACTGAGCTGTACCCTCAACCCTTCTGGATATTTTAATACTGTGAAAAGTAAATTTTTTCTATATTAATGTATAAATTAATTAATGTATCTTAATTAAAATCCCAAAATAATTGGGAGGGGGACAGAAAATATGCCAAAATTGATAATAAATATACCAAAGAATAGACAAGGCTGGGGTTGTACCTCTGTGGTAGAGCACTCGCTTAGCACATGTGAGGCACTGGATTCGATCCTCAGCACCACATAAATAAATAAAGGTATTGTGTCCATCTACAACTAAAAAATATTTTTTAAAAAGAGTAGATATGTAAGATGTAAGAATAATCTACATTTTGAAAAAGAAAAATAGATTTAAGTACTAAAGATAATATGGTTTTTTAAAATATAGAGATATGTTATGTTATATAGTTATAAAACTGTACGAATTAAATGTATTGTACAGCATGGGACTCACAGAACAATCACAATTAAAAGTCCAGAAACTGATTTAAATTTATTTAAGAATTTAAGGATAGCATTTCAAATGAGGAGAGAAAAGATATATTATGACATATCTCCTAATGTTTAGGCAATTGGAATAATTGCCTAAACATTAGGGGAAGATACAGAGTCCTACTTAAGAGATATAATCCAAAGTTTGAAAAGTTAAAAATTTTAATATAAAAAATTTAATGAATGCATAAATTCCTGAGAAAAATATAAAAATATACATTATCTTAGATTACTTATACAGTTATCAGTATAGAAAATCTTTTTTTTTCTTTTTGCAAAGCAACATACGCAGAAGAATAAAGAAAAATATATTATGCATTTGCCTGGCATGGTGACGCTCACCTTTCATTCCAGCTACTCAGGAGATTGAGGCTAGGATCTCAAATTTGAGGTCAGCCTGAGCAACTAAGCAAAACCTTCAGCAACTTAACTAAGCAAAGCTCTCTGCCACTGACTGAGCTACAGCTCTAACCCTGGATTTATTTTTTTGAACAAAATTTTATACTAGCACAAATAAAATTCTTCATTTTATATTTTATTTGTGTAGCATGATAATGAAGATGGACATTTTAACAAAAATGTGTATGAGGGTTTTACTAGCTTTCCCCAGGGCCTCTCAATTCTTTTATTTTGAACTAATTCTCTGGAAACAACTCTGCTGTCACCATCCTTCTAGATGTTTCTCTAGCTGTAGACATCTCCATCTCCATTTTGATATCTAAGAGTCTTGTCAATCTTAACCCGTTATGTCATATAATCATTTATATAGGACACCTATTAAAAAAAAAACTTAAATTGAGGGCTGGGACTGGGGCTCAGTGGTAGAGCACTTACCTAGCATGTTTAAGGCACTGGGTTGGAGTCTTAGCACCACATAAAAAATAAATAAATAAAGTTAATATAAGGAAAAAAAAATTAAATTGGGCAACAAATTTACCACTTAGGGTCACTTTGAAATAAATGTTTTAGAGTTCCACATTTTTAAAAAATTGTTGTTTTGCTTTTTAATGGACCTGGGGAACTGAACCCAGGGGATCTTTACCTACATTACCTGCCCTTGTGTTTATTTATTTATTTGCTTGTTTATTTATTCATCCATTCTTTTTTAATGCTATTGAATTTTTAAATTTTTATTTTATTTATTTATATGTGATGCTGAGTATCAAACCCAGTGCCTCACACATTCTAGGCAAGTGCTCTACCACTGAGCCACAACCCCAGCACCCCCATTCATTTTTTAAAGAAAGTCTTGCTAAATTGCTAAGACCAGCTTCAAACTTGTGATCCTCCTGTCTCAGCCTCCTGAATCACTGGGATTAGAGATAAGCATCACTGAGCCCAGCTTAGAGTTCTATTGTTTTAAGAAAAAAAAATAGGTGAATGACTAGAGCATTTGAAAAAAAAACATATATATATATATATATATATATATATCTCATATCATATCAGCTGTAGGTTATGATTTCTAACCTATTTTAATGTTCCTGTGTCAATTGCATTGAAATAGTCACAGAATTGAAAACTTGGGACTTAGTGGGTTCATGCGTTCAAAACATACCTTTTGATCCCAGGATTCCCCACCCCTCTTCCCTGCCTCCATCCTATATTCTTCTCTCCTACATCTGCTCAAGGTAAATATCTACACGTTATCCTTGGTTATTTTCTCTCTTCCACATACTACATCCAATCCATGAGCAAGTCCAACTGGCTTTGCACCTGGAAACCACTACCAAATTCTTGCCCCCCCCACCACCACTGCCTCCCAGGACCAGCCCTATCAGCTCTTGCCTGAACTACTTTAGAGGTTTTCCAAACACACTCCCAGCTTCTGCTCTTCTTCTCTCTCTTTCTCTTTTTTCCTGTGTGTGTGGTGCTATGGATTAACCACAGGGCCTTGCACATGCACATGCTAGGCAAGCGCTCTACCACTAAGCTACAGTCCCAGCTTCTTCGTTTTTTTCTCTATAAACATGTTTATTGGGCTGGGGTTGTGGCTCAGCGGTAAAGCGTTTGCCTAGCATGTGTAAGGCACTGGGTTCAATCCTCAGCACCACATAAAAATAAATAAAGGTCCAACAACAACTAACAAAATACTTTTTAAAAAAACCATGTTTGGGCTGGGGGTGTGGCTCAAGCGGTAGCGCGCTCGCCTGGCATGCGTGCGGCCCGGGTTCGATCCTCAGCACCACATACAAACAAAGATGTTGTGTCTGCCGAAAACTAAAAAATAAATAGAAAAAAAAAAAAAAAAAAAAAAAAAACCATGTTTATTTGCTACTGAAAATTAAAATAGTATACCAAAATTTCCTTTTATTGTGATTCAAATCTTTTTGCCCTAATTATTTGCCCTAATTATTATGTTCCAGTGAAACTCCCCAATGTTTCTCATTCTTCCCCCATTAGTTATTTTGCTTAAAATTCTTGCTGTTGAGTTTCATATCACTCAACCTCTAAAACACAGGGCCATACTTGAGATTTATTGGGCAACTTCTACTCTTATGTTCTTAAAATCTACAGAGCAGCCATGGTGATTTTTAAAGGGATATTTTTTATTAGGTACAACATTTACATGATCCAGCACTCAACACACAATAGAAAAATAGCAGAGAAGTCTTACACCCCCTCCCACAATCCTTACCTCAACCCTCTGATGATAATCTTGTCCATCTGTTTTTTAATCCTTTTAGGGTGTTTAAGGCAAATACAAGCATATATAAACAAATTTTCTCCCACCTTATTACACAAAAGATAGCCTACTACATACACTCTTCTGTATCTTGCTTTTGTTCACTTACCAATATGTCCTAAAGTTCTTCCACATCAGCACATGGAGATCTTCCTGGTTTATTTTTACAATTACATATCATACCATCATTTATTTAATCAGGTCCCTTTTACTGAACATCACATTGGGTCCATCTTTTTTTCTCTGACAAATAGTGCAACAACAAACAACCCTGTACATGTATCATTTCATACACCAGGAGATGCATTTATGGGAGAGAGTCACAAACATAATTACAAGATCATATATTTTAGTGTGAAGAATGAAAGATTTAGAGATAACTCTGATTGTTACTTCCTGTGCTTAAAGGCCTCCAAAATTTCTATCTCTATCAGAATGAAAAGGATTAGTGACACTCACAAGGCCCTTGTCTACTTCTTTGATGTCACCTGTTTTGAGACAAATTAAATATAGCAGATTTTATTTGAGAAAAGAAGGGATTCATGGATGGGGCAGCAGTCTGGACCAAAATTAGTTGACAATGTCCCACCCCACCACTGTGTAGGCTATAATTAAAGACAGAAAAATGAGTGACATACAGAAACAGCCTGACTAAATGGTAAATGCAACTGGCATTTACTTTATCCGCGGTCATTTTTTGGTAAGTTTCAGCCTCTGGTTGGCTGGAGGTTTAGCTGCTATGATTGGCTGAGACTCTGCTACTTTTGACAAGAGTCTACTTCCTGGTTAAGTTACAGTCTGTTTACACATCAAGTTAGGTTAGGCCTGCTGGACACTGCAGTATGCACCTGTAATCTCAGCTGCTTCGGAGGCTGAAGCAAGAGGAATCCAAGTTCAAGGCCAGCCTGGGCAACTTATTGAGATTCATCTCAAAACAGAAAGAGTTAGAGATATAGCTCAGTAGTAGAGGCCTTAGGTTCAATTTCCAGTACTGCATAAAAAGCAAAACAAAACAACAACAAACACATCAAACAACAAAACCTTTTAGGCCAAACTTAAAATATAAACCGCACATAAGTCTTTTCCCCCTTTTCACTGTGGAATAAACATATTAGCTTTCCTTTATCAATATCATAGAATTCTGTACCTTTTGAAGATGGGCAGTTTCACTTGGTAGTTGATTTGTGTTGCATTTGTGCTGCATCATCAATGTGTATAAAAATTCAGTCATCAGCTAGAGATCTGACAAAGGAGCTGACTTGGAAGGGAGAAAGCAATGCTAATGTTTAATGGAAGTGAGTGTTTGGATTTCATAAGCAGTCATTTGACAAGTAAACATATCTAGGTTATGATGACTTTCAATCTTCTACAAATTTCAAACACCAAGGATTCTGATAAGGAAAGCTGAGTTACTGTGGACTCTATCATTCTGCTTCATGGAGACCATGGATCTCTGAGACATAAAGATAAAACACTATCCTTCTATAGAAACGTTAACAAGGTCAGAGCATTGGGCTGGAAATTGCAAGTCCTGGGTCCTCTTGCAAAATCTGACACTAAGTAAATTGTGAGGGATGAGACAAGTCATTTAATCTTTCTTTTCCCGCTTCATTCTATTGTCTGAAAAGGAAAAAAAAAAACGGAATTTAATCATGATTCTTAATTTTTTACTTACAGTGAATTTATTTTATTTCTCTCCTCATTTCCATATATTGAGAAATTTCTTTCCTTTCTTTTTTATATTATTTATTGATTGATTGATGCTGGGGATCGAATCCAGGGCTTTGCACATGATAGACAAGTGCTCTACCTCTGAGTTACACTCCCAACCCAAGAAATTTTGTCTATTAAAATGTACTCATTTACTACATCAACTAATGTGTAATCATTAGTTAACATGATTATTGTTCATTATTAACATTTTAATTGTTGTTAAAATGTACTATATATAATTTTAAATTCTACTTAGCATTAACAACCAATTGCCATTGGTTGAGCTGGTGTAATATCAATCAAAGCAAAGAAACTAAGTTTTAACTGGGGTGGTTTTATCCTGTTTAATTCCTAAAAATTGAGAAGATGCACGTTAGGAATCTGGACCCAATTGAATATAAATTTCCTTATGAGTCTGAGAGTCATGATTTTTTATGTTTACATTTTTTTCCCATTATTAAAGTGAGATTTTATATAATATTTTGAGCTAGCCTTATGTGTTGTCCTAAATTCTTCAAACGTCTTATCTTTTTATATTTACATTTATATTCGCATTCATATCTAGTTTGGTGGTTTTCAGGTGAAAGAGTGTCCTGGGGCTCAGCAAAGTGGGCGAGGAGCAGAAATGGGCATGAAAAGGAGGAAACATAGTTCTCCCAAACCCACTTTATCTAGAGCAGCCTTTGTTCTATGTATTGATCTCTGTTTATGATTTTCTTTGAATAAAGGGTTTAAAGTATTAAAAATAATTAGAGAAAATGTAACTTAACTCAGTTATCTAGATGAGGAAAATGAGAAATGTTAATCAAAATTTGTCTGATTATAGAGATAAACGGCAGACTATTTACTCAGTCAACAAATATTTGTTGAACACCATGGAAATAAAAACTATAAATACAAAACTTTGATATTATCTTTATTTTCTGTTTTGGTTTAAAAATCCTATGTGAGTCACCATGGTATCTGATCAGAAGTCTTAAGATGTAAAGCTCTTGTTTTCATAAATCGATAGAGAATTTGAATTGACATTATTTTATTACTACTGTTCATTAAAACAAGGAGGAGAGAGTAGGAAAATATTTGCATTCTTTTTTTCTTTTTTTTTATTATTGGTTGTTCAAAACATTACATAGCTCTTGACATATCATATTTCATATATTTGATTCAAGTGGGTTATGAACTCCCATTTTTACCCTGTACAGATTGCAGAATCACATCGGTTACACATCCACGTTTTTACATATTGCCATACTAAATATTCGCATTCTGGTAACTGAAGGAGAGTAAACAGAGGAAGAGCCCTGTTAAAAGACAAGCCAAGCAGGGCGCAGTGGTGCATGCCTGTAATCCCATCGGCTTGGGAGGCTGAGGCAGGAGGATTGCAAGTTCAAAGCCAGCCTCAGCAACTTAGCAAGGCCCTAAGAAACTCAGCGAGACCCTTTCGCTAAATAAAATATAAAAAAGAGCTGGAGATGTTGCTCAATGGTTAAGCACCCCTGGGTTCAATCCCTGCTCCCCGGCACCCCACCCTGAAAAAAAGAGACAGGCCAGATGGGTAAAAGATCTTGCTTCAGTTTCAATTTATGGTGGCTTTGTCAATAATTGTCAATTATTGTTCTTATTGGTATCACAGGGGGGCAATCAGGAGCCTTACTGCCACCCAAGATTAACCTTGAATTTTTTGTTTCATTTCACAGATTAATCTAATTTATAAGATATACTTGCAAAAGTCAATTTGTTGGATTTGTTCAATTCAAGCTGTTAATAAATTCATTGAGCATTACGATAATTTACACACACCTAGGTTTTGATTATGTTCTCTTATTAACCTGGAAGCTGCAGATCCCCGGGTTCTAGCTTTCTCTTTTTAGACTAATTGAAATAAGGGACATCTATGATAGATTCAAATACAAACCCTCATTGTTTTCTTAGCATTGGTCAAGAGCCAGCCTTTTCTTAGGCATTGAGGATGCAGCAGTAAACATGTTGGAAAAGCTTCCTGTTTCCATGGAATAGAATTAGGTTGCTACAGATTGAACCCAGGATCTGACGCATGCTAGGCAAGTGCTCTACATTCCTCCACCTTTTAAAAATATTAATTTGAAACAGGGTCTTGCTCAGGCTGGCCTAACTTGCCATCAAGTTTGCCTGCCGCAGCCTCCAAATTGAATTTTCAGGTATGGCACATGCCCATCCTAGCATTGGGTCTCTTGATTTCTGGTGTCTTGATTCGCTGTTTCCACTACACTGTGTAAAGTTGAAGGCACATTCTACCATTCTGCAAGTACCTGTCATTACAGCATATACTTACATCTTCCCCACATAACTTATTCATTTATTCAACAAATATTTATTGAGTAGCTTCTATTATCAGACTCTATGTTAAGTGCTAAGCATCCTGATATGAATTAGCTCTCAGGGAGCTCACAGACTTATGGGAGATTTGTACACAAATTTCATATTAGCGTAACCCAGGAAAAACAAGGTAGCGACATAATACACAACAAGAGCAGATTAACTCCCTCTGGTATGATATTCAAATTTGGATTTGAAAGGTTAGCAGAGTCAGGCAACCAAAGATACGAGGAATGGGAATGACACCCTGGAAGGTACAGAGGCAAGAGAGAACCTGGCATGTTCTGAGAACTGGACACTGTCTCATATGGAAGGAACACGAAGAATGAGGTTCAGGAGGCAGGAAATTGATGGGCTTTCTATGTAATGGTGTCTGTCTGTTTTCTTTGTGAAATAAGAGAGACTACATTATTTTTTTTTTTTTTAGAATGAAGGAGGCAGAACCCAGGTGGAACTTTGAAGGGAGACTTAAAAGAGCTCCTGCATTGTTTATAAAATAGGATTTGGACAAAGTTAAAGGAGGTCTATCAATAAAGGAGCGGTTTAAGGGATTTCAGTCCACTCACATGGTAGATCGCCATGTTGTTGGGGGGCAAGGTGGGTGGGGAGAAATGTACTGATATATTCTTGTATGAAAAGATCTACAAGATATAAATTGTTTAGTAGGAAAAAAAGCAAGATCAGGACTGTGTGTGCTGATCTGTTTTGTGCAAAAGGCGAGAAAAATAATATTTCCTTATATGCATAAAATATCTCTGGGAGAATGCACAAGGAACTAATAGCTTTGTCCACAGGTAGAGAAGCTGGATGGCTGGGTGATAAAAATGAATTAAAATGAAATCACTAAAATCTTCTAGATAAAATTTTAAGAAGAATAATTTCTGGGAACAATAGAAAATAGGTGCTGGGTGCAGTGGTACACTCCTGTAATCCCAATGGCTCTAGAGGCTGAGGCAGGAGGATCTCGAGGTCAAAGCCAGCCTCAGCAAAAGTGAGGCACTAAGCAACTCAGTGAGACCCTGACTCTAAATAAAATGCAAAATAGGCCTGGGGGTGTGGCTCAGTGGTTGAGTGCCCCTGAGTTCAATACCTGGTACCCCTCCCACACCAAATAAAATTAAACAAAATTTGACTTCATGACTATGTTCCTTGGAAACCTTGTACTTAAGCCTAAATTGGGTAGGCATAAAAATAAATATTTCTTTTCATTAGAGGTTCCTGTTTAGAAAAGGTGACTTGGTTGATCATAGGGACTAGAGCTAGAAAATATCTGCAGGAAAACCAAGACTGCCCATTTGGCCCTTTATAGCCAGGGTCTCAGCTATGTTCTCTTCACTGTATTAGTCATATTTCTTTGGTTTATAGCAAAGCAGCACCTCAAAAAAGATTCTAATTGTTTTATTGCATTTGTTGGTACCAAACTATTGGAACAAGGTGAGTTAAAAATAGAACTCTACTCTTTGGGATCTAGGAAATTCAAAAGACCCCAATTACCATATTACATTAACAAACAATAAACAACACTGACTTTTGCATGTGTATTGTTGTCTTGGATTCATTATTTTGTATTCACACCCTTTTATCTCCAAAGAAATATTCCAGGTAATCAGCAATAGGCCTATGAAGTGTGGCATATGTGCCAGATAATGTTAGCCAACAGCACACAGGGCAGGAGAGAGAGAGAAAGAGAAAATTAGAATAAAATGTGATCTCTTAGAGAGGCATGAACAGAATTCTATGGGAAGTGAGGCAGGGGTCACTTGTCCTGGAAGGCATTAGAATGGTTGCATTGAGGAGAAGTTATGCAAACCAAGTCTTAAAAGAGGAGTCAAAGTTGAGGGAGGATAAGAAGGGTTTGGAGCTGGAGGCAAGACTTAGGGGTACAGAACTCCCCTAGCCTTCCAAAGGCTCTGGATTCAATCCCTAGCACTGGGAAGAAAAAAAAAATTTTTTTTAAATGTCTTTGTAGGCAAAGAGGATCCTGTTTGCAAAGGCTCAGAGCCCAAAATAACACGGTGTTCTTGTGGCATCCCGAGAGTTTGATCTGACTCCAGCATCAGGTGTTTTCAGGGAGTGGCAAGAATCAGGCTGGAAAAGCAGGTTGGGACAGGGTTATGAAGTACCTCATGTGTCTGTTAACAAGTTCAGACTTTGTCATGCCAGCAGAATACCATGTCTCAGCGCAATGAGAAGGTCTGTCGTTGCTGTCCAACCCCTTTCAGGCAGGCTGTCCTTCCCTCAGTCTCCATAGTTTTGTTAGCGGCAGAACAATGATCAGGAAGGCAGTTTGCAAATATGGCATTACCTTCTCCATTCTTCCTTTGTTTTCTTCCTCTGCATCTAGTTACTAGTATCTGTGACCATTCTGTCATAAGCTCTTTGGTCTCAAATGACCCATTGAGGCTGCACTTACCTGTTAAGGACTTTGGATACACTGTCTTGTTCAATCCTGAAAACTGCCCTGCAAGGTTGTGTTCTCATAGGGTTCTCAGTAACAAACAGCAGGTAACTTAAGCAGAAAAAGAGTTTATAGGATGCTGTCAGGCAATCTCAGCAAAGTGGAGGGAGCCAAGAAAAGAAGCAGAGCACAGAGTTAAGATTCCATCTCAGGAACAACTACCCAGGACAGTTGTTATGCCCAGGACATAACAACTGCTATGTTTCTGGACCCTCCTGCCCACCATAGAGCTTTTCTCAGTTTCAAACTGACCATAGTACCTTTGCATGTTTTACCCCCAAGTACAGAGAGGTGGTATCAACTGACCTGGCCTTGCTGCCTGAGGCAGACAGAGGAATGGCTTGATTCACTCATATCAGAAAGGATGTTCAGATAACACAAAACAGAAACTGACAAATTCTCACTCATGCACTATTATTTTATGCATTTTTGTGGATAAGAGAATAGATTTAGAATAGGTAGGTTAGTTACCCAAGTAACACAGATAGCCAGGACTGGAGTCCAAGTCACTTTGTCTGCAAAGCCCACGCCATTATGCAATCAACTGCATTCTCTTCTCTAACCCACTCTGGCTACATTTCCCACCCACGTGCTAGTCCAGCTCCCATCACCTCGTTTGCATTACTGCCTCCTACCTGGTCTCCCTGATTTGTGCTCCCCCATCTCAGTTCATTCCCTACCCAGTTGCTAAGATAATATTTTTCCGGTACCATCTATTTCATGTCAGTCTCTTGTTCAAAAAAATCTGTGACTCATACCTTCAAGAACCTGCCCTGACTAATATCCTTCTATGCTGATCACTCACTCAGTAATCAGTCAGATAATGCTGCTACTATGCCATCACAGATGTGCAACTTATACTATACTATCTTACACTCATTAATAGTCTCTAGTGGCACATTTATATGTGACTTCACCCAGGTCATAGAGCCCGTCTTCTGCTGCTTTTGCAGCTGTTATGGCAAATAGTAGCATCTGACACTGTGACTGTCTTCTCTCCAAATTCCAAGAATTTTTGGATGATGATGATGTTGATGATGATGATTTTGGTACCAGGGATTGAACCCAGGGGCACTTAACCAGTTAGTTACATCCCAAACCTTTTTATTATTTTATTTTGAGACAGGGTCTTACTATGGTGCTTAGTGCCTTGCAAAGTTGCTGAGACTGGCTTTGAACTTGCAATCCTTCTGCCTCGGCCTCTCTGAGCCACTGGGATTATAGGCATGCATCACCATGCCCGGCTCATCTATATATCTATATATCCATATATATGTCTCCACATTTTTTTTTTTTGATACCAGGGATTGAACTCAGGAGCACTTGACCACTGAACCACATCCCCAGCCCTATTTTGTATTATATTTAGAGACAGGGTCTCACTGACTTGCTTAGGGTCTTGCTAAATTGCTGAAGCTGGCTTGGAACTCATGATCCTCCTGCCTCAGCCTCCAGAGCCATGGGGATTACAGACATGTGTGCCATGGTGACCGGTGGCTCATCAATATTATTAATATTATCAATATTATTATTTACAGAGCACTTCGCTTTGCTAATTCATTATTAGTTTCCTTAAAATTGCCCAATTGCTTCTTGTGTTTCTCTGTCATATACATCACACCTTAATAAGAGTAAGTGTATTAAAAAATTGATATTGATAAGAATTTTGTTTCATGTTTTAGGAATGTTTGATTCTTTACCCTTAGACATTGTTAATTGAGTAGAGGAAAAGCGGTATGCTTTTCTCAGAGCTGTGAGGTAAGAGGAAATAGTACATAGAATATGCTCCCCTGTTATTGTTTAGATCTTAAAATATCCCCCAAAAGCTATATGCTTGATCCCCAACTGATGGCGCTGTTGGAAAGTAGCAGAAACATTATTAGGATGTGGGGCCTAGTTGGAGGAAGTAGGTCACAGGGGGCTTGCTTTTGAAGGATTATGTTGTCCCTGGCCCCTTTTCTCTCTCTGTCTCTCTCTCCCTTTCTCTCTCTCAACTTCCCTGCCTCCATGATGTGAGCACCTTTGTTCCACGACATGTTTCCTGCCATGATGTTTTGCCTCACCAAAGGCCCAAAGAAATGGAGCCAAATGTCCATGCACTGAAACCTCTGAAACTGTGAGCCAAAACAAATCTTTCTTATTTAAGTTGATTTCCTCAGACATTTTGTCATAGCAATGAAAGACTAATACGACCCCCCCTTCTAATTTGGAATAATAAAAGTAACAAGCATGGAGCTTAATGTGCACTTAGGTGATCTGGTTGACCAAGTTACCAGCTTGAGGTTTCTATAAGGAAGCCTCTTGCCTGATTTCTGCCTTTGTATAGCAGAGGGCATTACTGTCAATAATAATGCCCTACATCTTCAAAGACCTTTAAATTCTTCCAAATCCGTACCAAGAGGACCACAACTAGAGAGATGCTATTTTATTTCCCGTCTGTCTATATCCCAGTCTTCAATTTATTTTTTTGAGGACTCTTTCTTGAGTATATGTTGTCAGAAGAGGTCACACATACACACAGTGAACACCACTTGGTAATTAATACCTCCAGGAGAATTAATAAAAGCCACAATGTATTCAAGGGATACTTGTATATCCTCTGGTCATTTCGTAGGTGCCAAGGATAAAGATAAATATGAAGGGTTTCTGTCCTCACAGAGTTAGCCTTATACCTGATGAGAGAAATCTGTCCAACAAGCAGTTGATAAATGATGGGTAAAGGCAAATCTGTCCCAGGTATAAGAATGACACATGGGCCAGGCACAGTGGCACACACCTCTAGTCCCAGCTACTCGGGAGGTTGAGGCAGGAGGATGGCATATTCAAGGCCAGCCTAAGCAACTTAGGAGATTCTGACTCAAAATAAAATAAAAAGGAATGTAACTCAGTGTTAGAGAGTGCCCCTGGGTTCAATCCCAGGCAGAGGGAAAGAGTGACACATAGGGCAGGGGTGATGGGGGTATAGCTCAGTGGTAGAGTGGTTCACCTGGCATGTGTGATGTCTCTGGCTTTGATCCTAAAAATAAAAATGAATGACACACAGAAGGGAGTGACCTGTTCTATTTGGGGTGAGAGATCCCAAAAGACTATACAGAAAATGAAATACTTGCGCTGGGATTGAAGGAGCAGTGAGAATTTTCCAGACCTCCTCACACCCTGCATCGGTAAAAGACCATCCCAGGGCAGGGAAATAGAACATTGCCTTACTCAGCTTTTTAGCTGTTGTGACTTAAGGACACCCCCCCCCCCCCCCCCCCGTCCCACTGCCCCGGCCCAAGAACAACTGTAAAGGAGAAAAAGTTTATTTAAGGGCTCACGGTTTCAGAGGTCTCAGTCCATACACAGCTAGCTCCATCATGGAAGAAGAGTGTGGCACAGGGAGGCAGCTTACATGATGATCAGGAAGCAGAGAGCAAGGCCTCCACTTGCCAGATACAAATATATACCTAAAGCCACACCCTAATGCCCACCTCCTCCATCCACTCAGTTAATCCCTATCAGAGGATTAATTCACTGATTGGGTTAAGACTCTCACAGTCCAATCATTTCCCCTCTGAACCTTCCTGCACTGTCTCACACAAGAGTTTTGGGGGACACCTCATGTCCAAACCACAACAATCATGGACAAGAACAGTAAGTAGTTTGGATTCTGGAGTTGCTTGTTCAGCATCCATTCTCTCTTCCCCTCCAAGTTTCCCATCCAGAGAGTTTAGTATAACTGACCTCATTCCCAGTGTCAGGATGGGCCCTGATTGGCCTCAGCTAGTCAGCGTTGTAAACCATTCTCTCTGCCACAGCTGGTTCTCAGAGGCATGTCCTTGGGGACTAAAGCAAATTAGCCATGGTTTGCTCAGGAATATTAGTTCAGGGCTGGGTGTGTCCAATCAGAAAGAAGCTAGGGCTTTGGTTTGGGGAAGAGGCAGGCTAACTGCTATTGGGTGTGGAAGAGAAAGCATGGAACCCACAAGAGCTGCTGCTTTTCATTTTGTTACCACAAGGGAAGCTAAACAGATGAGAAAGATGTCACAGAGCTTAGGGGACTGCCAAGAAAATGGAGCCGATGACCTGACCAAACTCTGATGAAGTGGTTGCTGGTCTTCCCTTCTTAAACCATCAAATAGAATGACTTGCAACTAATTCATTCTACTCGGTGCCATGTCACCGATGCAGGGTATGAGGGGTAGAAGGTGGGGAATGGGACTGCAGAGGGGACTGTGGGCCAGATGATGAGTGTTCTAGAGACATGGAAAGCTCTTGAAGGCTTTTAGGTCATGTTAGGAAGTAACATACTCTCACATGGTTTTAGAAAGATAACTCTGGTAGTCATGAGGATGGCTTGGAGGGAGCAGGGCTGGGGACAGTGAGTAATCCTTTCCCTTTGGCACCACCCTCAAGAGTTCCACTTCTAGCTCTCTTTTTTTTTTTTTTTTTTTTTGCACCAACATCAAAGGGAATTATCTTTTTTTAAAAAAATTAATTCATGAATATATGCTATAGGATATGAATCTTTTTTGGATTTTTTTTTTTTTTTACCCTGGAAGGAAAGATGTATGTTTTAGAATCCCATGGACTTTTTCTGGGATTTAATGTAGAAGCTCAAAGTTTGCAGTATACTACCTGATCACTAATAATATCTTGGCCTATTTCTGGTTCTCTGTAGGACTCAGAATTTGTTCTATACTCTAGCCGAATTCTTTTTCCTTACTTGTCAATACTGTTCTTTTTTTCCTCCTAATTGTTTTATAGGGTTTTGTTTGTTTGTTTGTTGTTTTTGCCCCCACCCCATATCCCAAGACACAATGGCAGTTACAGAAAAAAAATATATAACATTAAATCCTTCAGCACAAAAACCCCTTTTCCTTTGGTATTTGCTGCTCTTGAGGGAGATTAATCTGATCCCAACCAATTTTACTCAAGAGGAGTCATCTTTGGTAACAAACATTAGTCCTGATCTCTTCTACCTCTGTATGATCTGCAAGTAAATTCTATTGATATGAGAAACACAGGTAAATGACTGTACTTTATTTCTCTGGAATCTGTTTTGCAAAGATCCTAAGATTCGGTCTGTCCACATATTTGTCATTAGTGAGCTCCCTCTTCATGCCCTATGCTGTACTTGACGCCAAGGGAAGTCCAATAGGAGGAGAAAGATGGGTCTCTATTTATAAGGCGTTTATGACATGGAGTCTGAGGATGAAAAATGATTTTCCTAAAATCATGTTGTAAGATCTAAGCATATACAGTGACAGCTGGCTCATCTGTAGGATGGCTATGCTGTGTTGACTTTTGAAGCTTATGAAAAGTTTACAAATACTGTCATCAGATATATCCAAAGAATTCTGGATGCTCTTCTCTCAGGACTCCAGTGATAACATTAGAATTTTGGTCATTAACCTCTCTGGCCCTCAATCCTGGTCCTAGAGGAGAAAGATGAGCTCGTTTTTGGTTCAATGAACGATTTATCTCCCTCATGTGTACAATTTTAGTGTAAAAATTGAACAAAAACCAGGAACTTGTTGAAAAAATATGTTATCCTCAAAAGTTGTCATAAAATTCGAGTTGTCCATTTCTTAGTCAAGCAACTGCAGTCATATTTGTTTGCTTCCAAATGAATAAATCATTTTGCTGAAATGACAATATATCTCACACACCCCTCCCATTTAACTATTCATATGGGCAATCTTTATTCTCCTTAGGTCCTAGTTAATTCCTTCATACTTTCTATTAACCATTGTTGATGCAGAACACTTATAGCAGCCCTGACCAAAAAATTAGGCACTACAAACTCAGCATAAACCTGACCTTGTTTTTAAACCAAATGCTTATCACACTAACTCTTCCTCTTTGCTTGCTCATTGTGCAATAGAGCCTGAGGCCCTCAAACTTGAGAAACAACTGCTTTGAGCTCTGCCCTTGACTTCACAAGAGCTGTTAATCTTATCCAGCACCCAGCATACTCGCTGGCACATAGTAGGCCTTGAACAAATATTTTGTGTGTGGGGGAAACATGAGAGTGAACGAAGATAATGTTTATGGCATGATGAGTCAATTTGAGTTTCCTTGAACTAGACCAAGGACTTGAATAGATATAATACCCTTGAATGGCAAAATGAGAAGTGGAGGTTTGCGGTCATGCTTTCAGTTAACCAACATTTTTTAAAGCCACTATGTTCTAGGAATAATAGATTCCCTTCCTCTTGACCAAACACACCTGGGTCTTCCTAGCTCTGTGTCTCTAAGAAGCAGGCCTCATGGGCCCCAGTCTTTGCCTCTCACTTCAGCCCAGTTCAGGAAATGGTATATGGGAGGGTCTGTAGTAATATGAAAGTTGCTAGTAATGGGAAAGAAAAACAAAGAAGGAACAGAAATGAAAACTCCCTTCCTTCCTTCCTTCCCTCTTTTTGTTCACTATTTCACACTACTGCCCTTTCCTTAAGGTTGGTTCTCACTCTCACTTTATTCTACCCTGATCTGCTAGCTCTTCTGCAGAAAATTCTAGGACAGTTGGTTTTATGATTTTTCCCTCCCCCAGAACTTGATATCGAACACTCAGGGCCTTGTGCACACCAGACATGTACTCTACCTCTGATCTGCATCCTTAGCCCCTCCTCTGAAATTTAAATAAACCTAATTCTCATTCATTGATGGTGGGAATGCAAAATGGTTCACACGCTTTGGAAGATAGTTTGGCAGTTTCTTATAAAACGGAACACGTTCAGTCTTACTGAACATCCAGCAGCTATGTTCCTTGGTATTTACTTGAATGAGCTGAAATCTTATGTCTGTACAAAAGCCTGCACATGCATGTTTATAATTACTTTATTCCTAGTTGTTAAGACTTGGAAGCAGCTAAGATGTCCTTCAGGATGCAAATGGATAAATAAATTGTGATACATCCAGATAATTGGAATACTATTCAGTACTAAAAAGAAGTGAACTATCAAGCCATGAGAAAATATGAAGGAAGCTGGGTGTGCTGGTGAACACCTGTAATCCCAGGGGCTCAGGAAACTGAGGCAGGAGGATAACAAGTTCAAGGCCAGCCTTGTCTTACAACTTAGTGAGACTCTGCCTCAAAATAAAAATAAAAAATAAAAAAGGGCCTTGGATGCAACTCAGTGGCAGAGTGTCTGCCTAGCATCCATAAAACCCTGTGTTCAATCCCCAGTAATGCTAAATAAAGAAATAATTTAAAAAATAATGTACATTTAAAAAAAAAATGGAGCTGGGAGTGTTTAGCTCAGTGGTGGTGTGTGTTTAGCATACTCAAAATCCTGGGTTCAATCCCCAACACCAAAAATAAATAAAAATAAAGAAAGAAAGAGAGAGAAAGAAAAGATAGACCTTATTGCAGTCCTTTGTATGTATGGAGACTATTTTTGGCACACACTTGCCTGATTTAGGGAGAGTGGGGAAGACTGAGGAAGATTAAGAGAAAAACCTAGCAAAAAATTTGTGCCATCTTTCAGCACAAGTGAGGAGAGGAAAAACCACAAGCCAGTGTTTTGTTCCTCTACGGGCAAAAGAAAAGAAACGCTGGTCTGGTTGGGAACACTTGCTAACAATAGTAGAGAAGCAAGCAGTTTGGCTAGTACTCTCCAAAGTGGCAAAGAAGGAAATGAGAGATAATGTGCCACGCTTGGAGGCCACACCCTTCATACTGCTGCTGGTCACTCATTCTTCCTGCGCCCTTCAGTGGATTTTTCAGGGTTGTGGTTCTCAGACTAAGCATGAAAGGTCATGCGTTAAACTCACATGGAAATACATTATTAAAAAAATCAGGTTCTCAAGCTAAGCTCCCAGAAGACTGAATTCAATAGTTCAGGGAGTGGATACAGAAATCTGCATTTTCAAAAAGTCCCCAGGCATTGTGGTATGAAGCCAGACTTCAGAACCATAAAACCTTGTTTGCCAAGGGAGCCCATGTGACTGCTGCCAAGAAGGGAATGGGAAAGGAGGAGGAAGACAAAATGGAAAGATGTTTTCTGATGTTCCTGGTTGTAACTAAAAGATATTCTTCCAGGGAAACAGTATTCATCAGGTAGTTATATACCAAGGGGCTGTTGGTTCTGTACTGCAGGGATTTTGTGAGATGTCTGAGAGCTACCAACACTCACTTGAGTCAGCAAGAATAGTCACTCAAGTTTAAAACAGTGAATTCTTAAAAAATAGCCTACAAATACAGCTGGAGGTTGCCTATAGTTCCCCATTCTTGGATATGGTCTGGCCCGGACTTGTGACCCAGTTCTGATGATTAGATCTCTTGTATTGGGATGAACTTGTGTCATCCCCAACCCTTTTCTTTGGTCTCCTACTGTGGTACTCTTCTAGTTCCTTTTCACCTTTTCTTTCTTCTTTTGGATACTTGCCAGACACTGGGTTTCTTCTGTCAAAGGAATGATCTTATTTATGCTTTACAACAGCTCTGTAAGATTGGTGCTGTGATTATCCACAGCTACAGATGAAGAAGAGGGGGTTCCAAGAGATTAAGCGATTTGCTGCAGGGCACCCTGTTAAGTGCTCTCCTCCTACCTTGTACCCTGGGCTCAGAACACCAGTTCCTTCAGCCCCAGGGCCCTGCACTGCTTTCTTAAGTTGTCACCACACACGTTTGAATCTTGCTCTTGAACCTCAGCCTGGAGGTTGGTGCACAGCTGTCTGTCAGATGTTTTTCTTTTGCTGACTAAAGGAACACTTCTCAGGGTCTCAGGACACTGTCTGCTCCTAGATTCCTCTTCTTGTGGGTTTCATCAGATGATGTCAGGAGCCCAGGAGCCCTATGCAGCCTTCTATTGCCAGACTAGGTTGCTGCAGAGACACCAGAAAAATGCATGCTATTTACTACTAGAAAGGTCTTTGGAGTCTGTTGTGAGTTTTCTCTCCCTGACTCATATTCTTCCCTAATTAGCCTTCCAAGGGTGAGGAGTCTATCTAAAAGAAGTTACCTTAGTCCAATTATTAAGAATAATCCCCTTAATCCACCTCCTACCTCAAAGCTCCATCCACCACTGGAGCAGCAGCACATCCCCCCTCCCCCTTTCTGTTTCCCAGATTAGAGGAGTCCAAACTGTGGCTTGTGTAACTGGTCTGTGAGAACCTTCTTGTGGTACTTGGACAAGCATCATTAGGGTAAACATTTCCAGATCCAGGTTCTTTTCCCTAAAATCTATTTGTGTGAGGATGGGCCAATGTTTGCATCACACATTTTTCCCATTTCATATCTTTTTTTTTTTTTTTTTTTTTTTTTTGGTACCAGGGATTGAACTCAGAGGCACTCAACCACTGAGCCACATCCCCAGCCCTATTTTATATTATATTTAGAGACAGGGACTCATTGAGTTCCTTAGGGCTAATTTGCTAACACTGGCTTGGAACTTGCGATCCTTCCACCTCAGCCTCCCAGGCCACTGGGATTACAGGCATGAGCCACCACCCCAGCCCATTTCATATCCTTTACCCACTCTAAAATGTACTCTGATGCTTTGCTCTAGGTTAGAGAAGAAAGCTTCCTCAGCAACAACAACAAAATACTAAAATGTTGATTTGGGGAAAATTTTTATGCTTAATGAGGCAACTTACCCTATAGAGCTTTCTGATGTTTTAGTCTTTTAGCTTTTCTATTAAGGGTATTTTGGCTCTCCTTGAGATGTTTTGAATTTAAAAATAAAGGAGAGTGGTAGAAGTAATGACAATTTTTGTTTAATGATTTTGCCTCTTCTATTATCAAAGAATGCATCATTCTGGAAGGAGAGAACTATGAAAGCAAAAGGAAGTGACCTGCGATTAGAAGATGACATGCTCACACATCTTTTCTCATGCATTTTACAATTTTTTTCTTTTTATATATGACAGTAGAATTATTTTGGCAAATCATACATATATAATGTATAACTTATTCTTTTTAGGACCCCACTCTTTTGTGGTTGTACATGATGCAGAGTTACCCTAATCCAATTTTTTTCTTGGTGCTGGGAATTGCTTGTGTAACATAGGCAAGCCGTCTACTATTGAGCTGTCCTCCCAGCCCTTTTTGCATATTTAAACTGAGCAGCCTTTTCAGTTACTCTCAATACTTGTCCCTAGCATGAGTCCTTAACTAGAAAGAAAAAGACTGCAGAGAAACCCAAGTAGACAAAATTAATTCTTCTAATTATTTTCTGTACAACAAGAATGTTTTCTGGTACTACCAAGTTTGCAAAGTACACTGAAAAACACCCACTGTTAAACTTATTTTTTTCAGATTTAGTTACTGTTATTCAGTAAGATGGTTAGAAACTGTTCATCAAATCATGAAATATTTATGATTAATTATAAAATAATTAATATTTTCTACTTCCTATTAGTAAAAAGCATATTATTATGCTAGTTCCAGAACATTCACTTTTTATTTTGGTGGTGCTAGAGACTTAAGGGCCTCACATATTAAGCATGAGCTTTACCACTGAGCTACAACTCCATTCAGTCAGAGCAGACTAGGTCACTTTTAAGAAGTACGTACCTCACTCTTTCATTAAATCTATGAAAAATTTGATTATGATTTCTAACCAAACTAATGGAATCACTTATGATTTTTATATTTGATTCCTATTTAATTATTCTCAAAAGTTCAACATCAAAGTTCAACAGACACACAATTATCATACATTTTATTGCTTGTTTCACAAAAGTTTATTACTCAAGCTACACATTATATTATACAATAATAAAAGCAGCTGGGTGTGGTGGCACACGCCTATAATCCCAGGGGCTGGGGAGGCTGAGACAGGAGAATTGCAAGTTCAAGGCCAGCCTCAGCAATGGTGAGGCACTAAGCAACTCAGTGAGACCCTGTCTCTAAATAAAATACAAAATAGGGCTGGGATGTGGCTCAGTGGTTGAGTTTCCCTGAGTTCATTCCCCGGTACAAAAAAAAAAAGCCATATTGGTTTATTATATATTTTAGCAAGTTATTAATAATTGATTAATTATATTAGAACTACATTGTAATCTTGACATTTAGTTATTCATCTTAAAAGATAGATTTCATTATTTTTTACAATATTTCTCAAAATGTAGATTAAAATTTATTTGAATAGAAAAATGAAGGCAGAATTTTTTTGACAAAGTCTAATTTACCTGATTGACTTGACAATATAGCTTGATAATTAGGCTACATAGCTACACTTTTTCCATAAAGATCTACAGCTCTAACATTTGGAGAAAAATTTATACAGATATGTAATAAGATATAAACATTTTATTTAAAAATGCAAATTTACCCATTTATTTGAATTTAAAAGTCTAAATTTTCAATTTCCCCCTCAATATATAGGGCTAAACAAAGTGCCTCTAACTGAAGGAATGGCATGTAAAAGGAATAGTGATATAGTTTTGTACAAGTCTCAGAGATTGAGAAAATTACTTACTTTATGGATTGTATAAAAAATTCTTCCACAGGATAAGATCATAGCACCTTGATTTTAAAACATCATTGATTTTTAAAACAGCAGAGGGGAAAAATAGCAATAATAAAATATTAAACAGTAAAATACATTACTAAAAGAAACCCATAATTGCTGAAAAATATTATAATAATAATAAATATCATTAAAAATCCTTCCACAATTCAAGTATTTTCCAGTATTTTACTTTCAATAAAATTGATGGAAATGTATCAGTCAGCCATCAAAAATAGTTTTGGATAATAGACACCATAATTCACATAGCATAATTTTCACCATTTAAAAGTGTATAATCCAGTGACTTTTAGTATATTCAGAGTTGTGCAACTACCACAACAATTAATTTTAGAACATTTGTTTCATCCCTATAAATTGCTGGTACCCCTTAGCCAAGGTCCTCAACCCTCTTTATCCCCACCCCCTACACACACACACACACACACACACACACACACACACACACACACACTGGCAACTGCTAACCTGATTTCTGTCCCTATAGATACGCCTATTCTATAAATCCTTTAAGACTGGTTTCTTAGCATATTGTTTTCAAGGTTCATCTAGGTGGAGCATGTTATCAATTTTTTTTTTCATTCTACTTTTGTTGTTGTTGTTGAGTAATACCCCCATTGTACGGATATATCACATTTTATCAATTGACACACATTTGGGTTTCATCAATTTCTTGGCTATCAGGAATAATGCGGCTATCATGAATAATATTCAGGTTTTTGTATGAACCCAACTTTTCATTTTTCTTGGGTATATACCTAGAAGTGAAATTGCTGTGTCATATGGTAACATTATTATTAACCGTTTGAAGAAATGTGAAATTGTTTTCCAAAGAGGTTGCATCATTTTACATTTCTAACTGCAGTGTATAATGGAGATCCAATTTCTCTACATCCCTGTCAACATGTTATCTGTATTAATTCTTATACTGTTCTGATGAAATCACAGCTGTCCATTTTTGTGGAGAAAACTAAAAGGGCTGGATTGCTTCGGAATGGGCAGACAGGTCTGAGTTCAAGTCATGGGGCAGGGCTAAAGTCACCTTGGCCTAGCCATTTAGCTTTCTAATAAAAAGAGGAGCCTGACACGTCAGATGGTCTCTAAGCTCTAAGATGCCTGTACGAGAAAGTCTCTTTTCCTACCCTTGGTGTACCATTAAGTCGGGCAGTAGCCTGACCCAGGGAGTAGAGACGTCCTGCTCAATTAGGACTGCCCTTTACTTTCCAACCTTGGAGGCCAGTCCAAAGCTGAATTGGCCAATAGCTCCAGAGAAGCCGAGCTCCCTAGGCCCGGATCACTGAGAAGTGGATGACAGGTCATTCCAGGACAGGGAAGAGGAGGCTCCAAGAACTACAACTCCCAGGAGTCCGTGGCGGTGCTACCCAGAGGCCTGAGCCAGGTGCCCGCTAGGAGCACTAAGCAGCCACCCCGCCGCGCTTCATTGTTAAGACCACTGAGTCAGGTAACCCGAGCGCATGCCTAGTCACATCCCAAGTAGCTCGGCTTCTTTCCTTCCTTCAGGCCTCTTCTTTTCCGGTCCTGCAGAAGCGCTATTACCCGTTCCACTTCCGCCCCCTTGTCAGGACATGTGGAGAGGGCGGGGACTCTGGCAAGCGCGTTGTCAGGGGTGTGTACACGCGCGTTCACGGGCGATTTAAGAGGGAGGGGACTAAACTTTGGGTGTGGAAGGTTTGAGACCACGGTGAACGGACAACGCATGCGTCGGAGCAGTGCTGCCAAGCTCCAGGAGTTAGAAAGGGGCGGGGCGGAAATGCGATGTTGGGCTGACGCTTGCGCATTGGCCACCAGTGCCCCGCCTCCTTTTACAGTTTTCCCCTCCTCCTACACCATCCTCCCGGAAGTGGAGCCGCCCTCGCGCCCACCAGCGGCCACCTCTGCGGCAGACCCCGCCCCCTGCCCCGCCCCCTGGCTCTCCGCCCCCTCTTCTGGTGGTGGCGCCCGGTGGCATCCCGGGTGGTGGCGGTTTTGGTGCCCGAAGCCGGGAGCGCAGAGTCGTTCCCGGGCGAGGCGGCCAGGCTATGATTGCGGGTCCCCGGCGTCCCGCTCCGGCCAGCCAGCGTCCCTGTCTCAGCCTGTGCCGGTGCCCGTGCCCGAGCGATTTCCTCAGCCCGGCCCCGAGGCGCGGTTGTTGGCGGCGCCCCTGGCGCGCCCCCTCCTCCGATGGCGGCGGAAATCCAGCCCAAGCCGCTGACCCGCAAGCCGATCCTGCTGCAGCGGGTCGAGGGGTCTCAAGAGGTGGTGAATATGGCTGTGATCGTGCCCAAAGAGGAGGGCGTCATCAGTGTCTCAGAGGACAGGTACGGACTGCTGCCACTTGGTCGCGAGGAAGGCGGGACGGGCCGGCGGTCCCCGAGCACGCGTGCCTCCACGTCGGCGCGAGTGTAGACAAGCTTTTCCAAGTTTTATTATAATAGGCATCCTTGTAGTGCCTGTGTCCACCCGTAAGCTGCTGCATCTGCGTGGCTCCGCGAAGCAGAGACAGGACCCGGTCGTGCGCTCTGGCCTCATCCGCGGCCGGGTGGAGCTTGGGGGATCCGGGATGACCCTTGAGCTAACGGTGCGCCAGACACCGGACCTCGCTGCAGCTCTGGGCACGGGTGGGTTAGAGAGAGAAGCCGCTGGGGCCTGCAGGTGTGTGCCTGGGGAGGATGCTCCGAGCCGCACCACAAGATAAACTAAAGATTTGGGAGTTGTTCTCTGGTACAGTTCTTAGGGCCCCAAACTGAGAAAGCAAATGCCAGTGCTTTCTCCTAGACATTCTCCCTTAATCCATACTTCCCGGACATCTTACCCTGAATTCAGGGAATATTCTAAGTTGTGGAAAGAGTAACTTTGGGCTTCTGCGTGGTGCCTGCTCTCCTCTTATCTCGTTTAGCTTAAGGGGAAGCGCCTAAAACTTGCTGAGGACCACTGCTGCAAATAGCTTTTTGAGTTCCTTCCCTTTGCTTGCTTCCTTTATTTTTGCTTAATTTTGCTTAACTTGCAGAAGTGGAGCTGGTCGTTCTGCCTTCATTAGACTCCTTTAAGTTAATCCCTTTAGTATGCAGAAATGAGGCTGAGGAAGGTAATTTCCAGAGAAATGCTACTTGAATATTATAGTTATGGTAATGTATCTGGAAGTGTTACTCAGGATGATATCTCAAGCATTCTAAAAATGTAACTTTGTAGAGATACAGGCAAGCATTTTATTTATTTATTTATTTTTGTACCTTAAAACAGTAGTTAGGTCTTCTTAATAGAAGTTCAAATTGTGCTGATGTAGAGAAAATTTCTCCCATAGTGGCTTCTGCAGTTGCACAGGTAAAGCAATAGTGTTCATTACTCTCTTTATGTTGATTTCAGCACTGTGTTTATAATGTGGCCTTAAAACTTTTGCTTGATAGATATGTTATATCTAGGTAAACTCACATGTGTATTAGACATCCTAGTTTTCATCATGCCTCATACAAATGGCAGCTGACTCATTTTCCATGAATATCCAGTGGAAAACATTATAAACATACAGTCTGCAATGAATAGAAAAAATTCAGTGGCTGACTGGAATACATGATATAGGAGCCTTTTAAAATTGACAAACAAGTCTTGATAAGAATATCTAGTTTTTCCAGAGGGGCAGAATTCTATTAAAAGAGATTGCTTCTGGACCTGGAAATTCTCTCATAGAACTATTTTATGGAATACATTCAATAAAATATATTGATATATTTTATTTTTATATTTATATTTTAATCTCACTATAGATTAAATTGATCAATTCCTAACTACTGAAAGAAAATTCTAAGTAAATTCATTGAAATGAGTATGAGAAGGAGAAAAGTAGTTAAATCTAAGCTCCTTTAATACTAGTTTGAAACTTTTGATTTCCATTCCACTGCATTTACCTTGAAAGAAATAGCTTTAATGGTGTATATTTCAAAGTGTTTGGAGAAGCTAAAATTGATCTATATTCTTGCTTTTCAAAATCGACTGTTAATGTCACAGGTGACATTAACTATAACTATATAATACTAAAGATATGAAGCTAGAATATTAATGTTCATGAAAACCTATAAATCCATGACCATATCTACTTCAGCTGGTAAATAGTCATCTTCATACTTGAATTATAAGGTTAAGCTACAAGTAATGTCCTATACCTGAACACTGAATGTCTTATAAGTTCTTACGAAACCCTGGTTTTCTTTTTGACCCATGATTCCCTAAAAAAAATACTTAACATTTTCTGTTTTAAACAGGAATGTATATATTTCATGTCTATTTTATCATCTGTGAGTTCTCTAGGGAGTTGTGTGGGTTTATTCACTATAGTATCTGTAGGGCTCACACAGTGGCACACACTCTAGGAGTTCCTGGATAAATGTTTATTGTTTCAGTGTAGTTTTTAGTTTTTTTTCCCCCCGTGAAAGTGCTAAGATGTGGCATCTTAGCTATTGTAGACATTTAATTGGTATTTGTTGAATGAATATTTTGATGACCTACAAAAACCTTATATGGACAAATGTACACTGTGGGAAAAGTGTTGGACTGGGAGGCTTTAAGGTGCCTTAAAATTCTGAAAGCCCACACATTACTTCATTTATTCCATCACAAACATTTGAGTTCCTGTTGTGTTATAGTCACATGTATACACAATGATGAAAATGACAAAGTCTTTTGGGATGGTCCCAATACTAATTAGTGTGGAACATTTTATAATAATATTGTTTAATGAAACTCTAAGAGGTAGTATTGAAAGGAAATTTTTCAGATGGGGAAGAATGGAGGGATTCCATAGTCTTTATTGTTCTCTAAGTTTTACTTTCCTTTGGAGGATTATTTTATTTGGATTACCATTTTAACCCTCAATCAGTATCTTGGGATAATATTAACTTAAATTTTCAAGCTCAAGAATGGATGAAAACTATTACCTTCAAGTTCACTTTAGAAAATTAGGACAACCTAGAACTTTTATTGTTATTAAAGGAGGAAACTTAAGGGAATATAAGAACTATAAAAACAATTTGATACATGAGTAAAGATTTCTGGTACTACCATAACACACAGCCTATTCCCAGAACTCACTGCCCTTTTCTGAGTTTGTTTTGGTTGTAACTATGGTCTATTTTCAAAGGATGCACCAAACTTTGGGTTCCTCATTTCCTAGCATCTTTTGGTCTGTCTTTTCTGAGTAAACGCCATTTTACCATTCTGTGCTTAAAAACTTTATCTCAGACATCTTTGCCTTGTTTTGGTTAAGACATATGCTTGCAGTTTATCTGGCTCTTCCTTGTTTAGTGGCAGACTCTTAAGTGATAAAGCCAGGAGGGACTTCTCTCCAGGTGGGATCCAGCCCCATTCAGACCTTTATCTTTATTTATCTTTATAAGTTCTTTATTTGCTTGTCTTCACACAAGACAGCAATCTTACCATTCATACAGAGAGTTTCAGTAACTAAGTAGTTTCTATTGGACATTTATGGGAAATTATTCTTTCCCCAGGAGATACACAGTGCTCTGAAGACAGGTACAGAATTGCCTTCTGAAATTGCCAAAAAAATCTTCTCTACTTGTGGTTAGAGAAGACCAACAATCTCTTGCCCATATGGTCCTTGCAGGATGAGTGGGAGTTCATATGAAAAAGCGGGGATAAAGGAAAGCAGTAAAATGCTAGGTAGAGGGGTCAAGAAAACTCCCATGTATTGAGAAGCATTGGAATGAGTTGATGATGACTGTAGACTGGAGCCGTGTTTGTTTGGAACTTAGCTCAGCATTGTCACACTTTGAGCAGTGTGGAAAATCAGTGTCTCCAGGAAAGTAATTGGGTGCAAGGGTGCAGAACTTTTTCTGGAGAGTAGGTACTGTGAAGGGAAATGTTCTGAACCCCTACAGTAAATAAAAGGGGGTCAGATTTTCATCTTTTTTTGTTTGTTTTTTGGTGGTATAGTGGAACCCAACCCAAGAACTCATGCATGCTAGGAAGTGCTATATCAGTATAGCCCTCAGATTTTCATCTTAATTGAAGGAGATCTGATGCTCAGTGCCTGGCATAAAGGAGATATGAAGTATATGTTCTTTTTAACAAATCAACAAACAACTGTTTGAATTGAAATGGGCTTGAGGCAGATGAGTTTCCATGAACAAGGACACATCAATTGAGCTTGAGAGAAATTTAGCAGCTTGCCTTGGGATAGAGATAGGCTGGAACAAGGAGGGGGTTGGATATTTTTCTCTCTCTAAGGCCTTTTGAACTACTGTGATTCTAAGTGGCCATGCATACTTGACTATTTCTTGAAAAGATATGTTAAAATTTCATTTTATCTTATAAATCTTGATAGTATTGGTTCATTTACCATTCACACTTCTTTTCATTGTGAAATTGTACTTAATTCTCTGCTTTAACTATTAGTTTCACTAATTAGATCTTGGCTCAATTAGTTTAGCTCTTGATGGAATATTATGTACCATGTATTTTATAAGTTTTGCATAAATTTTTAAGAAAGTAAGCATAGTTGTGAAATTGAGGACTTCTGAAGTCAGCAAAATTAGAGCCCATCTAGATCATCTAGATTAAATTTTGAGTGTGTGGAATCTCTAATGATATAAAATTAATAAATTTTCAACTCTGTATTTGAGACTCATCACTTGGCATTAATAATTGTGGGTTTCAAGGTTCTGAAGAGGGAACTTACCCCAAATGGTTTTTGAAAATCAAACTTTATTCTGAATTCAAGACATGCCAGTGAATCTGTCTTGAGACAGGATGCTTGTTTACCTTCTCTAAAGGTCAGCAAGAAATTTGACTTTTTTTCCCAATGGACCTTTATTTTATTTATTTATATGTGGTGTCGAGAATCGAACCCAGTGCCTCACACATGCTAGGCAAGCGCTCTACCACTGAGCCACAACCCCAGCCCAAATTTGACCTTTTTTTTAAAAGGAAAGATTACCGTGGGAAAGCTTGTTTAAGGAGGTTGAGTGTTGGAGGAATAGCTTGAGGTGATTCCAAAGTTCCCAGTGGTTCAGCATTTGTCATATATGTGTTATTAAAAATGATTCTATGCAGGCTCTCATAGATCTCATTCAGTCTACATTCATATTTGAATATTGCAACACCATGAAAAATGTCAGAGTGGCAATTCTGACACTGACACTCCTAGAATGAGCAATTCTCTGATTACAACATACTGACCAGCTTATGTCTCAGGCCCTACAAAACTTATATTGAAAAAGAAGAATAGATAAAAATCATAGATTGAAAGTAGCGGATCAGATTTAAGTAGCCCAGTAGCCTGGAAGAGACTTCAGAGAGGTGATCTTTTCCAAGCAAACAAAAGTCAAAATTTTAAAAAAGGAAATCTAGCCAGGCGTGATAATCCCAGTGGCTTGGGAGGCTGAGACAGGAGGATCGTGAATTCAAAGCCAGCCTCAGCAATGGTGAGGCTCTAAGCAACTCAGTGGGACTCTGTCTCTAAATGAAATACAATATAGGGCTGGGGATGTGGCTTCCTGGTTGAGTGCCCCAGAGTTCAATCCCCGGTACCAAAAGTAAAAAAAAAAAAAAAGGAAATCTGATATTTTATTTGCACAGCATTTTCCCTGGCTGTCTGTTTTCATTTTGCATTTGGCTGTGGGAGACATTTTTTTGTTTGTTGTTAAGAATCATCTTGATGTCATTAAAAATAATAAAAACATTTTGTGGCATTTAGAAATCAAAAAGTAAATTGTGATTTAAGACTATTATAAGTAGTGATCTGATGATATCTATGCCACTAAACAAAATCACATACATTTACCTGAGAAGAAAATGACTGTAAGACAAACTTTTCTTCCTAGTTATATCATCAGAATAGAAAAAATTCAGGAGGCAACACTATTATTTTTATATGAATAGGTCTTCCAAGGAGAATGCTACAGTTAACCTAGAAATTCCCTAGCACAAAAAAACCAAAAACCAAAGACCAAAAAACAAACAAAAAAAATCCTTGTGCAACTTTAGTAAGCAGTTTCTTTAACTAACTAACTTTTTTTGTTTTTGTTTTTGCCCTAATGGGGATTGAACCCAGGGGTGTTCTACCACTGAGCTGCATTCCCAGCCCTTGTTATTTGTTTTATTTCAAAACAGTTTGCCAAGTCTGGCCTGGAAATTGCAATCCTCCTGTTTCAGCCTCTAAGAAGTTGGGATTGTAGGTGGGCAGCACCATGCCCAGCTTTTTTTTTTTTTTTAAAGGGCAAATGCTTAGTGGTCCAACACTTAATTTAGTCGTTAATGAAAATTAATTCAGAGGTGTAGAAACCAACCAATAAGACCAAAAGAGAAAAAAAAAATCATCTACTTGACCTTGGCAAGAAGTGCTGCTTTGTGCTCTCCAGTGGCTTTAATTTAAGATTCTTGGAAAAGAACTGGGACTAGGAGTCTCAGCCAGCTCTATTCTGCAGTGACCTTGGCATTCATTTCCTAGGGCATTTCATTGCTCAAACCCTCAGTTTCTTCATGTGGCAAAATAGTGAGTTGGACTTCATAGCACAATGATAAGTGTACATAGGGACTACATGAGTGTAAAGTCTCCGTAACCACGTCATCCTGCTATGTGAAGTGGAAGAAAGTGTGCAGAGTGCTTATGTGAAACTGTCCTTCTTGGCTCAGCCATAAAATGATGCTTCCAGAAGTCTTTGAATGGCAGAGGTTATTTGTTGCTGGATTATTACAGAAGTATTAGTTTTGTACTAGTGCCTGATACCCAGTTGAACTGGATTCACTGCATTCCTGCTTCTAGATGAGTCCTTTATTTTCAAGTACTAAAGCAGTTTAGCTCTGGATGGTTTACTTGCCCCGCATTGGTGTGTGGGTTGTCAAGAAAATGCTTTGAAAAATTTTTTGACTGCAAATCATAGTTAGAAATCTATCTGATGTTGTTACCTAAGACCCACATACTGTCACACATATGCACATGTATAACTGAAACAAGTTTTATGAAATGATAGCCTTTTCATGTGACATGCACACTGAAGTTTGCTGTCCTTTTGTAGCCCATCTAAAATTCTAGTTAAAATCCTTTTCTTCTGGGATAGTGGTGCATGCCTGTAATCCCAGCAGTTTGGGAGGCTGAGACAGGAGGATTGCAAGTTCAAAGTCAGCCTCAGCAATTTAGCAAGGCCCTAAGCAACTTATTGAGACCGTGTCTCTAAAAAAAAATACAATAAATGACTGGGGATTTGGCTCAGTGGTTAAGCTCCGCTAGGCTCAATGCCCGGTTACAAAAACAAACAAACAAACAAACAAACAAAAAACCCCCCAAAAAACCAAAAAACCCAAAACTTTTCAATTAAATCATAACACAATAATGGGTCATGCATTAGAGGATATAGTGCATATAGTACATTAGAGGAACTGTTAAAGTTTTATGCCTTCTTTTTTTTTTTTTTCTATGTAGTTTTGGTTTTCCAGAAAATGGAAATGTAGTTTAACTTGGGGACTGACACCCTACTACCTTACCCCACCCCTGGCCTGCCCTGCCCTTTTGAAATTCCCACTGTGGTTATAGAATTGACCCAGTCTGACTGGAGGCCTCTATCCAATCAGGAGTTAACTATTCTAAACCTTTTCAGATCAGAGCCAGAGTTTACAAAAAAACTAGGACTGCAGCAAAACTTAGTTGTTTGGCTACATTTTGGCTTCTTGTGATGTTCATTTATTACTGATTAGGACTTGAAAAAATGATGTATCTCATCTAAATTATGCATGTAATTGCTAACTTCTGTGTGACACTCATTTTCCTTTGACTGGACAGTTTATGGAGGTACTTGAAGATATTATGTTTTTTCTATTAGTTTTTAATTTTTTTCTTCTCTTAGTTTCTAAGGATCAACTTAAATTTTAAGATATCATAATAATTCCTTTGGAGAATTGTTTACATTTTAAATAAAGATAATATAACCACAGTGAAGAATAACTGATTATAAACCTCTCAGCATAATGCCTGTTAATATCATATATTACCTCTAGTAGTTTTTCTGATGCAGTTTTAAAATGTGATTTTACATAACTTATACTTTTAAATTCTTGTTCCCACTTAAAATTGTATCAATAGCTACCTAATTTTTACTCATTTTTTAAGTAGGTGTATGTTTTTCCTTTCCTCCAGTGTTTACTCATATTTATTTAATGCTTGAACTATATGTACCTGTCCCTGGATCTCTCATCATGAGTGAAGTTTAGACTATACTCAAGGAATTTTCAATATAGTGAGTATGTTAGAATCTATCCATCACATATTGTTGACTAGTTAGATCATTTTCAATTTTATAAATGCTATGATAAACATTGTTAAGCATATAGACATCCTCCCTCCTCAATTAAAAAAATTTTTTTTGGAAAGATTGTAAGAAGATTGCCATATTAGTTTCCAGAAGGCTTGTGTCCCTTTAAAATATTTCTAGTAATATGACACATGAAAATATTCATTTTGCCACACATGACTAGCCATGGATATTATTTTTTTTAAGTTCTTCATACTTGTTTAAGAATGGTGGCATTTCATTTATGTTTAATTTCTCTATTTTGACTGGCTACTGAATGTTGTTCTGTTTGTTTGTATATAAAATTGTTTTTCCATTTGTGAATCATCTGTTCCTGTCCTTTGTCCATTTCTCCATTAAAGTCTCCTGGCTCTCCTTAGCAATTTCTTGTACATATAGTCTATACATAAAGTAAGACTGTTGATCCTATGTCTGTTGAATATCCAGAGAGATATTTTCCACTTCTTTGCCTTTTATTTTTTATATAGAGAAGATTTACCATTTAGTTTTCTGTCTTTTTTTTTTTTTTCTACTAGGACTTGAATCCAGGGATTCTGGGGGCACTTATCCCCTGAGCCACATCTCCAATCCTTTTTTATTTTTATTTGATAACAGGGTCTCACTAAGTTGCTGAGGCTGGCTTTGAATTTGTGATCCTACTGCCTCAGCGTCCCAAGTTGCTCAGATTATAGGCATGTGACATTATGCCTGGCTCTGTCTTTCTTAGTAATAGAAAGTTGTTCCATCACTCCTAATTTTTAAAAGAATTCTTTCCCCGGAGATTCATCAAGTATTCATTTTCTGTTCATCATAGTTATATAATTTGATGAAAAATAACTTTTTAATTTATTTGCAGTGCATTTCATTGTGTGGCATAAATTGGGGATTTGTCTAAATTTGCTGTTGATTATTTGAACATTGCTTATTGGATGGTTATGTTTTCTTTTGTATGTATTTTTGAAACTACCTTTATCACAAAATTAAGTTCTCATAATCTGCAGGACCTAACTGTGGCCTCTGTTGTATTTTATGAATCTCTTTGCCCCTCTTAATACTAGTTCTACAATTTTAATTATTGTAGCTAATGAGTTATTCTTGACTGCTTGCCATTATGTGTCTGCAGTATTAGCCTGAATCTCTCTGACATGGTCAGCAAGTTAATGGGAAAGGAATCATTTGGCTTCAGACATTGGCTCTTTCCCAACTTGATGATTTCACAGATCCATTTTCCACATTGGGAATAGTGATTCTTCTGAGGTTGTGGGAAGATTTACAAGAGATGATCTTCCTACAGCACTTGGAGGTACTTGGAGCATAGATGGTGCTCAGAAAAGTTTGTTTTATTCTTTGTTTATGATCCCAACACTCCTCTGGGTAGGTAAGTTTTTCTGTTGTGGTTCCAGTAAGGCTTGGCTGTTCTGAATTACCTTGGATATACAAAGATTGGGCTTTTGAACTTTTTGTTTTTCACAGTCAGCCCTTTTTTGTCTTATCTAGATTTACAAAGGTAAGGTTAACTCCCTCACCTTTTTTTTTTTAAATGCTTATTTTTTAATTGTAGTTGGACACAATATCTTATTTATTTATTTATATGTGGTGCTGAGGATCGAACCCAGGGCCTCACACGTGCAAGGTGAGCGCTCAATCGCTGAGCCACAACCCCACCCCAACTCCCTCATCTTTTTATCACCACTTCTTAAACCTGTCCTGGGAAAGCCAGTGTTGTAGGTGGGCGCTGTATTCTTAGCAGCCTTCTCTGTCTCCATTTACTATCTTGTCCTGAAATAGTGTACTCCTTGTCCCCACCAGGCTCCTGGATGGCAGGTGCTTTATCTTCCATGTCTTCTATGGAAATAAATTTAGGGAGAGAGAAAGCTCTAACTAAACTTCAGTTGGAAGACTGAGCATTATAAATAGGCAACTAGACTTCAGTCCACTCCCAGATTTTGTGTGGTCCACATACAGTATTGTTATTTTTTCTATTTAGTTTATTTTTTATTCGTTCTTTTTAGTTATACATGACAGTAGAGTATATTTTGACATATTTATATAAATGTGGAGTACATCTTATTCTAGTTAGGATGCCATCTTGTATTGTACATGATGTGGAGATTCACTGGTATATTGATATATGTACCTAAGAAAGTTATGTCGGATTCATTCCATTGTCTTTCCTGTAACTGTCCTCCGCCCCTTCCCTTTATTCCCCTTTGTCAAATCTACTGAATGTCTATTCTTCCCCTCCCCACCTTGTTGCATGTGTAGTGTTTTTAGTTTTGGGTTTGTAGGCAAGGTTTAAAATAGTGGATTTCACATAAAAATCCAAATTGCCTGTTTCTTTTTTGACAAACTGGAAGATGTAGCTATGCCAGGCTGTGAATCCCCCTCCCTTGGACCCCTTGCTTTTTCTCTAGCCACTCAGGCTAAAGTCATCCCAGTCTGGCCCTAAGAGATACAACCTGTGCCACCCAGCATACCTACTGCTAAGAAGATGGCACATGAGACCCACAGAGTCTTCTCCAAGATCTAAAAGGCTTTCCCTTTTATGGAGTAAGTAGTTAGAGCTTTTTTGGCATTTTGGAAGAAGAAGAAGAAAAATGAAATTGAAAGATATCAGGAAAGACTGTGTTTCTAAAAGCCTAAGTGCAGGTGAAGGGAGGAAGCACATACATTAAAAATTCAGACACATTTTATAACAGTTCCTTTATTTATAAATATATAAATAAAGGTATGCATTGGTAAATTAGGGCTGGCATTTACCCTCCCTGTTTCTTCTCTGGAGTCTTTGTTTGGAGCTGCGCACTGGAGTCTGGGAATCCTGGGTTTGACATTTGGTGCTGCCACTTACTAGCTAGGGGATCTTAGGCTAGATGTTTTACTTCTAGTAAATCTTCTCGGCTGTAAAATGGAAGTTAAAATAATAACAACCTCAGAGGATTATTCTGAGTGTTCAGTTGTCCCGCATTATAAAGGGTTGGCATCGAGCTAGTCTGTTAGTGTTCCTCCCCTTTCCTCCAAACTCTGTGTTTCTAATTCTTTCACTACTGTCTCATCTAATTCTTCTTTGTTCTTTGTCTTTAAATCAGTCCTTGTGTGCCCTTTTCCCTTTTCCTCCCCACTCTTACCTTGTAAATTAGTACTTCTGGAAGAGTCCTCAGGCATCACACTTGTTCAGTGACCTTTTCCTTCATCAGTCCTCATCTGGAAATGACTTCTTACAATTTTTAAATGTAATTTTATTTTATTTTTTGCAATGCTGGGGATTGAACTTGCATGTTAGGCAAACGTTCTGCCACTGAGCTGCACCCCCAGCCCTTCTCCTAATAAATTGCGTAATATTGTGAACATATTTTCTATATCATAAGGTCCTACGAATGTTAGGGATTGTTATTATTTAACATATGGAAAATGAAAACACATGTATCTGTCTTCATTTGGAAAGTATTTATGGATGTAGTATTTAAATACATTGAAATTCTAATTTTAGAAAAACTTAAAACTACTTTGTTGTTTTTTATTTCCTAGATCTGGATTCATGTTTTACTAGTCATCCCATGCCTTCCTCTTAGAATTTCATTAATCTGTTTTAGTGTTTATTGACCTTGTTGAACTTTGGAAAATGCTAGCTGTTTAATATTTTAGAGGTTGATTTTGTTAGGGGAAAATGAATTGGGAATGGTTCATTTATTTCATTATATTTCGATTTCTGGAATAATTTTGAATGTATAAATGGAATGATAAATTAAATTCTCATTGCATTTTAAAGTTTAGATTGTTAAACAATTGGAGGAATAAATACTTTTTCTTCAGAAGGTAAAATTAAATTAGGAAGGTTTCTTAGACTTAATTTGAATAGCTAATTGCAATAGCATGCTGTTTGGATGGATTAAATTGGCAAGGAATTTTGGTTGCAATGTTACTTCTCTGATTTATTTTTCTTGCTGAGCTTCCATTTGGGAAGTTTCTGTTGTTATCAGACATGCATGATGTAGATCTTTGAGCTTTGACTGGATAGGGTAAAGGTTGAAGAAACCAAGTTCACTCAGTGTGAAAGGTTCTTAGTAGCCTAGGGAGAGGATGAGGCCCTGGCAGGCGTTCTTGAAGGCTCCTGAAGCATGTGTGGATGTGCCTGCAGTTACAGGTGAAGTTTCTTCTGGGTGGATTCCTCCCTTTCCCTATTTTAAGTTTTTTAACAGTGTTCTGCCTCACTTTTTAATAATTTCTAATGATTAATTTTTAAGAGTTGCATTCTTGAAGTATCAGTATCAGTTTTGAACCCAGAAGAACTATATAAGCCCCAAATTGTTGATCCATTAGGTGAACAGAAGGTTTATTTCTTGAGATTGCTGTATATATTTCTTGAGATAGCTTCCAGTGGTCAGAGGCACTTTTCTAAGTGTCCGTAGTTTAATTGAAGCTTTTGCATTTTTGGATTAGGCTCTTTTAATTGCCAAATAAATACTGAGAAATCACATTCTTGAGCATCAAGAACTAAATTTGAACTTGAAGACTGGAAACAATGAACAGTTTTTACATTGCATAAATATGAAGTTTGTCCTTTGGGGGATGCTGCCCTGGTCAGTATTTTCAGTGCTCGGAATTGCTTATTTCTGCTTCTCCAAAATTTTCAATTACAAAATTGATCTGTCTGTTGCTTTAGTTGCAGACTAGTCATCCTTATATATGTGGGAAAATATGAGGTTAATGCTGGTGACAAATGCTTGATGAGTCAACTGGCAGAGAGAATGGGATTGAAATGACAGAAACACTTAGTTACTTGAAATGGAATTTAGCTAGGAGATTATTAAATTGAAAATTAAATAATCATAGTTGAGAAGAAATATGGTTTGCAGGTTACAACAAGTTACTTTTTGGTAGTTCATGTCTCATGGGGATTAATTAATCCATACTATAAGTGAAGTTCTAAATATTTGAATAAAAAAAATCAGGTAAAAATAGGTAAGATACTGGCAGTTACATCTAAAAAACAAATAGCCATGCTTTTTAAGTTGATAGTACATGCATATATAAAATTCAAAAGGCTGTGCTGAGAAAAGGCAAACTCCCTCTCTCATGGGCTTTAAGGTTTTATGAAAGAAGAACTGATAGGACTTGCACGTTCTCTGACCTGCGCCCTGGTGTAGATCTCTGTGGGCATTTCTGTTTTAACAGCTGCAAATTTTTTACTTAAAAAACTGCTCTGGGGATTCGCAACGCTTGTTGGTGTCCATCCTTCAGTAATCTCCTGCTCCCCCTCCTTCTTCCTGGTTCCTCCACTCTCTTCTCCCTCTCCCCCATCCTCCTCCTTCCCCCTTCTCCATCTGCTGATAGCTGCATTCCCTCAGCACACTTCATGTATTTAATTATTTATCTTCCGCTCTGGTGTTCTTATCACCCCCCACCTCTCAAGTCTTCTAGCTTAGGATTTACAACCTAGTAGGCAAAATTGGAGACATATATTGGAGGTTTGCATTGTGTGAGATTGCTGTGAGGGAGGGAGTCACTGTGTAAAAGCATTTGTCTTCTAATGCTGTAGCATGTTGGAGTCTCTTAATTCAGTACAGAAACCAGTTCTTGAATTTCCTGGCAAGAGTCTCAAGTATCTTGCAGAATCTGAGGTCAGGGATGCATGTGAACCTTAGGAATAGAAATAAAGACTGGAGCTGGGCACAGTGGCTCAGGAGGCTGAGGCAGGAGGATTGCAAATTCAAAGCCAGCCTCAGAAACTTAGTGAGGCCCTAAGCAACTCATTGAGACCCTGTCTCTAAATAAAATACAAAAATGGACTGGGGATGTGGCTCAGTAGTTGAGTGCACCTGAGTTCAGTCCCTGGTACAAGGGGGAAAAAAAAAGATTGAAGCACACAGAGAACAGGGAGTCCCCTCTCCCTGCTGCCCACTGGGTCCCCTGTGTCTGCTTCATTCTTGTTTCTCTTGGTCACATTGACTTCATATTTTTCTTTCTTAGTCTACATGGCAGAACATGGCTGCCAGCTGCATTGAAATATCACATGTTACAGAATCTAGATAAACATGGAGACATTGATGTTGAGTTCCCAGTCCTAGTTCTAGAATTCCTTAGGAAGGGACTTGGTGATCCAGCCAAGGTCAGCTGTCCACTCTGGGCTGTGATCAGAAGTGGGGTCATGTTGGAGGAATGTGGCAATTTCTGCTGCAGCCTATGGATGGGGAGAGAAGGGAAGGGGTGAGGCAAGCCTCAGAAAAGCCAAGTGCCAATGTCTCGGCTTGGCACAGAATCACGAGCCACCACACAGCTTTGTAGGTTCAAACAGCAATTCTTTATTCCCCATCTCACACCAGCCTCCACACACGTTCAGGGGCAATTCCAAAAATCTCCGATCCCAAATCCTACTCCACGAGGCTTTTTCCAAATCCCATTTTAATCTCACGAGAACTCAACAAGCCGCAGGAACACCCTAATCCCAGCAGCAATAATCTTCAACCTCAACTTCCCTAAAACCCATATTCTTAAACCGGGAAACGCCTTAAACCCAAGGACTGGGATACTTCCTCAAACCTGCAGGATACTTCCTCAAACCTGGATCCACCCTCGATCACCTTGAGCAGGGTCATCTTACTAAAGCACACAAGCAAGGTCGCAGCAAATTTCCAAGGCAAGTCCATTTAACATGGGGTACACTGGCAAGGATTACGATGCGTCATACCTACTTGGTAATGGCCCTCAGCAATGTTGGAGGAATGTGGCAATTCCTGCTGCAGCCTATGGATGGGGAGAGAAGGGAAGGGGTGAGGCAAGCCTCAGAAAAGGGATATAGTCCAGGAGGTACACACTGCTAGGCTCTGTGGGCATGAGATGCCTGTGTTCTTGAGGCTTGGTTATGTTGGTTATTGCTCTGGTATCAGCAGAATAACGAATACTGGCTCTTGCTTTGCTCCTGACCTTCATTGCTGTTTTTCTTGAAATCTCCTTTTGTAGCACTTGATATGTTCAGATAGCCATTTTCTCCTATTGTGGATTTGACGTGTGGTCTACTATTTTCTTGTAATGACTATAAAATGAGGAAGGGTTTGTGTTTTACCATGAATGTATATCAAGCAAAAGCCATTATTATGTGACAGATACCACTCCTGTGTATACCACCTATGATAATCATATTTCCCAAACTCCAAATCAGAACACATGGCTCAATAAAAGGCCTTTTCCCCTGGATGGATGAACTTATTGAATTGCATTTTGTGATACATTTAACAAACAAACTGAAATTTTTAAAACAACATGAAACTAGGCTATCAAGCATTATGGGCACAGTATATATTCTGTCTCAAGGAGAAGACTCAGAAACCTCAAGTATATTAATAATACTTAATAGCAAACTTTTTCTGAGCATATACTTTGTGCCAGGCACTGTGTTGAGTACTTTATGTGCTTTTTAAAAATTTTTTATTTTTATATATTTTTTAGTTGTAGATGGACACAGTATCTTTATTTATTTTTATGTAGTGCTGAGGATCGAACCCAGTGCCTCACACATTCAAGGCAGGTGCTCTACCACTGAGCTATAGCTCCAGCCCTTATGTGCCTTTTTTTCATTGAATCCTTAAGGTGATTTTGTGTGTCTAGTATTTCACTTTGATTTTAAAGATGAGACAGATGGGAACAAGAAAAGGCACCATGGGGACGTGGACTACATTGCTTTTCCATTCGCCTGCTCTGTGCTTTGCTACCTGTCTATGACGCTCTGCGGAAGAAGGTTCAGAAGGTCAAGAATGGAGGCTCCATGGACATAACATTGTGTTGAAATTTTGAGGGAAAGCTAACAAGTCAGCTAACCAATCAGGATAGACACCACTAAGAAATCCCTTTTATACCCTTTTTTACTGGTTCTGAATTCAGTATTGGTGTTACAAAACTGTAGTTAGGACAATGAATTACATCAGGAATGGCTCTGCATTTAGTGTCAGGTGGTAGGTTTTTTGAATGAGGAAGGCCTTCTAGGCTGCACTGGACCTTTATCAGTTAGATGTGATCAAGAAAAGAACTGATTTTTCTCACATACCAGAACATCCAGAGATAGGTGGTTTTCATATCTTTCTGTTCTACCATCCCTAGTATGTTGCTTTCATCCTTCTAGTGACTCTGTGGTTGAAGATGACTCTTTGACCTTCAAAGATCACATCTGACTATAAGTGTCACAAAATGGGGACATTTATTTCTTTATTTATTAGTTTATTTTTAACTTTTAAAATTTTTTTGGTACTGGGGATTTAACCCAGGATCACTTAACCACTGAGTCACATCCCTAGCACTTTTTAAATGTTTTGTTTAGAGACAGGGTTTTGTTGAGATGCTTAGGGCCTCTCTGAATTGCTTAGGGCTTTGATAAGTTGCTAAGGCTGGTTTTGAACTCATGATCCTCCTTCCTCAACCTCCCAAGCTGCTAGGATTACAGGCATGCACCTCATTAGTTTATTTTTAAGCAGTTTTTTTAATACAATGACAATAGAACAACTTGGAAACTGGGGAAAATACTTATAGATAGTCCCTGACTCACTGTGATTTGACTTAATAATTTTTTACTTAATGGTGGTGCAAAAAGATCTACATTCAGAAGAAACCATACTTTGGATTTTGAATTTTGATCTTTTGCTGGGCAGCAATATGCAGTACAGTCCTTTCTTGGAGCAGGGTAGCTCCAAGTCAGCTAGTGTGAATCACAAGGTAATCACAAGGTAAATAACCACTACTGTACTGTGCTCCACCATTTTGTAGATACAGGTATTAAGTAAATTGTATGAGATATTAAACACCTTATTATAAGCATTGTGTTAGATGATTTTGCCTGACTGTAGGCTAATGTAAGTGTTCTGAGCATACTTTTAAGTAAGACAGATATTTAATAGGTTAGGTAAATTAAATGAATTTTTGATTGGTCGTATTTACAATTTACCATGGGATTATTGGTGTGTAACTTCATTGTCAGCCCAAGAGAACCTATAGATTGATCTCACATGAGGCCTTTAGCTAGAGGAACTCCAGTGTATACTTTGGACCAATGTTGGCTTCTAGGTTTCAGCAGGTTTGTCTCCAAATGGGTCCCATTTGAATTTCATGCCCTGAAAAGTGATTATAACTTCTTCCTCTCCCCAACTCTGACTTTTTTGGTTGTGTTGTGAGACTATCTTTGCTATTTGGAATCTATTCCCAAATTGGATGGGATGTTGTAATCTAAATCTGTATATCTGGGTACCTGTATATTCTTGGGTTCATAGATGTAGGCCTGAGACTTCAGTAATTAATGATTTGTATGTTTTGGCCGAGTACCACCCTGAACTTCATCAGTTAATCTGTCAAATAGAATTAACAGAAAGTTGGCCAATTCTTGACAGCCTTTAAGAATCACCAGAATTCATTCTGTTTTCTTCTTATTTAGACAACAAATATTAAATTGCCAAAAGATTTCTAGGTGTTAGCCATTGTATTTCTTCCAGTATTTTCATTCCAGAACATCTGGAGTAGAAGTTCCTTTGAAGGGGTCAGATTACTTGCGTTCAGCCTTCAGGGTTGCTTGGCCCAGTTTGGAACATCTGGAGCCTGTAGGCTGAGTGCTGTTTCCTGGGAGAAATCTGTCTAGCTACTTTAAAGGACTGAAAAAGGATAGAAGTCACCTCACTGGGGATACTATTGGGTTTAATGTTACACATATAATAACAAAATCATCAACCTGGCCACATTTTCTTAGTGATATTTTGAGCAAGATAACTGAAGGATATTTTCTTTACATTATAATGTAAATAATTTGTCCACAGTTTAAACCATAGAATTGTTCTTGGGCTGTTGGCAAGCATTGTCTGTGGTTGAAAGAGCTTTGGAGAAGGATTTTAGGACCTGAGTTAAAACCACTCTTCTCTCACTTATTCTAAATCTTTCTGAGGGTCAACTTCCTAAATTATAAATCAGGAGAATAATATAACCTTCTTCATAGATTTTTGAGAAGAATTAAGTGAAACAATGGGTATGAAAATTCTGTTCTGGTGTGTGTGTGTAGTACTAGGGATTGAGTTTGGGGTGCTCTCCCACTGAGCTACATCACCAGCCCTTTTTAATTTTTGTTTTCAAGACAGGATCTCACTAAGTTGCCAGCCTGGCCTTGAACTTGAGCACTCCTCCTGCTTCAGCCTCCTAGTAGCTGGGATTACAGGTGTGTTCCATTGCTCCCTTGTAGGGATTTAAGTGTTGTGAGGCCTATGAAAAGTCTTTGTGAAGCATTACTAGGGGTCATAGACTGGTCACAGGGTGAAAGGCAGGTAACATGAAGGAGTGTGGTGGCATATTTTGTCTGTGCCAGAGACTGAAGAAGTGGGGATTGTGGCATACTGGAATGCATGTTTGCTCTGTCAGAATGCAGAACCAGTGTCTCTAGATCCTTGGATTTTCCCAGAAGCGCTAGAAGTCCAGATTTTCATGTGAAATCTTTTTTTTTTTTTAAATATGTTTTAGTTGTACATGGACGCAGTCTCTTTATTTTGTTTATTTACTTTTGTGTGGTGCTGAGGATTGAACCCAGTGCCTCATACATGGGAGGCAAGTACTTTACCGCTGATCCACACCCCAGCCAACCAGAAAATCTTTTAATTTTAAAAGTTAGTGCAATTTTGTTTTAAACATTTCAGATCAAGCATAATGTAATAACTAGAGCCAGCCCTTTGTGTTATACATATCAATTTTTTAAAACAATGCATTCCAATTTATAATGTTTATTAATAAGGTTTTCAGTTATTTAGAAAAGACATTTCTATTAGGGTCGCCTCCATCATCTTGCCCCCTTAGAAGTTTCTGCTTCATATTTTCCTCTGAAAGGTATTCTCTGAATGTGTTGAGAAGAACACATCACTATGAAACGGATGCGGAGAGGCCATTTTAATAGTTAGGAAGCAGCCTAAGTCTTGATTTTTAGTTAAGAAACGGAGTGTTCCTAAAGCCTTAGAAAAGGGGAGTTTATTATGAGCTCACAGAATATCTCCAGGAAGCCAAGGACAGAGGGAATGGGGCTAGGCCTTATGAATGCCAAGACTCTGCAACAGAGATACTTGTGGAGTGATGCTATGCAATTATTTAAGTTTAAATTTAAATTGATTAAAATAAAAAAATCCTTTAGTGGCATCAGCCATATTTCAAGTGAAATAAATGTATTTCAAAGAGTTATGAGGATTAAGGAATATAATATATAAAGATGTAATAAGGGGCCTGGTAACTAGTAAATAGTCAATGAATGTTAGCTCTTATTATAGAGAGATATTAGAAAGATTTTCACCTTTCTACCTATGAAAGGTGAAAGTTCAGTATTGAATGATAGAGAATCAGGGTGGATATGGATTGTGCAAATACGAACAATTTTTACAAAATATGTATGATTAAACCAAAAGACATTCTGTCAGAAATTTATGAGAAGAAAACAACTTTGGTATAAATGAAGAAGCTGTACTTTAAAGTTATTACTTGTGGAATTCTTTTCAGGGCATTGTAAATATTCCTGTTAGGAACTAAAGTTATTGGAACCAGAACTCTCCCAGCATTTTTTCATGGTATATTGTTTCCAAAATGACTTTTTAAAAAAATTATTACTCTGTAAGGTTTTTCTTCTCTTTCATTTTGGTATGAATTGCAAATTTTCATTTATTTTTTATTTTTTTTTTTAATCCAAAAGCATAAAGCAGAGAGGGCAAAAGGTAATACTGGGTTGTAGACCAACCTGGACGTTTCTGCTACTCAACCACTCACTGTCATTTAAATAATGAAGTCATTTAAATAATGAAGTCATTTTAAAAATGCATCATAGTCCTTGTGAGGATTAGGACAGAAGGAGTTGTTTGTATGTATGCTACAATTTTTAGACATTAGAAAAATGTGTCCATTCAGATAATATTTGCAATTGAAAAATTTATGTGATTTGGTTTTGGGGGGAATTTTGGGTCCCTAATTCCAGGTGCAGCATCAGGTATGTTTTTGTAAGCACTTATATTAAATTCATATTCCAGGAATTTATGGAATATTCATTGGAGACAAGATTGCCTGTAGATAAGACCATCATTCCTCTTGCTTATTTACCTTAGTGCTGTGTCTAGGTCAAGTGTTTTTTATAACTAGATAATTGGGAAACAAACACTGTAAATGATAGCTTTGTAATAATCTAGAAACTGGATTTTAAAGCACCAGTGTAGAAAATTACCCTTCACAGAGGCACTGGTATTAGGTCTTTTGTTAATAATTATATTTTGTTTCTATCAATTGAATGTGAACAGGAAGGTGAAAAGGCCCAAAGTAGAGTATTCATAATAACACATTCAAAGAATTGACAGTTGATCTTGCCAAAATTATAGAATGTGGGTATAAGAACTAGAAACAGTTTTGGGATTTTTATTTTGAGATTTGGGACATTTAGTGTTAGGACAAGCAACCCTCTTTGTAGAATTATAGCTCCTGGGACATCTATATTTAAGCTATTCAGAAAAAAAAATAAAGAGTTTAGCATATATTTAAGGACACAGAAGATACTTTAGAGAGATTTACATAAAAGTGATAAGGGCTGGGAATACGGCTCATCAATAGAGTGCTTGCCTAGCATACATGAGGCCCTAGGTTTAATCCCCAACATCAGCAAACAAACAAAACAACTAAAAGAAAGAAAATTACAGTGTTCAAAGAGTCTTCTGTTTGTTACCTTGAGAATTCACACAAGAGATTGATTCAGTGTGCTGAGATGTCAAATATATGCATCCATTATATGGTGCATTAACCAACCCAGTCTTCCATCTTTAAAGGCTAAATTGATTCTAAAGGGAATTCCTCAGAGAATTGTGTGTGTGTGTGTGTGTAGAGTACTAGGGATTAAACATTAAACTCTGGAGTCCTTTATTTCTGAGCCACATCCCTGGCTCCCCCACCTTTAAATTTTTTTTCTTTTATTTTTAATTGGTGCATTATAATTGTACTTAATGGTTGGTTTTGTTGTTGCATATTCATCATGCATACAATATAACAATATAATGTGGACGGTATCATTCCCCAGTATTTCCTGTTTCCTTTCCCCAGACCTTTTATTTTGAGATAAAGTCTTGCTGAGTTGCTCAGGCTGGTCTCAAACTTTGCAATCCTTTTGTTTCAGCCTTCTGAATAGCTGAGATTTTAGGTGTGTACCACTGCATCTGCTAGGAGATTTGATTTAAGAGTAGCCCTGAAGGTCTACTTGTAGTGCATTCTGTTTTGTAAACAACCCCAAAGGAGTTATTTCAAATCAGTGTTAATTGTTTAAAAATGGAATTGAGTCATAGGTGCTTATAATTCTTGTTTTTTGTCTGACTTATACCCAAGTCCAGAGGGTAGCACTAAAATGGCAGTGACAAGTTCCTCTGTGTGAAAGGCATGATGATTTCTGGGTTTGGGGTGATGAATGCCCAGGGCTGGTTGTGCATAGACAGAAAGGGCACATTTCTCTCCTCAAATAACTGAGAGCTGGATATGGTCTCTAAGTTGGATTCTGGATGGTATGTCATCATTGCTGTTTTGTTCCAAATTTATTTGACCTTCTTTAGCCTAATAGTCAACTATCTTAATTCTTCCATTGGCAATTTTGTTGTTGTTGTTGTTGTTGAGATGGGTTCTTTCTGAATTGCCCACCCTGGTCTCCAGTCATGGGCTTGGGTGATCCTTCTACTTCAGCCATCCAAGGAGATGGGACTCAGGTATGTGTCACTATGTAAAAGGTCAGTGGTGATTTCTGTGAATATAAATTTTCAGGGATTTTTGGGAGTAGAAACAAAGTTAAAGATGAAGGCTTAAGGGGAGAGTAATAATAGTTTGCCAATTGATTCCCATTTAATTTGTTGTACATATTAATGGAAACAAAGAGAATAACTTTGTTGACACAAAATAATGCTTTCATACTGTCCTCTACTTTAAACAGATACAGAGATAAGTTGGTATCACCTTGAGTGATTATGTCTAAACAAATTAAGTGAATATCTTAAAATCCCTGCCAAGAGCTCATTTATTTAGGAAATTTAGGGTTTTCCCCTAAATAAATGTGCAAAAGTAAGGCATTATGTATTACTTACTATTATATATTCATTACTTATTATGTACATATAAATGTATATATATATTTATATGTGTGTGCATATATATATGTATATGTGTTTGTGTGTGTGTGTGTGTGTATATATATATATATATATATATATATATAATAATGTGGACAATATCATTCCCCAGTATTTCCCCTTTCATTCATATATTTTGAACTTACTAGAGGAAATTTTCCCAACTAGAACCCATTAGAATTCTCTTAAATAGAGCCTATTTGAATTCTTGCTTATGCATATAAATTATTCTCCTTAAAAAAAATTTTTTTTAGTTGTATGTGGACACAATACCTACATAAATACCTACATATAAAATAATACCTACATATAAAATAATATTTATTTATTTGTATGTGGTGCTGAGGATCTAACCCAGTTCCTCACTGGGTTCACCACTGAGCTACAACCCCAGCCCAACTATTCACATTTTTAATCTGTGTACTTTTATATCATTTAACTCATAATTTGCAGATATGAGGAACAAGGCAACAAAGTTGTTTGCATCCAGTAATGTTACTTACCTTGTTTTGGTGAGGATTAGTGTGAAAGTAACATCTACTTGTGAGATTCCCAGATAAAAGTATAAAGTCAGATCTATTATTTACAGAAGGCAATTGTGGAAAACATATATTGTGGATTGTTCCTACGACTGATTCTCTGGTTATCTGTATTTTGATTGCTTTTGGACTATAGATATCGATGCTATTTTAGTTTCTGCCCTTTGCAAGAATCATTTTCAGAAATGATAGCTGAAATATGGCTCTGCCTTTTGGCTTTAGCCCAAAATTGGGAGAAAAAGACAATAGAGGAATCTGGTTAACTATTCCTTTATTCTGTTGGTGAACACCTGTCAATTTTTTTTTCTAGATTCATGATTTTATTTTTAAGTGGTATAGAAAAGTACACAAAAACCAAAGTTATATAATTAATTTAAAATTATATGAGTTCTAATTTGAGTTCAACCTCTTGGTGATTAAGAGTGCTTGTCTTCAGGGACTGGGGCTGTGCCTCAGTGGCAGAGAGCTTGCCTAGCATTTGTGAGGCACTGGTGTTTGATCCCTGGCACCCATAAAAATAAACAAATAAAATAAAGGTATTGTGTCCATCTACAACTAAAAAAATAAAAAAGAGTGCTTGTCTTCAAAAGCACTTATATAGGTAAGTGTATGGTATAAGCACCAACTGCTTGCTGTAGTATCCCCAGTGCCTAGAATAGTGCCTGATACATAGTAGATGCTCAGAAAATATTTGTCAAGTGGAAGTCTTAAGTGTACAATGGTTTTATAACCTATTGCTAATGCTTCATTTGCTCAATCTGCATATATTAAAGAATGCATATATTAGTAGTTCAGATAATAATTTACTAGGATTGAATGATGGTCATTATAGTTTGCTATTTGTGATTTTTAAAAAAATTATTCTTTATTTTCAGTGAATCTATTTCAGCATTGTGATTTTGCTGTCAAGCATCTTTTGCAGTTTTTTTCATGCTTTATCATTTGATCAGAGTACATATACACTGTGGTACTGTGTAGTAAGAGGTCCCCAACCCTGTGGATTATCTGCTCAGTTGTCTACTTCATTCTTTCTGGCTGGTTGAACCCTAGTTTTGTTTAGGTGCCCACTCTGGTCCTACAGGACTCAGGACAAATCCTGATTAGTCCAAGCCTGTTATAGTAAGTTCATTTCCTTTGCTGGGAATTGGTTTAGGAGTAGGCACGTGACCAGCAACATGAGAGGGGAAGGATACTGGGGATAAAGGGAGGAGGTACAGGCTGCCTCCCTGTTTGAAAGGGATTCACTAGGAAAAAATGTTTTTCTGCTGCTTCTAGTCTTGACTGATTATAACCACCTGGAGCTGCTATAGTAGTTCACAACTGGGAGGAGAGTTAGCCTGGAAATAAGTTGACATGCTTAATTGGCAGAAAAGAGAGAAGAACCAGCTATCAAATTAGCCAACCTGGAAGTTGCCTTACGGCTTGACTTCTAGTTACTAGAAAATGAATTTTCCTTATTCCAGTTGAGAACATCCTGTTTGGTATTGGCATCATTATTGCCATTTTACAGTCAGGGACACTGAGATATGTAGTGCTTTAACTGGAATGCTCATCAGTTGTCATGAATTTCCTGTTGAAGTCAGGAGAATTGAAACACAAATACTGATTCCTAGTCTAGGGGCCTCCTTGTTCCACTTTGTAGCTTCTTCATAAACAACCTTGCTGCCCTATGTGGGAGGAACTGGGTTACCAAATTTAGATATTTGCATTTGAAATTAATTTTAGACAGTTTCTAATTTTTGGTGCTTGGTTACCTGTGACAGATATTGCTTCAAATTTCTGCTTTTCTTAATGTGGCTGACAAATTAAAATGAAATCCTTTTACAGATAATTTTTTTTCACTGTTTTCCACATACACATTTCAAAAAATTTGTTAAACTCTGCCTAAGCTTATAGATATATATTTCAAAAAGTGTATTAAATTCTGAGAATTGATATGTTCCATTTGTAAAATGAAGAATTAAAATAATAATTGCCTACCCCATTGGACTGGATGGGAATAGAAACTTTATGGCTGGCTTTGGAGGCTGTGTTGGTCTTTTTTACTATGGAAAGTTTATTGTTGACATGATATTTTATGTGCTGCCATTCTTTGTTGACTTTCTTCTCTGTCTTCCATTAGAATCTTCTCTCCGTCTTCCTTACCCATTATGGGTAGAGGAAAGATTGTGATCAAGACCGTGTGGTACATTCCTTTGTATTGCAGAGGCAAATCAGTTGGAGTAAAGAAGTTTTTTATTCATTGTTGAAGAATTTCTGTAAAAAAAGTCTAATGCCATGTGAAAGTGACTTTGATGGGGGAGGTTATTTATAAAAAGGAAGGTATTCTTGGTGGAAGATAGTGGTGGCTGCAGAGATGACTGTGATAGTCCCCAGCTTCCTGGAGCTTGCTTTTTGGGAACAGGGGACTCCCAATTGCCTCCTTTTCCAAGCTGAAGCAACTGCTGTGTTGGCTAAGACCTCTGTCCAGGGCAGAATCTGCTCTTCTTTGGGCCCTTTTGCCCCTTCTTAAGGGTTGGAGGCTGGCCAGCTGGAGTGAGGGCTGACACAGGGCTAAATTTTGCAAAACTTCTCCCCTAGAAGCAAGAGTGGTTAAATAGTTCCCTCAGCTTGTTCTTTTCATTCCTCATCTAGTGAAGTACTTTGAAGATTATGATCTTAGTGATGGGACTTTCATTTTGTACCTTCTGGAATATTTTCTGCATTGGAAATTGTTTAATGACAAAAAATTTAAAAATTCAATCTTGTGTAATTGTTAGGAATCCCTCATCAGGGCTGGGCTTGTGGCTCAGTGGTAGAGCACTTGCCTTACATGTGTGAGGCACCGGGTTCGATTCTAAGCACCACATAAATGAATAAAATAAAGGTCCATCAACAATAAAATAAAATAAAAAAAAGAATCCTTCATCAGATGTGATTTTTTTTTCACCGAAAAATCTTATGTTCTTAAAAATTTGTCATAGCTAAAATAAACCATATGGTATCCTAATAAGGGTATTTTCCCCCCTCCGGTGCTGGGGATTGAACCCAGGGCCTTGTGCATTCGAGGCAAGCATGCTACCAACTGAGCTATATCCCCAGCCCCTGATGAGGGTAATTTTAAAACCAAAACTATACAGGTGACCCTCATATGTTGCTGATTACTAACTTCTCCCTAAGGGTGCTCTTGAATTTCTGTTTGAGTGCTTAATGGTTTGACTTCTCCTTTTTGAATTAAATACATCTGTGAATGGAGAACTTGCCCTTCAAGCCAGCATAATTTTTCTTTGAGAACTTATTTCAAGGCATGAAATTGGAAAGGGTGTTTTAAAATCTATATGAAGATGTTGGGTCAATCTCTGTGTGTAATTTAAATAATACATCTGCTTCAAGGAACAGAAAACCTGACTAACAGTGTCTCAAACAAGGGATGGGGGTTATTTTCCTCTTGTAACAAGAAGTCCAGAGGTGGCTCAAAGAAGCCATCAGAGACCCAGGCTGCTTCTGTCTCTCCATTCAGCTATCCTTAGTGATCTTGTCACTTTGAAGTCTCATGGTGGCTGCTCTCCAGGCAGCATTGCATCTGCTTTCCAGGCAGGAAGGAGGCGGAGGGCAGATGGCAAAAGGCATGTACCAGCTGTGCCTGTTCTCTTTCAAAGAGCTTCCTGGAAGCTCAGTTCAGTGACTTCCGCTTACATCTCATTAACCAGAACCATGTCATTCTGTCACCCCTAGCTGCACACAGGCTGGGAAATGTTGTTTTGGCTGGGTACATTGTCTCTCTGAACATAATTGGAATTCTATTGGAAAATATTTTGAAAAAATTGTGTATCTCTTGTCTCTAAACCAATGGAACTCAGGAAGAGTAAAATAAATGGATGTTTATTGAAAACCTACTACCCGCTGGGGGCCGTGTTGGTTGTTTTTGAGCACCTTAGCACTTACACAGGTTATCTGTACATTGATGTAAAAGAAAGAATAAAGTAAGCTCAGGGTAGGGGTAAGGAGCTTTTAAAAAAAGCTCTTGGGCTGGGGCTGGCCAATTGCCTAGCCTGTGTGAGACCCTGGGTTCGATCCTCAGCACCACATAAAAATAAATAGATAAAATAAAGGTATTGTGTTTATCTACAATTAAAAAAATATTTAAAAAGTTCTCTTAACAGACACAATAAGCTTGTGGTTAATTTAAAGGACCATTTCTTAAAAACCAGAAACTATAATGGGAAATTTTAACAAGTTTAACCATATTAATTAAGAAAAGGTCTATGTGTTGAAAGTCAGAATTCATAAAGATGGCTTATAGAAAAACTATTTGCAACAAAGATTAAAAAGTCTGAATATTTATAATAAAAGTCACTATAAATACATAATTTAAAAAATTATGTTAAAAAATAGGTAGGAGATAAATTTCCAAAGAAAATATAGAGATAATTTTTTAAAAGTTGGAAATAAATAATTAAAGAGAGAAATACTGAAATACCACTTTATGATTCCCATCCAGCAAATATTTTTAAAAAAATTGTTAATATCCAATTTTGTAAGACTCTGAAGAGAAAAGACACTTTCATATACTGTCAGTACTACCATATTTTGGAAAGCAGTTTGGCAGTCCCTATTGATTTGAAACATAACATAGCATTGATCTCAGCCAGCCCATTTATTGTGATAGATTTTACATACATGCTACCATGAGTTTACATGGTGTTTACTGTAGCACTGCAATTAAAAAAACAAAACAAAACAGGTAGAACAAGCTCAAATGTCCATCAGTAGGGACATGGTTAAATTATGTCATGATCATACAGTATGATTATTAACTTCAAAGTTGTCTTCAGACTGTTAAATATGACCATCTGCAGTGAGTACACTGTTTTTTGTGGTACCTCTTAAAAAAAAAAAGCTGTGTATATAAAAGAATTTGGGCAAGAGGTATGGTTATTATTCGCCTTAATTGGCTATTAATGAAATTGTTTTGCAAGGGTGAATTACTGTTTTTTTGAGCATTACCACTCACCATGACAGGAAAAGGGATTTGGGAGATCCTACACTGGCTTTTTTCAAATGCATTCCCAGCTTTCTCTCCTTAGCTATGTTTGTAGGGTTTAGCTAAGTGTCCATTATGAGCAAGGAAATCTTTTTTAGACAATCCAACACTCAAGAAGTCAAAGAACGGAGTTCTTCACTTATTGTGATGTCTCTCATTTAGTAGAAAGTTGTCCTTATCTGGACATCATAAAGTTCCTCCTCCCTCTGATCTTCTTTCTTTTCTTTTCCCATAATACTTTCATTCTTTTTTATCTTGACCATACTGTTCTGCCAGGAGTGAGCAGACATTTCAAGATAGAACTTTCTCCTAGAATCCAGGAGGTAGGAAATCCCTCCTGCCATTTTAATAACGTGGTGGGTTGAGTTTCAAGAGATTTCAAGAAATGTGTCCATAGTTTGAGTCCTTTGAGATACAGGCAGACTTTTAGGTGCTGAAATTCTGTGCTAACTTGTTGACTTACTGGTTTTATTTTTTTTATTTTAGACATCAAACTGAAAAAGCTCTTAAGTATTTGTCATACTTAAAGAAACATGTTTATAAAAGATGAAGGTGGCCCTTATTCAGCAGTCTTGGTCTGATTATAACCTTTGTTGTTATAGACATGTACTTTAATGCCCAAATTTGGGATGTCTCTACAGTACCAGGGATAAGCACTCTCTGAATAGATTCAATAGATTTTCGTGCCATTGTCCTCAGCCCCTTGTGCTTAGTGTTTTGGTAGCACTTCCTTTGAAGTATCAGATCAGTACAGAGAGGGCAGGAAAGAGAATTAGCATTTTTCTTTTTTGAGGCCTGACTATGTGTTAGCACTGTTATTATACATCTTACCTCATTAGAAGTTTGCTTTAGGCTAATAGATGGCCTAGCTCCTCACATTAGTGGCAATGCTACTGATAATAAATGGTGCTTTTCTAGTCTGTTTCAGCTACTAGCTTCTGAGCTTCTTGAGGATGGAGATTATATCCTGCTCTGATGTATATCCATAGTGGTGTTGCATATCCTGCTCTGATGTATATCCATAGTGGTGTTGCTTGGTGCGTAATCTGTAAGTTACAGATGTCCCTTGACTCATGATGGGGTTATGTCCCAGTAAACCCACTGGAAGTTGAAAACATCTTAAGTTGAAGATGCACTTAATCTCCCTACCCTACTGACTATCCTAGTTTAGCAACACAGCACGCTGCAGAATGTCAGTTGTTTACCCTTGTGATCTGGTGGCTGACATGATCTTGTGGCTGACTCTGTCTCTTGGCTGAGTCAGAGCTGCAGTCCCTACTGCTGCCCAGCATCCTGGGAGAGGATCAGACTGCATGTTGCGTATCTCTGGCCCAGGAGAAGACCCACATTCAAAGTAGAGTTTCTACTGAATGCATCACTTTGCACCATTATAACACTGATAAATCAGGGATCATCTGTAGTTTAATGAATGTCTGTGTGAGTGGATGAATGAATGGATGAGTGGACTTAGAGTCAGGTGTACTTCCTGGTCATCAATCTGGAGAACTTTATGATTCAGAAATAATTAATTGATTTTGAAAATGATGGATGAATGTTTGAAGAGTTTCCTAATTGGTGCAGTGCAGTTTGTTACCTTGTGTAAAGTGAGTGTGCTTGTACCTGTCATTCGTGACACCATCCCAAACCCTCATTGTTAGTATATGGCATCAGACTGTGGCTGATGAACTCTATTCCCATCAAATGTTGCTGGAATTTCTCTGAACACAGAACATCACAGTTCTAGAAGAAGAAGGCTTGCCAGTGCAAAACAATGAAGGCTTAGAGGGCCTCCTCCCTGCCTGTCCCCATCCTGAATCCTGGAGGAGGGAGTATGAGGAGGGAATGGGCAGTGCCACATACCTTTCATCAAGCAGCAATCACAAGACTGCTGGAGCTTATCCACCTTCAGTGAGGCTAGAGGAGTGAACAAAATGTGCAGTGCCTTTGGCTGGTGTAAAATACTATTACTGTGATGGTGAGCTACAGAACTCAAAGTGGTTCAAAGCAATTGTACCTTTTTATTTTCTTTTGCATACAGAGGATCAAACCCAGAGATTCATATATACTACTACTAATAAGCAAGTGCTCTCCCATTAGTTACATCCCCAACCCTCACTTTCTTTCTTTGACTCTACTTTTTTTTGGGTACCCAGAGGCTCTTAACCATTGAGCCACATCCCCAGCCCTTTTTTATATTCTATTTAGAGGCAGGGGTCTTGAAGAGTTGTTTAGGGCTTTGCTAAATTGCTGAGGCTGGCTATGAACTTGAAATCCTCTTGCCTCAGCCTCCCAAGCTGCTGGGGTTATAGGTGTGTGCCACCAAGTCCAGATTCTTTTTTTTATTTTTTTTAGAGAAAGAATTTTTTTTTTTTTTTTAAGAGAGAGTGAGAAAGGAGAGAGAGAGAGAGAGAGAGAGAGAATTTCCAACATTTACCTTTTTTTAGTTCTCGGCGGACACAACATCCCTGTTGGTATGTGGTGCTGAGGATCGAACCCGGGCCGCACGCATGCCAGGCGAGCGCGCCACCGCTGAGCCATATCTCCAGCCCCCAGATTCTTTGACTCTACTTTTTTTCTCAGCTGTGTCTTTTCTCTCATTGCAAGACCTACTTCTGCCATCTCCCCAAACAGGTAAATATAGAACTCCAAAATGTGTTTAGTATAGATTCCTCTTGCCCCTTTCAAAATTAGATAATGGAAGTGAAGCCCTCCAAATAAAGTTGGGGAGTGTTTTCCTCATTGTATATCATATTGTGAGCAATCAAAATAAGAGTCAGAATAAACAATAGTTACTTATGGATCACACAGGGCAGAGAGAATGATTCCTTGTTTTCTAGTCATCTGGGCTGATCTTCCCTACAAGCTCTTTCCCAGCACAGATATACAGGGAGAGAGGCAGTGCTAACAGGCTCATTGCAATAAAATTAGTCTGATACAATCATTTCAGTAGCTTTTAGGTAAACGCTCCTTTTTTAAAATGACGGGTACCCAGATTCTCATATATCCTCTCCCTCCACATTCTTCACTAAGATAGTAGATATTTGGATGAGGGGTGTGTGTGTGTGGGGGGGGGGGGCTGCAATCAGGAGACTATGGGTGGATGGACTCCATTGACTTATTAGTGACTTCCGGATCCTTTTTGGTTCAGCCATGGAACAGCTGCTCTGGCCTGTGGCCTGGATTCAAGATCACTGAGCGATGACATGCCTCCCTGATGCCCTCTGCTGAAGACTCCTGCTGGCTCTTGCCTGTCCCCATCAGGTCATGGCTGCTGGTGCTCTTGGTCAGCTCCACTCCATTAGCTCTTGCAGCATGTTTCCTCCCTGGGTCTCTGTCATTCTGCTCATTCCTCATGGTCCCCCCCCCCCCTTTTAGCTTCACGCTCCCCTTGCCTTTGTGGACTTCAGGCATCCTGGCTGAATCTGCTCACTCCTACCTGCCCCCATTCAGGCAGGCTTTTGAATCTCCTGGAAACAAAAGCCAGGGCTGTAGAGGAAGGATAAATAAACTGTAGCCATTGTTCTGACTTTGCTGTAACATTGGGTTTTCTTTGATATGGCTGACCAGGAGGTGGTGTGGTGCTCCCAGCCAGGCAATCTTTTCCTGGAATCTCGCCATAGCAGATGCCTTCTGCCCTCAGGATTTCTTTCATCCTGAGAGTGAGCACAACTTCCAGAAAGGAAGGGTAGACACACTTCTCTCATCCACTTGCTCCCCTAGTTCTGGCTTTTTCCTCCCTAGTCTTGTTAGCATCAATGATGAAGTTAAAGATATTTAGGAAAAAAAAACCAACAACAACACATTTTCTTATGAGTCTTACCCTAGGCTTCCTTTCTTCTCTCTTCCTCTTCCCTTCTCCAGCATTTCTGTGGTAGTGGAAGCCTTGCCTAGGCAGATGAATACCCTGCATAGATTGGGGGTTGATTGTGTTCGGTACAAACACATTCATACCTTTCAAAAATATTTTCTTATTAGAACTGGAAGAATTAAAGGGCATTGATTACCTGGGAAAGCCAACCTAAAAGCATGTAGGACAATTTTGAATTGAAGATTCCAAAGGACTTCATACGTTAAAAAGAGTTTTGAGAAATAAAATAGAAGCTGCCTCAGGTCTCTGAGTGAAAGTTGTGTGTGTGAGTGTGTTGGGGGGGTAATACTGAGGATTGAACATAGACCTTTGTGCATTGAGCTACATCTCCAGCCCTTTTTAAAATTTTACTTTGAGACAGGGTCTTGTTAGTTGCCCAGGCTGGCCTTGAACTTGTAATGTTCCTTCCTCAACCTCTTAAGTTGCTGGGATCTTGATGTGACTCCATCACTAGGCCACTTTCACTTTGCTTATTTTACTTTATTTATTTATTTATAGTTATTGATAGACCTTTATTTATTTATATGTGGTGCTGAGAATCGAACCCAGTGCCTCACACATGCCAGGCAGGTGTGCTATCACTGAGCCCCAGCCCCTTATCTTACTTTAATTTAGCCTATGTTCAACAAGTATTAATTGAGTCCTTGATTTTGCTCTGGGCACTATAAATGAAGAACCTTGCCATCGTGGAACTTCTATGCTTCTAGACAGAAATGAAAGTCATGATCAACAAGTGATAAGCACTATGGGGGAAACAAAAACAGAGAACTGAGAATTTAGGTAGGAGTGGGGAGATGGTGACCTTTCTACTTTTAAAAAGGAATGGCCAGTGTACTTATTACTTCTCTCTTTGTTCAGTATTTGAAAAGAAATCTGAAGGAGGGGAGGAGGTCAACCATGATGTTATCTGGACATGAATCTTCTGGCAGCAGAGTCCTGGTGTTCAGCAGGGAGGCCTGTTGCCCTGGAGGAATCAGAGGGGAGGAGAGTGCTGGGAGGTCAGGGGGATGTCACAAAATGAAAGATGATGTGTGGATCATTGTGAAGATTTAGGCTTTTATTCTGGTAAAATAGGGAGCCAGTGCACAGTTTGGAGCTGAGCAGCACTGAGGTTTCACTTGTTTAGTAGTCTCCACTGACCCTTGTGAGAATGGACCAGGTCTGGGCAGGGTGGAGGTGGTGAGGCTAGCAGCTAGAGGACCAGATAGGAGAGGTGAAGGTGGCTCTGACCAGAGTGATGGTGGCAGAGGTGGTAAGGCTCAGAATGTATATACTCTCATAACTCAAACTTGACTTGGCAACTTCTGGTCAAGTTGTGGTATTGTGAACTACTGTATTTATTTGGTCTTTCTCTCATTTCTTGGCATACAATTGCTAAAACCCTGGGAATCTCTCAAGTGATAAGAATGTCTTGTTTGCTAATGGAATGGCTGGTGGTTATGGTTTCCTACATAGTCTCAGGATGGAGGCTGGTCACCAAAGATGAGATGTGCCACACCTAATCCATATTGGTGGATCCATCCACTGATTGGGTTAAGCTCTCATAATCTGGTCATTTCACTTCTGAATGTTCTTGCACTGAGGACTGAGACTTTTAGCCCCAATCCTGAACCTCCAAGAGGGGCTAAAAGTTAACTAGATCACCAGTGTTCAATGACTTAACCAAACAGTCTTATGTAATGAAATATTGTTAAAAACCCAAAGAAATAGGTTTCAGGGGGCTTCTGGATTGTAGAACATGTGGAGGTGCCTAGGTGCCTAGGGGTGGCATGCCCAGGGAGGCATGGAACCTCTGCATGTCAGCTCTATGAATGCATCTGTTTTAATCAACTTTGTGTCTCTGTGATCAAATGACCTGACAAGAACAATTAGAGAAGGAAAAGTTTAAAAGTTTCTTTTGGCTCACAGTTTCAGAGGTTCAGTCCACAGTTAGCTGACTCCTTAGCTCTGGGCCCAAGATGAGGCAAAACATCATGGCAGAAGAGCAGGAAGGTGTGACAGAGGGAAGCAGAGAGAGCTTTGCTCATCAGGGACAAAATATAAACCTCAAAGACACACCCCAGTGACCTCCTTCCTCCCACCACACCATAATCCATATCAGTGGATCAATGCACTGATTAGTGTAAAGCTCTCATAATCTAATTATTCCACCTATGAACATTCACATATGAGCTTTTGGGGGACACTTCACATCTAACCCTAAAAGTATCTTTCCTATCACACTGTTCATCTGTATCCTTTGTAATGTCCTTTATAACATATGGGCAAAAATGAAGTGTTTCTCTGAGTTCTGTGAGTTGAATTAGCAAATTAATTGAACCTGAAGAGGGGGTTGAAAGAGCCCTGATTTTTAGCTGGTCCTGCAGAAGCACTGGTCATAACCTGAAGCTTAGGACTGGTATATAATGGAGGGAAGTGGTTTTGTGGGACTCAGCCCTTAATCCTGGCATCTGTCACTATCTCTAGATAGAAAGTATTGAAATTGAACTCAGCTGGTGTCTTCTGGAGAATTGTTTAATTGGTGTGTGATGTCTGAAGTGTTGTGTTGCATGACTGTGAAAAGAGTATGAAATACACTTTATTGTTTTCCTGTCTTAATAACTTAACACAAATATATTCTGGCTATACGGCATTTAAGCCATACACTTTCCTAGTTTTGGTGTGGTGTTTCCTTTTTAATGAAGAGGAGGGCATGTAGGGTTGAGGTTGTATCAGGGTGGTAGAGAACTTGCCTGGCATGCCCAGCACCACACACACACACACACACACACACACAGGGCATGCACGTAAATATTTGGAGGTGCAAAACTCATGTTTCTTGAATTTTAACTTGTTTTCTTTTAAAGCTGGAAAGAATGTAGCTATTCTTTAGCCCCAGTTATGTAATAAAAATGAGTACCTTTGTCTTAAAAGTAATACATCCTTTAAAAATATTGATGTTTATAATATTCAGAGCAAAATTGGTCTGCTATGGTCTGCCTGACCCTAGGCAACTACCATTAAAATTTGGTACCTGTTCTCAACAAGAATCAATTAAAGGAGTCTTAAATTTGGAGGTTTTCAGAAGTTCAATACAAAAATGGCAGTCATTTATAGAAAAAGTCTCCTTGGACTTGAGAGCTAAGCAAAAATATTACTGAGGCCAACTAAAATCATGTGGAATTCAGCCAAGATTATCTCAGAGAGCTGCTAGCCCTGGCTGGAGGTGGAATGCTGACAGGGCAGGGGTGAGAAGCTGCCAGGCCTGGAGAAGGAAACTGGTATCACTGGAGAGTATTTTTTACCTGATGCAGCATTTAATACTTAGTACTCCAGCAAGTTACTTTTGTTTGGTTCAATATCGTTATACCTTATTTATATATTGATAAATAAGCCCAGATAAAAATTTTTAGGAAAACCTTCTATCACAGTTGTGTTGCATTCCACCTGACTAAAACACTCAGGGGTCACTCCAGGGGAACTGGGCTGCATGAAATAACCACACAAGAAACAGAAATACCTTTTTCTTTGGGGGTGCTGTGATGACTTCTCTGACCTTAGGGGTCTAGAAAGAGCTAATGTGCGCATGCTGACCCCTTTTATTGAGGAGAAGCCATTCAAATGAGGCCAGGGTTCAGATTTCAGGGGGCTGAGTCTAGCTTCATGATGACATCTTAGATGTCAGCAGGTTGACTGACATCTAGGAAGGCCACACCCAAGTGCAGAGTAAGAGAAAGGGACACACAAAGGGCCTTTCCATGGAACATTCTATCCCAAACAGGGTGAGGGGTAATATCACAAAGGAGTAGGTAGAGTAGCTCCACCCATGGGGCTGTAGGAAGGCATGCCCATGCACAAAGACACATTTGGTTGCATTGTTTCTACCCTCAAGATCTGGGCTACCATCTTCAGCCACTTTAAAGTAGCCAGATCACCAGGGTGACCCACAGTGCCTCAAACCAATCAGGAGGGGACACATGACTTGAAGGCCTCCCACACCGTTGGGTGGGCCAGAACACCATGGTAGCCAGGTGTGACCTGTGCCTTGCCAGTGGTGTGTCTCCCAGTGAGGCTCAGAGCGAAGACAGATGCTGAAGAGAAAAGAATATTTTAGAATTTCACTTGGAGTCTCATATTCTTCAGTGAGGGAATGAGATCCAAGTTTGTCTTTAAAACATAAATGATTCAGAAATAAGGCCTGAATCTTCTTCCATTATTAAGTACTTTTGGCAGTGTTTGTACCCTAGGAGGAAGGCACGGTTTGAGGTAATGCTGATACAGTTCACGTTCAAGCTTCTCTTTCTGTTATCTGTGAGGCTTGAGCAACTTAACTGGCCAAGTGGCAGTTGTCTTCTTTGGAAAAGAGGATTTTGAATATCTACGTGCCAGAAGCGTGGTAAGGATTATACCAGGAAACACACACCAGAATTCCAGAGCAGCTTCTATTGTGCAAGGCTCAATAAAAGAGCTCCTTCCTCTTTCTTCACCAGTGGGGCTCAAAGCATTAAGTTTGATGGACAGTTAGTATCTTAGATGTTTATAGTTTGTGTAGTTTCATATATGAAGTATATTACACTTAATGGATTACAAGGTTAATGTGGCAGGGCCTAAAACAAAATGAAATAAATCTAACAAAAATTTTATGTTACTTAATCTTTTTGTATACACTTGGCTGTTTATAAGTCCTGTCTTTTAATGCCCCCCTGTCATGTTAGTGAAGACAACTGCAGTAACAAAACAGGCAAACACTAGTTTCCATTCCTTGTGGGAGGAGAGAAGGATGAGCTAACAGAGCCTTTGATGCACCGCACATGCTGATTAGCTGCTTAACCCTATGCATTGCATTTAAGTTTTTTTCTTTTCCTTCTTTCTTTTTCTTTTTGTGATACTGGGGGTTGAACCCAGGGCCTCATACTAGGCAAGAGCTCTACTCCTGACCCCACCTTGCACATGATGTTCAACCGAATGGAGTTTTCTTACCAGAAGATTTGTAATATCTAGAGTCTTAGAAACTGATTGACCAACATTTCAACATAAGGTCACAGCTTTGAGATTGAGCAACAGGATATATTCTTACAGGGTTCAGACCTCTTTTGAAGATGATATCTTTGTGTGCTCCATGGAGCATTTCTTTCTGCTATATATGTTTATTTTGATGGCTTTAAATTGTACAGTTTCCTTGGGTCTGAAATGAGGAGGTTGAATTGATTATTTCTTGGATGTTCCTCCACCTTTAAAATTGAAAAGCTGAGACCCAAATAGTCTTTTTAGTTTTAAGCTGGAGAAGACAGACTTGGTCACCCTCTCTGAAACCATTGAAATAAGTGCTGGTCTGCTTGTGGGAAGTGGCTCAAGCTGTTCTCTCTCGAGTGGAGAAGGTGAACAGAAGGAAGTCAGTGGAGCACACTAAATGGATGGTGTGTGCTTCTTCCAGCCTGCTCTGGTCCCTGAACATTCATTTTGTCTCCAGTAGATTCAGGAACACAGATGGTTACTGGTATTAATTAAATATTGGAAAGATTGAGCTCCTTGGGAATTGATGCAATATATGGATTTGTTTTAATATTTCTGAAGTATGATACATGCTATTGGGGCCGACTGTATTTAAGTTTTCCAATTTAATGTGACTGTGGGATAGGCCCTGAAATGATTGAAGTTTCTTAAGTTCTCATTGCAAAAGACTTTGTCTATTTTATTCATCTATAAGGTCTATTGTCAGTAATGAAAAAAGGGCATGTAAAATGCTTGGTGACCTGTTTGGTTTATACTAGTGTTACTCTATAGGTAGAGGATACTCATCAACAATACCGTGAGCTTCCTTTGGGTGGTGGAGAATTAGCGAACCTCATACAGATACAAAACAAATCATATATAAACCAACCTGAATGAATCCTAATTGGGAAACAAGGAAAAAATACCTATGACATTATGGCCAAGGAATAATTGAAGCCCTTCCTTCCTTCAGTCGGCACATCTCTTTTAGTTCACACACACACACACACACACACACACAGAGTTTTCTTTTATAGTTTATACAAGTATTACATTCTTATGAAAACATGAAGAGTACAAGAAAAAGTATAAGAAGCAAATTATTAGAAACTATCCTTGATCGTGCTATCCTGGTGCGACCACTGTTAGCAGCTTTCACTCTTTTTCTTTGATGTTAGTGTATAGTTAAGATCATATTTTATATACAGTCTTAAAAGCTTGGTATTCATTTAACATGATGTCCCTCAAACTGTGAAGGCAACACAGTGGAAATATGGATTCTCAGTTATTAAGAGATTGAGTTACTCAGTCACTCTGGAACCACCTATCTTCTAGTTCTTATTTTTAAATCGTATCTTTTGTTTAAATCACTTAAGTTGAATATTATTTGCAGCCAAACAGCATCATAAACTGTCTTTAATTTATTAATTATTCCCAGATGTGAATGTTTTACAGCATGTAAATATGAATAAACATCTGTAAGTAGAATTTTGGAATCAAAGATGATACCCTTTTTTTGTGTATGCGTGTGTGTGGTTCTGGGTTAAACCCAGGGTCTCATGCATGCTAGGCAAGTGCTCTACTACTGAGCTCTACCCCAGTTCCCCTTTTTTTTTGAGGATTTCCTCACTTTTCCTGCCAGCTCATCATGAGACTTTAAAATATTTTTTTATTTCTGTGAATTTTTTGGTAGCATTTCTTAGTTTTCTTTTTAAAAGTGTTCAGCTTACTACAGTGCCTAAAATGTTCTTTTCTTAATATACAGTGCCTAAAATGTTCTTTTCTTAATATAACAACTATGGCTGTCACTTTTGTACACATTTCCTCATTTAATAATCTAGGAAGATGGTGGTATTTTGCTTTTTCACCCAGTTTGTGAGGGTTCTTGTTTTCGAGGGACATTTAACCATCAGTGTTAAGAACTGGATGTTCTTAACCTTGGCATCTTGTGTTAGGTTTTCAAATTGCTGTGTTTTCTTATTATTTACATTTTTTTCTGAGTTTTGTTTTACTTTATAAGTTTCCCCTTTTTAAAGAAAGAAAAAAATTTCTGTATGACTTGAGCTATAATTTTTGTTACTTTGGGACGTTTAAAATTTGAACTTCTTATGCAGTTGAACAGTATTTACAGAGTCCCCCAAAGCCTGATGAGCACCTCAGCTCCTCTCTTCCTTCCTCCTTCTTTTCTTCCTTTTATCTTTCCTTCCCTCTTTCTTCCTTCCTCTTATCTCCTATATTTTGTTGAAATGAGAAATATTTGTTTATACTATTTTCTTTTACAATACCCTCCTTTGAGCATCCTGTCTGAATATTTGTTATAATTTCAGCCCTTTTAGCATGCATTATTTAGGCCACTCTAATTTTTTAGCTTTATTTATTATTTTTTAAAAATATTTTTGTTTATAGATATATACAATATTTTTATTTTATTTATTTATATGTGGTGCTGAAGATTGAACCCCTTGCCCCACACGTTAGGCAAGTGCTCTACCACTGAGCCACAACCCCAGCCCTTGTTAGCTTGAGTATGCCTGTACTTTTGTGTGTCTTTCTTGATTTTCCCTTATTTATTTATTTATTGCTTGATTGGATAACCTCCCTTCCCTAAGAATATTTTTCCAGCTGGGATAGACAGAAAATATATTTTTGTGTCCTTTTATGACTATTAACATATTTTTTTCTGCTTTATGGTAATAATGTTTACAGTATTGATAATTCAGTTAAATTTAGAATTCATAGGTCACACTCCTTTCCTCGTAGAGTCCTGCAGATCTTACTGTGGTCTTTTATCCCTTAGTATGGTAGATAAGTCTATCTCATTCATATTCTTTTTTGTTTTTTCAAGTCTTGTTGGAGATCCAGCTGTCTATTGGATTTTTTTTCTCTTAGTCATTTACCAGTTCTCCTGGGGTACACAGATCGTTTTATGATGAATTCTGTTAAACCTTGAGTGGAGTAATACTTTGTCTGAAATACTCATTCTTTTTTTTTTTTTTTTTTTAGTTGTACACAATATCTTTATTATTTTATTTTTTTATGTGGTGCTGAGGATCAAACCCAGGGCCTCACACGTGCTAGGCTTTACTGCTGAGCCACAAACCCACCCCCAAGAAATACTCATTTTTAAGTTCTGTTTTTCCCATTATGTATTACTTCTCCTTTACTTATTATTTCTTATTTTTTCCCCCTTCTTTTTGAAATTCCTACTGTATAGTGCTGTGATTCAGTGTCCCCTCGAAACACGTTAAAATTTCATTGCTATTGTGACAGTACTAAGAGGTGGACCTTTAGAAGTGTTTTTGTTCTGAGGATTGATTGCACCTCAAGAATGAATTAATGCTAATTATAAACTAGTTTGAGACTCTGCGTTCAATCTCTTGCTCTCTCTTGCCCTTCTGCCTTCCATCATAGGATGACACAGCAAGAAGGCCCTTGTCAGAGGCAGTCCCTTGATCTTTCTTGGACTTTACAGTCTCTAGAAACATGAACCAATAAATGTGTGCTCATTGCAGACTACCCAGTCTCTTGTATTCTGTAATAGCAGCACCAAGCAGACTATAACCCACATGTATTTGATCTATATGTTCAGGTGCTATATATATTTTATACTCTTTCTTGTTACTCCCTTTTCATCTTCCTTTATGTTAGCTTTTGTGTCAGTGAGGCAGAGTCCCTTTGAATCTCCCTGGAAATGTATACTTAAAAAATTGCAAATGTATCTTGTTTCTTGCAGTTATGCTAATTATTCAAATTTCCCCACATCTCTTAAAATACTGGGTCTTTTCTCCTGTCTGGTCTGCTAGCTTCTCTGTTTGCTCATCTGCCAAGTGAGGTCCTCATTGGTTTAAAATTGGTAACTGAAATATGCTCTGTCAGAGATTGTGTAGGTCATTGTTCAGTTCTTTTCCAGGCAAAAATGGGGGTAGATTTATTGTAATTTTTTATTGGCAGCTTAGAGTTCTAATAGTTTGTGTAGGGTAGGGATGGGGGCTGTAGGCAGTGGGAGACAGCTGCAGGCAGAGCATGCCTTTGTTCAGAAACAGTGTCCCTTTTGTGTCTGCCTTGGCCACTTGAGGCCCCCTGGGCTAGTCTCCCTTTCCTCCTGGATGGCTGCCTGGAGCAGAATTGCCAGCACAGCTGGTTCTCCAGCCTTGGTCTTGTACCCAGCTTCTGCTCCAATGGAGGAGCTGTCCCAAGACTCTGAAGAGGGGATCCTGGTGGACATGGACCCTCAACATATAGTGGAGTAATTGAGTTTAAGCTTGAGTCTGATGGCCATTGTGTTCCAGTACTGGCTTTGCTTTTTATTGGCTATAAAACACTGGTCATCTTGTTTAACCTCTGAGGGAAGGTTTTCTTACATTAGTAATAATATTGAAATTTGTTGAAGAATGCAAGCACTTAGTAGGGTGTCTGGCTCTCAGCGATTGATGGATGGCAGTTTTTATTGTTTTATTGCTGATCTGGAACTGGCTGCAGAGTAGGCTTTCCACTCAATATGCTCCTTCCTGAACCATTCCCTGATGATTCTAGTCAAGGGTTCAGGTTTATGGATAAGGGTCTTGTTAGTGAGCTGGTCTGTAGTGGAGAATTTTCCTATCAAATTAGTTGTGTCATCTTATCAAGAAATGATGACACAAGAGAGTCAGCTATGTGCATCATCTTGATTGCAGAAATTCATGTTATTCTTTAAAATCACCTGAAATTTATATTAATAAATGGGGTGAGGTAAAGTTCCACTTTTTTGAACCAAATAATTAAATGATGAAGGCAGCCCCTTTTGTTGTATAATTCATTCATTCCCTCATTATTTGTAATAAATTTTTAGTATGCTAGTCACTCCATATACATGGGTCTGTTTCTAAGCTTTTAGTTTGTTTGTATATTCTGTTTAATCCATGATATTTGGGTCTTATTCAGTGGTAGGAGAAAGTAGTTGTTAATGGCATGGGATTTGAGACTGGCTTTCTGGGTTTGAATTCTGGCTACTTTTTAATCCTGAGAGGTTAAATAAATTACTTCTCTGTGCCTGTTTTATCATCTCTAAATAGTGTCATTTTTTTTTTTTTTTTTTTTTTTGGTAGGAGGCGTTGAACCCAGGGCCACTTAAGCATTGAGCCACATCCCCAGCCCTTTTAAAAAATGTTTTATTTAGAGACAGGGTCTCACTAACTTGCTTAGGGCCTCACTAAGATGCTGAGGCTCGCTTTGAACTTGTAATCCTCCTTCCTCAGCCTCTGAGTTGCTGGGTTTATAGACCTGCACCAACGTGCCTGGCAATAGAGTCAATTTTTAAGAGTATTGTAAAGATTAAAACAAAGAATTCTCATAAAGTAATTAAAACTGTACGTGGCTCTGTGTAATAAGAACCTAATAAATATAGTGTTACTACATTTCAAAATTTACTACCATGTATAACATAGACTTTTTTGGCAGGAGTAGGGTACCAGGGATTGAACTCAGGGCACTCAACCACTGAGCACATCCCCAGCTCTATTTTTGTATTTTATTTAGAGACAGGGTCTCACTAAACTGTTTAGCACCTCACTTTTGCTAAGGCTGACTTTGAACTCATGATCAGGACTCCTGTCTTGGCCTCCTGAGCCACTAGGATTATAGGCATGCGCCACCGCACCCGGTTTAGAGTTTTGTTTTTGAGTCCAGCTCTCAAAGTTGAAGAGCAAAAAATTGTAGATTCTCCTCCTTCATGATTTTCTTTCTGATTTATTTCCAAGCAGCATCTATTAAATGTCTTTAACAACACCAAGAACTAATAGTGTAGGCTTGGAAAGCCCTGGTGTTTTTAAGAAACAGTAGGTGAAAATTTAGTTCTGTGGACTCTTGGTTCAGGTTCACATTTTTAAATCCTTCCTTGTGTTTCTAATACTAGGTAAGTACTCAATACATACTTTTGAAAATGAAGGAAAAGCAATATTTCAGACTTTTAATAAAGATTTAAAAATATCATCAATCCAGGTAAGAGTTAATTAAGCTTTTGCATATTTACAATACCTGCCAGCACTTTCAGATTGGAAACAGCTGATTTTTCTTGTACCTTGAGTACCTAGAAATAGCTTTACTAGAGCAAGGAGGATTTATTTATTTATTTATTTGCTAAAAATTTTATGTTTAAAAGCAAGTGGGTGTGTTATGATTGGATTAAGTGAATTTTATCCACACTGACAAAGCTCTCAGTTGGAGAAGAAGTATGTAGGGAAGTATGTAGAGTCAATAAGGGAGCCCTAAACCTTTCAAATGGCATAAGAGGTGAGAGGTAGATTATGATGTGATCATCATTTTCCATGGCAGCCAGTAAAGAACAGCAGCATTGTTTAACTGAGAGAATTTCACAGTGCAGTTTTTTTTTTTCTGTCTCCTGGACTTAAAGGCATATATTAGAAGTGATCAAATCCAGATTTCAATAATGTACTGAGTAAGGTGCTTAAATGCCTATAAGCCATTTTCTTGGCTTCCTGGCTTCTGTTTTGTAAATAGTGAAAACTTTTCACCAGACTTCCTTCATTTGTCCTTCTGGTCTGAATTATTTCTCTCTCTAGGTATTCAGACAACTTCCAAAATGGAAATATTGCTTCTCTTTCATTTTCAAAAGCATGTATTGAGTACCTACTTAGTATTAGGTAAGTACTGTGGTACAGGTTGAGCAATCTTAATTTAAAAACCTAAAATCCAAAATTTTCCAAAATTGAGAACTTTTTGAGCACCACTGTGATTCCATAAGTGGAAATTTCCACATCTGAGTATATGTGGTGGGTCACAGTCAAAATGCACATGACTAAAAATAGTGGTAAAATCACCTTCAGGTTATGTGTATAAGGTATATATGAAACATAAATAAATTTCATGTTTAAATTTGGCTCTCATTCACAAAATATCTTATTACATATTTGGAAACATTCCAACATCTGAAAAGAACCAGAAATCTTAAAACAGTTCTAGTCCCAAGCATTTTTGGTAAGAAATGCTGCCTGGGGGTTAGTCTTGGTTCTTCCTGGTTCAGGCATGGGGGAGACCACAGGCAGCTTAGCCTCTCCACAATGTAGTTCTCACTTCTGAAATAGAAACATAAACAGGATCTCTCTCCTAGAACTTTTGTGAGGATTAAATGTGAAGCAAGTAAAGTAAAATGTGTCTTAAATAATGAATGTTCAGCATGTTGTTACTATTTCTTCTCCTACTAGTATTTAACTTTCTGCGCTAATACAGTGCTATCCTCTGGAAGTATCCCCCAAAGGCCGGCATGTTAAAGGCTTGGTTATTAGCATGTTGCTCGTTTGGAAGGTAGTAGAACCTTTAAGAGGTGGGACCTAATGGAAGGAAGTTACTTAATTAGGGCATGCCTTTGAAGGGGCTATCAAGTACCCTGCCCTTTCCTCTTTCTGATTGCTTCCTGGCTACTGAGGAGGTGAATAGTCCTCCTCTGCCACATGCTACCACCATGATGGACTGTATTATTCTTTTTTTTTTTTTTTTAAATATTTTTTAGCTGTAGATGGACACAATATCTTTATTTTTATGTGGTGCTGAGGATCGAACCCAGTGCCTCACACATGCAAGGCAAGTGCTCTACCACTGAGCTACAGCCTCAACCCTGGACTGTATTATTCTAAGTGTATCATCCATCACTCTTTATTTGTCCAAAATATTGCTCCCCTTTTAGACTGTGAAAATGCCCACATATATTTTATGAGAGTCTGTCTTGACTCTCATGAAGGAAGGGGTACACTTTTGACTTTTCCTGGGTTTTGCTTATTTTGGGATCCAGGGTTTGCTGCAGCTATTGTTGTAAGCATATTCATACATGCACACTTGCATTGACACTCTTGCACTCACTTTTGACTTGTAAACATGTTTTAGATTTAAAAATTTCCAATTTTGCAATTATCTTATTTGACCTTATTTTGGTTAGTATCAAAAAAACCCTGTAAGCCATGATCAGTATATCTTGGGACATGTCAATCCTAGCAGAGAGGGCGAAGAGGGAGTTAACCTTGACCCCTTTAGGCAAGATGGAAAATAGTTGTTTGGCTTTGTGGTAAGAAAAAGTCTTGTAGTCATGGAAAGCAAAATCATTACAGCAATTACCCTGGACTGGTTAATTGAAAAGACTCACAAGACTTTGCAAAGTGTATTTACCTAAGGCTAATAAAGGCAAAGGATACAATAAAGCAGAGGAAAGAAAATAGGCAAACATCAAGGAGGCCAGCCAGGTTCCAGGTTCTCCCTCATTTGACAGACTGCTCTTTGTCTTTGGATCCTGAGTCCCATTGAGATACATGTCAGATTGCTCAGCCTAGGCAAATAGGTAAGTGGAAAAGAATAGAATGTAGAAAGAGACCCACACATATATGGTCAATTTGATTTTTGTGTGTGTATGTGTATGGTGCTGGGGATCGAACCCAAGGCCTGTGCATGCCAGGCAGACACTCTACCACTGAGCCACATCCCCATCTCTAATTTGATTTTTTTAAAAAGAGAAAGGGCAAATAGTGGAGAAAGGATAGTCTTTTTAACAGATCCTGCTGGAACAATTGGATACCCACTTGTGTGAAATGAACTTCAGTTCAAACCTAATACCACCCACAGACATGAAAGCAAGTCATAGACTGAAATGTAAAAACTTACATTAAAAAACTTCTAGAAAAAACATAGAACAAAATATTTGTGACCAGAATCTGCAAGATGCCCAGCACATATTTATGGAAAAGAACAGCCCTATAAAGCAAGTGTTGAAGGATGTACTTATAGGCAGATGGAGAAAAATGGGGATGAGAGGACAAGACTTCAGCAGATGGCCAGCAGATTCAGGGACATAAAGGTATGATGAGTTAGGGCAGTGCTTTTTTTTTTAATATTTATTTTTTAATTGTAATTGGACAAAATACTTTTATTTATTTTTATGTGGTGCTTAGGATCGAACCCAGGGCCTCGCACATGCTAGGCAAGCCCTCTACTGTTGAGCCACAATCCCAGCCCGTAGGGCAGTGCATTTATTGAACAAGTTCATAGTTTTACCAGTATGCAAGACAATGTGACATGCTTTTCATGTTTAAATTTTAACTTCTGGTTTAAAAATTGTAAGATATGTCCTTCTTAACTTTTTTTTTTTTCTGGTAAAATGAAAGTGCTAACAAATTGTAATTTTGTTTTTAGAAATTTTTTTCCTTGGCAAATAAAAAGTTGGCAGTCTTACGTGTAACTCACCACCCTTTTAGTTGTTTTTCCTGACCTTCAGGATCCAAAAGCTTGGCAGCTACTGATTTAGAGAACTAAGAGTGGTTTGGTAGGGTCTGGAGCTTGTGGGGGAAGGGCAGGAAGAGCCCGCAGAGGTGAAAAGCTGAAGCACCTGGTAGACCACAGAGTTGCACTTAATCCTCAGGATCATTACAAGGTAATGGTCATTACAAGGGCTGTAGTGTAATTAGATTTACGTTTCAAAAAGATGATGTAGTGGCTAGGTGCAAAAAGAATCAGAGAAAGGTGAAATAGGAGTTAGGAGTCCCACTAGGAGACTTTTGCAGCTATATAGCAATGAGAGTGTAAACTAAAGGCAGTGTGGAAGCTGAGAGGACAAGTTATAGCTAGATTAAGGAGGTAGAATTGACAGGGGTTAGCAACCTATTGAATGGAAGCAGTAACTATTTAAATTATTCTGACTTTAAAAATTTTGGTAAATTTAGTATGCCCAACTAAAGTCAGTACATTTCTTTTTCATGGATTGATTTAAATGACTATAGAATGATTAAGCTTCTGCGAAGTGTAGTCCCTCAAAGACAAACTCATTAAAATGAGATCAGAATTAATCCATCTTTACACATAAGTGCCCATTCATGAAAAGCTATGCCGTGTGAGTCAGAAAATGCTTATTTCATTCATTTTATTATACATATAACTTCTTGCAAGGATGCTGGCTAGTAAAAATCCTGGGTACTGCTAAGCTTCTCAGACTTTTACTTTTATAGGCCTCAGGTTGATACTGATGCATATTATGTAGAGCAGTAATTTACTTCTCAGGCTTACATTACAGAATGGCTTCTGATGGCATGGGACTATTTTTTGTCAGCCATAGTTCAAGATTCTTATGGATTTCAGAATCTTTTTGCAGTTTAGTAAAACCTTGAAGAGAATTTTAGGAAATAATTTAGTTGCAGCTATTTTACCCCACTTCCCCCATAAACTCATAAATAAAGGTTTATTAATAAATAGAAGCCTTCTTCTCTGTGCATTTAATTGATTTACTTTTTCTATAGGCATAGCTTAAAATCAAGGGAGGTTGAGATATAATGAATCTTTTCTGGTAAACAGACTTTTCTGACCAACATGGAGAAACTGTTTTATTGTAGATCCATTTCCACTTTTTATATCATATACTTTGACACATCAAGAACATTGATACACATTTTTGTAAAAGCTTACAGAGAAAGTTCAACATGGAAGAAAAGTTAATGTGATTTTGATCTATAGGATTTATTAATATTTATTAATATAAGGTCATGAATAGACATAATATATCTCAAAAACTCACAGGAAGAAAGGTTGATTGTAGGGGGGAGGGGATATATTGTGTTTTTTCTAGATAACAGAAGAATTTTTAACCATTCTAACTCATTACTTTATATTAAGCAAAATTATAGAGGGTGTAAGTAGCTACAGTTGTATTTTTTAAAATAATCATTTAAGCTTTATATATATATGTATATTTATTTATTTTTTAGTTGTAGATGGACACATTGTCTTTATTTTATTTATTTATCTTTATGTGGTGCTGAGGATCGAACCCAGTGCAAGATGAGCATTCTACCACTGAGCCACAACCCCAGCCCCCAGTTGTATGTTTATTTGACTTGGCAGAGTAAAGATGCAGTATCATTGTCTTCTTGATTTTCTTGTTTTATATTTCCTTTGTACTAATACAAAGCATGTCAGATGCATTTAAATTCGTGAAAAATATGATTAATCTTACTTAGTTTTTAAAATAGACTGAATTATTACGGCTTTTGTGATTCCATTTAGAAACTCATACTTGTCTCTTTGGCATAAAGGAGAGTAGATGGATGTTCAAAACAATGTAAAATTATTTAACATGGAATGTGAGTTATTTTGAGCCATTTAGTGATATTCAGTTGTGAGAATTTAATTTCCCAAGGAAATATGTATGAGCCCTGCAGAAAGACATTTTCATGTACTCTACTAACTCCAAAGAAGCTCACATGCTATTGTTTTCTTTATATTGACATTTGCTACTGTAATTTAAATATATTGAGAATATTTGACACGAGAGCTTTAAGAATTTCTGGCAAGATTATTCTGGTATAAATTTCTTAACATTTGGGCATAAATGCTAGGTAATTAACCTTAACTATTGGAAATTTTTAAAGCAAAGCCTATTCAAGGTTATTTGTTCTTTTTGGAGGAACAGAATTTGTTATCTATAATTAAAGGGCATTTCATTTGTGAACTCTTTATTAATATCAACAAAAGATATTAAACCAATGTAAATTGCTAAGTGGATGCCAAGTGCTTAGTACTACTTGAATTAATATTTGCTACTTGTTTCTGTTCCTAATCTCTGTGCTCCCAAAGGAGGCTGTTTATATAGTTACAGACAGTGTCGATATGCATCAAGAGCTCAAGATTTTTAAAAACAATTTATTGTGGACAATTTCAAACAAGTACAACATACAAAAGAGTGATATATTCATCACCCGCCTTCAGTTATCAGCCTTTGCCAAACTTGTTTCATATGTGTACCCCCTCCACGTCTTACTGGGTAGGGATGCTAGAATTTTCTTTAACCAAATTTCAGGGTCAGGGATGTAGCTCAATGGTAGATAGAGCATGTACTTAGCATGCCTGAGGCCCTGGGTTCAATCCCCACCCCTCCCCTGCCAAATGTAGGTTTCAATGTTATTTCACCTCTTCATGCTGCAGTGTAATCTTATGTAATGGATAACTTATTCTGTGGACCACAGTGTCATTATCACACAGAACAAAGTTAACAATAATTTCTTAATATCATGTAGAATGTTTGAATTTCCCTAGTTTGAATGTCTTTTCACAGTTGTTGATTTATTCAAACCAGTGTCCAGTCAAGATTCACACACTAGACTTAAGACGGTGGGGTTTTGGTGTGGCTTTCCCCACCATCTATGTGACTTCCATCAAGTTGTTTTTTAGAGTCCTGGCACCTTTACACATTCACCAGGGATGATTATAGCTTTGCTTTTGCACAACTGAGGGTGACTGGTAAAGAGTAAAGAAAACAGAGAAGGGGCAGTGAGATTGGATGAACTTTGTTTTCTGCACTGCTCTGATTTTATTAGTGGAAGTTATATCTTAAAACCATGTTCTGCCCCACTTGGGTCCATCTTATTCCCGGAGCCTTTCTAGTCACTACTGAGGTGATATTAAAAAATGTGTCTGCGTGTTTCTCGGGAAAATAAATCGATAGCAAAGAAAAGTGGTGATGATCTAATGATACATGATTGGATTCCTGTTTTCCCTGATGAGGTTCACGAGCATTCCTAGAGAACATGAAGTTCCAAGGTATCAGGAAAATAGAAGTGTGACTAAGTTATAGTCTTTATCATAGTCTGATCATTTCGTCTGGGAACGGAAATGATAACTTTGGCCTGTTCAGAGTGAATTTTCTGTTACTCATTATCTTCATTTTAGCATCTTTCAAAAATTTTGTAAGAGTCTGAGCCATTATCTTTCAACAGTAGCCTTTCCCCTCATTCTGTTATTTTTTACAACTATATGTATCTTAGATCTTCTCATTCTAATTTTTCACTCTATCCTTCATGGTTCTTTAACTTCAGAGTTTCCATATTTTTGTCTCTGCTTAGGCCCATATGTTAGATTGCTTTTCATTTATTTTTTAGTTTATAAATTCTCTCTTCAGTTGTATCTCATGTTTTATTTGTGCATTGAGATTTTTCTCCATTTGTTTGTTTTAGATGTCTGGCAATAGAGTGTATTTAATTTTAATTATAGTTTTTTCCATTTTCAGAAGTTCTATTCTTTTCCATTTGTACCTGTTCTCTGTCATATTTTTAAGCTTCTCTTATTATTAAAACAAATGTAGTTATTTATTGTTCTATTTCTGTTAATTTTAGTATCTTTGCCAATCTCTCTTCATTGTCTTTTATATTCACTGGTTCTCACTCTGTGATACCCAGTTTCCTGTGGGTTTTGTCATTTATTTGTTATTTAATTCATTCATTACCCTTTGAGCTTCTTTTGGGGAAACTCTTTGGGGGTCTCTTTGAAGTTGACCAGTTTCTCTAACTGAATTTGCTTTTGCTTCTTCTGGTTGCTTGAGGATATTAAGCTGAAACCACTTCAATTCTGTGCTTGAAACTTTTTAGATGATACAATTAAATTATACTGAACTTTCATGAGGGCCAATTTTGGGAGAACAGCTTCATTATTTTTTTCCTCCTTTTAATCCAGAAAAGTTCTTTTTCTGTCCCTTTTCTTTGCCAGGAGTGGTGTGGTGAGGGGTGGGGGGTGTTATTTTTCATTCACTTTCACAGTAAAGGTTAGCCTTTTGAGATCTTAGCCTAAATAGATTAGAGTTCTTATCTTGATCAGGATGTTGGCCTAATCTTCTATATCCCATGCCCAATGTGGGGTTAAAAGTGAATACCTAGGGGCTTAGGACATAGCTCAATTGGTAGAGTGCTTGCCTCACATGTACGAGGTCCTGGGTTCAATCCCCAGCATCAAGGGGGAAAAAAAAAAGAAAAGAAAAGAAAAGAAAAGAAAAAAAGGATACCTGGGATCTCTGGGGTTTAGCCTGAGCTCTTAGGTTAAAAACTTCAACATTGTTAAAAACTCATATTAGCTAACATTTTGGGGGATCTGCAAATTCCTTACTTTCAAGTAAGTTTGCAAAATTTAAAAATAACAATTGAACCAAATTCCACACATTTTACTTTGCATTTTGGTTGCTTTAATCCAGAAAGTCTTAGAGTATCTATTTTGTCACACTACTGAAATCAATGAGATTTTTCTGATTCTCTCATGGAATATTGATTTGACTTTGGGAGGCCTTTTCTTGTTTTTAAAATATGGGTTAACAGTGCTTGCCTAACATGCACAAGGGCCTGGTTTCAATCCCCAGCACCACCAAAAAATAAAATAAAATAAGGGTTAATGACATCTGTTGCAAACGTGCTTCTAGATTAGAAACGTTGTAACCACTTTTGGTTCCTTCCCCTTCCCTTGATTCCTTCCTAAAGTTATATCCGGAACTTGGTTCTTCCTTTCTGTTCCCTTGCTACTGTTGCATTCTAACACATTGATTACTATGGGAGGCTCTCAACCATCTTGCAGCCTTTAATTTTTCTCCTGCCTAATCCAAATTGTTCTCTACTGCCAAAGTAATCTTTTGAAAACATCCCCTTCCATTATGTAATTCAAGCTCACGTTTTAGAAACTTTCCTTTGTAGTCCAATTCCTCCAGTTGAATTTGAATGCTGGATAGGTACCCCGTTGCCCTACCCTGTTTGGACTGGACAAGTGAATTCCTTTCATATCTTAGTCAAGATGCCTTTTGTGAATTTGTTCCAGGGCCAGTCTGCCTACAGTTGTCTTCTAATTGTTATGTCTTTGCAAGTGCTATGAAAAGTACAGTTTGAGAGAGAGAGGGAGTGTTTTTCTTTTGTTTTTAAAATTTATGTCTTTAAAAAAAATTTTATTGTGGATATATATGTATATAAAATAAAACTTACCATTCTAACAATTCTGAGTGTACTTTTCATTGACCAAGTATGTTCACAATGTTGTACAGCCATCCCCAGTATCCACTTCCAGACCTTTTCATCATCTTAAAAAGAAACTGTACCCATAAAGCAATAACTCCCTCTTTCCCTTCCCCATGACTCTGCTGTGACTTTAAAGTGACTACCCTGGAAGAGTAGTTACCTGCAGATTCAGAACAGAAGCAGCCTGGGGCACTTCGGAATCACTGCTCTTGACTGTTTCATGAAGTCCCTCCTGAGCATTTTTTCTATGTCTGCCACTGTAGGAATATAGTGGTGAGAAAGATGACAATGGCCATGTCCTCCCACTGTGTAGGGAGCCAAGAACAATATTTAAATCTATATTATTCCTCTGATGATGTCACCCATCTCCCTCCTATGGGATAATATTGATGCACACTCCCATATTGTTGAATTGCTTAGGCTGATAGTTTGACGTTTATACTCACAGTTCTTTTGCCTGTGAGGGACTCTGACTGAGGAGCAGATGGCATCACTGATGCTGATAACCAGGACCCTGTCAACCTCTGAGCCTCTGGTATAATGCTCCTAGTGCTTCCTTTCACCCATGGTGCCAGTGATGTGTTGATTTATCTCTTTTATTTCCTGTTCTTTTTTCTTTCTTTTATGTATTTGACCTTCGAAAAACTATTGCTGTGTGCCAAGTATAAAAATCAAAGATGAAAATATTCAAGGTTCAAAATTTGAAAAATCCTCAAGGAATTATTTCTCTTGTGGGAGGATGGACTTGCTCTAACTAGTGTTGACAGCTAACTTGTCATGTCCTTACAGGCTTGTGTAAGGTACAGTGCGGTACTGGGCTTAGTTTTGCCTGAGGAGTCCTGAAGGCCTCACAGAGTTGTTCGACATACAGGAGAAATGATATGCATGTCACACTGAAGAAAAGAAGGGACTCTGGGAAGCCTAGCTCCTCACTTACACAGGACAGAAAACTGTGCTTATTCATTAGCCACTGAGTCAGATTACCAAGAAAACAAAATACACGAAAGCAAGTTCACAGTACAAGGACATCATCCATAGGCAGAATAGTGCTTATTACTGATAAAGCTGCTCAGAACTAAGGCCTAATGGGTTGTCTTTGTTTTGTTTTCCTCTCAAAGCCCCGTTACTGACCAATAAAGACTGACCAATAAAGACAATACAGGTGTTTTGTATGTGTAACTTTGTGTTTGGGTCAATTTTGAGGCTTTATTTTTTTATCCATTCAAAAAAAAAAAACAGTGAAAATAGCATCACTTTGATTGTGTGAATTCTAAATTGTGAAGATTTTCACAGCCTTTGAATTAAGAGATGTGACCCCATTGGTTAAGATGGTGAGGGAAAATATCTGTCATATGCATACCTTGCTGATTGCACATGACTGCAAGTGATCAGAAGGGCTGTTAATGTTTATGGAGCAGGAATGCCATTAAAAAGCCAGGCTCTGTGGTGCATGCCTATAATCCCAGTGATTTGGGAGGCTGAGGCAGGAGGATTGAAAGTCCAAGGCTAGTCTCAGCAATTTAGCAAGACCCTGTTTCAAAACTAAAAGAGATGGGAATGTAGCTCAGTGATAGTAAAGTGCCCCTGGGTTCAATCCTCTCCACCCCCACCTCCTGCCCCAAAGGAATGCCATTACAGCCCCAGGTGGCAGGACACATAACAGCCACATCTTTTCTCCAGCCACAGATTGCAAGACTGCTACAGTATGAGAAAAAGGAAAAATAAGAAAAAGGAAGAAATCCAAGTGTCTGTGATTCAGCAAAGTTGTTTTGGTCTGTCAGAGCAGAGTCATTAATTTAAGAAACTGAGTTGTTAGCAAAGGGGATCAGAAGCTGGACCCACCCAGCTTGAGCCCCTGTCCTTTAAACCCCTGGCTGCCTTAGTGCACTGAGTGTCCACACAGAAGCTTCTCTCTATCCATAGAGAAGCCCTGGATACTGAAGATATACAAGGTTTTACAGAAGATTGGGTTTATTTACTATATGTGATCTGAATATGTTTTTTGGCAACAACACAGTATCAGAGAAATCTAGTAATCATAGAGAAATAATCTTTTTTGTGGTTGTTGTTAATCATTCAGGTTTGTTTTCTAAGAATCTTTGCAATATTGTCTGCATTAGAAGCAATTTTCCCCCCTATAAACCAAACACTGTAAAAACTATTTAAAAAGGCATTGACTGACAACCTCTTGCCCAAACTTTTTCTTTTGTAGACTGCTAGGGGCTGGCTCCTATTTGAATTGCTCTTGTGGTGTGGGATCTGTTACAGAAGTATTCCCTGGAAATCCAGGATCTTCAAAACATGGTGGGATTCACTCCCCACCCCCTCACCCTAAGTTACTTCATTGGTGGTAAAAATAACAATTGTCCCCTGGGAAATGAAGCTCATCGCTATGGTAACTAATGAAGGTTGCATCATTCTAGGGCACATTTTTAAAAGCCTGGATTTCAACATGGATAGACGCCCCGTCTTATTTTATTCAGTAGCTTAGCAACCTGTGGTATAGTGTTTGTCGCCACCCCCCACCTTCCCTTTTCTCTCAGAAAAGTGACCTATATAGTTAGTATTTTATTGTAGGCACATTTTCACTGTGAAATTGGTTCATTTCTTAGGTATGTTTATGATAATGATGACCTTATTTTCTGGACCAAAATAAGGACGCTTTGTCTGAAGGATTGTTCTGTCGTTGGTGACAGAACAATCTAAAGTCTCTCTGCACACATTTTTCTTTTTGTGCCCCTTAGCTTTTGGTGCTATCCAAGGGTTTCTCACCAGTCTTCTTTTTTATTCTTATTCACTGATAGCTACTACTTTTGTGCTGTGATTCCCAAATCTTAATTTTCAGCTCAGGTCACATCCCTGAACTCCAGAAAGGCAGCAGCCCTGACTGGATTGTCTCCAAACTCAGCACGTTCAAGATGGTGAACTCAATGTTGCTGTCCACAGAAATCACTTATTGACCTTTCAGGTGGTACCTGCAGCCAGTCAGCCCCCAAGCCCAGATTCTTCTACTTCCTGGGTGTTCTAAAATCTGTCCTCACCCTTCTTTTAAGGACTCAACCTTTTTTTTTTTTTCTTTTAGATTTTTTCTTTTTTGTGAGACCTAAAGTCTCACACCTGTTAGGCAAGTGCTCTAATCACTTACATCCAAGCCCCCTTGTCCTGTTTTGCCTGGGTTTGCTCACATCTCCACACCATTTACTTGAGGGTAACTAGGTTGTTTCCTGGCTTTCCCCAAACAAACAAATGTGATTGACTCCTTATCCTCAGTGATCTCACTGACCTTAAAGTGAAATTCCAACTCCTCTGCATGGCCTTCAAGCATCTTGATGGCCTTCTGTCTGCTCTTTTGTCCAGGCCTGTTTCTCACTACTGCTGCTTGTTCTTGCCTCCCTGGGCTGCCTGTTCTGCTCTGTTACCAGGACCATGCTCTCATTTCCTCTCCACTTTCCACTGGCAAATTCTGATCCTGTATTTCTGATCATCATCTCAAAGATGCCTCCTCTGATACTACCTGACCCCACCAGGATCCATCCTTGGAGTGAGACCTACATGTGCTCTTGTATTTTGCAGGGCCATCTCCCCACTGCAGCCCTTACCTTGTTTTGTAGTGTTCTGTGACCTGTTTCCCCCAGCAAGCTGTGAACTTCCTGAGAACAAAGGTAGCTTGTTTGTCTGTGGTTACAGTGTGCCATTTTTACCTATTGAATTGTGGTGAGCTTTATCCAACATAAAATTAAGAGTATGTTCTTTTCAAAACAGCCCAGCTGCTGAACTGATTGAGACCTCTATAAGGGTACCTTGTCTTGATGTTTTTTTTTAAGATGAGCATTGCCTCTCCCCCAGTGTCTGCTTTTGCCTAGTGCTAGGAGCTTGGAAGAAAGGAAGAGGTAGGGGAAGAGGAAATAGGACAATACAAAGTGGATAGTATGATAGGATTGGCGCTGTCGGGTTCCTGAGAACCCAAGGCATTGTGTGTTGGGTGAGTGAACACTTGCCTGGCTTTACATGCATTTTTCTTCCTCAAGAAAATGAGATCCACTGACCTCTACTGGCTCAGGTATGACTTGTAATCAGTTGTATCCCCACCTTCCAAACACTGGGCCTTACATATGCTAAGCATGTGTTTTTACAATGAGTTAAAGCCTTCTTCCTTAGCCACAATTATTTTCTGAAAAAAATTTTTTTTCAAGGAAAAAACTTTTCACTTACTATTGAAAACTTTATGTAGGGTTTTTAAAATATGCGTTCAGAAAAATTAAAACCTCTAGGCTTTGTACAGTGGAATTTACATCTACTTAGGAAATTTATAGCCATTCAGATTGTATTTTTTAATCTCAAGGATGCAGTATCTTTTTTCTTTTTTAAACTGCTGTTGTATCACAGGATACAAAAAAACAGATTTTTTATATAATTTTATTTTTAGATGTAAAAATTTGTCAACTGCCCTTAACACAGGTTGGTTTAAGGAAGGCGGTTGAAGGGAGTGTTCTGTGTATGTCTTTTGGTCTAATTGGTTTATAGTGTTATTCGAGTCCTCTGATTCCATATTGATCTTCTGTCTAGATACTCTATACATCATTGAAAGTGAAGTACTAATGAATTTTATTAACTTTTGTTTATCTGAAAATGGCTTCGTTTCTTCTTCATTTTTGAAAGATAGTTTAGATATAGAGTTCTTTCTTGACACTTTTTTTTTTTTCTTGGAGTACTTTAAATATAGTATCTCACTTCTTTTAGTCCTCCATGGTTTGATGAGAAATTGACTTGTTCATATTATTGATAATCTCATATATGTGATGAGTCAATTTTCTCTTCTTGCTTTCAAGATTTTTTTTCTCTGATATTTGACAATTTGATTGTAATATGTCAGATCTGGGCTTGTGGTTTAGTGGTAGAATGCTTGCCTAGTGTGTATAAGGCCCTGGGTTTAATTCTCAAACCACCCCCCTAAAACCCCCACCCCCACAGTCTAGGTTTGAACCTAGTTGTGTTTATCCTCCTTAGAATTCATTCGTTTTTTTGGATGAGTAGATTCACATCTTTTGTGAATTTGGGGGAGTTTGGGGCCATTTTTCTCCAAATACATTTCTGAACATTTCTCTTTCTTCCTATAGGACTCCTGTATAGAGCGTCAGTACACTTAATGATGTGTTAAAGGTCCCGTAGGCTGTGTTTATTTTTCTTCATTGTTTTCCCTTCTTCTAGACTGATAATTTCAGGTGTCTTGTCTTCAAGTTTGCTTATTCTTTTTTCTGCCTGCCCAAAACTCTAGTAGACCTCTCTAGAGAATTTTTCATTTCAGTTATTGTATTTTTATAAAGCTTCTGTTTGATTCCCTTGTATAATTTCTAGCTATTGATTGATATTGCCTATATGTTCATACATCCTTAGCTCAGTTTCTTTTATTTCTTTGTCTATGGTTTCTACAGCTCTGATTATATTTAGGACAGCTAATTTAAAGTCTTCGTCTAGTAAGCCCAATGTTTGGGCCCCTTCATAAATGTTTTCTGTCAGTTTATTATGTTTTTCTGTGAATCAGCCATACTTTCTTTGTATGCTCTGCAATTGTCTGTTAAAAATACACATTTTTAATATTATAATGCAATAACTCTAGGAGTCAGATTCACCCTTCTCTCCAGGGATTGCTGTTTTTGTTGAACGCTATAGCTGTTTAGTAACTTTTCCAAACTACTTTTGTCAAGATGGTATTCCTTGTTGTATGTGATCATGGAAGTCTCTGTTGTTATTGCTGTGGCCCTAATGAGGAAAAAGAAAGTTCCATCTCTTCAATTTCTTTTGAAAGACACTGCCCAGGAAGCCCTTTGGTTCTAGGGAGTTGAAACAATGAGGAGCCTGTGCTCCAGTCTCTCAGAGAACTTCCAGTTAAATCAAATTGTAGAGGATATGCTTCCTACCCTGCACCAGCAGACTTCCCTACCATGAAGAGCCACTATCTCCATTGCCTGCTGCCATGGGCTGGGGCATGGGTGACACTGCAACTATTAAATGCCAGTGTTCACTGAAATTTACCACTTTCTTTTTTTATTTCACTTTCCAAGACACTTAACATTTAAGTAGATATTAGAGTTCTGAAATAGATGAATCTGCCAACTTAATGGGTATTCTTACCAGTCTTAATAGTTGACTTGGTGGAGGCACTAAGTTTATGAAGTTTCTGCTTTTCCATCTTCTGTGATGTCTTGTCTTTATTGATTCTTACTAAGACGATAGTACCAATATTATAATGTCACACTAATAATATATACTATAAGAAGATTTTTTTTAAGAGTGAACACTGAAATATTTGAGTAGGTTCAGAGTTACTTCTTACAAAGTAGTAACCATTGTACTTGTCCACCTCACAAATTAGTGTGGTTGACCAAAAAGAATTTTGCATTTTGAATTTTGCATGTCTATCTAATGTGTCCCTACATAGTACTATATCATAACTGAGGTTGTTCAGAGAAAATCATATTTCTTTATTGTGTCTATAGTTGTTCTAGATTATTTCCTGCTTCTGGTTTATAGGAGACTCACTGATTCGATGGGGTGGGGCATATTTAATTCAGTTTGAAACTTAGTTCAATATGACGACTTCAGAAGTCTCATTAGGTAACAGTCAACTCTTTCTGAGATAAATGCTCAGTCTCTGCTTCTCTCCCTGGGATGGTGTGGGCTAAGGTGTATAGCCTGTGTGTTCTCCTGGCATTGGGATGCTGTTGCCCTTGGTTTGATATATGTTCACTATTTCCTCTGGTCTCTGGAATAATGTCCCTTGGTCTTCAGTTATGTTTGCCTTACTGGCATATGCTGATGATGTCATGACTGGTGTAACTTACTGCTGAGCCTTTCTAGTTGGTTAGAACCTGGTGGTACTCCCTAGTCTCTCTTCATTTCTGGCTTTCTGAGCTCTCCTGGGTGCCTGGTTGCTATCTGAACTGCTGACCTGGAACTTCATGCACCCTTTGCTCCAGTATCAGTCTGTTCTACAGTAGGCCCCCTGGTCGGCCACTACCCCAGAAAATCTGAGTCTCAGACCTTACCATTGCTTGACCATGTTTGGAAAACTGTTCCTCAGGATAGGGCATCTCTTGCAAGTCTTTAGACTTACTGTGTAATCCTTCTGTTTGTGTCAGATGCTCTATATTATTCCATTTGATCTCTTTGCACTTTCTTCACTAGAAAAATCTAATGAGTCCCCCAGGAAGATGGATGCTCCCAGCAGACTAGGGTGTTTTTGTTAGCTCTTTCCTCTCTGTAACCAAAACACCCAAAAAGAACAACTTAGAGGAGGAAAGGTTTATTTGAGGCTCATGGTTTCAGTAGTCTTAGTTCATAGATGGCCAATGACATGGCTCTGGGCCCAAGGTGAGGCAGCACATCATGGGGCAGAAGGCTGCTGAGCTCATGGCAGGGGCAGGAGGCCAGAGAGGGAAGGGGCCAATGGGAGGGTGCACGCCCCAGTGACCCACCTCCTCCAGCTACACTCCACCTGCCTACAGTTGCCAAACTAGGAGGGACTGATTAGGTTATAGCTCTTACAGTCCAATTCTTTCACCTCCAAGCATCCCTGCATTATCAGGAGCTTTAGTGGGGGACACCTCATTTTCAAACCATAGCGAGGGCAAAGGTCAGACCTTAGAAAAGTAAAACAGTGAAAATACTTTTCAAATGCTATCATGATTAGACTTGTGTATATACATATATGAGGATGACATTTAAAGAGTCATGTAATTCTAAATGTACAGAAGCCTTAAATTTAAGGATGCTAGGATGTTTTTTTAGAGGTATTCGTAATGTCACCTATGTGTGTACATATATGTATATAAAATGCAAGGTTAAGATACATATATGTAGTCAAAATGTGAATATGTATATAATGTTAAGAAGTTTGCTTTCTGTGTATCACTATTTTCCTGTGACTAAAATACTGTGATTTCATGTACACATTTTCTTCTATTGTAGGACAGTTCGTGTTTGGTTAAAGAGAGACAGCGGGCAGTACTGGCCAAGCATATACCATGCAATGCCTTGTAAGTATCTGGGTCTCTGTCTTGAAAAAACAGACCTGTACCCCAACTCCCCTTTCTTTCCAGATTGACTTCTCTGTATTTTCTTTTTGAGTAGAAAAGATTGAATGTTGGAATCTCATTGGAATCTCATTATAATGTAAAGTACCATATTAAATCATTTTAGATTTTCTAAAGTGATGTAAGAAAATTATTCTGAAATTGACTGTATATTCAGTTTCTGAATAAGATCAATGGAAGAAGGACTACAGCACATAGGCCCTCTGATGACAGAAGTCTCCCTCTTGTTGTCAACTTTTTGTTTCACTATTTTATAAAATGTGTTCATTGACAATTCAAAATTTTATCCAGTGATTACATTTGTGAAGTAAATTTATCCTTGTATTATTGTTGTAGCATTTATTCAAATCCAGGACACTGAACATTGAACATTTAACTAATTCTCAAAAAAATTTTTAGGATTAAAACATTCTAATTAGAAATAGATCTAATTTCCTTTACAGCACATCAGAGAAATATGTCCTTGCACTTACTGACAAATAACCAGTCTTCCAGGGAGAGTTGTATGGTAAGGGAGAATACAGAAAGACAAGTCTCCCAGGTGGAATTCATATGTGGAATCTGAGTTTGGGTGGTAGGGAGACAACATGAAAGTAGCAGGGAGACTTTTAGAGACTAAGGGGATCAGGGAGAGGGGGGCAGAGTGGTCAAAGGCAGGGAATAATCATCAAGGTATGTTATTTCCATGTCTGAGTATGTGAAACCTGCCGCAACCCGGCTGGGCACAGAAACACAAGCCACTCAAGCAGGAACAAAGCTTTATTTTTAAAAAGGCCACCAGTCCCCGTGTGCGCCCTGCTAAGACACACGTGTCTCTCCACCAGAACCGGGGGCCCGGACCTCCACCGGAAATTCCCTCCTACTATCCTTCCCCAACCAATGGGAACTCTCCGGGAGTCCCGTAACATGAGTCCCTTAACAGGCCGAGGTGAACAGCAGGAGTCCAATTTCCATATGAATGTAAATCTTAACATAATCATATCATCTCAGTGGCTAGCTGGCAGTCACCTAAACCAAAGGTGCCATGTATCATAATACTTTTGCTGTGGCTCCTAGCAGAAACCCATTATTCTGTATAGTTAAAATGCACTATTTTTTAAAAAAGATGTGTTTCTTAGACCTACAAGTGAAGAAGAAATGGCTCCCTGCCACAGTCCAGCTGCAGCAAAATAACCTGTATCAATCTTCTCCATTTTCTCAAAATGGCCATTTTTCCTCTCACCCTATCTGCCTAGGGACAAGCAGATTTGCTCCCGTCCTATCACGGGCAGCTTTTTTTCGTCACTTACCCCTGAGTGTCCCGGGGCTCCCGGTACAGGCCACCATCTGCTGCAGTCCGGCTGCAGCAAACTAAGGGGGTGGGGGTGACGAGCAACTTGTGTACATTGATACAGCAGGAGTGGGAGCCGTTTATTGTAGGACAGGAGGGGTATATATACATTACACACAGCTTATCTTAATTAGCATAAACTAGATACAGCAGTCAACCAATAAGGAATCTCCACACTTAATGGCTCGCTGGCATTACTTCACAAACCACTCCCTCTGCAAAATGCCAGGCACCATCTTGACTTGTTTACAGACCTTAACAGCTCCCCAAATTAAGAAATTTATTTTTAGTCTCATGTTTTATCTTTTTTTAAAAAAATATTTAACTTAATTGCCATTCAAAATTATGGTTACATTGGTCAGTCCTTTGAAGTGAAGTCCATTTAAAGGAAAGTGGATTGTTCTTTATATATATATGTATATGACAGTAGATGCATTACAATTCTTATTACACATAAAGAGCACAATTTTTCGTATCTCTGGTTGTATACATAGTATATTCACACCAATTTGAGTTTTTATACCTGTACTTTGGATAATGATGTCCATCACATTCCACCATCATTAATATCCCCATTCCCCCTCCCTTCCCCTCCAACCCCTCTGCCCTACAATAGATAAACTCATGTTTTATCTTTTAAATGAATGAAGTGTGAGCATTCTATTCCATGTTTATTTTAGTATCATAATTATTTAAGTTCATTATCAATTGTGTTAAACATTTTTTTTATCCCCCTGCCTTAAATCTTAATTAAAATCAGCATGCAGAAAAACTCCCAGGTTTGTCTTTTGAGCTCATATATCCTCTGGCTTGCTGCACCTCACCCTTAATATAAGTATCCCAGTTTGAGAAATACATGCCACTATACACAACCAAAATAAATTCATGCTAAATTATAGATGTGATTAAGTTTATGCCTCTGGCTATAGAATAACAATTTTCTCTGTTTATGAACAAATGAATTATTAAGGATATAATGGTTTTCAGTGAGTTTCGAATTATCTTTGAGGCTTTGCATGACGTTAGAATTTTGTAGCAAATAGATGGTAACCACAAAGCTGAACCAAATATTCAACTTCCTTTTCTGTGAAGAATAAATTTCTTGGAATTCTTTTTTATAAGAAAATTTGTTCTTATTAGTTATACATGACAGTAGAATGTATTTTGGCATATTATACATATATGGAGTATAATTTCTCATTTTTCTAATTGTACATGATGTAGAATTTCATTGGTCATTTAATCACATATGCACATAGGATAGTATTGTCCAATTCATTCAACTATTTTTCCTATTCCCATCCTTCCTCCTTTCCCTTCATTCTGCTTGGTCTAATCTAAAGTACACACACACACACACACACACACACCCAGGAATATTACTCAGCTATAAAGAAGAATGAAATTATGGCATTTGTTGGTACGTGGATGAAACTGGGGAATATCATGCTAAGTGAAATAAGCCAATACCCCCCAAAACCAAAGGCCAAATGTTTTCTTTGATATGCGGATGCTAACTCACAATAGGTGGGGGGTTAGGGAAGAATAGGTGTACTTTGGATTAGACAAAGTGCAATTCTTAATATTATATTCTCCTTTTATCATTTGTGCTTCTAGCACACACTATTTATTATAAGCTCTAGGACCAACATTATAGGTTTCAAAGAAAGATGAGCAATAGCAATGATGAGGTTCAGGAAAACAGGAAAGGAAGAGAATTCTTCAAAAAAATTTTTCCTGGTTTTTAAGTGTTATAACTATTTTTTTCTTGGGTATTTCTTCTTTATCAAACTTGATGTAATATTTAACTGGAAGAGGTGGGATAATGCTGTAATCTAGCAAATTGATGTTGGCCCCAGAGACATGTAGCTTTCAACTTGTCAGCCAGAGAAGAGGCAGACATGGGTGATAGTTTGAAGGCTTGGGAGCCTCATGAAGGCACAGGGTCTTAAGCAATTGCTTATCCATCCCTTTCCCTACATGTATTTTTATCACTCTATAGTGTTCTCTCTCTTTTTTATTTTTGATACTGAACCCAGGGGTGCTCTACTACTGAATTACATCTCTAGCTTCAGCCTTTTTACGATTTTTAATTTTGAGACAGGATGTCACTCAGTTGCCCAGATTGGCCTTGAACCTGTGATCCTTCTGCCTCACTCTTGATTCAGGAAATACAGGCACCTGTGCACCTGGGCTTTTCATGCTCTTTTTATTGTCCATCTCTAAGAATACAGAGAAGCCTCTCCTGCATTTTCACCATTAATTAGGCTGTGTGGAAGAATGATGGCATAGGTACTCTATAAATACTTATGGAAGGATTGAGACTAATAATAAAGTTGATTTTCTTTGAGAATATTATCATCTATTTCCCTAATGATTAAACATGAGCTTTGAGAAACAGGGCCTTCTAATTATTAGCATATTTGTCTATGATTTTCTACTAAAGGGAGTAAAAATATAACAATTCAAAGTGTTGTTTGTGGTCCAGCCTAATCAACATGACCTGAGAAGTTAGTAGAACTGCACTATTGGTTTCTATCCTGGGGCTACTAAATCACAATCAGCACTTGAATAAGATCCCTTCATGATTTAAAAGTACATTCACATTTGAGAAGCTTGTCTTGTTCATAACCAATATATATACATGTTTAAATGAACATATGTAAAGCCTCATGGGTATATAATGGTAATTTATAAATATGTAGCTATATGTGTATATGTTAGTAGCCCATCAGACATTTACTGCATAACCAGTATATAGGGACACAGATTAGATGCCAAGATTTGTAGATGAACATGGTCAAAATGACTTCTGTAATTTTTCATTGTTGGATGGTTCTTACTACTGTGTACAGATATAAGTAAAAAGGTGATATTCTTCACAATTGCTCAGAAATTACTTATTTTCCTAGGAACTGTGTGCATTCAGATGACATAGTAACTAACTTCTGGGCAAGAATTTAAACTTTGTTTAATTTGAAAATGGCAATCTTATTGCATAAGAAAAGAAGCTATGTTTTGATCAGAGAACCTGAAATAGATTTGAATTTCCAAAGGATTGCTTTGCAGTCTTTTCTGTTGAAAGGTTTTTTTGTTAAGAGGTTATTCAGTATTATGCTTAAGCAATGTGGTTAGTTACAAATTATGTGGTATTAATTACAAAATAAGTGAAAATGAAATTGAATAAATCCAGAGGCTATAAAATGGATACCAGAAGGCAGATATGACCATATTGAACATTTATAGTAGTGCATGATAAGTAGTATTCCAAACACAGGAGAAAACATTCTACACATTTAAAATATGGCTTGTTTATTTTGTTTGCTAAAATACATTTTAAATAGAGTATTTGTCATGTTCTGGGCAGGAGAAGAGATGTTTGGTAGCTTTGAGAAGAAGTTTAATGAAGGAAAGGAGCAGGAGGCATTGAATGTGAAGGAATGAGTAGTGAAGGCTGAGTGGATGATGGGAGTCAGCCTGAAAGGACTTTGACAAGGCTGAGTGACCCTGGGGGAGTGGCAGGAGAAAGACAAAGTGCAGAGGGATGCCTCAGGGTAAAACTCTAGCATTGCTGTGGGGATGTCTCCGGGGGTCTCTTCTGAGCTACTCCTCCTTCCTGGGGAGGGAGGAAGGAAGGAAACCCGAGAAACCGGACTTGCCTGGCTGAAGCTGTTTGCCCCTGGCCAGTCTGGTTTTCCCAGGAATTTAGCAGTTGGACCTGGGCAATGCTAGTCTTAGGGTAGACAGGTCCTGTGAACTGGGAACATATAAGCCCAAGAGCTGTGAGACTTTTTTGTACCTAGAGCAACTGATTTTCAGAAAAGGAAGGATGAACTGGGGAGGGAGGACCCTCTGACCTCTGAGGGTGGGAAAGCCCAAGCAGTGATCCTGAGGGTTTTCCTCTTTGTCTTCCTAAACATCACCCCCATGCCTGGCTGGGTTTCTGCCTTTAAGAGAGAGCCACCTCCTGCTGGATGTGCCCATTTGTGCTTAAGCTGGCACAAGTGAGTTTCCCTTGGTTGTAGCTGCAAGTATTTGACCAAGCCCAGCCCTAATTGTACAGACCTCCTAATTCCCATCTGTTAAGTTTTTCCTGGGTCTCTGATCTTTCAGTAGGAAGGACTTGCCATGGGTCCTGTTGATGCCACTGTGGTGTTGAGCTGTACATAGTCTGGGAAAAGTAAGGGCATGTAAAGAAGAAAGGCAGAGAGTAATATTTTGCCCTCTTTCATTTCTTTGAACAGTTCACCAAACAAATGTTAAACTTTTCCTCCATAACGTGACCTGTACCATGGCTATAGTGATTAAATATGGCAGCTTGTTCCTTTGTATTCCTTACATTGTCATGGGGAAGCAGACATAAATGAGTACCAGCCATGGTTAGTGATAAAGTAATGACAGGGAAAGAGGCATGATAAGGACATGGTCACAAAGATTCCTTGAAGGAGGCCCGTTTGAACCCTGATCTCTTTAGAGATTTATTTGTTTTGTTTGTTGATTGATTGATGGTGCTGGGGATTAAAAAGGACCCAGAGCCTTGTGCTTGAGAAGCACACTCACTACCACTCCCAGCACCTCTGTAGAGAGAATTTGGGATCACTGTTGACTTGTTTTATAGTTTCCTATAAGCTAGCTATTTTTATAGATGAATGAGAAATCCAGGCTTTTCCTTATCAAATATTCTTTCAAAATATCCTCTTGGTGTACCCAGGTAGTAGTTGCTAATTGCCTATGATAATATCATCTTACAATCAGCCCACCTGGGCCCCTGCCTGAGCTTGTCAAATGGAGAGGGAACTTCCTCTGGGTGCAGTGTTAAGATTTCAGATGCAGCCATAAATGTGATTATTTGTTCTAGGCTTCTAATAGATAGAATTTCAACCACCACATTTGCATCACACTACAGAGAAAAAGCATGTGAAAAGCACAGGCGTTCCAATTTTCATGGTTGAGATCTTTTAGATTTACTTTACCAACTAGGATTGTGGCTCCTGGTGAGACAAAGAAGAGGCAGGGAGGAATCTGAGGTGCAAGCCAGGGTGGCAGGTGGTGGAGGCTGTTCTTATTCTATCAGAGGATTGGGTATCATCTGTGGGCCTTAATTACCAACTTCTCCCCTGGGTATGGAGAATAGGTAAAATCACCTTTGTTGCCAAATATGTAGTGAATAGGAGGCTGTTAGGGGTAAAAGCCTTGGGCTGGGGCATGTTGGACAATTGGAAAACCTCTGTGGGTTCTATTATTTCCAGATCAGGCAGATAAAATTTACTTGACTCCTAAGCTTTTATGTATTTGCCCCAAAAGCAAATCAGAAGACCTTTTTTCAAAGGTAGTTGCGAATGCATAGGTGCACCAAACATAGTCATGAGGTGTCATGTTTTGGCATTTGTCCGGATCTCTGCTTTGGTCTGGAGGGATGGCATCTGTCCAGTCTGAAGTTGTGATTGGGCCCCTCAGTTTTCACACAAGTGTGGCCACCTTAACCTTGAGTCTTCACCAGAGGTGAACACATCATTTTGAAACATCTGCTTCCCAGTTTTTATCAAAAGCCTGGGAGAGAGAGAATGGCTGTGGCAGATAGTGTGAATGGCCACCTAACTTCTGCGTGTTCCCACTCAAGTTAGCATTAGCTTGCTGCAGACTGCCTTTGTTCATTGCACCTCACCTCAACGGACAGGTACAGCCACATAAAATGTGTGTGTGTGTGTGTGTGTGTGTGTGTGTATTTTTTTCTTTTTTCTTTTCTATAATCTTGACTTTTTGTTTATTTCTGTTGTTTGGTTTTGTCATATCTGGTTATTTAAAGTGATTTCAAATTCTTTGTGAAATGAGGTAAGGAGTACAATAAATGAATTATAATAGTTAAGATGATTAGGTGAAACTTGAACATGATGAAGTCCATGGTTTATATTAAATTCACTCCACTCCAAGTGCACTGCTTTAGATTGGAACATTTAAAATAGCTTGTAGGTTAGAACCTGTGCCTAGGTGGGACACTGGAATTTTATTTTTATTTCTACCATTTTGCTGAGTCACTTTGGGCAAGTTCTTTATGTTGTGCTGCCTTGAGCCCAACAACAGATAAACAGTTCATTTTCTTTATTCTCAAATAACTGTTTGCACAATACTTTTCAAGGCCTGTTGTTTAATCATATATACTAGCATTATTATTAACCCAGAGTTATTCAGAAAAATTGGCTAATTCCTGAGGTTGTAGCTGGGTTGGTTTCATTTTTCCATTTGTTGGGACTGTAATGTTAAGGACAGATGACTTGAAATTGAAGATTTGAAAAATCAAGTTGATTAATATGTTCACATGCTATTATATCTGGAATGAAAATGCGTAATTTTGTACATAAATTTTAAATGTTAATTTTTCCATTATAGAGGAAAACTTTTATTTTTTTATTTCTATGTTTTTTTTTTTTTGGTTCTAATTAATTATACATGACAGTAGAATGCATTTTGACACATCATGCATACATAAATGGAATATCACTTCTCATTCTTCTGGTTGTACATGATGTAGAGTTACACCGGTCGCATAATCACATATGCACATAGGGTCGTAATGGGATGAAAACTTTTGATAATTCTGGATGTGGGAGGTGGTTCCTGTCATTGTTCAGCTCTCCCTTCCTTGCCCATCTCTTCTGCTGTGCTGATTGAGTATTTAAAGTTATAAATGTAGCAGTTCTGTTTTTATAAGGTAGTTATTATTTTGGTGACTTTTAAACATCATTAACTCAATTGAAAGTTCCATGGCAGACTGGGGAATCTGTATATGATTGGGAAATGCCTATCCTACTGTTTCAGTTTATACTTTATTTCAAATAACTCCTTGGTTCCTGGTTGTGAAGTATATTGCTGCATTTGTTAGTTTCTTTTTCATAGGGTATATTATGGAACCATTTGCAAACAATTTATATGTGTAAAATTGCATTTTTAAAACAGTGAGGTAATGATTAATTCTGTATTTACTAAAAACAAAAGATACCCAAGAAACTTGCTTTTTAATGGAAATGAAGGAAAACAGATTATCCAAGGTAAAAATATGAGATATTAGTAATCTGAGTAAGTATAGCATTTATTTAGCATACTTTCGTTTGATATTGATACGGCAGAGCATTATAAAGTGTACTGTAGTTAGATCACTTTATTGTGACTTAAAACTTGCTGGGAGAAAAAGCGACCATTACTTTTTTAAAAATTTGTTCTTATATGACAGTAGAGTGTATTTTGACATATTATACATACATGGAGTGTAACTTCCCATTCTTTTGGTTGTACATGATGTGAAGTTTCACTAGTTGTGCATTCATATATGAACACAGGAAAGTTATGTCTGATTCATTCTACTGTCTTTTCTATTCTCATTCCCACTCCCTTCCCTTCATATCCCTTTTTCTAATCCAGTGAACTTCTTTCTCCTCACTTATTCATGATGACTTTGTTGATATTACTCAGACTAGATCCAAAAAAAAGGTCAATTTTGGTAGAGTGCATAAAATGTTTGACTTAAATGAAAAATACTTTTTAATACTAGACCATCAAATTCTTCAATATAAGTATGCTTAATGAAATAAAACATGAGTAGGGTATTGCACATCTAATAAACATTGTGCTAGGACAAATAAGGCTGGATAAAATACTGTCTGTGAATCCAGCCTTTGCTTTGTTTGGGGTGTGTTACTCATTCGAGGTTCAACTGATCCCCTTATTGTGGGATCCTGACATTTAACTTCATCAAGATGCCTTTAATGCTTGAAGTTTTATTCACGGAAGAACCATTGTTTATTTAGTTTTAAAGTTCCAACCAGAACATCTCCAGAAGATTAGTGTATCCTGCCAAATAATACCTTTAGCATTGTAAAGCAGTCAGTGTGATTGAAATCCAGGACTTAATCTTCCATGAAACTTGTGTTTATTCAAGCAAAGTTCAACTGGTCAGCAAAGGACAAGAATAAATTAGTTATACAATGAAAGAATTATTGGGATAAACAATAGAAATTAGGAAACTTTTCCCCAAATAGAAATATTCTGAAAATACCTCCTGTCAACTACATTTTTTTTTTAAAGTAAGGGTAATGGCTTTTTCTTATGCCAATTGTGGGATAACAATATTAGAAACACAAGTCACTTTTTCTCCAATCCATTTAATTATTGACTTGTTGATGTTAGTCTCTTGAGTCTTTTATGTCTAGGGCTCTTGTCTCTTGAGGATTTTCCTCCTTCAAATTATGTGAGCATTAATATAATCACCTTTACTGGGGCTTCTCTTTGTTTTAGAGTTCCCTAAACTGAATGCATGGCTTTCATTTCATTTCATTACAAAGACTTCATTTTAAAACTTACTCAAATGTTACCAAAGTGTTTAAAGGTGAGACTATGATAGGCCATGAAAGTCTAAAGTCCTGATACTAATAAAAGAGAATAAGAGGTCCCAGTACACATAGACCTGTACACATTGCTTTCTTTCTTTCTTTTTAAAATATTTTTAGTTTTAGACGGACACAATACCTTTATTTATTTTTATATGATTCTGAGGACCAAATCCAGTGCCTCACCCATGGCAAGAGCTGTACTACTGAGCTACAACCCTAGCCCTTTCTGTTTTTTTTATACCTTTTGTTATCTTGCTTCCTAAAATTTTGCCAGACACTCCCTTTGGTTATTTCAGACCCAAACAGAAAAGGTCGATGGCAAATATTTTTCAGAGGTGTGGAAAATTAATTCTATACTGTTTTCTTGAGAAATTGTGACCATTTCCACCCCTACTACATTTTTTATAAAACTGTTGGGGGAAAGTAGGAAGCAAAACCAGTGGCAAGTCCTTGAATTTCAGTTATTTGGTTAATGCAGGAGAAGTGGGGCCATCTGCATATGACATGGTATACCTGGGAGGCGTCAACAGATGGGATCACCCCATAGAGCTTACTGGGTATGCTTATCCTCACTGGGAAAGTTAAAAATGCCATGGAAGGAATGAGTATATCTTCAGGATTGTGTCATGTTGTATTTATGTCATCTAGAGCTCAGGGTTGTGATTTAGATTGAGGAAGTCAGCAGAGGGACACTGTGTTATAATTTTACAGTTATGATCAGCCACTTCACTCTTTGGAGAAGGCATTTTTAAAGTGAGCAAATAGAACAGTTGCCCAGCCAGTTCATCTCTAAGTTGCACTTTAGCCATGAGATTAGTTATTTCTTTATTGCCTTATGAATTAATAGTTTTATAGCATTTGAAGCAGACTTTTGTGAAGTGTCACATGTTTGCAAACTATAACAACTATTATACCTAAATCATATTTTATTTGTTTCCACCTTATTCTTCCTGCCCAAAGTTCCCTTTCCCATTTGACCATTACTACTTTTACTCTGTCTCATTATCCTTTCCCAGTTTTGTCCCTTTGATGTTTGTCTTTCATGGCTAGGAGTTTTATAAAGCACTAGCCTTTACGAAAGAGATGGATTTTTTGTGGTAATCTCTGTACTCCTCTCACCCCCAAATAAAAGATTTACTGTAGTTAACAAATTTAGGTGTCAGAATTCTTTTGAGACCATTTGTTGCCTCTCTGGCCCTGCCCGGGCTTATGGGTATACAACTCAAGGTTTGTTCCTGTGGTAATATCTCAGTTGAGAAATCATTGAGGAGCATCAGGCTCAGATACCCAAAGCCTTTCCTTTTTTTTTTTCCCTCTCTCTCTCCCCCACTTTCTTCCCTCCCCTCCCCTCTCTCACTCTCTCTTTCTTCCCTCTACCCCAGGTTTGCCTAATGTTTCCCCATAATACTTCTTTGAAGGATGGCTGTGCCTTAGGGCATCTGGCAGCTAATGCTTTCAGCTCTGAAACATCTTAGGTTCAGGCACATGAGTTATAGAATTTCGGTTAAGATTTCTTTATAATTGCATTTACAAACAACAGGGCTTTTGAATTCTGGTAGTATTTCTTCCTATACATAAAGTGATTTGAACTAAGAAGATGAAATTGAGTCGTACAGTTCTTACATGTAGTTGGTATCACAGTCTAAATTTCTTGATGGCAACAGGTATACCTTATGTATCATTGTATCACATGCCTGGAACATAGTGAGCATTCTAAATTTTTGTTGAGTAACAAATGGGAGAATAACAGGAATAAAGAAATGGCAATATAAATTTAAGAATAGCTTATGCAGTGTTGTAAAAACTTCTTTTAAATGATGTTTAGGAATCAGTGGAATGCCTAACTGTGGCATGACCATACATGACCATACAGAGAACATACTTATAGATGGTCAGTTGGGCAGCTAAATGATAAGGTTTGTTCCTGTGGTAGTATCTCAGTTGAGAAATCATTGATAAATGATAAGGGTGTTCTTGGCTAGCATGCCGCTCCTTGGGGCTACAGTCAGGTTTTCTTCATATGCTCATGCTTAAATCATAATAAATAATTAGATATTTAAAATTAATTTTAATAAGAACAGCAAAGTGACAAGATTAAAAACAGTGTTAAAGAAAAATCTTTTGAAAAAAAGTACGAGGCTTAGTTTTACTACATATTTTTTATGTGTGTGCATAATTCATATAACTGTATTAACAATATATTTTTTCTTGTTTTTTTTCCCAGCTAACATGGTAATTTTCCATGCAATCAATATATTTTAATTCTGCACACATGTGAGATTATGCAACCTGGCATCTTAGCATTTGTGTAGAAATTTTGCCAAATTATTTATATAGGCCAAGGGTGAATAAGACTGAATTTCTTAGGTTAGTACATTAAATATCATCTGGTTGCTTTTTTTTGGCAGTATACTTTTGGGAATCTGGTTTTATTTTGTGGCTAAACAGAAAGAAGATAGTCCATACTAGTGGGAGTTTTAGGGAATTTTTTTTTTAAATGTATGTTTCTGTTTTCTGAGTATGTCATGATTGAAATTAGAAAAATGTAAATTATTTATGCAGCTGAGGAGATTCTTTATGTTGTTGATTTGTTCAGAGCCCTTTTATAGAAAAAAATGTTACTAAGTGATGTGTTTACTAGGTGAAGTGAGTCTTTCAACAGAACTTGAAGTTCTTTTATAGTTAGATATTTCTAGATGGATGTTTGAAAATGGCACTGTGTATTTGAATTATGTCTTTGAACCTTCTCCAACTTTTTTTTTCTGTGTGACCTGGATGAGACATCTAATCATACCTGAAAAAGTAGAGATAAAAAAATTTGGTGTTGTGATTGTGATTATATTGATAAGTTCATATTCCATAGGGCTACTGTGAATAGAGGGAGCATTTAAAAATTGTGTTGGGCTCTTTTGAACAACTTTTTCAGTGTGTGGTAAATTGTTAAGAATCCCCCATTCTTAGGAGGAAGTGTAGATAAAGACGACAGGGACCTAGAAGCTATGTAGTATGTCCTTATTGATTACAGGTTTCTTCTGAGCATAGGACTTAGTAGACATAGGCATTTGGCCTTGTGGATCAAGGAGTCCCAGCCCAGGACTGGGTGTGCTGACTCATCTGGTGTTTTTCCTGCAGTGCCTAGCCCTGTGTTGATTGGGTAGTTTTTTTTAGCTTGAGAAAGATCTGTCATCATTTTCAACTAGCAGCTTCCACCAAACCTCCTGATTCCAAAGAGTAGAAGACTTGTTAGTTCCCTTGCCCTATATCATTGATAAATCAAATATAGATTTATATGTGTATATATGTGTGGGCATGGAGGGCTGGGAGTAAGATCTTTCTAATTCAGAAAGAGTGGGTTATTTCTATTGAAGATGGGGTTTGAGTGGAAGAGAGAGAGCCGTGATTGAAGGCTTACACAGCACAAAGTATTGTTAATCTAGTGGAGCAAATTTAGACTGAATACTGACAGTGCAAGCAGAGACCAGGCCCTTGGGGTCTTGTCCAGTTTGAGAATGTCTTACTTGCTATAATCATTAAAAGGACAACTTAAAAAACTAGGGATTGGTTGTAAAATTACTGTATAGTTTTAGTGAGTGGGAGTTAAATGAATTGTTTCAGAAAATAGTGGGAAAAAAATAGCCACACATCCTTAGCTAGAGTTAGGCATTCCTGAATCAATGAGAATCGTCATTTTGTTAATTTCATCAACATGTTCATTTCTTTCAGCTCCATGTTCATGCATGTCTTTTAACCCGGAAACCAGAAGACTGTCCATAGGTCTAGACAATGGTACAATCTCAGTAAGTACACATAAATAAGATTTCCAGTTGAAATACTTCCCTTCCTGTGGAGTATGTATTTTTGTATTGTGATGAGAATTATTTCTTAGTTTTTTCAAATTAACAGAATCATTTTCTTGCTAAGTAAAGTGGAAATTACAGTGAAGCATGTTATGGTGAAGGAAGTGATTCTACATAGGGAGAGCTGTCATCAGTCTACTGATATGCTGACGAAGCTCAGCGTGACCTACCACACGTACAGTAGCCAGGCTAGGGACTTTCAGAGGCAGATGAGTGAGCTGCTTGAGTCTGCCTTACTAAGAGCAAGCTGAGATACTGAACTTTGATCAGATGATTAAACATGGTGTTAACTTTCCCACACAAGCAACAGAACCCAAGAGAAATGCCTTTTTTTTTTTTAAACATCTGCATGTCTGATCTTGTCTTTGATACTCTGTGTTCTCCTCCTTCTACTTTCTGATTTCCCAGCTCCCTCTAGCACGTGAATAGAATTCTGTAAATTTGTATGAATTTGTCAGGAAAGTGCAGAATCTAGGTTTTAGTCTGTAGGATAGATCCAGATTAAATATTAGACCCTTTGATTGTAGATCTTGAGGGAATTGAAGTGATTAGAGATTGGAATTTCAAGTTATATCTACCTTCTTAATCTGACATACTGAGTTTCAAGTAGTAAAAATTCTGCTCTGTACATTCTCTATTTGATTAGCATTGCTTTTAGTCCTAGGCAGGAGAGGCTGTGCTTTGGGACTTGTGAATGAGAACGCACTACTCTGGCCACACGTGCCCCCAGCATGAAGGGCCTGAGGGCCTGAGGGGTTGGACCAGCCTGAGCCTCACTCCCTCTCTCCCTGCATCCTCTGTGCACTGGGACTGTGGAATTTCTTGCCCTCAAATAGCTCAGAGCTCCTTCCAACATCTTCCTGGGCCTTTTCCCTGGGTTGGTCCTTAGGAAGGTAAAACCAGTGAGTATATCCTTAGTTCTGAGGAGTGCCTAAAGGGGAGCAGTTTGAGGTCAGTAGGATGTTCACACGTGTCTGTAGGGCCCCTCAAGATGTTGACAGAACTGGGGAAAGGGAAGAGCAGGGGGCAGGCTGGCCACAGAGACGTAGAACTTCAAAGAATCCAAGAACCTGTATTGTCAGGTAATTGAAGGTCTGTTTGTCAGTGTTAGAGATGAGGCCACATGTTATTTAATGGTCTAACTTAATAGCCCTCTAATTTTTCTTTTTTGGCACTGGGGATTGAACCCAGGCCTCACAAATCCTTAGGCAAGTGCTTGGCCAGTGAGCTATTTTCCCAGCCCTTTTTGTTTTTTATTTTGAGGGTCTTGTTAAATTGTCTAGGCTATATCTGAACCAATGATCTTCCTACCTCAACCTCCCAAGTAACTGAGATGACAGTGTTCGCCACTGTGCATGGCTTAGACATATGAAATATGGGCTTCCAGTTGTAGTCTTAATCCTAGTCCCTATCAGTGTTAAAGATAGGCCTGAAATTTTCTGACCTTTGGTCAAAACATTTGTGGAGTGGCCTTTATGGAAATATTGAACAATATTGTATATAGGAGCCTATTGGCAAATATTTATGGAATTTCCATAATATCCAATGCATTTGGTAGGTCGAATTTCCATATGCATTTGGTAGTTAAGGGAAGATATAATATCTACCTTTATATACTTTAAGAAGAGCCATTTTTAAAAGGAGGGATGTGTTATTTATAGGATAAATTCATTTTTAAAAGATTAGAGGAGACTGGGCATGGTGACATTTGTCTGTAATCTCAGTAATTTGGGAGGCTGAGACAGGAGGATTGCAAGTTGGAGGCCATCCCAGGCAACTTTGCAACCTGGGCAACACTGTCTCAAAATAAAAACTTTAAAAAGGACTGAGGATGTAGCTCAGTGATAGAGTACTTGCCTAGCATATGTGAAGGTCTGGGTCTAATCCTCAGTACCACAAAACAACAATAGATAAATAAATAAAATTAAAGGGATTGGATTGTTCAGTTTACTAAAGTATTCTTTACAAAGGAAATCTGAAAAGATGAGCTGAGATTCATGAATTACCTAATAGTTCATAGAATCATGTGTATAACATTCATTGTCCCTGAAAAGACTTAGATGCATATTTCATATGGGTGGTTCTCTGTACTTTTGAAATATTGGTGATTAGTGGGAGCTGATAAATGAAGGCAAGATAGGAAACCAGAGCAAGTGATGGAGAGTTCTAGCTGTTTATTGTTTAGAAGAGGAGAAACCATCTTAGCCATTATTCCTTTTAGTAAATGAAACTGCCAGAGAGCTGGAGCGTCTGTTAGGTACAGGGACTTGGTCATTTCCCTGCCTGTCAGAACAGTCGAGATACTAAACCTCACTGTACTTTGATCTTTCAAAAAGGAATTGTAAAGAGCTCTGAGTTAAGGGAAGATACATTGAGAGAACAGCATGTTTAACATTCAAGATTCTCATTGATCACTATAATAACACGTTCTTTGCTGAAAATAGACTTTCAGCTGTTAATAGTTTACTTTCTAGACATGAGAAATCCTGTTTCAGAGACTATACATTCTGTTTCCTGAATATAGCAAATTTGAAGAAGAAATACTGGTTAAATCTTTTAAATAAAGAAAAGACACAACCGGAAAGTAAATCCATGTTTCACTTTATTTTGCTAAATACAAAACATATTGTGAAACCTTTGAATGACAATTCAAATTAGGTTACTGAGTAATGAATTACAGATGAAGTAGAGAAACAAATTCGCCTATTCTTTAAAAAGATCTTGGCCACAGGGAAGGAGAGGATGAGCCCTGGAACTAGTCTGGAGAAGAGACAAATAGCAAGAGAGTACACAAGAATTTAGAGAATTAGCTATGGGCAAGAATGAGGGCAATTTTGAAATAGAAGGGAAAGAGACAAACATTCAGTTTTTACATGTAGAAGAATACCTTTGCCCCCATGAAGCAGCGGATGAGATCACCTACAGAGAAGAGCTTAAAAATAAAGAGTCTATTTTCATACCTATATCTTTTGCTTTTTCTGATTATACCGCTCAGAATTCTCTTCTTGGTCTGCAAAGTCCTTGTTATCTTCTGAGGCCTCATTCAACTGGTATTTTTCCTATTTTATTTTAGGCATATGATTCCTATACCCTACTGATTAAAATTAATCACATATATTATTCAATAGGTTAGCTATTTGATTGCTTATTTAATTTCTGCTTTGAAATGTTTTCAAGTCTGTCTCTTCTATTAAAGTGTTGAATGTTAAGGATTTGGCCAGTCTTTTTATTAGTGTGTGTGTGTGTGTGTGTGTGTGTGTGGTGCTGGGGATTGAACGCAGGGCCTTATGCATGCGAGGCAAGCACTCTACCAGCTGAGCTATATCGCCAGTCCATTAATCTCTTCTTTAGCAGATCTTAGTGTGATTCCTTATATGAATTAGGGACTCAATGAATAATTTGTCTCAAATAAATTTACTGACTAGAGTACAAACTCTATTATGATTTATATAGTTAGTTGTAACAAGCACCTGCTTAAATTCCAAGATAGTAAATTATTATAATTCTATTACTACATAAAGTATTTTTCAAATGGAAAAGTTGTACCAATAGTTTAATTCATCTTGAGTTTTCAGAAATGTCTTGTATCCATGTTGAAAGCACTCATATTATGCTACTATTCATGCCTAAGCAGGACTTTAAAATTTTCACTCATTTTGCCTCATGTCTTCTAGCCAACCAACAATATCTAAATATCAATGGTGTACAAAAGGTGAAGCTCAGTTCTAACATAGTGTGGCTCTTGGATTTATGATACAGTGGAGGAAACCTTAAAAATGAAGTATGAATAAATAACCGTAAACAAACAACAGTGCACTAATACTGAGCATGATGTTGGCAGCATAGTAAGGTAAGAGGAGAGAGGAAATGGAGGTCGGGGATAGCTCTCTGGAGACTGGATGTGAGCTGGATTTAGAAGAAGGGCTATGATTTGATTAGCTAAAGAGAGGAAGGTAAGGTATTTCAGGCAAAATTGCTGACATGGGAGAAAAAACATGGAGGTAAAAAGGGCAAGGAATGCTTGGAGAGAAGCCAACCCATGTGGAAATAGGATTCGTGGAATATTGTGAAAGCCTTGACTCAGGATGAGTGGATAGCATTGTGTAAGGAACGAGACCCCTAACGTGGTTCCTAATGTGGAAGAGTCTCTCTGCTCCACCCCAAGACTTTCTGCTATATTTAGAGGGGATAATTAACTGGAAAAGAAATGTCAACATAGAAATAAAGAATTTCTGTTATCTTCAGAGCTGTTCTTATCACCTGAGACCAGGATTTTAAACTCAAGATGTTCTATTATATTCGGAAAGCTCAAGATATTACAATAGTTATAATAATCCTAATACCCAGTAGTTCCCTCTTATACACAGTTTCACTTCCTAAGGTTTCAATTACCTGTGACTTACTGTGGTCCAAAAATATAAAATAGAAATTTCATAAGTTTTAAATAACTTTTGTTTTTTGAGGTACTGGGGCTCAAAATTTAATTTTCATCAATCCTACTGGATAGTCATAGTGATGTTTATATGTTCATCTTTATGAATAAATGTTTTCTTCTCCATCATATGGAGCCAAAATTTTATTAATATCTTGCCAGAATAAATTTATAGTCATTGAAGAGTTTGTGAACACATCCTTGAAATAATAAAATTTCTCCCTTCCCTTATGTGTGTGTTAGGTGAAGCTTGAGATGAGTAGAAAAGATTCATCTATGTAATAGTTAACATTCAGAACAGAGATTATTGTATAAAAATAAATGTTATTGATCAAGTGTGGATTTGTTGTTGTTTTGATCACTCCTATGATTTTTATACTCATAAAATATATATTACTGTTAGTTCACATAGGTTTATCCAAGGGAATGAGAGCTAAACGTTTCTTGAACATTTACCATGGGGCATTCTGGGTTGCCTCATTCCAGCTTCACAGTCGTCCTGTGATGTAGGTGGGGTGTGTCTCAGAGAAGGAAACTGAGGCCTGGAGAGTTTATAGGGCTTCACCAGCCTATTAGCTAAAATAAACAGCCAGCGGACATGGGAACTCTGTGTGTCTTGAAGCCTAGATATGCTCCTCAATTTAGGGGTCTCTTTTCTTCTTAGAATGGACTACTGTGTCTGCTTCAGTTTGGGGTCCTCAGGGGACCTCTATAGATGCTTTGTTAACATATCAGCTAAATGGAGAAAAGACATTTCAACTCATCTTCAGGGTGTGTAAAACAAAATTAAGCATTATGCCAGCAGAATTTTACTATATATGCTCAACATATGACACAGTATGAACAGATCCTGGTTTAAATGACTGGTTTTGACATATAGGAGAATTTGCCATCCATTTTCTGCTTCTTGAAATTCATACTCAGAGATACATTAAGCAGTCATGTAGGACTGGAGGTAGAGCATTTGCCTAGCATATGAAAGATCCTGGCTTTCATCCCTAGGACCACAAATAAATAAATAGAGAGAGAGACCTAAGTAGAAATATAATGTGTTCAGGACAGTTTGTGAGACCCTAAAATATGCTATTAATAAGCCATCACCTCTTGGGCTGGGTTTGTAGCTCAGTGGTAGAGCGCTTGCCTCTCATGTGGGGGGTACTGGGTTCGATTCTCAGCACCACATGTAAATAAATAAATTAAATAAAGGTCCATCAACAACTAAAAAAAAATTTAAAAAAGTAAGCCATCGCCTCTTTTTCTTTGAAGACTAGAAATCTGATGAACTTTTGGCATTATTGAGGGAATATATCTTCTCACATTTATTATCATTTAGAGGTGCATGTTTTGCTGATTAAATGAACACCTTAATAAGAGTATCACTCTCTTTTCATGTATTTCACCACAGTGGTATTCTTAGATGAAATGGTCTGAAATTGTGTTATGGGGAACTCAAAATGGTCTATCTTGTCAGAGTCTCATAGGCAGGGAGTCGTATCACAGATGACAGAAGGTACTCACTCAGGCAGAGAGTCTCTTGACGTAACCGCGAAGCAAAAGTGCCCCCACTCTAGCAGTTTCAAGTGAAAGGGATATAGTTTCTCTGAGAGTTTTTCAAATAAAAAGGAGAAATTACCTCTTTGAAAACACAATATTTAACATCGTCTAGAAGGAAATTCAAGCATCTTCAGAGATGTTCTTATCACCTGGGACCAGGACTTTAAACTCAAGAGTGTTTTATTATATTCAGAAAGTTCGAGATATTACAATATTTATAACAATCCTAATACCCTGTAGTCTCTTCTTATCCAGTTTCACTTCCTAAGGTTTCAATTACCTATGATTTACTGTGGTCCAAAAATATAAAATAGAAATTCCATAAATAAACAATTCATAAGTTTTAAATAATTTTTTTTTTTTTGCAGTACTGGGGCTCAAAACCAGGGCCTTGCATATGCCAAGCAAGAGCTCTACACTGAGTTAAACCCCTCAGCCATTGAATAACTTTTATTATAGTAAGATTGTTAAAATTGTTTTGTTATTAATTATTGTTGTTAATCTCTTCCTGTGCCTACTTATAAGCTATACTTTATCCTAGATATGTATGTATAGGAATGAACATAGTATACAAGGTTCAGTACAGTCTTCTGTTAAAGGCACCTACTGGGGTCTTGGAAAGTTCCTCCTCTAGATAGGAAGGACTACTGCATTTTCACAGAAGCAAGATGTCATTACCGGTTGCCGCATATCAGTACCTGGTAAATTAGTTTTCTAGGGTTGCTATAACAAAGTACCACACACTGGGTGGCTTCAATAACAGAATTTATTTCTCACAGTTCTAGAGTCTAAAAGTCTGAAATCAAGATTTGGACAGACCATGCATATACGGAAGCCCATAAGGGAGATTCCTCGCTTGCTTTTTTCCCAGTTCTGATAGTTGCTGGCAGTACTTGGTGTTCCTTGACTTGTAGTTGCTTCAGTTCAGTCTTCATGTGCATCTTTACATTGCCTTCCCTCTGTGTTTACGTGGCTTTCTTATGAGGACACTAGTTGTTGGATTTAGGGCCCCCTAATTCAACATGACCTCATCTTAACTTGCTGTACCCATCTTCAAAATTTTTCCAAGTAAGGTCATATTCTCAGATTCCAAGTGGATATGAATATTGGATTTATCCAGTTGACATTTATAAGTTCTCATCATGTTTGGTCAATGCAGCATTTAGCCCACTATTTGCTATTTCTTTCTGAAATAGTCCCTTTTTGTTAAGTCATCATCATGTTTGACTTCCCGATAGCATTTAACACTATTCATTGTTTCTGAAATAGTTCCTTTTTAAATGTCCATGATAATCCTTTTCCTGATTTTCTTCCTGTTTTCTGTTTCTATCACAGAATGTTCTTTAACCAGCTTTGGTTCAGTGTTGAAGTTTCTCCACATTTGCTCTTCGACCCTTGCTTCTTTTCTCTGTAGGCAGTCTCATCCATGTCATGGTTTAACTTGCTACATATATGACAATAAATTTTTTTTTTAAAGAGAGAGAGATTTTTTTAATATTTATTTTTTTTTAGTTCTTGGCAGACACAACATCTTTGTTGGTATGTGGTGCTGAGGATCGAACCCGGGCTGCACGCGCATGCCAGGTGAGCGCGCTACCGCTTGAGCCACATCCCCAGCCCAATAAAATTTTTTTTATCTCTATTTAGACCTTTTCTCTGAGGTTCTAACTTTCTTATTTTTTTTTCTAACTTTCTTTTTAATATTTTTTATTGAATGTCTTCAAGGGACCTCAAAATAAGTCCAAAATCAGACTCATATTCCTCCCCACTACCTAGTCGTTCCCAGTGTTCCTGCTTTGGTAACTGGAATCACTGTCTGTCCTGTTGTACAAGCCAAGGATCTTTGGAGTCATCTTTCCTCCTCAGTTGTGTCTAGTTCATCACTTACTGATTTTTAACTCTTAAGTACCTCTCAGCTTCTATCCCTTCCTCTTCGTCCTCCTCCTTCTCCCTGCTTTCCATCACAATCACCCCCATTATTTTGCTCCATAATCTCTTCCTTGGATTCCTCAGTTGCTCCCCTCACTTATCAATTCACATGCATCCTTCCCCCTCCAGTCTGCTTTCTGTATTGGAATTAGAAGGATCGTTTCAAAATACAAATTTTACCTTGTCATGTCCCCTGGGAAAACCTGTATAGTGGCTTCTCACTTGCTGTTAGTACACAGGCCAAAATTCTCTGGCCCTGCCCACCTTGCAGCCTTGTTCTGGACAGTGCCTTTTCTCTTGGAATTTTACCTTATCAGCTCTTTCCATCCCTTCTATTCAACATGAGCCTTCTTTTCACAGGGCCTTTAGCATTGCTGCTAAAGCAATTTGCAGCTTTGCAAATTATGTGGCCTGTGCCTTGGATATGCTTCTGTCTTTTCTTTGCCGACTTAACTCTTAGTCTTCATATCTCAATTTATTTTCTATTTCCTTGGGGAAGTCTTCTCTGATCTTCCAGCAACTTAGTCCCTGGATTAAAAGTGTTCTTAGCTGAATGCTGCTTCTTTGTAGCATTGTCATAGTGCCATTTGTGGTCATTGGGGCAGTTATTTGACTCATGCATATATTGAGGATAAGCTCCACAAGGCAGGGACTACTTCTGCTTGACTTGCTATTACATGTCTGGTGCCAGTACAGTGTCCATGCATTTTATGTTTTCTGTAAACATTTATAGATTGAATTAATGAGTGAGTGAGTGAGTAAGTGAATAATTCAGTAGTAAGATGATAGCTGATAGAGGTTAGGAGCACAATTTCTGGGATCAGACTGCCTGAGTTAAATCACAGCACTCTCCCTCTGAAACTGACACACTGGGCAATTTGTTATACTGTGTCTCAGTCTCTTTACCTATACAGTGGGAATAATAATCATATCCATTTTATAGAGTTGTTTTTAGGATTATTGGACATAATACATGTAAAGCTTCTAGAACAACCTGTATGTGTCATTGCTGCATAAATATTAGCTCTTGTCAATGTCACCAGCAGCAGTAATCTCTGTTAATTGTATCCAGGAAGCCTCAAAATATATGTCATGGATTTAGTAGGCAAGTTCCAAGGGGAAGAAACATTTTAGTGGTGGCATATTCCATAGGATGATTCACCTTATTTCTGTTTTTCTCAGTCTTTGCTACCTCATCACAGTAATTGTCATGTAATTTGCAAAACATGGGCTGTAAAAACATTTGTATTTTTCTGCAGAAGAGTTTCTTATCCAACTGTTGCTGTTGTTGTTGTTTTAATCATCACCTTCGGGAAGAGGGATGGGCTTGGAAAGAAATACAGATTACTAAAGATATTCTGAATGGACAATTGAAGAAGATGTGGCACATTTCTAATCACAGTGATTCCCTTGTTCTAGTGGGCTGAGAGAATAGAAGGGGGAAAGCTTACCAGCCATCAAGGATTATATTTCTGTTGCTTTAGGAATCTGTATTTGATAGGCTAATACCTGGAGAGCTCTGTGGTCCTACATTTATTTTCCAATAATAGGAACCAAAGTCTTTTAATTATTTCTGTCCAAATATTTAAGAACATCTCTGTATTTGCAAATATTTTGTTAGCTAATTTTTATGCTGATATAATACCTTCCACAAACTAGAGCCAGGCCTTGGTTCTCATGTCACTGTCATTTAGATTATAGGGCTCAGAACCCAGATGGGCTGGTGTGGCATTTCCAAGTTAATCACCTTCAGAGGCATTCCTCTCAGGACAGCCTTGACAACAGCTCTCCCAAGAGCCATCTGACATTTATTCTTTTGCTGTGAAGTCTGAGAACCCACTAGAGCCAGAACATGTAAAGTAAGCAGTTGTCTTTGGTAGCCCCTGTGGTTGCTGAGTTGCCATCGCTTGGCATTGGGATCTGAGACAATGTTGGAAAATTCTTGTCCCCTGGCCAGCTAAGAAGCTTATGTTAGCAGAGAGGGGATGGTAGTAGGTCTGCATTGGTCCCTAGGACTCAGTGCTGGCCCTGTGTGTCTTTGATTGCACTCTGATGCTGCAGTGACCCCGGGTGGTGGTAACCAGAGTACTTCTCTTTTCTAAGGTACCTGTCCCTCCCTGTTTGTGTCCTTCTCCCCCTGTGCTGCTCTGCAGGCTCCATGCCCCACTCATCTCCAGCTTCAACCTATTATAGATGGAGGAGTAAAAAAGCTCTTCTCAGTTATCAGTGATAACTTTTTTATAGCTACATACTCAAGTGGTGTAGGAAAAAAACTATCAGTATTGCTCATTGGAGCAAATCACGCAGTCGCAGATCACTGCTTACCACATTGACAGGGAGAACAGCACAGCTTTTCCATCAGCAGCAAGCACACAGGTCGAGCTAGCCTCCTGGATGGAGAGAAGTCAAAACCTAAGGGCAGTATCTTTAGCCCAGAACTTTTCTGATTTGGGAGTGGAAAGAAAGGAGCTGGAAAGGCACCACTCAGCATGTTGAGTGAAATGATAGTTGGATACTTGGTGTGATTGTCTCAATTTCTGAATTCCCTTCAGATTTCCCTGCTGGCCCCTCCTTCTCTGAAGAGCCTTGGATGTGATGCTCCCCTCCGTGGAGCCTGGCTGCTGTCTACTCTTTCTTGGTGATCTACCCTGGGGCCAAGGCTGGTCCTGAGATTTGAGTCAGAAGTATTATAATGTTCTGTTTTTCTGTAATAATTCTCTGATACCTCCAGTTCTCTGAACTGTGACTCATTCTGACCTCTTGAGCCTGAGACTCATATTCTACCTGCTTACTTGGTATTTCAGAGATGCCTCTGATCTAGGAGATTCTAATTAGAAAATTTTCTCTCAACATATGCCTTTATCCTGTGTTCCTTCAGTAAATGGCATCACTGAGTAGCTCCAATCAGAAATATGATCCACATTTTCCCTCAGCCTCAGAACTGTCTCCAGTCTGTGTCCCTTTTTGTCTCTGCCCACTAGACATTTTAAAATTTCCATCCCTTGCAGATTTGCTTGGACCATTGCCCTAAACTGGCCCTACTTTCTATTGTCGCTAGTTTTTTCCAGCTACTCTGCCATCAGATATCCAGAATTCTGGTGTAATTATGCTACTCCACTGTGGGTAGACTCTCAACAACTTTCGAGAGGACAAAGTCCAGAGCCCTTAATTCCTTCCCCCTTTGTCTGCCTCATCTATCACAGCTCTTACCAAATAACAGACTTACTGTTTGGTTGGCCCATCCTGGCCTGTGTATGTGAGTCTCGCTGAATGAATAGTGTTAGCTCTCACTGACCTGCTCCCTGGAACTTCTGCTTTTAAGAGTGACCCACAAGCCCCAATCCCATTCCTGTGAGAAGCCTGTCCTCTCTAGGGCAGGGTTATTTTTTCTTTTTTCTTTTCTTGTTCTGTCGTGCTGCTAGGCAAACTCTCTACCACTGAGCTGAGAGGAGGCTCTTACAAGGCTTCTCAGAGTAGTGGGTTCATATTTCTTCTTTAGTATTTATATGATAATTACTGATTTAGATACATATTTCACTTATATATTTGTATATTAAAAAAGACATCCCTGAGAGTGTTTGGTGAACAGGAGGAATTTGGTAAGTACCAGCCGGACGGAGCAACTTGAAGGTTCTAGGAAGCATGTGGTGTGCACTGGCATTTTCCATACCCAGTAGAGAGCCCCAGGAAGAGTGATGTTTTTTGAAAGAATAAATGAGTGACATTTGTTTCCATCCGTTAGTTCTTTCTTCCAGCTTCATTCTTGAAAATCTGGTCACCCTGCTCACACAGCCCTTGTTTCTGCCAACTCTGACGAGGAGGAACCTCTTTTCCCTCCTCACTTTATTAACTGGCTTTTACTCACAGTTCCTGAGAGAAACCATTATTAACATGCTTTGCCTTCCTATAGAAGGGGCAGGTGTCAGGTGGTTGACATGTGAGTTTTCCTTCTAGGGAAGTCTGCATCTGCTCTCCAGCTCTGCCGTCTTTCGGTTAGATGATCAAGGACAAGATGGCTGACTTTGCATAAGCCTCAGCTTATTGTGTCAACTGAGAATAATAGTGGGTGAGATTGTGGTGGGGATATGCCAGTGCCTTACCTGAAGGTCTTGGCTCCCAGTGAGTCCTTGATAAGTGGTAATTGCTATTTTTATGGCAGAAAGTTCAATCATTTCAGCAAAAGGTAAACTTTAATTTCCTTTTGGGTAAATGTAATTATTTTATATGAAATGGAAAAGAATTATTTTTTACACAGTTTATTTTATCTGAAATGGAAAAGAATTCTTTTTTACAGTTATTTGCCATCTTGAGTTTAAAGATGATTTTTAAAGAACTCAATATTTTTAAATTAGTTTACTTCTTGTGAGCACCCTTTTTTGTTAATAAGACTTGGTTTTACATGTAATATTGGCTTTCTTTTTTCATTCATTACTTGCTCTATGCATATTTATTTGTTTGAATAATGCTCAGGGCTGAAAATTTGTGAATTAAGTCCAGAAGAAGAAATAATTATATTTTTAACATGGAGACTGTGGTTAGAAACTGCTTGTAAAAAAGCAACATGTTATTGTTTTGTTGTTGTTGTTGTTGACCCAGGAGGTAAAACATTAGTTAGTCCTTAAATTTGAATCAAAAAATACTATACTGTTCTATCTTTTGGCCTTGATTAGGAAAAGTAATGGTGTAGCAATTGGCTCTCTTCCTTTTTTCTTGTATGACTTGAATGCCTGATAATTGCACATATTTTTATTCAGACCTACTGTGGGAAGCATTGAAATGCTAATTGAAAAATCTAGCTCCTATTCTAAACCTACTGTTGAGTAGCAAACTGTTAGGTTCTTCTCGGATGATTTATTTAATAAAAACACAAACTAATACTTGTACTTATTTAATACAGCCATCACTGAAAAAATATGCTTCATATTTGTGTATTGTATATTATTTTCATTTATTTCAAAAGCATATTAGTAGAGGGCTCTACTATATGTCAATTAATATGCTACTAAATAGCATTTTATTTAATTTCATTCTTTAAACAAATACATATATTGAGCATCTACTATGTCCTTAGACAATGGGAATAAAATACCTACCTTCAAAATCTCTCCTCTGTCTTTACGAAATGTAGTGTTATATATTTACTAAGGCAATGTATTTTTCACATTTGGGAAATCTTAAAAATAATAAGAAACATAATAATTTACATATGTTAGAGTGTCATAGAGGTGAGAGGTGCTATGGGGGAAAACAGAACAGAATAAGGGGGATTGGAGAAGTGAGGGTGAGGTAGATAAAATGGGTTGCAATTTTTAAAAGATAGTTTGGTGAGGTGTCATTCGAGCAAAAGACTTGAAAGTTAGAGGATATCTAGGGAAGGATGGTAAAGATAGGAACCATTTGGCAGCGCAAAAGCCCCAAAACAGGCCTTATAGTTCAGGTTGAGCATCTGTCTCTAAACCTCAAATCCAAGATCTAAAACTTTTTGATCACCAACATCACAAATAGAAAATTCCACAGCAGACCTTATTTATAAGTTGCAGTCAAAACACAAGACACACTAAAAATGTTTCATAAAATATCCTTTGGACTATGGGTATAAAGTGTATGTGAACCATAAATGAGCTTTGTGTTTAGACTTAAATCTCATCCCCAAGATAACTTATTATTTGTGTGCAAAGATTCCCAAATCCAAAAAAACTGAAATCTAAAATACTTCTGGTCCTAAGCATTCCAGATATGGGATACTTGACCAATTACCTCTCCATCATGCATTGTACATTAGGGAAAATGCTGGACGTATTAAAGATACCTATATGAGGAAAACAGAATCTCCATTCCTTTCAGTTTAAAATTTACAAAGAAAGATAAAATAATCTGATTATAGATAGATAGCTCTGATTAAATGCACATTATGATCAATAGCATAAAAGGTCTGCATCCTTACATCAGGATCTGATGAAATATATAGAAGCTGAATTGGAAGAAGGGGGCAAAGGTCACTTCCCAGCCATGCTCCTGTTCAGCCAGTATACATCAGTTGCTATTATCTGTGGCTGGTGGCTCTTCTGATTGGTCAGTGTCTGTGGCAGACCAGTTGGTCCTTCTTCCTGGTTCCAGACTATAATAACAGGGGTCATGATGGGGGCATTAGTGGTGTGTGGTGCTTAGGCTTATCTCTCAGGTGTGTTGTAATATATTGTTGTCTGGATTCTCTGATAAGTGTAGTGACCTCAGAATTTCACTGTAATATTTTCCTTTGCTCATGAAAATTCAATGAGACATTCTCTCAGGTTTCAATATCATTTTGAGGGTTTTTTGTTTCTTTTTTAAGGTTTGTGTGAATCAGAAGAGCAGTGGATAAAAAAATCAAAAGAGACCCAAGTTTTCAGCCTGGGCTGGGCAGAGGTAACCTTGGAATACATCCCTGAGTGTCCTTGAGCTGGATAATTTTAAGAAAATTGTCCTTAAGATTCTGAAATTTGCCAGAGTTAGTCTTGGAAGTGGCTGTATCCAAAGGAACACGTCTTTTCTCTTTTACCCTCTTCTATCGTCTTGAGAGAGATATTGTTGAAAAGCCAGCTGCATCTGTGTCAGGGAGTTTGGTGGGTGAGAGAACACAGAAACATTGAAGAGAAAAGACGTATAAACCTTGAAGCACCCAGGCAGAATAGAGGGGTAGCCGCCAGTTAGGCAGTTTATACGTGGAGAGACCTTGAAATTAATGGTTTGATGTTTTGCATGTAAAACTAAATTTGAGGGAGAATTTGTAGAAAATGCTGTTTGCCAGCTTTCCATCACTTGACAAAGTACCTGAAACAATCAACTTTAAAAGAAGAAAAGTTCCTTTGACTTACAGTTTTAGAGGTTTCAGTGCATGGTGGCCTTGTTGGTTTGGGCCTGTGGCAACACATATTTCATGGTATATCATGGTAGGAGCATGTGGCAAGCAGCCTGTTTACCTCATAGTGGCCTGGAAGCACAAAGAGACACAGGAAGAGGCTGGTCCCAATAGCCCCTTCAAGGACATGCCCCCAGTGACCTAATTTCCCTCTGCTAGGTCCCACTTCCTGGAGGTTTCACTAATAATGCCACCCTGGGGACTAAGCCTTTAACATGTGGGTCTTTGGGCAGGGGGCATTCAGAATTCAAACTATAGAAATTTGTAAATCTGACTTTGTTTCTTATAGGTGGAATTTTGAATCTGGAGAACCTAGTGGCTGCTGCTGTTGCCTACACCCCAGTTTTCTTGTCTTCTCTTGTTCCGGATGCTTCTGGTGATTGCAGCATATGTTAGTCTTCATAGAAGTGTGACTAGAGGCTTCTTACAAAATCAGGAACTGAGACTGAGGGTTTGCAGCTAAAGCTTTCTTTCCCCTCTCTTCTCGAAATACACATAGTCAGGAAAGATCAGGTCAATAGTCCTTTGACAGGAATGAAAAAATGCACCTATCCTCTCAGTTCTGGGTAAGAGAACGTCCCATTGTTTGGTGGCCAGTGAAGCCTCTTTTTATTATCATAAACAAACAAGAATAACTCCTTGAACTCTGCAGGCACACTGGCAGAATCTGAAATGAAGATTAAGTGAAACCTAAAGTCACGTTCATCCCTGAAACCAGTGGTTGGTTCTCAAACTGGTCCATCAAACGGAAGTCATTTCATCATAATTCCAAACTTTATTTGCCTTTTCCACTCCATTTGCTAACAGTCATACAGATTGAATTTAGAAGCAGAATGAGGACCCAACTGTCTTCTCTTAAGAAGACATTAATGAGATTTGCTAAAATGGAAAACAGTGCCACTCTCGTCACTAAATTTTTTGTTTTGCAGAGAATCATTATCTTTCGAAGATTATAATTTATATTAATACATAATAAAATCATTATTTTAGTGAATTAACATTTTAAATTTTTTCTCAATTTAGTTTTAATTTGGCATATGATAAATGTCAACCAATGCAATTCATGTAAATAAAAGCCTTTCAGAGTCCTAAAAGATTTTTAACAGTAAAGGGAACCTGGGACCAAAAAAAAATGGAAAGCCACTGATTTAAACAAAAATATAACTAAGGGTTACAAGTTCTAGGCTTTTGATTGTATGGAGACAGCCATAAGTAAGAGGCCTAAGAATTTTGAAGCTTCTTAACATCATTTTAGGGGATTTGAGGGTGTTTTTATAGATTTCTTTGGAGCAGTGTTAGGTTCACAGCAAAACTGAAAGGCACGTTCAGAGATTTCCTGCGTACTTCCTGCCCATCCCATGTGCAGAGCTACCCCTTTATCAACATCCCCCATCTTAGTGGCACCCTTCTTGCAGTTTATGAATGTCCACTGATTGCCCTTAGTTTACATTAGGGTTCAGCCTCAGTGTGCACTCTGTGGGTTGGACAGATGTAAAATGACACATATCTACCACTGTAGTGTCATACAGAGTAGTTTCACTGCCCTGAAAATCCTCTGCTTTGTGATGGCCACATGGAGCTCTAGTGATGAGAGAGCAGAAGCTGAGATGTCAGAAGAGACCAGGTGCCGAGAAGGATAGTAGATGATTTCACTGACAGAACAGCGAAGATCCCAAGCTTGCAAGAGACAGAGGCTGGCTACCACAGCTTCCTTGGTCCATATCTTTCCCCTTACTACTGCTGTCTCTTCCAGTAAATCCTCTCTTCTTTAGTGGCTTGAGTTCCTTGCAACAAAAAGCCTGTGTAAAACTAGAATAACCCAATAATGCATATTATTAGGACCAGCATAATCAGTGTATGATTATGACTTGAATTCGATTCTGAACTTCATGGTAAGAGAGGTGATAGGGAGACACTGCTAATTTTGAAGACATACACACACAAAAAAGAGGGCAGTTTTGAAGTTAGTAATACTTGCTTAATGCCACGTTTAAGTCAATCACCCTCTTATATATGGAGGGTCCTCAAAAATTAAAAATAGAGCCAGACGCGATGGCACATGCCTGTAATCCCAGTGGCTTAGGAGGCTGAGGCAGGAGGATTGCGAGTTCCAAGCCAGTCTCAGCAACTTAGCAAGGTCCCAGAACAACTCAGTGAGACCCTGTCTTGAAATAAAATATAAAATCCCTGGTACCCCCCCCCAAAAAAAATTTGCCATATGATCCACTAGTCCAACTTCTGGGTATATATCCAAGGGAATTGAAAGGATCTGGAACAGATATTTGTACACTCATATTCATTGCAGTATTATTCACAATAGTTAAGAGGCAAAGCAACGTAAGTATCCATCAACAGATTATTGGATTAAAAAAATGTCACACACACACACACACACACAATGGAATATTGTACAGTCTTAAAAAAGAAGGAAATTGTGTCACATGCTACAACATAGGCAAATCTTAAGACCGTTGTGCTAAGTAAAATAAGCCAGATGAAGGAAGGAAGGGAGAAAGGGAGGGAGGGAGGGAGGAAGGGAGGAAGGGAAGGAGGGAGGGAGGAAGAAAGGAAGGAAGGAAGGAAGGAAGGAAGGAAGGAAACTGTTTAATTCCACTTCTACAAGGTCTCAAGTAATCAAAATCATAGAAACAAAAAGTAAAGACTTATTGCTAAGAGCTAAGAGAAGGGAGGAGGAAGAATTAGTGTTTAATGTTTTGTTTTTTAAATACATACATACATGGGGCTGGGGTTGTAGCTCAGTGTTAGAGGACTTGCTAGTATGTGTGAGGTACTAGGTTTGATTCTCAGCACCACATATAAATAAAATATAATTAAGGCCCATCAACAACTAAAAAATATTTAAAAAAATACATTCATACATGCACACACACACACATACAGATCATTTACATTTATTTCAATTAATGGTTGAGATATTGGCAATATCTTGAACATTTATAAAGAAGATACAGAGGTGGATTTTATTTATAAATGTGAAGTGAGAAATTTGCCATTATCAGGCTTCCCAATCAGACTTTGTCTTTAGATCAACCTCTCTTTTATGGAAACAGATGCAGAAAGAGGACACCTTAGCCCCAATCTGATTGTCTCCACAATGCTTTTGGTATTATTCCATAATACTTCTGATTTGTGAAACCTTATATGTGTTTATCTGCTCCTTCAGTAATGACTTTGTGTAGGCTCAGGTATATAATTATTTCAGAGCTGAGTACTTTTATGCAACACTTTTGGTAGATAAACAGATTACGTTATTATTACCTTCCTTTATGGGGGTGGGGATGAAATATACTAGGAGTGAAACCCAGTGCCTTGCACATGCTAGGCAAGTGCTCTACCACCAAGATATACCCCCAGCCCTTTTTAAAATTTTGTTTTGAGACGGGGTCTGGCTAAGTTGCCCAGGCTGGCCTTTAACTTGTGATCCTCCTGCCTCATCTTCCCAAGAAGCTGGGATTACAGGCATGTGCCACTACACCCAGCTCTCTCTTCATTCTTTGTAACATTTGAAATGAGGTCTTGTTTAATTTTTTTTTTTGGATGATCTTGCTGGTTAGTTTGAGAGATTTTTTGGAGAAGAGAAGAATACCTGTATGGGGAATGTAACTATAGGTCAGTTTTCTTCATAAAAATTAAACTTATCAAACATTCAGTGTATGTCTCTGACATGTAACAAACATGACAAAGAATCAGCTGAAAATTTAATTTTAGACTCTATTTATATTTCTAAAGTAGTGCTGTGTTTCAGAAAATAAGATATCATTGGCAAGCTTTCGACTAAAGCAAGAAATTAATTTTTTAAAGGATTAGGAATTCTTGAGGATCTTTTTCATTGACTCAGTGTTAATAGGTGAGCAGTGCTGGGGACTGTGTGGTATTCCTTGACTGGTAAAGAGTGGAAAGTCAGGGTGATCATGGGAACAGCAAAGGACCCAAGCTCATTGCTTTCTAATTAAATTATTATTGAATATTTTAGTGTTATGTTTTGCAGGGGTTGAATATTAGAACTGATCAATAAAGGTTATTGGCCTTGCTGCCCTGACTTGTACATGAAATTGAGATCTCTGTGGGTGGTGCTGCTATAACAAATACGAGAGACAGGGTAATTTACAGACAATAGATTGATTTCTCATAATTCTGGGGGCTGGGAAGTTCAAGATCAAGGTGTCATCAGTTTTGGTGTCTGGTAAGGTTAGTCTGGTCTCTGCTTCTGAGATGGCACTTTGTAGGCTGCATCCTACAAAGGAGATCAACTATATCTTCTGAAAGGAATGGAGGGTGAATTTTCCCTTGTACCTCTTTGATTCGGGCTCCTAATATCGTTTAAGAGGACTCTGCCCTGTGACTTAATCCCCTCCTAAAGGCTTCATAAATACCATCACATTGTCAGGTAAGCGTCAGCACGCAAATTTTGGGAGGGACACACGTTCAGACTGCACCACACCTCAGACCAAGCTCGCTCGATGGGACCAGAGGCCACAACACAGCATTTCAACCCTAGTCTTCCTTGCTGTACCTTCTGCCTTTCACAGAAGGATCCAAGACACTACCGAGAACTTACACTACACAGGAGCCTAGGGATGACCAGAAAACATGCATTTGAGAAAAAACATATAGTACTTACTGCCTGTTAACTTGTGTAGACTGCAAAAGCTGAGTACCAGTTTGATTCAGCTAAGGTGACCTTTGTCACAGACAAAATCCCTGGCATCTACCTGACAGGTATATTTTTGTTAGAAACTAGTAGAAAATAATGACAGTTCTTATGAAACATTCCACCAGAAGGTTGTGATTGGCATGTGATATGTGTACTTAGATATGAGCCTGTTGTAATTTCTTTAATGACAGGGCATGCTAGCAACTTTTAAAAATATGTTGCCCAATTAAAATAATATTACCACCCGATTGATTGATTCTGCAAGGCTGAATTTTCATAGGAACTCAAAGAGACAAAAGAATTAAAAAAAAATCCACACATTGATAAATGTTCAAATACAGGTGGTACTTTTGGGCCAAGGTGAGAATAGTAATAGCACAGTTCCTGGAAGCTCACAACCTCGCTCCCTTTCTCCATTTTTATTCTTTACACTTCTCTAGCCCAAAGTGTTGGCTACTAATAATGTTGCAACTTAAATAACCTCACCATTTTTCTTCCTCTCTTCTCTTTCCTTAACTTGATCCCAAATAGCACAGTAGCCTTTTTCTTTTCCATCTAAATTTTAGGAATGGAATGATGCTCCATTTTGCTTGTAGAGTTACCAGTGTGTTAAGTGTTCTAGGTAGCCAGTGCCTTATCCAAGATCCATTACCTCTAACTGCCATGAATCAGGATATTAAGTGGTAGGTAGCCTCCCAGGAACTGTGCTATCACTATTTATCAGCTTGGCCCCAAAGTACCACCTATAAATATGTCTTTTTTTTTTTTACAAGTTGATCAAGTAATAGGAAAATGATCCCATTCACAAAAGATAATAACTTCTTAAGTCTAGAAACAATTTAAAAAAAAAGAAATATGTGCAACTTAGATGAAGAAAATTATAAAAGTTTGTTAATATACATTTAAAAATATCTTTAAATGTCAGTAATACCCAGTTTGTAGGATTAATGCAATTCCAATAAATGCTCTTAATATGATATTTCTTTTTTGTTATTTAAAAAGATTATTTTACTGATGACTTAATTACATTTTTATTGGTCTAATTACATTTTTAAGATGGGAAATTAAGAAATATATCATTTATGTTAATGCATATTTTTTATTCATAGTAGTCAAATCATTTTTCTTGTACCAAAAAAGATTAGCAATCAACAGAACAGAGTTAAATGACATCTAAACAGACTCAATTATGTGAAGAATCTAAGAAAAGGAAAAGAAGACATCTCAAGTGTGGATGTGAAAAAGACTATTAATAAATGGCATAAGGCCATAAGGCCGTTGGTTCACTCTTAAGAAGAAGATCAGTTTAATCCTCTCCTTATGTCTTATGCCAAAATGAATTCCAGAATCTTCAGAGTGGCTCTATATGTATAAAACAAGGCCTTAAACAAAGAAAAACCAAAACCAAGAAGTAAATAGAGTAGACACTTAACCTATGATAAGCAAAAAAAAAAAAAAAAAAAAAAAAAAACAGGAAAAAAAGGGGGGGAATGCCAAGGACTAATAAATATTGATGTGTTAAAAATTTTAAAGTTCTTTTTTATCTAAGTTGTGATTTTAGAATGTACATATTTACTAAAGTTGAATAAAATAGTCACTCTTATACACTGATGTAAGGGGACTTGAATAGGCACAATTTAGAAAAGATGTTAGTAATATTTATCCAGAGTTTTAGAAATGCTGCACCTTTACATTAGTAATTTAATGTCTGGAAAACCACCCTAAGAAACTAACAATATAAACACAAAATATTATTAATAAGTATATTGTTATTTAATAATAAATCATTGGTGTCTTAGAAATATAGCAAGGACTAATTAGATCAAAATCCTATATGTGGCCTTATTATGGGATATTATGTAGCTATTAATACTTCTGATTTCAAAGACTATTTAATCACATGGGAAATGCTCGTGTGATAATGTTAGGTTAAAAGGGAGAACTTCAAAGCAGCACAAGTGGGACTACCTTCCCACTGTACGTGTTGGTATAGATACCAGTGGTGTTATGGTCTAGATAGGAGGTGTCCCCCAAAAGCTCATGTGTGAGACAATGCAAGAATGGTTAGAGGGAAATGATCAGTTTCTAAGAGCCTTAACCTAATCAGTACATTAATTCCCTTGATAGGGATTAACTCGGTAACTGAAGGCAGGTAAGGTGTGCCTGGAGAAGGTGGGTCATTGGGGTATGCCTTTCGGGTGTATATTTTGTCCTTGGTGGGGGTAGTCTCTCTCTGCTTCATGGTGCCAGGTCCTGAGCTACTTTCCTCCACCACATCCTTCTGCCATAATGTTCTGCCTCACCTAGGGCCCAGAGCAATGGAGCCAGCTGTCTATGGGCTGAGACCTCTGAAATCGTGAGTCCTAAAAATTGTTCTTGTCAGGTCTTTTGGTCACAGCAGCAAAAAAGCTGACTTAAGGGGGAAAGATTAAAGAGCTGAATTCTCTCCAATTCTCTTTTATTTCAGAGAATTTTTAAAATAGGGACAGCTTCTTAAATTTATTGTACAAAAGATAATATTTATTTTGCTCTACTCTTCGTAGAATATGTACTTACTGTGTGCCAGATGCTGCTTTATATGCTTTATAAACATTACCTCAGTCTTCACAATAGAGGAAGAAAATGAAACAGAGATTTAGACAGCTTGTCTAAAATCATATTAATAGCATGTTTTAGCTGGGGTTTAAATCAGACAGTTTGTCTCTAATTGTCCAAACTCTTAACCCCTGTTCTGCTTTTCTTAACTTTAAACCAAAACCCAAAAAAGCACCAGAATGGAAAACTGCAGACCAATAATATTATGGACAAGTGTGTGTGAAAATTCTTTTAAAATATTAGCACATGAACTGCAGCAATACAGTAATAGAAAAGTTTACACCATGGCAAGTTGGGATACCTTCAGGAATTCAGGAATGAGTCAGTGTTAGGCAATTTATTAGAATAATTAATTCTATAAATTGAAGGATGTTTTAAAGTTTGTATAATAGATACAAAAACACATTTAATTAAATTCACCAGCTACTATTAATGAAAACTCTGGATAAAACTAGAGATGTGTACCTAAACTTGGCCAAGGTTGTTTTTCTGACATCAACAATCAATGCCATATTAAATATTATGATAACATACTAAAATATGTGTTATTCCAAAAGCTATTTTTAGTATATATGAAGTTGAAATGGGAAAAAAAATTTCTTTGAAACTAGTAAAGAAAGATTGTGTTTAACAATCTGAGTATATTCCTGATGGTAAGCACATTACAACTGAAACAGTTTTTTCCAAAATTAAAAATTCAAACATCTAGTACAATTTCAACTCAGAATGCTACAATTATTAATTGAAAATTTTTAGTACTGCAGAATATTTATTAAGTAATATCAAAACGCAGAATATCAGGAGAGAGAATATTGTCAATGTATGTATTATGCAAAGGATTACTATCCCTAATAATCAAAGACAGGAGACAAAAGGGGAAAGGAAATGCCTAGGCCACACCATATCCCCTGCTTCCGATTTTCTCGACTTGTTTCCTAGACCCTCTGGGTTCTTTGTTTCACCCTGAGCCCAAAGCCTAGAATATCTGGTTCCTCTGCCACTTTCTAGGTGCACAGAAATGTGCACTTTCAGAGCACAGCACTCCTAGGCTGAAGATCTGACTTCCCCAGTGGCTGCAAACGGACTAGGTAGTACAACTTTCTAGAAGGAGGGGGAAGCTAATGTCCCCTGAGCTATGATCAAAATTCAAAGTGGGAGGGCTGGCAGATAAATTTCTTCTCCATCCCTTCATCCCTTAGTGAATTCTTTCTAGACCTACCGTTTCAATTCTGTCTATCTAGAAACCTTCTGTGAGCTCAAGAACAGCCAACTTGGGAGTGATACACTGTTCATCTTTTTCTGCTTTGCTTTGCTGTTCCCTCACTTACACTGCTGATATTGCATCTCCAAACAAAGCATTAGACTTAAGCTTTGCCTGAGGGAACAAAATAAAACAAGATTTGAACAGAGATTTCATAGAACAAGAAATTAAAGTGGCAGATGAACATTACAAAAAAAGTCCCAGTTTATAAATGGAGTAATTAATACCCATTAAACCACAACGAGGTTCCTTTTGTGTGAATATGTGCATCAGTTTGGCAAAAATTGAAAAGATGAGTAACATCCAGTACTAGTGAGATGTGGGAAAATATGCTGTCTTACAAAATGGGCAGGGGTAAATGACTACAGCACTTCCTAGAGAATGATCCAGCATGTTTAATAAAACACTAAATGTACATAACCTTGAGCCAGCAATCTTTCCCACATCTGCATTAATTCATGTGGGTATATGTGCAGAAACCTTTCCATTAAAAAATGGTAGATGAGTGGAATGTCCATTTAAAGGAGCAAGGACTTGAATAAAGTATGGCATATCCATTCTGTGAAGTATTATAGAACCATCAGAAAGAATAAGTTAGAACCATGTGATTTCTAGAAAGGTAGCTATGACATATTTTAAGTGAAAACAGCAAGTTAAAGGTACCATCTATAATGTGATCCTAGTTTTATACAACAAAACAAAACCCTATCTACATGTGTATGTTCATAATATGTCTAATAAGTGTTTAAAAAATGGTGTGGAAAGATAACACCAGATTGTTAACACTGGTTCCCTCAAAAGGAGTGAGGTTGAAGGTAGAGACAGTTATTTACTTTTCCTTTGTATATCCTATATTGTCTGATATATTAAAATGAACATTAAAATTAATTGAGTGATAGATTGGTAAACAGTTGGATAGTAAGGAGGAAAAATAGAATAAAAGAAAGAAGAATAGAAATTATTTTTATCCAAAATAATTTAAAGTGTGTGAATCTTTGATCTAATTTTTCTTTGATTGGTCAATCCTAAGGAAGTAACTAGTTTATAGTCAGGCTTTTATATTATATCGTTTGAATGTTATTAGATACAATCTTTTTAAAACTCAAATTTAGCAATGTCTATCAAAATTTTAACGGTCATACTCTGATCCAAAATCATGTTACTTATAGAACTTTTATAGGACTACTATTCAATTTACATAAAAAACAAAATACATTTAAATGAGAAAAATAGGAAACAATATAAATATATTTCTCAGGGAAAGAACATTACAGTATTTTCTGTGCATTCATTAAAAAGAATGAAGTTTATGAATATGTAGTCTATTAGTAATACACATGATTTGTTAAAGGTAAAAAGTATGTCCAAGTAGTTTAACATTTTGTTTTATTATAGGTATCATTACAATAATACTTTTCATACTATCTTATCTAAACAAATGGTACCACAAGGGACCTTTAAATGATTATCCTTGTAAATTTTTTAGAAGAGCGTATGGTTTCTGTGGTCAAAAATAATAATGGAAAGTGACAAAATCTCCCAAATTTTATTCATGATTATGTATTTGTATTATCATAGCAAAAGCAAATGAACAAAAAATTGTGTTCACCAGTGTCATGAACTGGTAATATTTAATTTTGTATGTATATTTTTAAATTCTAATGTGCAAACCTGCATTGAGTTCTTTTATTTTGTATTTTGCCTTGTTCCAAGAGGAATTGAGGTATCTTTGCCCAGCCAGAGAACCATTTCAGTATATTTAAAATAACATGAACTATATGAACTCAGTAAACATTTGTCCAAATAGTAGTATCTTTGGATAGCAAATATACTGGGGGGGGGGACAGTTCTATATAGCACACTATATCTATCCTTTGTAGTGTGTGGGGTTTCACCCAAACATCTGTGTAGACAGTGATGCACATGTGGAAGTGAGTTTGTGTGTGTATATGTAGATATGTGGGCCCTCTGACATGTGGTGCTCAGTGCTGTAACCCGTTCCGTGGAATGAAAGGTTTGGTAATGAGCTGCTTCTTGGGCCTGTGCAACCTTCTCTACCCACAGTGTCAATCAGCTCCTTATGAGCATACTACTTTAGTTCTTTAAAACTTAGTCTGCTCTGCTCAGTTGTGAGTCTAAACTCTTCAGAAATGAGAAATGGATATGGTGCTACTCCTTGAAGGAATAATGATATGAATTTAAAAAGTGACAGGTTGAATAATGTTATTACTGAGAAAATCATTGTGAAGGAAATCCATTTGTAGACAGGCTTTGTAAGGGGGCTGGGATGGAAAAGTGGAGAAAGAAAGAAGCGTGGTTGCCTGGTATATTCTCTCACATCACCTCCTGCTTTATCTTTGTGACATTTATCACTGTAACAATAAAATATTTTTTTTCTAAAAAGTTACATAATCTGTATGAACTCAGTAAATACCAGATAGCAATAAAGGAGTTTATGTATCTGTCCTCCCACCTTTCTTTTTAAAAAATCATCAGAGAAAAATTCTGGATGCTTCCAAATGTTGTGAAAAGATTTATTGTTCTGTTTTTAAGCTCGGATGAAGGCATTGCTTTATTACACTTTGCAACTTTCCTTGTGTTTGACAACTTTCTTTTTCTTTTTAAGATTAAGTGAATATTTTGCATGTGGAAGAAGCTAAAGGAGTCAAAACAGGGCTGGACCTCCTGAATATTTGGTTGACTTCCACATGTGCATCACTGTCTACATAGATGCTTGGGTGAAACCCCACACAGTCACCTTTATGTGTCCCTACAAAGGGTGTATACAATGTGCTATATGGAACTGTTTATCCTCTCAGTATATTTGCTATCCAAACTAATCTCATTGGATTGGGAGGCTGACTAATATTGATCTGTTACTTACTATGCCAAGGTACTATGTCATGCACCCCAGAGTTACAAGGAATGAGTAAGATGCAGTTTCAAGAAGTTTATAGTAAGGGGAAATAAATTGCTAACATTAGAAATATCTACTTTATTTCTCTAGTAGAAAATTGCCATCTATTTGCTCACTGACCAGAGCCTTGCAACTTTTCAACTGTGGCACCATTGAGAGGAAAGGATTTTGAATCCAGTTTAATCTTTAAAATTGACCAACATCAAGACTCTGAACTTGATTCAGTTTTCTTCTCGTGTATGCACAAAAATAGTCAACTTAAGAGTTGTAAGATAAAAATTATGATGCTTGCATTGGATCATAATTATGGTTGCTTTTAGAAACAAAAATGCTGAGGCAATTGGCAAAATAATGTTAGGTATAATTCTGAGATGATATGGACTTTCTGCAATCTGATTTTGCCAAAACATAGTTATTCACTTAAAGAATTTCCTTTTGATTAATCTTTTTCTTTTCTTTTGCAGGAGTTTATTTTGTCAGAAGATTATAACAAGATGACTCCTGTGAAAAACTATCAAGGTAGGGAGTTAGTGTTTTATTGCCCAGACTTTAATATATTACTTGGTGATTTTCACTGCCACTAGAAAAGACTTTCTTGTCATGGTCAAAGGAACAAAGCAGAGCAACCTTGGAGGTAAATATCACAGTTTGTGAATTAAGTGCTGAGGCCCAACAAGTTTGGGTGACTTGCCTGTGATCCTATAGCATTGTGTCTCAGAGGAGACTTTGGACTTAGACTTTTGAGCAATGCTAAACGTTAAGATTATGGCACTCTTGGAGATGGACTATATTTTGCACTGTGAGGTGGGCATGAGCTTTTAGGGGTCAGGAGTGGAATGTTATTGTTTGTTCTAAAATGTCCCCCAAAGTTTCATGTATTGAAAGCTTGGTCCCCAGTGCAACAATGTCCAGAGCTGGAAATTTGGAGAAGTAATTGTATCATGAAGGATCTGACCTCATCAGTAGATTAATTCATTGATAGCTGAGTGGATTACTGGGAGGTTGTGGAAAATATAGGCAGGTGGGGCACGGTTGGCAGAAGTGGGTCCCTGGGGGCATGCCCTTAAGCCAGGGACTATATCTTGTCCCTGACTTCTCCCTTGTGAGCATGTGCTTGCTCTCTCTCTCTCTCTCTCTCTCTCTCTCTCTCTGGAATGCACACTTTCTTGCATGCACTCTCTCTCTCCCTTTCTCTCTTTCTTTCTCCCCCCTCCCTCCCCCCTCCCTCCACTCCTTCCTGACTGCCATGCTGAGCAACTTCCCTCCACTATACCTTTCCACCATGATGTTTCTGCCTTGGAGCTAGTGGAGATGGATTTAAGCCCCTGAAACCATGAACCAAAATAAACTTTTCTTCTTCCAAGTGATTTTTCTCAGGTGTTTGCCACAGTGATGAAAAGCCAGTGCAGCAAGAATAGCTCTGTTAATATCAAAGTGTATTTCAGGGCAAAGAATATTACCAGGGATAAAGGATATTGTTTCATAATGATAAAGGCCAGTCTGCCAATCCATCACAATGTCATAACAGTCTCAAGTATTTATGTATCCTATAATATCTTTATGTGAAGCAACACCTGATGAAACTTTAGGGAGAATTGAATACTTCCACAATTATAGTCTGAAATTTTTAATAGTCCTCTCAATAATTTGTTGAGTATATAAATATTTGGTATGACAGATAAGCAGAAAATCAAAGTATAGAAGACTTGAACAACAAAGCCAATGATCTTGGTCTAATCGACAATTGCAGAAATTCCATCCAACTAAAGCAGAATATGTGTTATTTTTAAATGTACACATAGCGTTTACCAAGACAGATAAATTTGATGTCATTAAAAAAGGTTCAATAAATTTTGGTGGATTTAAGTCATATATATATAAGGTATGTTCTTTGATCAGAGTGAAATTAAAGAAGGAGTCAATATCAGAAAGATCTCTGGAAAATTCCCAAATATGTAGACACTAAATAACATTGTTGATGGATCAATGAATAAAACAAAAGAGGAATTAGTATCTTGAACTGGATAAAAATGAAAGCAAACATACCAGAATTTATGTGATGCTCTTAAAGCAGAACTTACAGGTAAATTTACAGCATTAAGCACCTGTATTAGGAAAGAAGAAAGTTCTAAATCAATGACTTTGGTTTTCACCTTAAAAAAGGGAAAAAGAACAAAATAAAAAAAGGACAAAAGAAGAGTGAGAGAAACAATCTAAACACAAGAATGAAAAGATAATAACAGAAGTTCATAAATAGAAAACACAGAAAAGTTAATGAAACTGAAAGCTAATTTTTATAAGATTAATAAATGTGATAAATCTCTAACCACACTTATTAAATTATCTGGAATTTAATCTAGTACTGGAAATAATCTAAGTGACATTACTATAGAGACTGAGTATGTTTAAAGGAAAATAAGAAATGTTATTAATGGTTTTGTGCTGATAAATATGACAAATGAAATGAACGAGTCTTTGAAAGCACAAACTGCAAAAAGACATTCAAGAAGAAATAAATAATCCTAAAAGCTCTATGTCTATTAAAATTAAATAATTTATAATCAAAATATCCCTACAAAGAGAGCTTTTGCGCCAGATAGCTTCACTGGTGGATTTTTGAAACATTCCAGGAAGAAATAATATCATGTATACACAAACTCTTTTGAAAATTGAAGAAATTAAAGACTTTCCAACCTGTATCATTCAGCTATTTGTCATTGTCACCAAAATACCTGACAGGAACAAGTTTGAGGAGGAATGGTTAATTTGGGGCTTGTGGTTTCATAGGTTCCATTTGTGGTCGCCTGACTTCCATTGCTCTGGGCCTGAAGTGAGGCACAAACGTGGCAGAAGGATGTGGCCGAGGAAAGCTGCTCAGCCCATGGCAGCCAGGAAGCAGGGCTGTGACTAGATAAACCCTCTCAGGGCAACCCCCAGTGACCCACCTCCTCCAAAGTACTACTACCTACTATCTCCCAGGAGTCAATTCACCTGTCAATGGATTAATCCAATGAAGAGTCAGAGCTATAATCATTGCCTAAAAGCCCCACCTTTGAACTTTGCTGGGTCAGGGTCCATGCTTTCAAAACATAATCTTTTTTTAATATATTTTTTTTAGTTATAGGTGAACACAATGTCTTTATTTTACTTTATGTGGTGCTGAGGATCAAACTCAATGCCTCACGCATGCCTGGTGAGCGCTCTACCACTTAGCCACAACTCCTGCCCCAAAATGTTTGGTTTTTTTTGAGGTAGTGGGGATCTAAAACATAACACAACCCATCCTATGAAATTAGTATTTCCTAACACTAAAATTATACAGAAACAACACAAGAAAACTATAGGCCATCATTCCCCATGAAAATAGATGTAAAATATATTATCAAAATTTCAGCAAATTCATCATTATGATCAAGTGAGATTTATCCCAGGAATGTAGTGTCGGATTAATACTCAAAAATTATTAAGTGGTATATTCCCCAAATAAGTGAAAGCAGAGGTTCCAACAGATATTTGTATGCACTTGTTCACAGCAGCATTATTCAAAATAGCCATAACGTGGAAGCAACCTGAAAGTCCACTGAGAGATGAATCGATAACAAAATGTGGTATATTCATACAATGGAATTATTCAACCTTAAAAAGGAAGGAAATGCAGGCACATACTACAGTCTGGATGGACCTTAAAGACAGTATGCTCAATGACATAGCTAGTCTCAAAAGGCCAAGTAGTGAAGGATTCCACCTCTGTGAGGTACTTACTGCAGTCCCATTACTAGAGACAGAAAACAGAATGGTGGCTGCCAACAATTGCAGGAAAGGGGAAATTGGGAGTTAGTGTTTAACAAGTTCAGAATTTGTGTTTGGGAAGATGTGAAAGTTCTGGAGCTCCAAAAGTGGTGATTGTTATACAACAGTGTGACTGTAGTGAATACTACAGAACTATATACTTAAAAATGGTTAAAATGGTAAATTTATGTTATGTATATTTTACCACAATAAAAATATTTT